>NC_090269.1:38149200-39349200 GCF_040414725.1 Anabrus simplex
GAATCAACATCTATGTCTGTCTGTTAGGTCATCAGCCCAGAGGCTGGTTGGATCCTCAAATAGCATCACCAAAGGCTATGCAGTTATAGGGAAACCACAAAAACCAATGGCAGTACCAAAATGAGGCGTACTAAGCAATATGAGAAGTGAGGTAGTTTGCCATTGCTTTCCTCACTGGGCCAGACAGTGCTATTGTAGCACAACTAACCCTATGAGCAACACATTTCATGACACTCAGACACTGCTTTTGCTCTGAATGTCATTAATCAGCACCACCCATACCCCAGCAGCTTCCATATTGTCACAGCCATGGATGAGACTAGGACTTCAGTGGAAGCTACACTTTGCTCTGGCCTGTGCCAAGAGATGGATGCAAAAGTACTGTATCCATCAAGAAATGACAGCAGGCAGCATCAACATCTATATCATCAGAATATTTCTTAGCAGTATGAATACTGTAAACTAACGTTTTTCAACTGGTGGGCTGCGGCCCGCTACCAGGTCCTGGTATCAACATACCGGGCTTTCAGATTTTCTCCTAGAACTTGTCATTTTGCTTTTATGGTCATTTTCAAGGATATATTTTACTAGTGGAAATATTAGTAGGGGAATAATTTACCTCGTGTGAAAAAAGAGCAGACTCAGGTCGTCTGTAAATTCTGAATTCTAAAATGTAACGAAATAATGTCGGTGTAACAAATATGAGTCGCAAAGTCATTTATGAATGATCGGGAAGTTTCAGACATAGTTCATCGTTCGAGAAAGGGAATACTATTGTTTATGATCAGGCGTAAAAATTGCTTGCAAGCCGATTATGACGGGCGTCGAATTCTCAGCCGACTTTTGTGGTGAGTTTATTTTCTCTTTCAAATCAGTGTCATTGGAATAAATTTAATACAGTTCTCAAAGTAAGAATTCCTAAAGGCATTATTATTGGACCTTTCTGTTTTACTATAAATATAAATGATATGAGTAAAGAAATGGAATCAGAAAAAAGGCTATTCGCGGATGAATTTATACTGTATAGAGCAGTGCCTCTCAGGGTGCATGCACAGTACACGGAGCAAAAGACGACTTCGCTTGGTTGACCAGAGTGCAGAGCCCCATTCCTCGATTTGGAGCAATAGCGCTGTCTCTCTCTATCTCCACGCCTGTCTCGCTCGCTCCCCCTGTCTCCCTCTTCCTCACTTGCTCCGTAGCACTCCAAATCCGAGCCGAGTTGAGCCGAGCTTAGCCGAGTAGCCCAGAGGCGAAGCGTTGGTCCGAGCCGAGCCCAGCGGGACCGATGCACTGTGCACAGGAACTCTGCGCCGCTGTCTGCAAGCGTGAGATTTTGGGCGTTTGAGAGGCCCTGGTATAGAGTAATGACCTCGACAATGTTGTGAGATGGACAGGAGGCAATGGCATGATGATAAGCGGGGTTAAAAGTCAGGTTGTGAGTTTCACTTATGCGAAAGGTACTGTCAGTTTTACTTACTACGTTGATGGGGTGAAAGTTTCATAGGGGGGATCAATGTAAGTATCTAGGTGTTAATATAAGGAACACCAATAAAGTGGCCGTGCTGTTAGGTTCGTGCAGCTGTTAACTTGGATTCGGGAGATAATGGGTTCGAATCACACTCTATGCAGCCCTTGAGATGGTTTTCCGTGGTTTCCAATTTTTACACCAGGCAAATGCTGGGGTTGTGCCTCAATTAAGGCCACGGCCGCTTCCTTCACACTCCTAGCCCTTTCCTATCCCATCGTCGCCATAAGACTTATCTGTGTCGGGGCGACGTAAAGTGAATTGCAAAAAACGGAAAGATCTTATTTGGGGTAATCACATAAACTATGTTCTAAATAAAGGGTACAGGTCGTTGCACATGGTTGTGAGCGTATTTAGAGGATGTAGTAAGGATGTAAACGAGAGGGAATATACGTCTCTGGTAAGACCCCTACAAGAGTATGGTTCCATTGTATGGGACTCACCAGGATTACTTGATTCGAGAACTGGAAAAAATCCAAAGAAAAACAGCTCTATTTGCTCTGGGTGATTTCCGACAGAAGTAATAATAATAATAATAATAATAATAATAATAATAATAATAATAATAATAATAATAATAATAATGTTATTTGTTTTACGTCCCACTAACTACTCTTTTACGGTTTTCGGAGACGCCGAGGTGCCGGAATTTAGTCCCGCAGTTCTTCTTTTACGTGACAGTAAATCTACCGACACGAGGCTAACATATTTGAGCACCTTCAAATACCACCGGACTGAGCCAGGATCGAACATGCCAAGTTGGGGTCAGAAGGCCAGCGCCTTAACCGTCTGAGCCACTCAGCCCGGCATCCGACAGAAGAGTAGCGTTATGGTAATGCTGCGAAGTTTATGTCTGGAAGACTTGGGAGATAAGAGACGCAGTGCTCGACTAAGTGGTATATTCCGAGCTATCAGTGGAGAGATGGCGTTGAAGGGCATTAGCAGACGAATAAGTTCGAGTGGTATTTTTAAAAGTAGGAAAGATCACAATATTAATATAGGATGGAATTCATGAGGACATATTGGGAAAAGTATTCGTTTATGCGAAGAGGAGTTAGATAGTGGAATAATTTACCAAGGGAGATGTTCAATAACTATCAACTTTGCAGTTATTTAAGAAAAGTTTGGGTAAACAACAGATAGGGAACTTGCCGCCTGTGTGACTGCCCTGAATGCAAATCAGTGGTAACTGACTGTATGCTTGATAGATAGATAGATAGATAGATAGATAGATAGATAGATAGATAGATAGATAGATTGATTGATTGATTGATTGATTGATTGATTGATTGATTGATTGATTGATTGATTGATTGATTGATTGATTGATTGATTGATTGATTGATTGATTGATTGATCGATCGATTGCTTGATTGATTGATTGATTGATTGATCGATCGATCGATTGCTTGCTTGATTGATTGATTGATTGATTGATCGCTTGCTTAATTGATTGATTGATTGATCGATCGATCGATTGCTTGCTTGATTGCTTGCTTGCTTGCTTGCTTGCTTGATTGATTGATTGATTGATTGATTGATTGATCTATTGATTGATTGATTGATTGATTGATTGATTGATTGATTGATTGATTGATTGATTGATTGATTGATTGATTGATTGATTGATTGATTGGTAAGTTTTGCATATTACGACATCGCGTGGTGACTCTCTGGGACCAACATCTGAAATTCAACTCTGGATCAAGGAACTAGACATTTAAATTCTTGTTTCTTATGTATATAATTTGAGAAATATGTGTAACGGTAAATAATAATACGCGGTATTTTAAACATGTTTAATGTAGATCAGTACTTAAGATACATAGTGACGCAAAACCCATATCAGGTTCGTTATTTGTCCGACAGGAGACATTTGTCATGTCGATCAGTTTATCAGCATAACGTTTAAGGTGAGTGGTGTATACACAATACGTGTGCGATGACGTAAACATGACTAGAGCACCTGTTTCTGCTATTGACTGCATGCGAACTGACACTGCTGTAAGAAGAAAGGCGACAGGTCGTTGCCGATGGACAACGGACAGAATCCTCACGCAAAACAGCTCGTAGGAAGGGTTGGTATTTTTTGTTTTCAGCATGTCGAAGATTCACTGTTACAGCTACCTCGTTCCACCATGATGTTCGGAGGGCCATCGGAATGAATTTGTCAGATCAGACAGTGCGAAATTGGTTTAAAACAATGGAGGACTGATATCAAGGAAGCCTTTGCCAAAAGCCCCTCTTAAAACACACCATAGGACAGCTCCTGTGAGGTACATAGCACTTCAAAGCCATAGTATCAGTAACAGTGGAAGCATACACTCTGTCCTGATGTAGTCACCATAAGCTTGTGCCCATACAATAGGAGCATTGGAGTATGGGAACAATCTGGTGAGAGATAGAACGAGCCCTTCATCCTGGAACACTATCAGCCGCAAGGGAGTTCCGAAACGTTTAGGGTGCGTTCATGATTGCTTTCCAGGGTGACATCCCTGGTCTGGTATATACTATGTGCGTCTGAGAAGTCGCGGCAGTTTGTAGGCACAGCACGAGTAGCAGATACTACGCTCTTAGCTACATATATTAGTTGTGACAGACAATGCGAGCTCTCTGAATCAATGCATATTCATTATCAAATTGTTCATTACGCAGTACATACAGTACATGTGTAACTAAAGCACAATTGCATTTTGAAACTTCACACCACCGACTCATTTCGCAAGAGTTACCGCGGACGGAACAGATGTTTATTGTCAGGCCTTGAGACATGAGATAGGCGCATGCGCAGCAGCCATGCTTATCCCTCGTACCTCTTAACCCGCATCCCGCGACTTCTTGTCAGACGACCATAATGGAGGTAATATCCTCCAACCCGTACTTATAGGATTTACTGCCACTGTGAGCGAGGGCTTTGCACTGGTGGATGATAATGCTTGTGCCCGTCAAGCAAGAGTTGGGTCGGTGGATGCAAAGTGGGTCTCGGCCCACAAGTGGCCACGGCCGGTCCGTGGTCCGACAGCTCTGCTCTCCGACCGGCCGTCCGAGCAGAGGAAGGGTGGCCACGTCTCCACCGTGGATCCACGCTTCTGTATTCGGGAGACGGAGAGAGATTTGTCCCCACCGTCGGATTTCCTGAGAATCGTTTTTCATGCTTTTCCAACCTCTTGCACCAAGGCAAATAACGGGGTGATTCCTAGTATAGGCCACGGCCACCAACCCACTTATCTTCTTCGCACACACATCTCCTTCTCTGATACAAATCTCCTGGCCTGTGAGACGGCGTCGCCATGTAGGGCAGGGCCTCTCAGAGTGCATGTACCGGTGCATGTATGGTGCAAGGTGCAAAACATGACTTCGCTAGGTTGACCAGAGTGCAGACCCCCATTCCTCGATTTTGAGCTGTAGCGCTGTCTGTCACTTTCCCTACGCCTGTCTCGCTCGCTCCACCTGCCTTTCCTTTCTTCACGTGCTCCGCAGCGCTCCACCACCCGAACAGTGTTGAGCCGACCTTAGCCAAGCTTAGCCGAGTCACCCCGAGACAAAATGCTGGTCCGAACTGAGCCGAGTCGGACCGATGCACTGTAAACAGAACCCCTGCGCCTCGGTTTGCACGCGTGAGATTTGGGGCGTTTGAGAGGCCCTGGTCTAGGGAACTCGCCTTCCCCTTCAGGGGAGGAATGAAAACATTTAATAGTAGTAGCAAGAGAGGTCAATCAGTTCCTTTAGACGCATGGCATACAGCGAATGGTGAGGCCGGTATATTCTGAGGACACGAACTGTGTTGAAGTGAGCAATTGTCCATTTATCTGAAGGCTTAGACGAGATCCACTCAGTGTTGTGAGTACAAATAGGTGGTTGTCTGTTGTGAGAGTCAGTGAATATCCGGCAATTCGGCTGAAGAAATAATCACCCTGTCCACCGTTCACTATCTTATTTGAGACCAACTTAAGTGAGCGACAGTCCTCTTGGTAAGCTTGCAGTATTTTACTTTTAAAGCGACCCTCGTTCTCACAGCATTGATCTCCATCCCATACATGTGTATTCTTGTTCGTAAAGGCACTTTAAGGTAGAGCATGTGGAACACGACGAAATCGTGTGCAGTTTCTCGAGTCTATCAACTCCCAGGCGGTAAAGAGGGCGGCAGGGTCGAGATAAATCGCGTTCGGAATTGAACTCTCTTTGAAAGAAGTGTAACAAGACGAAGGAAACTTGATTAACTTTGCGCCGTGCTCACGCGGGCGCACTCTCATTTGTTCGACAAGGCGCCAACAAATCCAATATCCAGGGCGCCATTGTGCACGCCGCTTGTAAATGTGTTGTAGCTGCAACACATCAGATAGCGCCAAGGTAGGAGCGGACAAAGGCACAGTGCTCCGCCGGGAGACGCACGCCATTGTGCAGCACTGCAAAACTCGCTACATCTCTTCTCCGAGCAGATTCTTCCATTTCCTCACGCGAAAACCAATTAGTACACGACTACCTGCTTATACTCAAACAGCTCTGTGGTCACGCTACTTCCTGAATCATATTTTAAGTGATAGATAGACTTTCTCGCACTCAATATGAACTATATGCAAACGAGTTGCTTTTACGTTTGATAAGGCACATGTAAGTAATTGGAGCTTAGTAAAAAATGAAATGTCGTATGGCTTTTAGTGCCGGGATATCCCAGGACGGGTTCGGCTCGCCAGATGCAGGTCTTTATATTTGACTCCCGTAGACGACCTGCGCGTCGTGATGAGGATGAAATGATGATGAAGACAACACATACACCCAGCCCCCGTGCCATTGGAATTAACCAATTAAGGTTAAAATCCCCGACCCGGCCGGGAATCGAACCCGGGACCCTCCGAACCGAAGGCCAGTACGCTGACCGTTCAGCCAACGAGTCGGACTGTGGCTTAGTTATGGCCAGTGATAAACCTGCAGTGTTTGGAAATTACTTATTACAAAGTTATACTTCTTCTTGTTCTTCTGCTTCTCTTCCTCCTCCTCTTCTGTCTTCACCATTTTTCACATACGCTGAAGGGGTCATGGATACAAACTCTGCCTCACGTCTGTACTTGGCCCTGTTTTACGGCCGGATGCCTTTCATGGCGTTCATTGTAATATTTCGAAGATATTGATTATTTTTTAGAATTATTTTACATTTTGATCTACGTTATAAGTGCTTTTACAACTGTATTCCTAAACAGAAATCCATTCAAAAGCGCAGATACCACGCATTTATTACGCGAGATCTTATTCAAGGCATAAAATATCAGAATGATCCAAAAGAAAAAACACCATTCCAAATACTATGATTATAAATTTAGGCAGCATAAACCTGAACTAAAAAGAAAAAAAAATACCTTCCTTATAAAATATACATTAAGGATTTAGGAACAGGAGTGAAGAATAGCGTTAGCCAATTTTGGACATATGTTAAGAGCAAGCAGAAATCACAACAGTGTGTTAGTACTTTTCGACTTAATGATTATATTTACACCAATGAAAATACTGCAAACAGATTTGCCGAATATTTCTGATCGATATATGGCGATTCTGATTTCCCTTACAATGTGAGTCATCTGCCTTTAAATGAATATATTCTGTTCTTCCCCGAGTAGATATGCTGAATATTACTCCCATCGCATAACAGGAGATGAAGTGAAAGGAACCATGAATAAAAAGTTAAAGTCGAAATGATCCAGTGGACCTGATGGTATTCCACCGTACATGAGCAGGGTTTGTGTAGACATACTGGCCACCCGGTTAACGTTCGTCTTCAATCCTTCAATATTTCCTCAAAAAAGGCCTTGCTTCCCAGAAAAATAGAGAATATCAAGGAAAACTCCTATTTTCAAGGGAGGTACTTCTGAAATACGTAATTATCGACCTGTTTCGGTAATACATGCTATAGCCAAGGTTTATGAATACTTATACTGCAGAATTCATGAGCACATTAAATAGGAGATTTTAAGATTTCAGCATGGTTTACACTCGGCAGATATGTTTTGAAGATTATTTCGGGTTTTGCTCAGAATGAATACAACACATTACAATATGATAAACGAAAATGTAATAATGGATTATGAAAAAGCGTTTGCCAAGGTTGGTCATAAAATTTTAATAGCCAAAATGTGACATTTAAGATTTTACAAAACGCTACTTAATTTATTATGTTCTTACTAATATAATGGGCATTATTTCGTTTTAGTTTCAGAAGTGAAACTGTGGAAGTTTCAGTAGTCTTGCGGTATCCCACAAGGGTCCAATATTGGCCCTTTTCTATTTCTTATCCTGATTAATGTATTGCTTGACGGTATTTGTCACTCTAGTTGCGTGTTGTTTGGTTAGGATGTAAATTTATATAAACAACTATAGATAGCTGAAGTGATGAGGATGACTTTCAAAAGGATATTAATCAAATTGTGTCTCGGTATGAGACCAATCATTTATCCTTAAATATTAATCAACGTAAAATTACAGTAATTACTAGGAAGGATAAAACTAAAAATCTATAATATTATATATTGTAGATGAAAGAAATCTTGAAGCTGTGGCAATGATTTACTCTAGGAGTTGTGTATAGTAATGAATTAACATTTAATAATATAACGAAAATAACTAATGAGCAAACAAGATGATAGATCTTTTAATGAGAAATTCGTAGTTATTTATTCAACCATATGTAATAGTTACTCTGTATATTAGTTCAATAAGGAGCAAATTACTTCTAGTATATTCTGCTACGATTTGGGATCAATTTTATAAAAAATTAAATGCATTTGATTGGAATGGTAAAAACAAGTTTTTAAAGTTTTTTATTACTATACATTCTGTCCATATGACACTTCTTTTGGATAATTTCGAAATGTTTTAAACTTTAGTTCATTAAAAACTGGAATATCAATAAAATCAATGCAAATATTGAGAGAAAATCTTACTGGCAGAATTTATTGTTCAGAATTGCTCGGCCTCATTTCTTTTCATTTTCCACGTGCAGGCTCACCAGCAAACATTATTTTATATCCCAACATAACATTATATGAATTCTATGCTTGTAGTTGTTTTTTAATTTTACAGTTCAATCAGTGATAATATAGATTTATTGTTTAGCCATGACATGTTCTACACAGATCTTCAGATTGTAGTTTGTGAGTTACATGAAGAAGATTACTTCTTGCTGGATATTTGGAAGTTCGTTCCTTCCAGGAAACACAAGAAAATAATTAGCTCAGAATCTATCATTCCCAAACTTTAACTACGGACATGCGGTTAGTATAAGCAAAGCATTTTCATGTCGACTACAGTGAGGCTACTATGCTCGATTCGTATTAAATATCCCAGTACTTTCCTCTCTCAGCTGTCATGGCCAACACACCGCGCTATTTGCCACTGCACAGTGTTCTACAAACAAGCAAACCAGACTATATTAAAATGGACTTTAAATACATCTCCACTACAGGTAGAGCTCCTCAAGGCCATCCACACGATCCCTCTTGTCCATTCCCATGCATCACAGTAACGCATATAACAACTCATTCACACCTGTTACCATACATTCTTAGAACTCAATCCCAGTTTGAATTAGGGGCATGGGCAATCCGATTGTATTTAAAGATAAATCTTTAATGTGGTGCTTAAACCTCACTAACGTAGGAGAACTAATATTCAATTCTTAATTACCAACAAGAATACACAATTCTAGAGGTTAAGTAAAGTAATTTTAGTGATATTTAGAAATATATTCTGATGACTAAATGTGTACTATTTATATTATTCGATAAATTGTATGACGGTGTTTCATAATATGGTTTGGCATCATAGGAAGCTTCATAGTCACCTGAGCTCCGCCATATAAGAAAGGCATACAACTATAAACCAAACGCACTCTAAAAGGCTTAATTCATTCCAAATCCACAATTTTGACCCAAAATTCGTGTTCTCTCTGTCCCGTAAAATCACGACTTGTTACTCTTGATATAGTTTCCTGTGTACTGTCAGAAACGTAGGACGACAACGTAGAGGGTAGAATGACGTATGGAGTCGGAACAGGCAGCCACTATTCCACGAAATGAAAAAAAAAAAAAGCTTGCCTGGATAGCTCTGATGGTAGAGCGCTGGCTTCCTGAGTTCAAGTTCTCGGGCTTAGTCCGGTGGTATTTAAAGATCCCGAAATACGTGAACCATTTGTCGGTAGATTTACAGGCACATAAAATAACTCCTGTAGGATAAAATCCCGACACCTTGGCGTCTCTCGAAATGGTAAAGGTAGATATTGGAACGTGAAGACAAAATATATTATTTGCAAAAAAAAAAAAAAAAAAAAAAAAAACGAAAGAGAGGAAGTGGTATGTATGCGTTTTCTCTTTACCATAAACATGGATATTATTTTATAAAGTATTTATTTTATAATATGATGTTATAATATGATGTTATAATATGATGAAATGTAATAAATTCATAGTTTTAGTAAATAGAAGGCGGGTGGAAATGGTGATGCTCTGCGTCGTGTGTATGAGAAGCGACAACATACAAACCTAAAGATAGTTACGTGGTTTGGGAAAAGGGTTCGTCAATGTGTGCTAATGATCAAAGTGTTTTAGGGCAATGTACTCGGAAACGCCATAGGGCTAGTAGTTTCTTTCAATTTGCTTTATGTGGCACCGGCACGGATATTCTAATTCTTATGGCGACGATAGGCTAGAAGAGGGCTCGGAGTGGGAAGGAAGCGGCCGTAACTTTAATTTGCATTTTCCTAATGTGAAAATTGGAAACCACGGAAAATCATCTTCAGAGCTGCCGACAGTAGGGTTCGAACCCAACACCTTCCGAATGCAAGCTGATAACTACTTGACCCAACCCAAGCAGCCACTTACTTGGTTCCATAGTAGTATGCTGGGACATATTTTTTATGAATATTTTATTGGACAAGGTAGAGTTACAAATCTATTGTGGAGTATAAATGTTTTGCTGAAGTTCGATCCGAATGCAAAATATTTCTCACACTGATACACCGATAATGATGATGAAGATGATGACGGTACGTTTTGTTAAGATGGTAGATAATCTTTCCATGTAATCCACTAAAGAAATATCTCGTAATACCTGACCATTTATGTGTGCACCTGATCCCGTTAATACGAGCTGACTACAAACAAGGTTTCATTTGTTCCATAAGTGGCTTGTAATAATACCCACAGGTCACCCCTGACGACAAGCCAATTTACCTACTTGTTCAACACATAATTGTACACCAGACTGTAATTAAATAGTGTTGTCGAACTAGAAAACTCTGGTTAACATTCAACCAGAACAATGTCGCTTAATGACAAGTAAATTGTCGTAATTATGTACGCTAGAAACAAACAAAATTAGAGTTAATTACCAAAATTTGGAGTCCACCTGAAGATCAAATTTCTATCGCAAGGGCAGAATTTTAATTTGAGCTAAGATAATATGTAATGTCTTGCTCACTGCCCTATGCAGTCTCGGACCATAATCCATTTTTATGATTTATCTATTTTCCTATCAAATGTACATACATATTTTCCCGTTCGTACAGTTCTGCTAGTCCTTACGGTTGAGAACTTTGTTGAGGCGTACACATTCTTCTCTATACTTCCCTACCTAGAAGGGAAGAGTTTAAATTCCAACAGGAATTTTCTGTCCAAAAATTGGACATAGATCCGTGTAGCTACTCTAATACGCCTTGCACTGATCAGACATTCCACTGTCTGTCGTTTGGATACCCCTTTGCTGTGCATCGAAACTTAGAGGACAGAAGTAACAGAGCACTTGGTTCGAACACTAAGGTTTTTATCAGATTTGTCCATTGAATAACTTCATTTATATGCTATGTGTGACACTTTTGATTGTCAAAAATAAAGAATAGTACTCAAATGTCCTCTTAGAAATCAATGAAACAGATTTTAGTCGTAGAACAGGTACACGGAGTGAAATAAATATACTGTATAACCATCCTCCCTGCACACTTTTCTAAAGAAAAAATCCAGAGAGAGAAATCCACTTAGGGTAGTTGCTCTAATACCAGGGAAACATCAAAGGTTCACTGATCAATCCGTAAGGGCAATAAAAATACATTTAATTAATTTTCATTGGAATTCTTTTTAAATGTTGCAATATTTATTAATTTTCGTGCAACTAACCCCCGATGGATTCTATTTATTCAAATAACATTTAAATTATACATATGGTGTTTGTATTATTTAGGGCGAATCTCTGAAAATCGTAGTTGGCATTTCTTGTAGAACATTAGTAGGGAGTGTAAACCATTTGAAAATATTCACAAAGAAATATGTTACTGTCCGGCGAGCACCAAACAACATTGTTACGGGGTTACCCGTGGAGCAGAAAGAGGTTAAAGAAGGTGCCGGGGTGAATGGGTCTAACTACAATATCAAAATGAATTTAAAACTTGAACGGAAGGTTATATTTCTTCAAAAAGACAACTCAACAAATAACAATATGTCAGGTAAAAAAACAATCTTGAAACAAGACTAGGAAAATTCAGGATTAGTGAACTTTACAAATTATGGGCTTCAAGCCCGTAGTTTTACAATTCCAGAGATACCGGATTCAGTTTACACCATTTAAGTTAAAAATTAGGAACCGTTAAGTCAGGGGCAGAAATCCCCTAAATCAAGAGCACTTGCTGCCTAAATACAATATTTGGCCTTCCAGAGACACTCTTTACAATAATCAAAACTTGGAAAAAGAGATAACAGGCCCTCCAACATTCATCCAATTTTAACCGCCCGCTTAAGGCAACATTACACACAATTCTAACACTCTCTGCCTTCCATGGCCCAACTTACAAATTGAAACAGGGGTATCTCGTACCCAACCTACGGCGCCTTTGCGAAAAAGAACAGGTTAAGTAAACGGCCCGAAACGCAAACTGAAAGGAGGCGTACACTGCACTCCCAGATAATGAAAATTAAAACCTACAGGGCTCTCGGCTGATGAAAACAGGGGCTAATACCAAGCTACTTGAGGTGGCGCGCATGGAAATCACTTTAACACATTACAGGAAGAAAACCGTTACAAAACGAAGTCACCTCAAACCAAGATGAAGGGGAGCTCGAGAGGATACTTCACTCTCTATCCCCGGTTTACAGTTAAAGATTTTATGAATCTTTTACATTAGCCGGAAGAAAGTTACATTTTAGAAAAGTAGGTTACATAACTAAAGATTCGGACCTTTCCCCTCAGATTAAGGTGCGGAGGTAGCTACAAGAAGAAAGATGTAATTTATGTGGCCATTACCTTATAGATGTTCTGCTGCCGACGAAAGAGAACGCCCGCCTCCTGCTTAAGCACACACACTCAGATAGACGACGATCAATTGGCCAAGAAACGTGAAAAGCCGCAGTTTATAAACCCTCAGGGAAGGTTCGAGATCATTCAAGACTAAACCAGTCACACCCTCTCAATTTAATTGGTTAATCTCAAAGTTACACTCAGAATCGAACAAGAAGCCTGTGATAGGTTGAAAATTAATTACAGAAATGTTTGATTGGTCAGATTCAAAACTGGCGGAAAGAAAAAGGAAGCATTGCCAACCCAAAAATAAATGAACATAGATCAGTTTAAAAAACTAGAAATACCAAACTTCTTTAAATTATAAATTCCCCCACCTTGAACCAGAGTTCATGATCATAGTTTTTAGTAGTGTCATCTGTAGAAGAATGTCCAAACTTCTTGATGAATGGCAAACAAAACAAGGAGAAATTCACTCAGTTTCGGAAACTTCACAATAACAAAATTACATAATATTTCAGTGGAGACATCTTCTGATTAAAGTTCTAAGTTCCTGTTGTAGTAGTTTCCACTTTTGTTCGATAGAGGAGTTCATTTAGGCGCTAATTTTGAATGCGCAGCGTTTAGGTGTACCTCCCGGTACAAACATAACAGTAACTTCCCGGTTATTCATTTTACACTTGTGTCCCAAGTCACGAAAGCAAGGCTCATTGTGCCTTTTCTTTCCTGTATCAACCTCTTTGGACTGCTTTTAATCTGGCTCATATCTGGATCGATAATGACGCCGTTGTTGGATTTCCTATCAATTACTACATTGTCCGCTCGTTTAATGGAACCTTCAGTTGACGTACAGACTACTTCTTCATAAACTTCGAACTGGTTTGTATTTCTAAGGGCCGGTATTATAATGAGGGTTTAAACTGAAGATTGAGTTAAACTGTAACTTGAGTTTAAACCGATGTTGAGTCTTATAATGACCGGCCTAAGTTAAACTGAGGTGAAGAAGGAAGGAAATATATGATCTTGGTAGCAGTGACTTGCGAGAAAAGATGACTGTCGATAATGTTTTGTTTACTTCTTGCAGGTAAAATGGTGGATAAAAGCAATAAGCGTTGTCGTAATTTTACTTGTAAGGAAATAGAATTGCTTGTGCAATTAGTACAGAAATATTTATATAGTCCGTGAAACCGTGGCCTTAAGAATTCCTCCGAAATCTCCCATTTTAATAAACATACTACGGGAGGCATAAAATCGCAATGCTATTAGTAGCTGACGGAGGGGTTCTACAGCATGATTTCTGAAATAGAAGGAAGTTACTTTATTTTCTAAAATTTCCACTTTTGACATTCAAACAGTTCAAAAAGTCATTTTTACATTCTTACCTTTTCGTTGCATGTTTTATTCTTGCTGAAATATGGTTATGACAGTCTGTTTTGTAAGCCTAAACCTATTTAAAAGCTGTTTTTCATTCCATATATGAAAGTGACGTGCCCCTGCTCGGAAAACTCGTAGTGCCCGTGGTCGTTCAATGATTTGAACCACTTCTTCGTCATCGCTTAGTATTTCTTCAAACACATCAAAAATATCTTCGAGATCCATTAGTTCTGCCATATTGTAAGGTTATGTATTCTTAAACTTCAGTTTAAACGGTAGATGAGTGGCAGTAAAATTAACCCCTAGTTAAACTTCGGATTAAGTTTTATAATACACGACTAACAGGTAAACCGAAGTTTAAACTGAACCAACAGTTTAAACCGCTATAATAATACCGGCCCTAAAGCACACAGATATTCTCCTTCGTAGCCTAGGGTGCCTGTTAAATTCCATTTTCTTAAATTGGAAATTTATTCCAGGATTTTCCTCTATTTGGTAGAGTGGCAGGAATTTATTAAGTAGGCAATTGGTAATAAATGATGCAGTGCACATTTCAAATCAGCAGTTCAGATTAACATCCGCAGTTTAACCGACACAGATAGGTCTTACGACGACTATGGGGTGGGAAAGGTTTAGGAGTTGAAAGGAAGTGGCCGTGGCCTTAATTAAGGTACAGTCCCAGCATTTGCCTGGTGTGAAAATGGTAGACCACAGAAAACCATCTTCAGGGCTACCGACAGTGGGGTTCGAACTCACTATCTCCCGGATGCAAGCTCACAGCTGCGCGCCCCTAACCGCACGGCCAACTCGCCCGGTTACTTCAGGTATCTAGACTGGCCATTGAAATGAAGTCGTGTACTGTAAATTTACTATTCGTTTAAAAATAAAGCAACTATTAAAACAACTGTCAAAACAGGAGTCCGACAAGGAGATGGGTTGTCCCCTTTATTGTTTAATTTTGTTTTGGAAAATGTGAATAGGACTTGGGAAAAATAAGTTGAAAGAATAACCGTTGGCAGATTACGTGAAAACAAAGTTAATTTACAGTATTTGGCCCTCGCTGATAACTTAGTAGTGTTGTCCAATGACAGGCAAGAAGTAATTGCATGCATTGAAAACCTCCATGAAACTGAATCCATAATAGGACTCCAGATCTCATATCAGAAAGCTCACTACATAGGAGGATGTCTTCGGTACCTAGATGGACAACCAATGAAAACCCAATATGGCAAAATATCCCAAGTGACTATATTTAAATACCTGGGAGAAGTCATCCAACCTTCAGGACTCAATCGTGAAGCATTCAAAGGGCCTCTAAGCTTTATATTTACACAGCTACTGAACAGTAATGGACGATATTAGCAGTAGTTTCTTCTTGGCTCTGTTACCAGAACTTCACAATGGCGTGTTTCACTGAATTTTATTTTCACTATATTCATAAAAGTCAGTCTCATCACCACTGCCTAAAATTTCTAAAATATAATCTTCCTTCATGCTTTCTTTACACTTTTGCGCACCTATCTCAGAAGACAGCTGTGAATGAAAAACACAAGGCATATAATTATCTTCAAAATACGGTAAAGTGATTTATGAATCGTCCATTGCCTGGCCAGACCATGTGATGAACAACAAAACTATAGCGTCAAACTGAACTCGGAAGTGAAGAAGAGTGCTTCGCTTGAAATCAGACTTAATTAGTGTTCGGGACAGCTGGAGACATGTTGACATCCGAGTTAACTCGAGCATGGGATGGAAACAGCGTTGCTAACGTCCAAAAATTGAAAACCATACATAAATTCAAAATAAACCGTATTATTTATCGTAAAACCGTACAGTACTAATTATCACCCAAATACACTAAAATTGAATAGAATGCGTGCACTAATAACAAATAGCAAGTAGTAGTTTGAATGGTGTTTTTAAAATTAGGAAAGAACACAATATGAAGATAAAGTTGGAATTCAATAGGACAAATTGGGGCAGATATTCGTTTATAGGAAAGGGAGGTAAGGACTGGAATAATTTACCAATGGAGATTTTTAATAAACTTCCAATTTCTTTGCAATCAAGAAAAGTCTAGGGTGACTGCCCTAAATGCAGATCAATGGTGAGTGACTGATTAACCACATCTTTACTTATTTAACATTGAAAATAAACATACATACATACATACATACATACATTATCATTATAGACTGTTATGCCTTTCAGCGTTCAGTCTGCAAGCCTCTGAGAATTTACTAAACGTCGCCACAATCCTCGATTTGCAACTAGTGTTGTGGCCTCAAGAAAATTATATACGCTGAATTAATACATATTAAGCTAACCAACAAGAAATTGAAGCACTGTCAGGCAAAACAATTTGTAAGCACATCACAATTAAGTTTTACGAAATTACGTAATCCATAAGATTTACAACTGACGTTGCACTGTTACATGTTTGAAGTTACACCACACTTCCATTGGTTAAGAAACGATTGGCGGAGTTCATTGAAGAGTGTGATTGTGAACACATCATGTACAACTACGAGTTGATAAAGTCTGAAGTAGGGTGATCCGGGCCGTAGAGTCAGAAAGAAAGGCGCTTCATTGGTTGATCTGAAACCAGCTCAGATCTGAAACCAGCTAAAAGAGGGATCATAATATTCAAAGCTTGAGAGTCCCCTGGAGAAATCGAGGACACGTCACACATGTCCAGGAAATGAGTTATGTTCAAACAGCAGAAAAAAATATTGCGTACTAAATCTGAACATTTCCAATAATGAAAATTGTTCATTTAAAAATTTACGCAGAACCGTATATAACGCGTACGGTTAGAGGGATGAAAAGCGTAAATGTACAGTTCGAACTGTACGGTTGGCAAAGCTGGATGCGAAAGGCTATGGTACCTTCCTGACACGTAATAACTATATTTGAGTTGCAATTAGTTTGGTCGGAGGTGTATTGGTCAGTTTAGTATGTTTATATCAAACGGATTTGAAGGCTTTAATTGTTTATTCTTCGGTTTCTCATATAGGGATCGTTCTAGAAGGCTTGATAACATTGAGTGTTTGAGGTTTTAAAGGAAGTTTTTAGAAATAAATAACACATGCAATTTTTACACAGTAAAATTGACTCTATAAACTTAAGAAAATTAGCTAAAATTATAACTCAAAAAAGAAACAAAGAGAGAAAATGAAAACAGTCAGGGACTTCCTTCCGAGAATGATACGTCATTTAGGAAAGTAGGTCTATTTCCCGTTGTGAGCATAAATCTTCGAGAAAAGAAATGTGTCTTAATTTCGAACCTTTCTGCCATTTCCTTTCTTCTTTCCTTACTGCCTGTGGGTGGGGGTGGTAGAAAACATCAACGGTATCCCCTTCCTGCCGTTGGAGGGAACTAAAAGGGTTACGAGGCACTCTCAACCTCGGTTCCCCTAGCTGGTTCTGGCATTGCTTATATTTCCTTGTGTCAAGCTCCTCCCTGTCTGACCTCTATTGGCCAACTCGTGTTCTTTTCCTAACCCGACGATATCAGGTTTTCGAGGTCTAGGTAGTCCTTAATTTTCACGCCCTTTGTGACCCTTCCCTTTCTTTTGCGGATACTTCGAGGTGTCGGATTACATCTGACTAGTATTAAGAGAGAATAGTTAGCAAGTTGTACTTCCCCTTAAAACAATAATGCCCACCACAGCTCCTTCCTTCTCACCTTCCTTGCGTCCTTTCTTCCTATCTCCTCTCCTTCCTCTCCTTCTGTCTTCATTATTACTTGCTTCCTCTCTCATCGTTCTGTAATCCATTCCATCGGTTTGTTTTGTTAGTTTCTTCTTTCCTTTCCTTCAGTCATACCTTCTAACTTCCATATTTCCTTACTTTCTTCTTCTCCTTTGCTCTCCTTCTTCCTTGTTTTGAACCCTAGAATGTGGTCATCTCAAGGAAGGTTCCTGAAGGACCGAGCGAGTTAGCCGAGCGGTTAAGGGCGCGCAGCTGTGAGCTTGCATTCGGGAGATAATGGGTTCGAACCTTACTGTTGACACTCCTGAAGATGGCTTTTCGTTGTTTCTCCATTTTCACACCAAGAAAATGCTGGGGCTGTACCTTAATTAAGGCCACGGTCGCTTCCTTCCTCGCTCATAGCCCTTTCCTACCCCATCGCCGCCATAAGACCTAGGGTCTATCTGTGTCGGCACGACGTAAAGCAGCTTGTTAAAAAAGTGAAAGTAGTGTACACTTACTTATGGAGTCTGGCTACATGACTGAATGGTTAGCGTGCTGGCCTTTGGTCAAGGGTTCGATACCCGGTAGGGTCGTGAATTTTAATCATAATTGGTTAATTTTCCTGGCACGGGGACTGGATGTATGGGCAGGTCGCCCACGGGAGTCAATTCAAAAGAACTGCATCAGTCCTCTCCGGAGGACCCACGCCAGTATTATTATTTATTATCTTATGTACTCGTACCACGTTCTTGCCTCTTCATAATGTGTAGGTACAGATGTAACTGCGAGAAATCTTGGGAAGTGAAAGACAAGAGGCTGACGTATTTGAGCACCTCAAATACCACCAGACTGAGCCAGGATCGAACCTGCCAAGTTGAGGTCAGATGGCCAGCGCCTCAACCTCAACCATCTAAGTCACACAGCCCGGCACAGTACAGAACAGATCCATATACATTGTCCTTGAGTGAATTATGAAACGACAGTTTTTTGAATGGGCAGTGAAACTCTCAGATCATTCGCTCTCAAGTACTTTTAGGTAGGCATGCTGATTTAGAAAATACAGTCAATTAGGCCTATAATAAGGGGTTCTAAAGAACTTAAATCATGTTTGATATTTTAAATGGTAGAGTATAGAACATAACAATGGTATTTGCTTTCCGTCCCACTAACTGCTTTTACGGTTTTCGGAGACGCCTTGGAGCTCACAGGATTTCTTCTATGTGCCAGTAAATCTACCGACAAGAGGCTGACGTATTTGAACACCTTCAAATATCACCAGACTGAGCCAGGATCGAACCTGCCAAGTTGGGGTCAGATGGCCAGCGCCTCAACCTCAACCGTCTAAGTCACACAGGCCGGCACAGTACAGAACAGATCCATATACATGAATAAGGGTGGATTACAGTTATAAATATTAGTCGAGTTTTGAACTGGGTCCTTGAGTAACCTGCGAGTGGGCTAGCCAGTCAACCAGACTGAGTCGGCCTGGCCGCTCGCTCGCTTATCTTAGATCGGCTCCACAATCGATTTCAGAATAATCGATCGCGGTATAATCAGGGCCCCCGAGCCCGACAGGAATATGTAATGTGGAGCGCTATAATCACCACGTGGAAAAAACAAACTGGAGGGGATGTCCAAAATAAAGATCATGTGGTTGCAGGACGAGATAAAAGCACAGTACAAGTGTTCCTATTGACTGAGGCGATTCTTTTTGAAAATCACAATGATACTAAATAAATTATTCATTGTACGGGAAGTGAATTCTGTCAAAATATATTATTATTATTATTATTATTATTATTATTATTATTATTATTATTATTAGATTAAGAACTTTATTTTATTTAAAGTGTCCACCTAATCAATAAAAATCACTTCACAAGTGAATACATATCTAATGTCTAGGCGTAATACGGTACATGTTTCGCCTTACTGAAAGACGTCTTCAGTCGTAGCGTCTTAATAAAAGTAATAACTTAAAAGTAAAATCACTATTGAATATCACTCTTGAACACATTGAATACTACTGAATACATCAACTTGTCTTCTGAGGAATCTTTAGAAAATGTCTCTGCGAGAGTTTGTTTTAGTTACATTCTACAAAATTTTAAAATACACGCTTAAAATAACAACTAGAGTATAAACATTATTTTTGAAAACTTTGTTAAAACTGTTAGCGGCTGATTTTAGCTTGATTTGAGTTTTTTGTACTGATAGTGTGCTTGTTGCTTAGCTGTAACTCAAGAGGTGCATTAGAAAATGGACCTCTCTGACTTTTGGTTTTGTCAAATTGTCTGAACGCTGGGGCTTTCGAAAAGATATAAAATTTTTCAATTGTAATTGTGCAGGTTTTGGAAAGCAGACCATTCCATGAGGACGGGCGACGTCTGCCGTGTGATACTAACTGCGTGTATTGTGTAATTATTTGTTGTTCTTGTGAGGGGTAGACGTAGGAGGGACAGTAAAATCACACAGTCTCCATACATAAGGAATTAATTACTACAGTTATAATTCCATGACCTGAATGGGATTTTTTTTGCTAGTTGCTTTACGTCGCACCGACATGGATAGGTCTTATGGCGACGAAGGGGCAGGAAAGGGCTAGGAGTAAGAAGGAAGTGGCCGTGGCCTTAATTAAGGTGTGAAAATGGGAAACCACGGAAAACCATCTTCAGGGCTGCCGATACTGGGGTTCGAACCCCACCATCGGCAGCCCTAAATGGGAATTGTAATCAGAACTCTGCGACCACAAGCGAGCCAAACTAAGTACTGTGATACGGGTCAGACTTCTCTTTGAGAACAACGGGAAGTAAATCTGTTTGGGGAATATTTATAAGCGAAAACATTTTTACGTTAGCGCTGGTGTAATAGTTACGCAGAAAATTCCATAGCCAGCGTATGGATAAGTAAACGGAAGATGTTTTGAGAATACCGGTTCGAGAAGTAATTTAGTCTTGTGTTGTGGAAAATGTTCCTATTAAGGACCGTTAAGCCAAGCAACTAATAATCTTCTTCTTCTTTATCTGTTTACCCTCCAGGGTCGGTTTTCCCTCGGACTCAGCGAGGAATCCCACCTCTACCACCTGAAGGACAGTGTCCTGTAGCTTCAGACTCTGGGTCGGGGGATACAACTGGGGAGGATGACCAGTACCTCGCCCAGGCGGCCTCACATGCTATGCTGAACTGGGACCTTGCGGGAGGATGGGGAGATTGTAAGGGATAGACAAGGAAGGGGGAAGGAAGCGGCCGTGGCCTTAAGTTAGGTACCATCCCGCCATTTGCCTGGAGGAGAAGTGGGAAACCGCGGAAAATCACTTCCAGGATGTCTGAGGTGGGAATCGAACGTACCTCTACTCAGTCGACCTCCCGAGGCTGAGTGGAGCCCGTTCCAGCCCTCGTACCACTTTTCAAATTTCGTGGCGAAGCGGGGAATCGAACCCGGACCTCCAGGGGTGGTAGCTAATCACACTAACCACTACACCACAGACACGGTCAAGTAATAATCAATAGGTAAAATGTGTTTCTTTAACCTAGTTAAATATTTCTAATGCCGAGTTTATTAAAATTTTTGGTCTTCAGGGTTTTCTTCAAAACGAAAGAGGAAAAATTTACACTACACAAATCAAGAAACAGAATTCCAAACGTTGCAGTAATTGTAGAATGATGTGTCCAATGAGTCACACGCTCGGAAAATGTTTTTAGGAATTCTATACTCTCGGTCATGGAGAAACAAATAGAGGGAAGAAACAGTAGAACTCAGTTTAGGTTTAAAAACGGTGTTCCTACTAGGGAAGGGCCAATGACCTTCGATGTTAGGTCCCTTAAAACAACAAGCACAAGCAAACCTACTAGGGACACTCTGGTGTCTGTCCAAGTTTTAATTCAAATATGTCTCGGCCAACAACAACTGTCTGTGCTTGCTTCAATGATCATGAAGAAAAACATTCGACAGCGTTAAACGATATTCTTATACATCAGCTGAAACAGTAAATATCGACGCTGCGTGAGCAATACCGCATATCTGACAATCCTCTTTCTATCCATTGTTTTCCTTAAGGCTGGTCATGCCTCCCAGCCACAAATGGATATGCGGTCCGTTACAAAAAATTTCGTCGTGTTCATTTTCCTATGCTGGTGTGTAAAGGAAAATGAACCTTAAATACATTATACTCTAGGAGTGCGTAAATACGTCATGCAGACACATTTCCACAGTGCTGTACGGTAAGGTTCATTTTCCTTTACACACCAGCATAGGAAAATGAATACAACGAAAGTTGTTCTGATGGACTGGATATTCATATGTTGCTATAATATCATTCCATGTTAAAAAAGAAATACTTCTCTTATAAGGAGAAAACATACCCTCTCTTAAACACCCATTATTCCTCGTGATAGGAATATGTTAATGTACTTTGTATTTCATTATGAAGGAAACGAAAAGGATGAGCCTTTTTCTCCGCGAGTTATTAAGGGGGGAGACCCAGCTTAACAAAGGGAAAAATAGGTTAATATTCATTCGATTGTTAAATATGCTACAATTGTTGTTGACAATTGCTGCACATATCCCAGTATTGGCATGCTTCCTGGCAACCAGAAGCAACTTTAATAATGCCAGAATTTCAATAATTTTAATATTTTAAAATGAAATGTTCAAAATTTCCCACATTTTTAACAATATGTCACTGTTCCCCTTATAAATTCCAAGTTTATAAGGATTTTCGTACTTTACCTTTTTTAAAGTGTGTATCAAAACTCCAGCTACAAAATGAACCTCAATCATTAACGTAGACTGTGATTTGGATTTTTTGACGCGTCTTAATTCCGAGCACCAGAAAATATTTATAGCTTTTTAAATAAAAATGTTATATAAAATCTAATTTAAATCCTATTAATCTGAACGAGGTACAGGTTGTAGTATAACACTATGGGAGGAAACTCTGAAAAATTCATAATTATCCGTGAATCAGTAAGAGAGTTATGGAGGCAACCGTGACATATTGTTAAAAGGCGGGAAATTTTGAACATTTTATTTGAAAATGTTATAATTAGAATTTTGACATTATTGAAGTTGCTTCTGATTGCTTTGAAGCATGCCAGTACTGGGATATGTGCAGTATTTGTCAACAAAGTTTGTAGCATTTATAACAATCGAATGAATATTGGCCTATTTTCCCCGTGTTAAGCTAGGTCTCCCCCCTTAAAATAACTACTTAATAAGTCATTAGCTGCCGTCCTCGAGAGCCGTAGTTCGATTCCTGGTACTTTCAGAAATTTAAGAATGGTAGGAGAGCTGGTATGTAGTTGAAATGGTACACGCAGCTCACCTCCATTGGGGGTTAAGACACGAGTTTACTTTATAACTACTTAATATGTTTTATGTCATAAATACATTCGCAGGGAGGATGCACAATGACGGAAACAACCATCGCTTTGTTGCCTTTCTTGATTTTCCTACTTGTACGTGTAACGCGTGATCTGTTACTCTGTGAATCGCCGGCAGGTTTTCACTGTTGTAGATAACGTGTGCGATTTCTTTCTTTAGTATTAACACAGTGATTTCTGAGGCTGTTCATAAAATGTAGGTACTTAGGAACAAACAAAAATCAAACCGTACTTAATGCAGTTATTTATCTTTCTCGAAAAGAAGCCAGATAACAGTCTCAGCTGGGTGATTTCAAGAAATTTGTGAAGCAACCCTTGTTGCTGAAAAAACCTAAATGAGCTCCTCTAAATTTCCTGAACCCTAGCTTTTATAAACATAATTTGCAGCTCAGTTTCTTACCCCCCTTTACCTCGAAATTATATACTGAGTTTCACCCATGTATGTGCCATAGTTTTCTCGTTCACCTGTGAAAACCAAAATGAGCCTCCTCTAAATCTCCGTCTCCTTGAGTTCTTAAAAACAATTAGCAGCTTAGTTTCTTCCTACTTCGATCTTGAAGTTGAATACTGAGTTACACAAGATAATGATTAATATGCCTCCGTTTTCCCGTGATATTGTTAAACAGAGCTGTTCGATATGGCAAACCTGCTTTCTTAACATCCAACGACCTTATAGGAGGTGTGACCAGAATTAAGGAAAGTAATGGACAGGAAGAGCATGGTCAGATACGCGGTATTGCTCTCGCAGCAACGATATGTAAACATCATCATGGAACTGCATTGTAACTAGACAGCTCTCATCAAAATTGAAGACCACATTATTGAAAAGCTTAAGCTACAGAAAGAGGTGAACCAAGAATGCATCATGTCTCCAATCCTTTTTAATTAACGGTGTACTCTGGAACATGGTGTTCGTTTGGCTACTTTTTCTATGTATTTTATTTTTGACATGCACTGTAGTTATGTATTCGGCACAACCAAATAGATAAACGTTGGTTTGAAGTACGATGGTGTCGTGAGAGCTAAATATTCAATTAGAGCAGCCACCAGTGGGCGGCTAGAGCACTCTATAATTGTGCTGGCAACACCGCCAGATTTAGAGCTAGAACCTACCTGAAAGTTACAAGGCACTGTAGCTCAATCGGTAGAGCACTGGACGTGAAATCCGAAGGTTGTGAGTTTAGGTCCCTCCTCTGACAGTACTTAATATTTCTTTGGTACGTACTATAATGTACTCGAAATGATCTAATAGCTGAAAGGCAGGGGCGTAGCCAAGGACGGCCCCCCTGCAGATGGATTTCTGTATGTATGTTCAGTCTTCAGCTCTAAGGCTGGTTGATTCCTCAACAGCTGCGCCATCAGCTGTCATAGATGGCTCAGACATCACTGAAGAGGCGTACTAGGGAAATGAGGAGTGAGGTAGTTTCCCGTTGCTTTCCTCACCGAGCCAGAAATAGCTATTACATATCAGTCTGCCAAGCCCACTGAAATGCATCCACCAACCGATCCCATGAGCAACATTTTCACACCATTCATAGCAGGGACTGGCTGCAGAAGGGATGGCATTACTAGCATCGCTCAGTCACTTTCATATTGTCAAAGCCAAGGATAAGAGAGACAGATCAATGAAAGTAACAAAATTGCTCTAGCCTATACCAGAGGACATAGTGCATTGTAAACACTAGGTCCTGCCAACAAAGGCGGAGATGGATTTCTACAAAGATAAACAGAATCTGACAATAAACTAAATAACCTTTCAGAGACATAATTGTAGAACCAACGAATCTGTTAAATCTATTTTCTAAGAAGCCTCGAAATTTGGATTTTAGATTGTACACTGAACACGGCATTCGCTGTAAAACTGTTGAACTTGATAATATTGCTCTTGTTATGTATTTTAATGTAATATTTTGTAGTGTACTGCAGTTTGAATATCAACATAATTCACATGTTTCAGTGTCCTTATAATGACAAGTCTTGCATACGCGCACCACACACGCACAAGCACGTTCATTGTGTTCTACGATCATTTTGTAACTACGACCTCCCCCATAGCCCGATCCTGGTTACGCTGCTGCGAAAGCGTATTTGTTAAATCTATAATATTCAATGAAGTGCTACCGGTCAACAACGTCGAGATTTTTAACGGCCTGTCTTTATACTTTCAACCTGCAATTCATGAACGATCAACCAGAACAACTCCTTTGAAAGTGATGTTTTTTAATTTCTTTGAGAATGCTTCATAATTTTCTTTCTTTATTACTTCACAGACTATTTATAACATAGTAAACAAAGGATTTATTGGGATTATATTTTATCTTTAAGTGCGAATTCTTAGTACCTGTTTACTATAACCAGATCTCAGAGAAGTCAGGTGTTGTGTTCTCTATATATAGGGAGATGGAAGAGAAAAGAATGAGAATTAGAAAGGGAAGATATGAAAGAACAAACCATCTGACAAACATACAAAGCGAGGGAGAGACGGTAATGATCAGAGCACGAACGAGTCTGTAGACAATATGATCTATTCATTCATTTGTCATTCTTTGGCTCCTCCTTGCCGCATGTATGGCAGCGCCAACATCCAGCAGGAGCCTGCAGCAATATTCAGCCTACAGAACAATTCTTGGCTGGAACCGACTTGGGAGCGAACATTAAAATAATTGTCTAAGCTGTGCACGGTGCCCTTCCCCCACCGTCCGTGCCTTGAGACGCCGTGTCGTGCCGTAATGAGCTGGGAGCCCGAGGCGTTGGGACCGGCCTAATGAGCGGCGGTAGATGTCGCTACAGGATGGATGTCTCTTGTGGACTGCGTCGTACCAAGTGAAGCCTAGCCTTATCTCATGTCTGCCTGTCTGCTATCCCCACATCATCTTCTCCTACAACGAACAGTGTTTGCGAAACTTTTACATATGGGGATCAGACATCCGTCACACCAGAGTTTTGTGGTAGAAAAATGGAAAAAAACACTGCTTTAGGTACTAGTGTCTTCCTTGTATACAAGACAAAGTTGCCAAAGTTTAGAAGGAAGCCTTAGGGGGGATGATGTAAAGAACGCTCTTGTTCCGTGTAACACACGACGTAGATGTGTGTATGCTTCAGGATTCACTTTGTGTTTCCAGAGATCAAACTCCACTAACGACATAGCTGTTTCCCTCAGGACTTATAAACATTTGTTCTCTTAAGTCTGAACAATCCCATAGATAATTTTGATAAACTATTTTTACCCGGAAAATGCATCATTATTATTATTATTATTATTATTTCTTTCTTTCTTTCTTACGCCCGAATAAGAAACGCGATTGAACTTATTTAGCTGATTTCATTGCTTTTTACTTCTCCAAAAATCTCTTCACCTTCTCGCTGTGGCTTATCTTGCCATCTTCTGATCAGGTTTTTCTGGTGGTAGTGTTTGGATGCTGTATAAATCTGTGATGGTCCACCAATTTTGTGAACTTTGACCTGTCTAACACAATGTCACATGTGTTGCCTATTTCTTAAAGATCTTTTCCAACTTAAAGAAGCCAGTTGTTCTTTTTACTTTCACTGATAGAGCAAGGTTCAGAATTCCTTTGGTAAAACTCTGATTACTCTTTCTGAGAATACGTTCGTACAATTTCAAACGTCTTTACCTAAATTTGTCCGAGATATTCTCTGGGTGTTGGTATCGATTTATGAAATTTCCGTATCTTCCATATTTCCTCTGTACAGACTGGTCCAAAAATTTCCTTGAGATTTTTCTTTCTTGTTTTTCTACATCCTTAATCTATAGTCTGCCACCAACGATCAGTGTTTCAGATGCATAAATGCTTCAGGCTTGATTAAACTGTTGTAATGCCTTAATTTTTCATTTCGGAATATGGACATTTTCTGTTCGAAGTGAGCCTGTATGTTCTTTGTAGTTTAGAGATTCATTCTTTTTTTGCTTCATGATTAATTCCTGAAAGTTGGATGAATTTGCCATTTAGACACTGAGGATATTTGCCATATCAGGTTTGCATTTATTATTATTATTATTATTATTGTTATTATTATTATTATTATTATTATTATTATTATTATTATTATTATTATTATTATTATTATTATTATTATTATTATTATTTTATCTCCAGGACGAGGAAATTAGACATAAGTAAACGGATATGATTAGGGAGAATTTCCGAACAGTGGACAGTAAGCAGGTTCAGGATGTACAAATAGAATGGGTGACATAACAGGGATGGTGTAGTAGAAACAGCAAGGTAATGCCTAGGAACAACTGTATATGTATGAATTGGAAAAAGCGAACGTCTTGGTGGAACTACGAAGTAAGAGCAGCTTGTAAACGTGAAAAGAAGGCTTATCAGAAATGGCTTCAAACAAGGGCTGATGCACACATGGAATTGTACGTAGTTGAAAGAAACAGAGCGAAAAAAATACTTGTTGTTGAATCCAAAAAGAAGTGGTGGGAATATTTAGGTTATAAGCAGGAAAGGCTAAGTCAAGCAGCAGGGAAACTTTTCTGGACAGTAATACAGAATCTTAGGAAGGGAGGAAAAATGGAAATGAACAGTGTTTTGGGTGATAGATACCAGGGAATCTCTGGATGGGTGGAGGAAATGGTTTGGAAACCTCAACGTAAAAGGAAATCTTCCTGGTGGTACCGGGAACAATCCAGCTCATGGGGAGGAGGAAATTGATGCTGGTTAAATTACGCTTGAGGAAGAGGACGAGATAGTAAATAAGCTCCATTAACATAAAGCAGCAGGAATAGATGAAATGAGACCTGAAATGGTGAAGTGTAGTGGGAAGACAGGGATAAAATGGCTTCATACAGTAATAAGATTAGCATGGAGTGCTGGTATGGTACCTTCAGATTGGTCAAAAGCAGTAATTACACCTATCTATAAGCAAGGGAACAGAAAAGATTGCAACAACTATCGAGGTATCTCATTGATTAGTATACAGGCAACGTATTAACTAGCACCTTGGATGGGAGGGTGCGTTCAGCGGTTGAGAGGAAGATGGATGAAAACTAGTGTGATTTCAGACCACACAGGGTCTGTCAGGATCAGATTTTTACTATGCGCAAGGTAATTGAAAAGTGCTATGAGAGGAATATACAGTTATGTTTCAGTTTCGTAGATCTAGAGAAAGCATATAACAGGGTACTGAGGGAAAAGGTGTTCGCCATACTGTGGGACTCTGAGATTAAATGTAGATTATTAAAATCAATCAAAGGCATTTATGTTGGCAATTGCGCTAAAGTAGGAATTGATGGTAGAAAGCGTTCTTTGTTCTGGGTACTTACAGAGGTTAGACAAGGCTGTAATATTTCACCTTTGCTGTTCGTAGTTTACATGGATCATCTTCTGAAAGGTATAAAGTGGCAGGGAGGGATTCAGTTAGGTGGAAATGTAGGAAGCAGTCTCGTCTATGCTGACGACTTGATCTTAATGGCAGACTGTGCCGAAAGCCTGCAGTCTAATATCTTGGAACTTGAAAATAGTTGCAATGAGTATGGTATGAAAATTAGCCTTTCTAAGACTAAATTGATGTCAGTAGGTAAGAAATCCAATATAATTGAATGTCTGATTGGTGATACAAAACAGGAACAGGTAGATAACATCAAGTGTTTAGGATGTGTGTTTTTCCAGGATGATAATATAGTAAGTGAGATTGAATCAAGGTGCAATAAAGATAATGCAGTGAGCTCGCAGTTGCGATAAACAGTATTCTGTAAGAAGGAAGTCAGCTCCCGGACGAAACTATCTTTACATCGGTCAGTTTTCAGATCAACTTTGCTCTACGGGAGTGAAATCTGGGCTGATTCAGGATATCTTATTCATAAACTAAAAGTAACAGACATGAAAGTAGCGAGAATGATTGGTGGTACAAAAACAGGTGGGAACAATGGCAGGAGGGTACTCGGAATAAGGAGATAAAGGAAAAGTTAGGAATGAACCCGGTGTATGAAGCTGTACGTATAAAACGGCTTGGGTGGTGGGGTCGTGTGAAGCGAGTGGAGTAGGATAGGTTACTTAAGATGATAATGGACTCTGTTATGGAAGGTAAGAAATGTAGAGGGAGACCAAGACGACGATGTTTAGACTCAGTTTCTAACGATTTAAACGTAAGAGGTATAGGACTAAATGAGAACACAGCACTAGTTTCAAATAGGGGAGTGTGGCGACATTTAGTAAATTCACAGAGGCTTGCAGACTGGACGCTGAAAGGCATAATGGTCTATAATGATGTATATACGTATGCATGTACGTATGCATGGTATTCTACTCATTCATGCATCGATACACCTATCTGTGGGCCACGTTTGCACAAGCTACCTGCCCTTTTGTCACGCAGACGAATGTTCTTCTCTTTGCACTCTTCCGCCGAAATGTCCCGTGGCTTGAACAGTGGCTTTTGGGTGCATCCTTCACTTCCGCAACATTTTTCAGAAATGTTCTTCTGTTCTATATCTCTTCCTCCTTGACACCCACTCCTGCTAGGTCTCTGTACGCATGTGTAAGCCACCCAGGCTGTATTTTCCACTTTTCCTGCCGAAGGAGTATTTTGTTGGCCAAATTCACTTGATTCATATTCTTAATGTGTCCATAAACGGCTAGTCTTCTATTTCTCATCGTCGTCGTAATTGTTCCAATGGTTTTATAGAGTTCCTGGTTCGATCTCAATCGGGAAATATGTTGGTCATTTTGCGTCTTCTTTGGACCCAAGATTTTTCGAAGAAACTTCCTTTATCTTAATTTGTATTACTATTGTTTTTCGGTTCGTTTTGGCCTACTAGGGTACACTAGGGCCCACAGGGCTCGTCTTGACCCTTAGCTATGGTCTGCTTTTCCTTGCCCAGTACGCTTTCATTTTTTGGCTGTGTATCTGCTTCCTTCCATCCGTCCGCTTAGGGCTGGTGGTTCCTGTACTCTTTTTGCTTGTGAGGGAAGCGGGAAGACCACCTTAGGATGGCCTGTTAGTACTGAGATCGGTTCTCTGTGGTCTCTAATGGGATCTTCAGTTCCTCTAGGTCTGATTTTACTGAGGTGATTATTATTACTACTTCAAAATCATTCTCAGAATATAATAACCCGATAAATATATACAAGTTTACATTAATGTAATACAGGCCTAGGCAACTTGATTGATGTTTGTCCACCGGCAGCCAAGAACAGAATACCAGCACGATGGTCTTGTTTGGACGCATTTGCTAATAACGTCGCCATAGTTCACGTAATTGATTTTAAGGCGCGCGCCTCGGCACGCCACGAATGCCCCACTAATCCCTTTGCCTACATGTCCTTGGTTATGTACCTACATTGGAGTCGGGCTACGTTGCATGTCCGCTGAAGCAACGCCATACAAACGTTTTGATCACGCCTTATATTTATGCAAATCTCACTGCAGAACTGTTGTGCGGCTAGACACTTGCGCCTTGGTTTAATAGGTTTGCATTCTAAATTATTAGTGCTTAAGATTCCTTTCCCTACTAATAACATATTTATTTAATCCTGAGAATAGCTTTCAGCCAATTTTATTTCCTGGCGATATAATTTCAAAAGATCATGAACCGTTTCCTCATCAACCAAGAACCATCTTATTACTGTACCTGTATCTGGAATTTAAGTGTAAGCTATTAAGTTCCTCTTCGGCGTAAGCCTCAGCCCTCTCCTCTCGCGTTCAATAGTGTAGGAGATACGCGAGTTACGTGCATGCAGTCTAATTCGTCTCGTGTATGATATGTTCATATGGTTTGAAAGTGGCTGTTAAAGCAGAAGAATTTCTTGAACATTTACATTTGTAAGAGCTGCGAGTCGTCTGCAGTGAACGGAGCACATTGCGACCCGTCTCATATTTCATCCCTCTCACAAAAGTAATGGGATTTTTTCGAGGATTAGAACATTCCAGAAATTCAATTATGAAGCACTTAAAAATTCCAGCCACGTGCGAAATCTGTTGGCTATGCAGGGCCCGTGATTGGGGGCTTGCTGTGCGGCGATGCCTCATTCTAATGTGCACGTGGATCAAATAGCCGTCTAAGATTGATGAAGGTAGCCGAACATTACTAAATGTGGAAGAAAGATTACCGGTAACATCTGGCTAAAAGAATTGCAAATGATTTAAAAGCCGAATATAGAATGAGGTACTTCCAGTGTAGCTGCTTGTTGCAATTAACTATATCCTTAATCATGGTTGTAAGCGTTGGGAAATTCAAAATATTTTATTATTATGTTATGGCGTATGGTCACTTGCTGATAATGGTTTTCTTATACTTTTTCTTTTCTTTTCTTTTCTTTTCTTTTCTTTTCTTTTCTTTTCTTTTCTTTTACTTTTGTAAATAACTCTAGTGTCATTCCAAATCATATGAAGTAACATAAACATATAGACCAATCATTAGCATTACCCGCTTATATGTTCACTGTTAATAAAGACAATTCTGGACACATATGTTGCATGATATTTTGGAGGTAACCGGGATTAAATATCGAAAAGGAAGGTCTATATACAATCTGCACAAAAATAAGTCTGCTGTTATTGAAGGAGTTAGGCAGGGTTGCAGTTTGTCCCCACAGTCTTTAGATGCTGGGAAAGGAAATCAAAAAATAATTCGGAGAAGGAATTGCAAATAACGGAGAGATGACCATCAATATACGTGAAATTTGCCGATAATACTGTTGTCTTGTCTCGAGATGAAGAGGATCAGAAATTGCTGAATTGTATGCACACAGTCTTGGAGATGGAATACATGATGAAAATAAATGCATCTAGAACAAAATAATGGAATGCAGTTGAATAAAGTCAGGTGATGCAGGTAATATTCTATTAGAAAATTAGGTCTTAAAGGAGGTAAGGAGGTAAATGAATATCGTTACTTGGCCAGTAGAACGACTAACGATGGCAGAAATAAGAAAGACATAAAATGTAGAATAGCGCAAGCAACTGAGAGATTTTTAAGAAAAGAAAAATTGTTAGGCTAACTTCAAACAAAAATGGATTTGCGTTTTAGAAATAGATTTCTTAAATATCTTGTTTGAACTTTCACATTGTACAAAAAACCAAACTCCATGGCGCAACAGCCTCGAAGGACCTTGGCCTACCAATCCTCTGCTGATCAGCCCGAAGAACTGAAGATTATGAGGTGTCGTGTGGTCAGCACTACGTTATTCTTGGCTTTCTAGACCGGGACCGCTATTTCACCGTCATATGGCTCCTCAGTTGTGATCACGTAGGCTGCGTGGTACGCTACCCCTACACCATGGGAAAATGACAATAATTAGCGCGGACATGTAAAAATGGAAGATTTTGAAGTGTGGTACTACCGTAGAATATTGATGTTAGATGGGTGGATCGGATCACAAATTAGGAAATACTGAATCCAGTTGGAGAGAGGAAAATGTTTTGACGATCTCTGGCCAGAGGAAGTTATATATTGATGAGATACAACATGAGACACCCAGGACTTGCTCAGTTATTTTCTGTAGGTTGAAAGAAGTTCCTCTTTAATTTCCCTGAACCAGTCCGAATTCTACTATATTACCCTGTCTTCCTTAGCTACCCATCATAATTTGATTCTCATAATATTTTATTTGTTGCATTAAATCTTATATTCCTTCGTATATTCTTTCAGTTTCAGTGGACATGTAGACCTACACGTTTGTGGTGGGTAATGGCTTGTTGCTTAACTTGACTACAGCATCAATAATCCGTTAATTATGCTGTTCATAGTAACGTACTCATTGCTCTGTTTTCTTATTAAATCGACTCTATTTCCCCTACTTGATTTTGTGTTGAAAATTTTACAGTCGCCTGACCAGAAATCTTGCTAGTTCCGCTTACTTCTTACTTCGCCTATACCAACAACATGTAACTTAAGTATAACCCATTTCCCTGTACAGTTTCTCTAATCCACCACAATGATTCAAACTTCTAACATTCCACGTTATGACTCGCAGAATGTCAGTAATCATCTTCCTGATGATTGCCACTGCTCGTGTAATTATCACTCGGAGATCCGAATGAGGGACTCTTTTCCTCCGGAATGTTTCACCCGGGAGGATGCCATCATCAGTAAGCCAGAGAGAGCTGCATGTTCTCGGGAGTTACGGTAGTAGTTTCTCGTTGCTTTCAGCCACGCAGCAGTATCAACATAACTAAGCCATATTACTTAATATTACAAAAGGGTATCCCTCAATCATCCAGACTGCCGCTCTTGCAACTTCCAAAAGGCTGCTACCCCCTTTAGATGTACCATTTGTTAGTCTGGTCTCTGGACTGATACCCCCTCGATATGGTTGCATCTACGGCTTTGCTACCTGTCACGTGTAGACGCACAATCTTCCCCAACGCGGCAAAGTCACGTGGTTCACAGGGAGACATCAGATATTCGTAAACTTAATTTTGAGTGATTCTACTGATACGTTTTTCACGTTAACAAGGAACTGGTCTTTTTTGATGACCGGATAATATATGATTGATGCATTTAAACACCCTTAAAAGGCGCCGACCTCGTCTGAGATCGAACTCACCATCTTAGGAACAGAATACCAATGACTAAGTGACTTCCCTCACCAAGGTAAGATGGAGGAAATGCATAGCGACAACAGAAGAAAGAAACAAATGAGTACTTGCTAAGAGCGAGGTACAAGTGTTGCAAGCCCATAACGGAATACTATAGTAACGTCGTCCGGTTCCATGGCTAAAATGGTTAGCGTACTGGCCTTTGGTCACAGGGGACCCGGGTTCGATTCCCGGCAGGGTCGGCACGGGGGCTGGGTGTAAGTGTCGTCTTCATCATCATTTCATCGTCAACCCGACGCGCAGGTCGCCTAAGGGAGTCAAATCGAAAGACCTGAACATGGCAAGCCGAACATGCCCTCGGACACTCCCGGCACTAAAAGCCATACGTCATTTCCATTTCATTTACAGCATCGTCACTTTCCATATCCACCAGTTTCCATCGTCATATGTAGAAATCTACGAAAGTAAAATGATTTCTTGCTCTCTAACGATTAGGGAGAACGAATGAGAATGTTTAGATTATTGACTAGAAATAGAGGAATATTTGAGAATGACCCTTCAAAGAAATTATGACACCCCTTTTGCAGGCTAGGAGGTAACGAGGAATAACAATAATAATAATAATAATAATAATAATAATAATAATAATAATAATAATAATAATAATAATAATAATAATCTTTCTTTCCTTAATTTATTATTCTGAATGGTTTAGACATGTTGAAATTTGAGTGGGTTTTTTTTGCTAGGGGCTTTACGTCGCACCGACACAGATAGGTCTTATGGCGACGATGGGATAGGAAAGGCCTAGGAGCTGGAAGGAAGCGGCCGTGGCCTTAATTAAGGTACAGCCCCAGCATTTGCCTGATGTGAAAATGGGAAACCACGGAAAACCATCTTCAGGGCTGCCGATAGTGGGATTCGAACCTACTATCTCCCGGATGCAAGCTCACAGCCGCGCGCCTCTACGTGCACGGCCAACTCGCCTGGTAAATTTGAGTGTAACATATTCAAGCATATGATAGGAAATATCTGATATATTTGAATTAACTTTTTGCATACCGCAGTTACACATAGGAATACCGAGCTCGATAGCTGCAGTCGCTTAAGTGCGGCCAGTATCCAGTATTCGGGAGATAGTAGGTTCGAAACCCACTGTCGGCAGCCCTGAAAATGGTTTTCCGTGGTTTCCCATTTTCACACCAGGCAAATGCTGGGGCTGTACCTTAATTGAGGCCACGGCCGCTTCCTTCCCACTCCTAGCCCTTTCCTGTCCCATCGTCGCCATAAGACCTATCCGTGTCGGTGCGACGTAAAGCAACTAGCAAAGAAAAAAATTAGCACATAGGAATAATAATCCTCACATCGCTTTTGCGATGGACAGCAAAATTTTTGTCTTTGAGAGAACAGAAACTTCATGTCATAAAACTGTCTTCTTTAGACCTAATGATAACATGTCTAATCTTTTAGGAAAAAAACAGATTATTTCTTTCTGCACTTTAACTGACGTGTTCAAACTCTTGTTTCAAGGGAAAAAGAAACATTCAGGTTGTTTAAACCACACAAACAGTTTCCTCATCCGACTTAAGACTGGCAATCGTCTATACCGGAGGAGGGCACAATATTGTGTTAGACCGATAACACTTCCAATATGCAACCCGCATGCCAATTCACAGCGTGCAATGCAGTCTTATAGCAGGCCCATTTATACACACCTATTTACACTGATGAGTAACTGAATTAAAGATACACGGCGTTTTTGCGAAATGGCTCTGTAGTCGGACCGGGGAATGTAGTAGCACACCCTATCACGTAACTGCGATGACGCCAGACTTTGTATCGGCCGTGTGAACAGCAGTTGAGCACAGGATGGATAAGACACGAGATCTTAGCGCATTTGATTGCAGCCAGATTGCCGATACCATACGTAAGAGTGTCCAGGCGCTGGGCTTTACACGGGTAACTGTGTCAAGAGTGTGCTACCAGTATATGTATTTAGGCAAAACCATCATCACCACGGTCAGCTTCCGTGTTGTCCATTGTTTGATGACAGGCGTCGCAATTCGCTAATTCAAAGAGCAAGTGTGGATCGATGAGTCACAGAGCATAAGATCACTCGCGAATTCAATGCTGGACAACGAAGAAATGATGTTAGCCAGAGCTATTTCCTCGCAATGTGGAACAGAAGCCACTGTAATTCTAGGATCAATCAATCAATCAATCAATCAATCAATCAATCAATCAATCAATCAATCAATCAATCAATCAATCAATCAATCAATCAATCAATCAATCAATCAATCAATCAATCAATCAATCAATCAATCAATAAATAAATAAATAAATCAATCAATCAATCAATCAATCAATCAATCAATCAATCAATCAATCAATCAATCAATCCCACCACTGATCTGCATTTAGGGCAGTCGTCCAGGTGGCAAATTCCCTATACGTTGTATTCCTAGCCTTTTCTTAAATAATTGTAAAGAATTTGGAAATTTATTGAACATCTCTCTTTGTTAATTATTCCAATCCCTAATACCTTTCCTATAAACGAATATTTGCCCCAATTTGTTCTCTTGCATTCCAACTTTATGCTGATATTGTGATCTTCCCTACTTTTAAAGACACTACTCAAACTTATTCGTCTACTAGTGCCATCCCACGCCATCTCCGCTGACAGCTCGGAACATACCACTTAGTCGAGCATCTCTTCTCCTTTCTCCCGAGTCTTTCCAGCCCAAACTTTGCAAAATTTTCGTAACTCTACTCTTTTGTCTGAAATCACCCAGAACAAATCAAGCTGCTTTTCTTTCGATTTTTTTCCAGTTATCGAATCAAGTTATCCCGGTGAGGGTCCCATACACTGGAACTATAAGCTAGTTGGGGGTCTTACCAGTGACTTACATGCCCTATTCTTTACATCCTTACTACGTTACATAAATACCCTCATAACCACATGCAGAGATCTGTACCCATTATTTGCAATCCCATTTGTCTGATTACCTCAATGAAGATCATTCCTTATATTAACATCTAGGTACTTACAGTGATCCCCATAAGGAACTTTCACACCGTCAACGCAGTAATTAAATTTGAGAGGACTTTTCTTGTTAGTGAAACTCACAACCTGACTTTTAACCACGTTTATTATCATACCACTACCATTCACTGCACAAGACAGAGCATAAAGACTGATATGGGTAAAGGAACACGCCATTGGACTCATGAAGCATGGGAAAAGGTCTGCTGATCTTGTGGGTCGAGGTACCAGTTAGTACACGCCCATGGCTGTGTACGAATGCATCGCCAAACACATGAAACGATGGATCCCTCTTAGCAGAAGGGTAACGATTAGGCAGGTGATAGTGGTATCCTGTTGTCAGATCGTGTCCACTCACTTACTCGCCCTCAGCATCCTGTAGATTACCTAGTGAGAAAATTGTCTGGTTTATCGCCGCCAATTTATGACCGATTGGTAGGGGGGGTCATACAGTAGATTATACTAAAACATGTAATTTTTAAAAATAAATCTCAGACGAAAGGTTCATGCTTTCTAAACACAGATACAAAGTTTTATGTAAAAAAATCCTCGTAGTTTTAGAGATATTTGCATTTTAGTGACAGCTTGCACATTGTGATGGGCGTGGCTACGTAGCAATGGATGCAAATGTACAACGCCAGAGAATTGTGTGGTTTCTCTTTTCGTCAATTTCTTATATCACTGGCTGCATGGGTAGTATATACGTAGAACATGCCAGTATCCTTGGTTTAGTGAGTTGTCTTTGAGAGTGGAGAGCTTTGAACATCTGTTTCCATGTTGTGTACTTCCACGTGCTTTTATTACATTGTGTTGTGAATTGTGATCACAATGCCTAAGAAAGGGAACGTTGCAAGACGGAAAAATAGGAGATTTGCTGGAAATCGCTTTTGTAATGAAGATAGAGGTGATGATGGCGATGTTATTATTGACGTAATCAGTAGCCCTAGTGCATCAGCCAGGAAACTTGGGCCAGAGGTTAGGTTACCTGTCAGTTATGCTAAGGATACTGACAGCGTGTCATATAGGATTATAGATTTTTCTTCTTTAGTGGATAACATAAGTGATCATTTGTGTTGCAAATTGGGTCATGGAAATGTGAAATTAACTGAAAGAAATATATTTTGATTGGCAAAACAGAGTTACTGAGAAGATGTCTAAAGAGGAGAAACCAAAATGGAAATGATTCATTCAACTGTAAAGTTTGGTCCATTTGTCCCAAAACATCATGCAATGATAGTAAAATTGTTCAAATAGCAACTTACAGTGCAGCGGCCAGTTTTAATGATGGAGCTAGCAGTAGTCTACAAGTATTGAAGGGATTGGGAATCAAAGTTGGGAAGACTACTGTGGAAGCTTTGAGCAAGTTTGACAAGTTACGTGTAGATTCAGCTGGAAAAAAGTAAAAAAAAATCTCAACTTTGGAGGCTAGAAGGACTAGGCGAAGACTCAGACTGGAAGAACAATCCAAAAACACCCAGCCAGAGGGTATAACATATGGCAGTGGAGCCTTCTAAGGTGAACGGTGAGTAGAACTGTGTGTGACAACTTTGCATGCGATTTCCTGAAAACGTATTTGTTTCAAACAAGAAACATAATATCACAAGAAACATTTGTCTGATCTAAATAAAACCTTGCACAGTTGTTCAAATAGTAATTCTATAGAGGATGAACCAAAATAATGGAACTGAGACAAAACTTAGGCTTAATATAATGATATAAACAGGTCAAAAATGTACAAATTATATGTATATTTTTAAAAAATCTGCCAAATTTATTTGAATGCACTAAGAGTTTTCATCTTAGACCATCCTCTATAATATTCTGTCAGTTTCAATTCAAAAGAAAGAAAACGACCTTAGAGCTCATATTTAAAGAGTTATCATGTTTTCGTCATATCACGTGGTTAATAATTTTATCAAAATTAATTAATTAATAATGTGGCTACTTTACATTAAACTTTGATTTGTACTATATTAAACAATAGGTTAGGATGTTATATAACATCATGTTGATTTTCAATGTCCTACTTGAAATAATGTGGGAAATAGTCATATTTTTGTCAAGTGGTAATTAAACATGGCTTGACTAGTGTATAACCCCCCCCCCCCTCTCCTTGATCAAGACTCCATCGGCATGACGACGTTTATCTGCCCCACAAGATTTCCTAATCACAATCCTATTGAACACATCTGGGTGTCTGCCGAAAGGGATGTGTGTCCTGGAAACTTTGATGAATTATCACCGAAAATTGTGGAAAACTGTGCAACGACAATATATCATTATAGCTCCCTAATCTTTCGGATGTCTTGTGGCGTCCTGCAACGCCGCATCTCCGCCGTCATCAGGGCGAATGGGGATGTCACACACTACCAACCAGGTACCTCTAATTCTATTGCTCAAGAGTGTATTTCTCTCACATTTGAAGACATTTAATGTCGAAAGAGCCGTTTCGCGATGGGATATACTGTTCGAATCATTCGGAGTTTTAAAGGGAGTAGATAATGTTGGCCCACTTCGGTCTCTACTACCTCCCAGAACGTCAATGAGTTGCGGGTCAGTATTTGCTAGCCATCACAGGCTTTTGTACCTCGGGCTACTTTATGTTCAGATTGCTGACATGTATCCAATTACAGTTTCCAAATTCAAAAGGTAGATGAATCTTAGTTTGTTCCGATGCACTAATAAGCCTTTTGAATATTTAATGATGACAACATTACCATCTCGCTAATAACTTTCAAAATCGCGCAGTACAGTATGGTGAAATCCCTTGGGAAACATGGTGGCAATTCAGACGTAATAATGATTTAGGAGTTGAGGGTTTCATCTGGGTTCGATTCCGGGTTCTGAGAATAAAAGTAGATTCGATTCGAATACCACTGTTAGTCATCCACCCGGGCTGAGTGGCTCAGACAGTTGAGGTCCTGGCCTTTTGACCTCCGGCGGTATTTGTAGGTGCTCAAATACGTCAGTCTCGTGTCAGTGGAATTATTGGCACGTAAAAGAACACCTGCGGGACCAAATTCCCTGCATCTCGTCGTCTGCGGAAACCGTAAACGTAGTTAGTGGGACGTAAAGCAAGTGACATTATTATTATTGTTGTTAGTCATCTTAGATACCAGTTTGTCTGGTGCACTCGTCCTTCCCGGGAGAATGCCGCGATGGTGTAAATTACGACCATCTTCGATTCAATATTCGTCCCGATTATCTGAAAATGTATTTTACAGATACCGCAAGCAAACAGATTATTAGATTTGCAGTTACCGAGCGAGTGGTTGGGTGATTTGTGTCATGAAACTGTCAGCTTGCGTTCGGGAGATAGTGGGTTCGACCTCCACTGTCGGAAGACCTGAAAATGGTTCTCCGTGGTTTCCCATTTTTACACCAGGAAAATGCTGAGGATGTACCTTTATTAAAGTCACGGTCGCTTTCTTCCCACTCCTACCTCTTTCCTACCCTATCGGCGGTGCGACGTAAAGCAAGTTGTACAAAAAAGGAGATGAAAACGGTTGATAATGACATCCAAAATGAATGTAGAAACTGCAATACTGTAATCTGCAATAACTTAATAACTATGCAAATCTTGAGTGAAGAAACAGTTTTACAACTATAGTGAACTAAACTTACGTGAGGTTTATGATAATCTACTGTCCATTAGGGGCTGCCATGTCGTGACAGTGTTGTTGTTTTTGTTGTTGTTGTTGTTGTTGTTGTTGTTGTTGTTGTTGTTGTTGTTGGTGGTGGTGGTGGTGGTGGTGGTGGTGGTGATTGTTTTATGGGAAAGTAGAAGTGATCAACCATACATAAAACGATACTGAAACAGCACGTTTGGTTAAATTCGAAGAACTGGGGTTCGGTTCCTTACAAGGAGGGCTAAAAGTTTAGAAACGGGAGGCACATAACCCTGAGTGTGACTGAAAGTTGAGTATGCGGAAATTAGTAATAATGGAAATCCACAGCCCTTTTCCAATCATTCGACTGGGTCAGGAATGCAATGACAGAAGCTCCCATGGCAGTGCGCCGGTCTCTCACCGATGGATTCCGTGGTTCAAATCCCGGTCACTGCATGTGAAATTTTTGCTGGAAAAAGCGGAGGCGGGTCATGTTTTCCTCCGGGCACTCCGGTTTTCCCTGTCATCTTTCATTCCAGCAACACTCTCTTATATCATTGCAGTTGTCGGTCATTAATCATTGTCCCGGAGGAGTGCGACAGCTCTCGGCAGCCGGCACAGTCCCTTTCCCCGTCGCTGAATGGGGGCTTCAAGCAAGCCATCATAGGCTTTTGTACCTCGGGCGACGTTTATGTTCAGATTGCTGATATGTAGGCCGATCCAATTACAGTTTCCAAATTCCAAAGGCAAATTGGTACCAGGTTCATTCCTCAGAGCAAACACTGCGGCTTACAGAATTAAAATATTTCGGCATTTGGCGTTTTTAAATACCTTAAAAGGGAAATTTAAAATGAATATCAATATTATCACTTCATGCCAAAGTTACGAATATGTGACCTTATTTCTTTCTCAAGTTCTAAGAGGATCAGGGTCTGGTTCATAAATGGTTTTGTATGTTTTAGCAGAGTAGAATATGCTGTACTACTACGGGACTCAAATACCTTTTTAGTAGACGATTAAACTAGGAAGACGAAGAATTCCGGAAACAAACTGTACCAATACCCAATCCCTTCCTAATCCAATCTCCAAGGTTATACACACATTATTATTATTATTATTATTATTATTATTATTATTATTATTATTATTATTATTATTATTATTATTATTATTATTATTATTATTATTATATTTCCCTCTTTGGATTTGTGGTAGAGTGTCAGCCCGAGAGAGCGGGTTCAAACGCGGCAGTCATATTCGAATTTTTGAAGGGTGGAAAGATGTCTTCTCGACACTCCATGTCATACGATATCGTCAGGTAGAAGATCTTTGGTGAAACATTCGGTATTCATCCGACAAATTAAAACTCAGTCATAGACGCCCAAGCGAGATTCAGTGTACTCTGCTATCTAATAGGCCTGGAGTAAAACGGAACGTCGAAATTCACAAGCAAGCAGACAGATGGTGTCAAATTAAAATGCTTGCACACCATAGCTGAGACCATAGGACTAATAATAATACTAATAATAATACTAATACTAATACTAACACTAATACTAATACTAATACTAATACTAATACTAATACTAATACTAATACTAATACTAATAATTGTTAGGGGTTACCCGTGGAGCAGAAAGAGCTGAAAGAAGGTGCCGTGCTGAATGGGTCTAACGACTATGTCGATAAAGAATTTAAACTGAAATGGAAGGTTCTATTTTCATAAAGCAACAAGTTAACAATTTCTCACTTAGTGAGATAACAATGACAGCAATTTAAAAACAAGACTTAGAAAGATCCAAGATTTCAAAACTTTAACACACTTGGGCTACAAGCCCCTAGTTTTATAACTTTTGAGTCCCCAGTTCAAAAATTACAAAAGAGTACAATTTTATACCAGGGCAGAAATCCCTCAATATATGGAGCGTTTGCTCCCAACATACAATATCCAGCCTTCAAAAGGCATTCAGTAATCTTATTTAGAAAAATGAGCTAACAGGCCCTCAGTTTTCAAGCCTATTCAAGGCAACACCAAAAATATCTTACACCTTTTGGCCTTCCATGGCCCAGCTTACAAAATGAAACAGGGGTATCTCGTACCCAACCTATAGGGCCATCGTGTAAAATAAATAACAGTTAAATAAATGGCCCGAACACAAAATGCAAGGAGGCGAAGGGTTGCGCTCCTAGATAAGAACACTTAAAACCTAAAGGGGACTAGGCCGATAAAACAGGGGCTATTCCCAAACTATGGAGGTGACTCGTATACGAAAGAAAATGTAAGACATTACGGAAAGGAAGAAAACCGGTTACAAAACGCAATCACCTCAAACCAACACGAAGGGGAGCTCGAGAGGGTTCATCACTCTCTATCCCGGATTCACAGTTAAATATTTATAAAGTTATTACATAAGCCGGAAGAAGTTACATTTACAGAAAGTAGGTTACATAATCAAAGTTTCGTACCTATCCCTCAGGTTAAACTGCGGAGCTGGGAAGAAATAAAGATGTTAAACGGCCATTACCTTGCTGAAGAACTGCTGCCTGATGAAAGAGGCGCCTCCCGCCTACTGCTTGACACACACACTAAGTTAGATGACGATCAAATGGCCAAGAGACGTGAAAATCCGCAGTTTATAAACCCTCGGGGAAAGTTCGAGACCTTTCATGAATAATCAAGCCACACCCTCTCACTTTATTGGTTATCTTAAAGTTACACACAAAATCGAAGAAGAAGCCTGTGATAGGCCGAATATTAATTGCAGAAATTAGGGATTGGCTAAATTCAAAACTGGCGGAAAGAACAGATCAATATTGCCAACCCAAAAATGAATGAACATAATTTAGTAAAAAAATAACTTATACAAAACTTCTTCAAAAAAGGTTCTTCCACTTCGCACCAGGGTGTATGATAATAGTTTATTAGCAGTGACATCTGTTGAAAAAAGTCCCAACTTCTTGATAAATGGTAAACAAAATGCGTAGAATTTCATACAGTACATGAAACTTCAAAATAACAAAATTTCATTAGATTTCCGTAGAGACATTTTCTGAGTAACGGTTTAAGTAGGTGTAGTTTCAAGTTCACTGTTTCTCCGGAAGAGGAGTTCTATTAGGCGCAAGATTTAAATGTGCGGCTTAGAGGTGCGTCTCCCGGTACAATAATAATAATATTAATAATAGCGGGCGAGTTGGCCTTGCGGTTAGGAGCGCGCAGCTGTGAGCTCGCATCCGGGAGATTGTGGGTTCGAATCCCACTATCGGCAGCCCTGAAGATGGTTTTCCGTGGTTTCCCATTATCACACCAGGCAAATGCTGGGGCTGTACCTTAATTAAGGCCACGGTCACTTCCTTTCCATTCCTAGGCCTTACCTGTCTCATCGTCGCGATAAGTCCTATCTGTGTCGGTGCGATGTAAAACAAAATAGCAAATAATAATAATAATAATAATAATAATAATAATAATAATAATAATAATAACATTAAAATTGATACCTTCACTTGATCTAGCAGTACTTGGTTTGAAATAATCGGTTGAATACCCCTTCGTATCATTAACTTGTAAATAAACACGCTGATTTAATTAAGTTAATTGTTATATTCTATTATAGGCCATCAGTCGGCATTATAATGTAGATATTGTACTCCTTCCTAGAACCCGAAGGCTCTGGTTTCGATTACCGACTCGTTCAATGATTTTAGTTCTGGATTGAATGCTGGAACAGAGTTTCACTTAGTCCCTTGAGTTCAAATGTGGGACCGGCCAATATGAGAGGCAAGTAATGCGCTCAGGAAAGTCAAACAATATGGCTAAGGAAGTCCTTACACAATTCACCTGACACTCCAATAATCGAAAGGCCTAGACAGAGCAAGGTGAGCCTAATGAGGCTGAGTGCCACGGGTTTAGATTTTAATGGGTGGAATATTTATATTTATTGTGAACGAAAGGAACCCGCCTCTATGGAATAGTGGTTAGTGTGATTAGCTGCCAGCCTCTCAGGCTCGGGTTCGATTCCTGGCTCTGCCATGACATTTGAAAAGTGGTACCAGGACCGGAACGTGGTTCACTCAGTCTCGGCAGGACAACTGAGTAGAGGGTTATTGATTCCTGCCTCAGCCATTCTCGAAGTGGTTTTCCATTTCTTTTCCAGGCAAATGCTGGGTTGGTACCTAACTTAAGGACACGGCTGCTTCCTTCGCTTTTCCTAGCCTATCCCTTCAATTCTTCCCATCTCCCACAATGCCCCTGTTTGGCAAAGCAGGTGAAGCCACCTGGGCGGGCTACTGGCCCTCCTCCAAAGTTGTATCACCGACTAAATATCTCACGCTCCACTACACCGCCCTTGAGGCGGTAGTGGGATCCCTCGCTTAGTCCGGGGAAAACCAACCCTGGAGTGTAAATGGATTAAATAAAGCAACAATAAAATAAAATAAACTAAAGGATTCCTTCTACCGTGCGACTCTGCTGCGCTGTATAGGTGTGTACCTGTAAGCTTGCATTTTGAAAATGGTGGGTTTGAACCCCACCGCAGGTAGTCCTGAAATTATTTACTGTGGTGTTCTATTTTCACAAAAGGCAAATACCACGCCCACGGCCGCTACCATTCTAGTTCTCTTCTAGTTCTAGTTCTTTTCCCTCCAACTCGCCGAAAACTTGTTTATGTGTGTGTTTGTGCGAGATTAAGATACTGGCAATATGTATTTAAACGAAATTTTCTTAGACGGGAAGTTTGACAATTCGTATCCATGATGGGATTTCCTCAGATCATTGAACTTGGAACTGTACTCCATCGAGTCCGATTACAAGCACAGCGGTCTAACGCCATTTCCCTGTCCCTTGTTCTCTCAGCGTAATTAGATCGACTCATCCGATTGGTATACTTAATTCCGCCTGGTAGTAGAATCAGATCTCGTTGCGATGCCAAAGACATGAATCGTATGTGCCATTTTCATTCTTTATATATTATGACACAAATTTTCTATCCTTCCGCCTCTGTGGTGAAGTGGTTAGCGTGATTACCTGCCACCCCCGGAGGCCCGGGTCCAATTCCCGACGTTGCCACGAAATTTGAAAAGTGGTACGAGGGCTGGAATGGGGTATACTCAGCTTCGGGAGGTCAAATGAGTAGAGGGGCGTTCGATTTCCCACTCAGACATCCCCGAAGGGGTTTTCCGTGGTCTCCCACTTTTCCTCCTGGCAAATGCCGGGATGGAACCTAGCTTAAGGCCACGGCCGCTTCCTTCCCTCTTCCTTGTCTATCTCTTCCAATCTTTCTATCCCCCCACAAGGCCTCTAATCAGCATGGCAAGTGATGCCGCCTAGGCGAGGTACTGGTCATCTTCCCCAGTTTTATCCCCCGACCCGAAGCGTCACGCTCCAGGACACTGACCTTGAGGCGATAGAGGTGGGAATGTTCGCTGAGTCCGAGGGAAAAGCCAACCCTCGAGGGTAAACAGATTAAGAAAAAAGAAAGATTTTCCATCTTAAGTCCATGTAATTTAATATAACCCATAGCTCATAATTACAGTCCTTAGCGGTGGCAGGAAGAAAGCTGCCCAGTCAGATGGATTTCATAAATTCAAATGTGACAATTTCCCCAGTCGTATTACTTGGCTTTCATGACTGAATTTACTACCTCCTATGTATTAAATCTCCTACTTCAGCCTCACGAGGCTGACAGATTCACTTTAGTCTAACAATCACTAGACCAAATATGGACAACCTACGTTATACAGACGACACAACTTTGATAGCTCAACGTAAGGTTGACCTGGAGGCTCTTATACCGAAAATGAAAGAGCAAAGTGAGAAGATAGAACTCCATCTAAATATTGGTAAGATGAAGAATTTTTTAAGAGGTACACCTTCAAATATCAAGATACACGACGAAGTCATCAAAGTGGTAGATCATTATTGTTTGCTGGGTTTCAACCATAAGTAATAATCTCTACCAGTTCAGAGATCAACCGACGATTAGCACATCGCAAGGCGGTATTCCAAGGCCTACATAAGATCTGCAGGTCATCAGATGTATCTGCGCACACTAAGGTCGAAACGGTTAAGGTATCAGGCTTTCCCATAGTAATATATGGATGTGAAAGCTGGACCATAACAAATGTGATAGAAAGTGCAGTGATGCTATTGAGCTGTGGTGATTGGAGAAAGATTTTACGTATAGCTTGGACAGCCAAGAAGACGAATAAGTGGGTCATTCAGAACATCAATCCACATGTAAGGTAGGGGGCCCATATTTCGTCCTCAAATCAGATTTGGACTCGTAGAAATTCAGGAATACTATGGACGAGGCTAGAAATTGGTATATGTATTACTGAATATATTCTCCAATTACGGGCAAGTTACAATGAATCTGTTATAACGTATGGCAGTCAATATTTGACATAAACATAAACACTACAAAAACTAAACTACCAAAAATGTGTTCGTAATTTCGTCAGTCACAAAATTTATGAAAAGTACAATTAGTGTTAACATATTTTTCCTTTCTAACCTCACCAAACACTTCTCCTATAATTAATTATTTGAAGGCCATTTATATAAAAGTTTTCCTGGTATTCATTTTAACATTGTCTTTCAGCGTTGCTCGTGGGATTTTGAAAGCTTTACTTGCATGTTTATAACCCATTATCTTGTCCCTCACTGCCTTAATAGCCTTTTTCTTTTAGCTGTGAGCTTGCATCCGGGAGATACTGGGTTCGAGCCCCACTGTCGGCAGCCCTGAAGATGGTTTTCCGTGGTTTCCCATTTTCACACCAGGTAAGCTGGGGCTGTACCTTAATTAAGGCCACGGTCGTTTACTTCCCACTTATAGGCATTTCCTATCCTATTGTCGCCATAAGACCTATCTGTGTCGGTTCGACGTAAAGCCAATTGTAAAAAAGGTAGCCTTTTTCATCACGTCCTTAGCCCACTTCTTGCATTTTCCCATCTGATGATAACAATAATAAAGTTCATAAATTACACATAAATGAAGGGGGACGAAATTACGAACATTCCCTGATTTATTACGTATAATGACCGCTACAGTAACTCACACCAACCACTTCACTGTACGGATTACACGCCAGGAACTAGACCACACGGCTGACATGCAGTCCAGAATTTCATTCATATATCAGTGCTCACTCTAGGAATTACAGGTTCTTAATCTGAATGCTGCACTAACTCAGCTCAGCATGAAAATTGAATCCTCTTTGTACACGGAAACTAAACGTGGTGCACACAAACAACTCTTACAAGACAACGGTATGAGGCTACGCGTGTGCGCGTGGCTAAACATTAGGTACCAACTGTGCAAACCGGAAATCCCTAGGGGAAGGAAATTAGGTGCGGGTACGGAATTTGCCTCCCCTCCCCACTTTATCTCGTGAGGCATTCATTACAAGGTTGCAACGATCTTATTTTGGGCATACTATGAGGCAGTCTCAATCCTTGGAAAGGGCAATCATGCTTGGAATAGTGGAAGAGACTCGAAGACAATGACCGCAGGCATTAAGACGGATAGATATTATCAAACTTGCAATGGATATACCCTTGAAATATCCGAAAAGCCTTGTAGGGAACAGAAACATCTGGAGACACTCCATCAATGCAGTTTCCAGAAGTTGACGTCGACTTGATGGCACCTTGTCAAGTCAAGTCAAAACCAGGATTGAAATAACCAGACGAGACGAGAATCGAAGTAAGTGGCTCCGGGTCAAGGACACTATCCCTGCACCAGAGGACAGGTGAGTAATTCAAAATGAATCTGAATAAAGAAGCAGCAATGAGTGGGAATTGTTGCTAACCCCTTAGGTGCTGAGGTAGTCCAGAAGATCAGCTAAGGACCATTAGGAATTCTGTTAGTTACAGGCGCTTAATGAAATATCAGATAAGATTACGAGTGGTTTCAGAGACAAGAATCTCTGATGTATCTAGATCAAACTGTTAATATCTGGTGCCACGGAAGCTTTGTAATGTGTGTTCATGAAATGAAGTGTATTATGCTAATTACCGGTACTATTACTGGTATCATTACAAGACGCGTATCTCACGAAGACCTGTGGAGCCACGGGGGCAGTCTGGAGGCAGCCCATTAGACAATTATGTCGTTATGAAGAGGATGGGGCTGAAACATAAAGCAAACAAGGTCGCTTTATATAGGCTTCAAGAATTGGGCAGAAAATGAAAATGTTTTGGAAGATAATGAGTATATCTTGTGGAGGGACTGGCTGGCATTTTAAACTAGCTTGTGCTGCAGCGTGCCTCTAATAAATTATTGATGAGCTGACCGTATTATGTCAACATGCGGAGCCATGGCCCTCCATCTCTTGGCGCGACACCTCCCCTGGGTGGCCAGCGTCATCCAGCTCACTTTAATACTATGTGTCTTCAAATATTGGTCCATAAGCTTGAATTACTTGACTTTATATCGTTCTCACCTCGTGAATATTGCAGAATGATACACACATAAATTATTCAAACATGTTCAAGGAACATGGTGTGAATAGCTCGCGTTACAGACAAAATCACAAATATTTCAATTTGCTGCATAGACTTACTGCCGCTCCCGCTGTTTAGGGGTAGCGTGCCTGCCTCTTACCCGGAGACCAGGTTTCGATTCCCAGCTAGGTCAGGTTTTTTTTTACCTGGATCTGAGGGCTGGTTCATAGTCCACTAAGCCTACGTGATTACAATTAAAGAGCTATCTGACGATGAGATGGTGGCTCCGGTCTAGAAAGCTAAGTATAACGGCTGAGCAGCGGTCGCTTGGTAAGCCATGGCCCTTCGTGGCTGTTGCGCAATGGGGTCAGTTTTTGTTACAGATTTTTTCTTATCACCTTTTTTACAATTTGCTTTACGTCACACCGACACAGATTGGTGTTATGGCGTCGATGGGACAGGAAAAAGACTAGGAGTAGTAAGGAATCGACCGTGGTCTTGATTAACGTACAACCTGGTGTGAAAATCGGAAACCATGGAAGACTGTCTTCAGGGCTGCCGACAGAAGGATTCGAACCCAGTATCTCCCGAATGCAAGCTGGCAGCTACGTGACAGACCGCGCAGCCTCTCGCTCGGTTTGTATAAAATAATTAATTATAATATTGATGATTCATTTACAATGAATTACAATATTGATTATTTACAATATTGATGATTCAGTTACTTTGCAATCAATCTATATATATCGGGCTATTTCCGTAAGTGGTTTGTTTTGTGGCTTTCGGTTTATAGGTTACTAGCTTCGATTCCCTGCTGGGCATACTGTTAATTCCTTTGGTTCGAAGCCTGCGTGTTTCTGTTTGTCTTAATACACACATTTTCGCCTACACACAACACACCGCACTACGAACCACCACAATAGTGAATATGTCCCTTCCCATAGGGTTGGCATCAGGAAGGGCATCCGACTGTGAAACTGAACCAAATCAATATGAAGCGCCTACCTTAGTACCACTTAGTATCGGGACTGTGGATATTACGGAGAGCAGAATCTCAGCGACTTCCGTATACGGATTTGGTTTTAAAATAAATACTACATTGTTTTCACAAGTTGCTTCACACCGCACCTACACAGACAGGTCCTACGGCGACAATGGACAGGTAAGTGCTAGAAGTGGGAAGGTAGCGGCCGTGGCCATAATTAAGGAACCCCAGCATTTGCGTAGTGTGAAAGTGGGAAACTCGGAAAACCATCTTCACGGCTTCCGACAGTGGTGTTCGAACCTACTATTTTCCGAATGCAAGCTCAAAGCTGTGCACCCCTTACCGCACGGACAACTCGCTCGGTAAAATAAATACAAGAAGCGTCCGACTCGTTGTCTGAATGGTCAGCGTACAGGCCTTCGGTTCAGAGTGTCCCGGGTTCAATTCCCGGCTGGGTCGGGGACTTTAACCTTCATTGGTTAATTCCAAAGGCCCGGGGGCTTGGTGTTCTTGCTGTCCCCAACATCCCTGCAACTCACACACCACACATAACACTATCCTCCACCACAATAACACGCAGTTATCTACATATAGCAGATGCCGCCCACCCTGATCGGAGGGTCTGCCTTACAAGGGTTGCTCTCGGCTATAAATAGCCACACGAAAAAGTATATTTCTGTGCTGAAAGTTTTGTTCTCGGTAGGTGTTCAAACTTATTTATTTATTTATTTATTTATTTATTTATTTATTTATTTATTTATTTATTTATTTATTTATTTATTTATTTATTTATTTATTTATTTATTTATTTATTTATTTATTAGTGTCTTGGTTCGGGTCAGAGGGTCCCGGGTTCGATTCCCGGCCGGGTCGGGGATTTGAACCTTCATTGGTTATTTCCAGTGGCTCGGGAGCTGGGTGTTTGTGCTGTCCCCAACATCCCTATAACTCACACACCACACATAACACTGTCCTCCACCACAAAAGCACGTAGTTACCTACACATGACAGATGCCGCCCACCCTCACCGGACGGTCTGCCTTACAAGGGCTGCACTCGGCTAGAAATAGCCACACGAAATTAATTATTATAGTGTCTTGGTTAGTGGCGAAGGTCCTCTCTTACACTCAATCGCATTATGTTTGCAATCTAAAATAAAGTAATAAAATACAATTAATAGAATTTTACAAGAATCTATATATCCGCACTTTTATTACAATTTAATTGTGTAGTTATTAGCTAAATGATGAAATTAAATACAATTTGTGCTCCAGATTTTCTCTATAGTCGTAATAATGAAAGATGTATTCTGACATTCGTTACAGGCAGGTCCGTTTTTCTGCCTGGCTGAGTGGGGAGAAGGCAGTAGAGGGCATGATTGCTATGAAAACGTCGGCGGACCAACTACGGTTACCATGGAGATGAACCTGATAGCCAGTAAGTATTGCTTGAAGTTGCCAAAGCTCTCACTTGTTAGTTGCGTACAACAGAACACAGCGGTCTGAACGAACGGACAAGTGAGCCGAAAGCGAAGGGAAGGAGAAAGGAATGCAGGAATGTGGCAACACTGTGCAATGGCACGTGCAAAGCTCCTCCCTCCAGTCCTGTCTGTCAAAACGCTTCTTTTAATATTAGGGGTATAGATAAATTGTGCAGATCTCGTTACATTACTGCAAACAATATTCTATTTCAGATGAAGATACTTTTCGCATCATTCGAAAGTAAATTTTCAATCCTCTCCTAAGTACATGGTTCTCTATTAGCAGCTAATATTGTTCATTTGAACTGGACGCTGTGTAGCATTGTCAACAACATTAGTTTTCCCAGTCTCAAACAAGAATAAGTTCCTCGTTAAGCCCGTCTTCAGACCTACCCCTTTTCCGAGGTATCCCGAATCAAAATGAACGTAAAATCAAACACTTCGCTAGTTAGTCTCATAGACGAAAGTTACTCGTGCAGTCTAAAGGATGAACAATTGAACAAAACCAAACCTAGGAAAGGGAATGACTTCTTACCATGATGGTCATAGTTCAGTTCATAGCCAGTGCATAAAAAGTCACGTCCCAATGGCTCTGATTCGACGTAAAACAGGATGTCCCAAGGCTGTGATCAAAATAGCAACAGTCACGTAATATTACAAGGTTGCTTGCTTCTAATAAAACCGAACTAAGCCAAACCCTCTGTTATATACAGTTCATAGAGAGCCTTGATACGCTGAGATGACTGATGCTCTTTCAAATACCTGAGTGGCATGTGGTCAGCGCGAGGACGTCTTCACCCATATTGCTTAGCTCTCTTAATTCCAGCCAAAAATTGTCATAAGAGATTTACAGGACGCCATAGCACACTTGGAAATCTGGTGCCGCATGTGGAGGATTAAGATCAACCCAGCCAAATCTACTGCAGTATACTATACTGTCAGATATAAAAGAAAACCCCAAACAAATCTTCGATTTAACGGCGAAGAAATTCAGTGGACAACCGAGGTCAAATATCTAGGAGTGATACTGGACCGTACGCTTCAATACAAGTCGCACATCAACTACATCCTTGACAAGTCCCAGAAGGCATACAGATCTACTGAATGCCTCCTTAGCAAAAGATCTAAGCTCGATATAAAGAACAAGCTCCTTATATACAAAACACTCCTTCGGACTGTGATACTATACGCATTCACAGTATGGGGCACAGCCAAGGAGTGCTACATTAAGAAATTGCAACGATTTCAAAACAAAATCTTGCGACTGATTGTCAACGCACCCTACCAGAAATTCATCCCCAACTCAAGATTACATCCATCAAGGTCGAAATAAAAAATGCCGCAAAGCATTTCTACGGTCCAGATCAAGAACATGCAAATCCACTAATTCAGCAACTTCATGAACTTAATGCCTGTACTACAGATATAAACATCCAAAAACACTAATTAACGACTAAAAGACCCTTCATAACATACGCCAATCTGACCCAGCAAATAATAACTGCGTAGTAGAAACCAAACACTAAATAAAATCATATCCTATGTAAATATTGTAAATATTGTAAACACCATAGATAGTCAGAAAAATAGGTCCATCAAAACACCATGTAAATATTGTAAATACCTGTAAATACCGGAAACCACAGCAACACTGTACACAAACAACTGTACAGTAACTTTTCCCCCACTATATTCAAAATTTTCCTCAATACTGCATGCCCAGCCGAGACCCTTCCCACAAACACCCAACAGCAAATTTGTAAATATTTTACCAATAGACAAATACACTATAATTCATAAATGTAAATAAACACAAATTGCACCAAATTATACCAAAAGTCCACGCTCTAAGAGCCCCAAATCAAGGTGAGATAAAATCCCCAATGAGGTCGGCGATCTCAATCAAAATCACAGCTGCCGCTCGTCGCTCCGCGAGGCTCAGGCTCACAGCCACTTAGTTGGCCTCACAAGATGCAGTAAATTCCGTTACAGTCCTCGGCTCGGGGTTAATATCCCTTGGACAAGCTGGGGTTAGAATCTCCCGTTAATCAACCGACGTGCTTCCCCTACACAGTGGGGTGGGTTATAATGAAAAAAAAACCATAGTGCAAGAGCCCCGAAGAACTATGGCCTACCAAGTGACCGCTGCTCAACCCAAACGCCTGCAGATTATGAGGTGTCGTGTGGTCAGCACGACGGATCTTCTCGGCCGTTATTCTTGGCTTTTTAGACCGGGGCCGCAATCTCACCGTCAGATAGCTCCTCAATTGTAATCACGTAGGCTGAGTGGACCCAGAACCAGCCCTCAGATGCAGGTAAAAATCCCTGACCTGGCCGGTAATCGAACCCGGGGCCTCCGAATAAAAGGCAGGCATGCTACCCCTACACCGCGGGGCCGGCATAACGAAATAAAGCTTTTTCAAAATTAGAAAAAAACGTTTTTATAAATGACACTTCCAAGTACGTGCCACCTTTCTGGCTCTTAAGGGGAGGTCGTAAGTCCTATACTGGCAATATTAAATTAACGAAATTTGACTGCACTTTTCTCATATACTATTAATCCCATGAGGTTGAAATATTATGCAGTTGTCAATACATTCTTTTTTAATATACTGTTGTTCTAATGCAGAGCGAAAAGTTTATTTTCTATATTTTTTAACTGTGCGCTAAATTTCCAATTGCTCATAAAACTATTTCGTAACTTCCACGATAAAATTAGGAACAAAAAATAAAATGTCAGTAACACCATACTTAATACTGGAATAAAAAAGAAATTCATCTCCTTACAGGCCATGAAGGCTCTGGGAAGGGTGGAAGGTAAAGGCTTCCACTATCCTTAACCTCAGCACTTGATGGGGCTGTACGCCCGGGCACTTTTGTTCCCACGAATTAACCTGGTACTCATTTTTGGTGTAGGCTGAATGAACCCCAGGACCGTGTGCACCTCTGGAGTGGAAGTCTTGATTCTTAAATTTTCGACTTCCTGAATTGAACCCACGTTCTTCCAGGTGAACCGAGCACGCATTTACCTCCTCGGCCAGGCAGACGTTTTGACATTGGAATCACTGTAAAAATGTTCACATATCTAGGTAAAGAACTTCCTGCAAAATGCAATAATATGCTACCATGACAACATTTCGGGAAATATTGATTTTAATTTAATAATGCATGCCACTGGATTTTCACTGTTGTCTTCGTCATCTTTGCCTCACTTGCTAGACCTCTGCAGCTTTCTAGTCCTCTTCGCCAGATTTTCTGCATCTAAATCAGCTTTAATAATTCGCATGCTGTCGAGATCTTTGTAAATCTTCAGTGCATTCCATCCCAGTCGAATACCTAGCTGCTGCAGCACTTGAACACGCCCAAGATTTCCCTCATTGAATGCCAATACTGAATCATTAACACCTGGGATCAGTGTCTGATGCCACACAAATACCTTTTGTGAGACTTTCCTTTCTCTTTCTAGAAAATTCTTGTTGGTCTGGACGTAATAATGCCTTACATGCAAACCACCCAACCATGAGGTTAAAAAATAAAACTTTGACTAGGACTTATAACCGCCAAACAAGAATGAAATATATCGTCTGTCAAATAAACTAAGACCGTCGAAGCGGCGTTTCCACTCTCAATTCGTAAGCTCCAGTATGGGAGGCGCGCGCATAGTTCTTGACCTTGCAAAAAGCCTGCATGTATTCGGTCTGGCAAGCATGAGTCGCCAGTCTGAATCTCAGCTGTTGACATGGTGAGACAGTTATCATTTTCAACACCGTATTTTCGTATGTAAAAATTCTGGTTTCATCGTGTGAACAGTCGTAACTGTCGCTATTAGTGTGCAGAAAATCCTAATGGTGTTCATGAAGTCCCTCATTGCGATAGGAAGATTGGTGTTCGGTGTGCTGTTAGTGCAAAACGAATAATTGGGCTTATTTTCTTTTTGAAACGATAGTAAATGCAGAGATGTACCAAGATGACACTTTGGCGCCTTGTTGCATCAGTTAACTGAAGAAGAAAAACCGTGTGGGTGGTTTCAACAAGATTCAGCCTGTGCTCATATTACAGAAGATTACCTTCTTATATTCTCGGAAGTGTTTGCTGACAAAGTGGCCAGTGCTGGTCTATTTCACCCTCTTTCAACAGATCTAACAGTCTGTGACTTTTACTTGTGGGTTAAACTGAAAGAAGAAGTGTATCGAACAAATCTTCACACACATCAAAAGCATTACAATGGCAGAACTCACTCACGTCAGCCAGAATGTGGTTACCAGATACAATGCGTGTACATCCCAGGAAGAACACCACTTCCAGCATCTTTTATAAAGTAAGATTTCATATAATATGGTACACACGCTAAAATCAGGGCGGTCGTGAGCGATATACACTTGTGTCCAAAAGTTAAGCATAATCACTAAACGAGGTCATACCGTATGATAGGAATGTCAGACGGATTGCTGAACAAACGGAAGCTGAATCACACACCATATGTCACACAACTTGTCCAAAACAAAGAAAAAAAACAGTGTCAGAAAGGTTCTGATAGCTAAAGTACACCTTTGACAACAACTAACTTGGCAATGTCTTCCACAACAAAATATGGTGTTAATGGGGTGTGTGGTTACCCCTAACGGCCACATATGCTTCGCAGAGACGTGGCACATGGTCGAAGAGCTCTTGTGGCAGCCGATCCAATTCCTCCGAAAGGGCAATATAAAGGTCTTGGAGGGTCCTTGGTGGTGGCTGACGGGATGCAATTCGCCTCCCCATTCCATTTGAATCTCAGGCATGTTCTGTAGGATTCAGATCCTCAGACCTCGCTGGTCAGTCCATGAGATGAATGTCTTCCCCAGCCAGAAATTCATCCACCAGAGCAGTGCGGTGTGGTCGGGCATTATCGTCCATTAAGAGGAATTCTGGACTAACCGCACCTCTGAAGAGTCGAACATGTGGCTTCAGTACCTCATCCCTGTATCTCCGAGCGTTAAAAGTGTTCCTCTGACCACCCATGAAGACGTGCAGGTCCGTACGGCCATTCAACATGATGCCGCTCCACACAATGACACCACCACCATACTGGTCCCGTTCCACGATGTTCCTGTGGTTGTATCGACTACCCGGTACTCTCCAGCTTAATGTGCGCCAGGAATCGTTCTGCAAACTGAAGCGGGATTCATCTGTGAAGAGCACATGCCTCCATTCATTCATGGTCCAGTTTCGATGTTGACGGCTCCACAGTAAACGGGCCCGTCTCTGTGCTGGAGTGAGCTGGACGCACACCGCTGGACGTTGGGCTGTTCTGAGCCTCCGGTATACAGTTTGCCGGGAAACGGCAACCCCTGAGACGGCTGCAAGCTCCGCCGACAATTGTCTCTCAGGTGCACTCCGATTTCGTCGGACGGTCAAGGCCAGATATCGGTCCTGCTGTGGGGTGGTTACCCTTGGTCGACCTGGTACTGGCCTACGACTAACATCTCCTGTGTCTTGAAATCGTCTCCAAAGCCTGGAAATGACACTTTGTGGCATATTCAAGGATACGGCGACTTCGGTCTGTGTCTGGCCTGCTTCCAGGCGGCCGAGTATTCTACCCTGCAAAACGGGGTCCAAATGCCGTCGTAGTGCCATTATGTTGTCACTTTTACCACGAGGCTACACTCCGCACACTATAACAGGGCAAACACGTCTGAGGGAGTATGGGGCGCAGGCACTGGCTGTGTTTACTTTGCGGTTACGCCGCTAGTCAAAGCAGGGAGCACTCCTTTCCTATACAGAGCGAACACGTAAGGTTGGTAGGTGCATATGTCGTGCGATTTGCTGTCTAATTCCTGTTGCCCTGCTTACTCGTAACTTATGCTTAACTTTTGGACACTAGTGTAAGTTTGCCTGAGGCAGTTGCCGTAGCCCAGAATACAAACACCGTGCGTTGGGTCTGGGTTTATATGAGAGACCCTGTAGGATGCCCTATATTGTCAGTTTATCACGCTGGCCAACACACAAAACTCCCCTAGAACACAAGAACCTCCCAAAGATAAAATAACGAATCCAGGAAAACAAAAAATACTAAAATTCTCAGGCCTGAAGGAATGGATCTAGAAAGGAGGCGTACCGGGCGAGTTGGCAGTGCGCGTAGAGGCGCGCGGCTGTGAGCTTGCATCCGGGAGATAGTAGGCTCGAATCCCACTATCGGCAGCCCTGAAAATGGTTTTCCGTGGTTTCCCATTTTCACACCAGGAACATGCTGGGGCTGTACCTTAATTAAGGCCACGGCCGCTTCCTTCCAACTCCTAGGCCTTTCCTATCCCATCGTCGCCATAAGACCTATCTATGTCGGTGCGACGTAAAGCCCCTAGCAAAAAAAGAAAGAAGGGAGGTGTGGCCCTCTAATGTCATGTAGCATTTAAATGGACGTTAAATGGCATTTGGGGTACTTTTCATCAAAAGAAACCACGTGCACATTTCAAAATATAGTTCCGGCTATTAAAATCATAAAAATAAGTAAGGAAGGGCATTTTCAACCCAGAATGGCTTACAACCTACCCTGCATCAAGTCGAATTGGCACTTATAATTCTTTAATGCAAGTGGCGTAGCAGATGGTAGACCAGGCCCCAAAGTGAAGGGTTCGATCCGGGTTCAGTCCGGGGGTAATAGATATCCCCAAATACCCCAACCTCATGTTAGTAGATTTATAAGGAGGTAAAGTAACTCCTTCAGGACAAAATTTCTTCCATCCCGAGGTCTCTGTAAACTGCAGGAAAACAGTTAATGGGACATAAAACCAATATCACTGATGTTCTGTCATTTTAACATATTATTTCCGCTAACACTAAATAAACACCGACTGCGTAACATGCCTGGTAGAGGCACTTGATTTCTATGCTCACGGTTGTTTGAATGAATGCTGGCACGGTCATTTGGTTTTACAGTGTTGAAATGCGAGCGAGAAACGTGAGTCAGAGTATGTAGTAATAGGCTAAAGAACTGTATTCCAGGGAAACCCATAGTTTTATTGAAGTGATGTTAAGCATAACAAATGGGTGTGGGACGGTTAGTAATAATCTATTCCTTTGTATGAGGTTGTGAACGATGCAGCACAGAGCAACCTTCTCTATACAGTAATGTAAGTAAGCTGTTCGAAGAACCATGACTGTAGCTTACAACTGTTTACCTCCACTGTCGACTCGCGAACACACAATTTGATAGGATCTTATTCTTCTCATTATTATTACTAAATACGGCATCAACAGAAAACATTTTATTTTAAAAACAAATCAATAACATGTCACCGAGAGGGGTAGCTACGTGGAAGGTTCTAATTGCATTCGTGAGATGGTTGGTGGAACCTTACCGTCGACCACCCTGAGGATAGTATTTCACGATTCCCTATTTTCACACTAGGCCAATGTACCTTAAGACACACATTAATCACCGCATTACCACACAGTGTGGCGCGATATCAATATTTACACACTAACAGCAACTTGGACCGTATTCTAATAGAACTAAATCTTCTTACATTCTTTTAATGGAATATATAAATATGTACTTATACTGTATTTATGTTTGTCCAATGAGTTTGGGTTGAACGCAATGCTGAACATTTTTTCATTTATGGCTGTGATTGTCCGGAAGCTACTTGTGAATAAGTTGGTACGGAGAGTAATTCCATTCTCAGCTCAGCCATTGCCTGAAAGATGTTACTCATACGTACATGTCTGTTGCAAAAGCATTTTCTGGTTCACTGACAAAATCAATGGCATACTGCCTCTTTACTCACATTTTCTCGCATGCCTTTCTGCCTTGATCTTTGAGGCTTCTCTTATAGCTCCATAACTAGTACATTTTCAGGATCCAGCCATTTGCTTTAACCATCCTCTTTCATGGCGTTCCCTTCTTGGCTAAGAAAAGCGTACTGTAATCATTTCCCTATGTAGACTATTTTCTATTCTGGAGTAGCAGAACAGGAACGAAGGCGATTTAGTTACCTGAGGACCTACTTTCAAACCATTTACTCCAGATCCATGGTTAGCATTCTGGCCTTTGGTCCAGGGGGCCACGGGTTCGATTTCTGGCTGGGTCGGGGATTTTAACCTTAATCGGTTAATTTGTCTGGCTCGGGGACCGGATGAGTGTGTCGTCTCCATCACTTTCTTTTGGATAGCATAAGCCCGTCGAAGTCTTATAGTAGTAGCATAATGTTCCACGATACAGATAATCTGTAATTACTCGAGGCAGTCATTTTTTTACCTTTCTCCAATAAAATGTTGTTAGTCTTGTTTTCATTGTTCTAAATTGAAGTGAATTTAGAATATTCTCCTAGTATACGTGAGAAAAATAAAGGAACATCCATACGCGGATTTTCCGTAGGTAGAATCGTACGCTTTGTTTTCTTCATTAGCCACCAATATCTAATGTCTAATCCAATGACCAGGCACGATATTACTCATTTCAGGAGATGCCATCAAAGCAGTTTCACCAAAATTTTCTCTGTATGGACAGCCTATTGATCAAGAGAGCTTGTTAAGTTCCTCGAAAGCATTCAAGATCCATATAGTCTGCTGTCGATATGAGTATTAGACACTGATTCTCGAATCCTGCTTTTAAAAGTGGATCTAAGCAAACTGATGGTGACATTTTCAATTCGAGTACGAAAAGTCATACAATGAAGAGCTTTAAACTCCATATTCTGCATTGGTTTCTCTGAGTACTAGACTTTGGTGAAAAGATGAACAAAGAGGCGTCGAAAGTTGAACTTGAAGCAGCTTCTTTTATCCACCTTCACCAAACAAAGGCGCTCATCTGGGTACTACATTTCAAAATTAAAATCACTGTGCCTTAATGGTTTCAGTCACTTAAGGGTAATGTCGCTTGGTATTTATGCAGTTCTGTTTCTCATGAATATATGTAGGCCGTGGTCAGATTAGGTTCCGGAGAACACTCCCTTGTAAATGCAGGGTGCAATTTCCAGTGAGAGGCTGAGAACTAGGAATTCAATTGGATCATGATGTCTATGATCATTGTTTTATGGTCTGCCTCGGTTAGCGCTCTTAGCTGCCATTCTTGCAAGTTAGGGTTCGATTGCTAGTACTGCCAGAGATGGTGGGAGGTATTTGGTTAAAATGGTACATGCAGCTCACCTCCATTGGGGGTGTGCCTGAGAAGAGATGAGCCGCCTCAAGACGAGGGCACAAGTTTATTTTTACTTTTTGACTGTTCTGTGGGGCCAAACATTTAAATCGACGGTCCCGGAACCCAATTGGACAACGGGCTAAAATCCCGAAAAAATGTCTCCAATATTCATTATGACCCTGACCGTGACAGACTAAACTGTTATGCTGTGTCCATTTCCCACGTTAATCAACATTGCCCAATCTTGGCTGAAGAAGACAGTCTGCGGGGAATAAACCAAGTGCTGAGCAATATGGCGTAGAAATTTCTGTGGCAAGGATGTTGCTGAGAGATTTGCTCAATTTTTGACAGGTCTTATAATGTTTACTTTATCTTCTTCCTCTCGCAATATACAGTTGAGAGTAATTCCACATCTCAAGATTTCTTCTGGAAGCAACAGCTGATTAGATCTTCAGTACTGCGTGTCTCGGACTGTGGAAAATCTTGAATCACCCGCAGTCAACCACCAGAATGAGAGGCGAAGTCTAGATGGAGTAGAGTCGTCATATCACCACTTATCATGCCAGTGGGGCTAGTCAACAATTTTGTACGCAGTACCGTGTTTCGAATCTTCTACTTTTAGTAGTAGCAAGCTATAAGATGTTCCACGGAGATGCCACAAAATAGACATTTAAAATCTTTGGATTCGCATTGTACTCCTGGAAATCATTCAACGTCCTTACAATCTACGACACTGCTTCGTGACAGGATTTCTCCTGTTTTCAAAGTGGATCTAAGTGAACTGGTGGTGACATTTTCAACTCTAGTACGAGAAGTCATACAACGACGAGCATTGTCAGTGCGCTCTTGAAGACAGGGAAGTCCATAACAAGACATTTATTTCCATTGGTATATAACTGAGCGAGTAATCCGTACGGGTAAGGACCGTTGAATTCGGAAAATGGTGGGTTCGACTCCCATCGTCGGCAGCCTTAAAGATTTTTTCCATGATTTCCATTTCCTCACCAGGCTGTACATTAATTAAGGACACAGCCACTACCTTCCCAATCCTATCCACTTTCCCATCCTTCCGTCACCAAAAATCCTAGATGTGTTAGTGCGACGTTCAACCAGTGGCAAAGCACTGACAAGCACATTTTCAGCAGAATACTATCACGCTGCCGCAGATAGGTTTTCGGTAACGTTACAGTAGAAATGGGCTAGGACTGAGAAGTTAGGGGCTAAGACATTATTTAAAGAGCAGTTCCGGCATTGACCTTCTAGGAAAATGGGGAGCCATATAAAATCCTCTTCAGAGCTACCGATTGTGGTGTTCGAACTCTCCATGTCTCAAATACAAGCCCTCACCTACGCAACGCATACTGCGAACCTATCTCAGTACCGAGCACATTAAGAGTTCGCTCTCAGCGTTGTAATCCACGACTCTTCAGCACGATTATAATTCACCACTAGGAGCACTACCTCACAATAAAAGATAAAATAGTTGAGCAAGTGTCTTCTCTCAAATATCTGGGTATCATCTTGGATGATCAATGTAACTCCAAACGGGAGATAATATCTAGAATTGAGCAGGCCAGGAAACAATTCATTACCATGAATAAATTCTTTGCGAGGTCAGATATCAGTCTCCAACTACGAATTCGTATGATCCGCTGCTATATATTTTCTGTTCTCCTATATGGATGTGAAAGCTGGACTCTGGATCCAATCATAGAAAAACGTATTGATCTCTTCGAAATGTTCCTGTATCGCCGTCTCTTGCGGATATCCTGGGTAATGAAAATCTCAAATGCCGAGGTCCTTCGTCGGATGAAAAAGCAAAAAGAACTACTGCTCACCATAAAACAGAGGAAAACGCAATATCTAGGACATATCTGGAGAGGTGAGAGGTATCAGTTATTACAGCTTATTATCGAAGGGAAGATACAGAGGAAGAGATCTGTTGGGAGAAGAAGAAATTCATGGCTGAAAGACCTTCGAAGATGGCACTGCTGTACTTCAGAAATGGCATTCCATTCTGCGCTGTCATGATCAGAGCTAGTTACGTGGATCGCCAACCTCCTCTCGGAGACGGCGTCTTAAGAAGAAGAAGGAGCACTACTGCAGTTGGCAGCAGTGACGTGACCTGTTAACAGGAACGAAACGTTAGAATTAACTGCCAGGGAATTTCAATATCGACCGCCAAGACTGTACATGTCGGCAAAACTCTTTAGTAACTCATCTACGGCGTGCGAATCATGAGAGGTACACTTGAGGAATAGGATGACGGATTTTCCATCAGTCGTAAGAAGATGTTCTGCCTGTGTTATGCAGAAGGTACTGCACTCATGCCACTGATGAGATGGAAATGTCAGTGCTTATAACTAGTATCCAAAATTTGAGTGCTAGAATGGGACTGCAGACTAAGATGAATAAGACCAAAACAATATTGATAGAGCCAATGTTTTTAGCAGCATAGACATCTTCAAGGAAATGGAAATCGTCTCCGAAATACTATAGTTTGGTTCAGATGTTTACAACTCTTAGTTTAAGACAGGGCCTCTCAAACGCCCAAAATCTCACGCGTGCAGATAGAGGCGCAAGAGCTCCGTGCACTGTGCATCGCTGCCGCTCGGCATAGCTCAGATCAACGCTTCGTCTCTCGGCTACTCGGCTAAGCTCGGCTCAACTCGCCTATACTCGGCTCAAGTCAGCCCGGATTTGGAGCGCTACGGCGCAAGTGGGGCAGAGGGAGACAGGCGGAGCGAGCGAGACAGGCGTGAGGAAAGAGAGAGTAAGCGCTATTGCTCCAAATCGAGGAGTGGGGGTTCTGCACTCTGGTCAACCAAGCCAAGTCGTCTTTTGCACCGTGCACAGTGCATGCACCACGCGCATGCATCCTGAGAGGCCCTGGTTTAAGAGAAGAACTGTTATGGCCAAAACTGTAATGATGATTTATTCCCATTTGTGGAACGATCGCTCTATCTTGTTATCACTGTAGATGAAGCAGGATACAATCTCGTACTTGTATTTTTTGCTCTCTGGAGCGAAGACGTGGCATGTGTGTGCTACAGACTCAAAGATAATCGACTCCCATAACATATGCTAAGGACATATGTTACGTATACGTTGGACATCATTTCGCATCAATGATTCAATTGTTAAGCGCAAACAGATTATCATCAATGTGTGAACAAAGACGTTTTGGGGGAAAGATAAAAGCTTAGAAAACCGAGCGAGTAGGCTGTGTGGTACGGGTCGCGTATCTGTAAGATTGCATTCGGGAGATTATGGGTTCGAACTCCACTTTCGGCAGACCTAAAGATGGTTTTCCCTGATTTCCTATTTTAAACCAGGCAATTTCTGGGGTTGTGCTTAATTAAGCCCACAGTTGCTTAATTTCCAATCCAAGCCCTTTCCTATCCCATCGTCACCAAAATCCGATCTGATTTATAGCAACTTTAACCTCCTGCCAAAATAAAAACTGAGAAAACAACTTTGGAGAAACTTATTTCTAGAAAATACACCGTAGAAGTGAGACGTGGGGCAAGAAGCCCCTCCGCCCACTGACGGGTACAACGTTGTCTGACATGTAATAATAATAATAATAATAATAATAATAATAATAATAATAATAATAATAATAATAATAATAATAATAATACACTCATGTTCATAAAGTACAAAACACCTTGAAAGACTAGAGATAGGAAGTTTATATTCACAGGATATATTCATTAGTATGTTCTGCAGAAACGATTAACATATCAGTCACCTATATTCAGCATCTGTACAGTTGCCTAGTAGGCACTGGGTCTTCCATGAGCACTGATAACTTGTTCCATGCGTGATGGCATCGACACGTATAAGGCGCGAATGGTGTCCTGGGGTATAGCCATCTATGTTGCATTCACCTGGTTCCACAGTTCATCTTTGGTGGTTGGCATTGGGTCACAGCGCCGCACCCGTCGTTTCACCATATTCCACACATTTTCGATTGGCGACAAGTCCGGTGATCGGGCGGGCCAGGGCAACAGTCTGGCACGTGTTCATGCAGCAACATGTGGTCGCGCATTGTCCTGCTGAAATATGGCATCTGGGGTGTCGTGCAGAAAGGGTATGACTACGGGTCGCAGGATGCCATTCACGTAGCTCAAACTGGTCACAGTGCTTTGAACACGCGCCAACTGTATTGTGGTTGTACCCAATAGCACCCCACACCATAAGGCCTTGAGTTGGCGCTTGTGCGAATGCAGTCAAAGTGATGCCTCTCCCTCTGTCTTCGGCGAACCAAAATACGACCATCATTTTCAAACAAACAGAACCTGCTGCCATTCCTGTCCTCAGTGACGTCGTTCCTTACACTATCGCAGTCTAGCATGTTTATGCACATTAGTCAAAGGTAGGCGGAGAAGTGGACGACGCGCCGGTAACCCAGACCGTAATAAACGCCGACGGACTGTCACTCCTGATAGTGTACGGTGTGTTGCACTTTTCGACTGTTACGCCAGAGCCGAGGAGGGCGCAGATCTGTCCTGCAGTGCCGTTCGGATGAGGTGTCGATCTTCTCGGGGGTGGGGCGGGGGGAGGTGTCTGAGTGTTGCAACCATACATATCTCGTTGTATTCTACGGCCTTCTATGAACCATTCTGTACACAGCCGTTGCACTGCCGACACACTTCGTCCCACACGAGCAGCAATTTCCCGGATGGATGCATCTCGTTCTCTCATGCCAATAAAGCGCCCTCTTTCAAACTAACTCACATGACGGTACGGTTCTAGCATACGTCTGCGAGGTATCCTGCACGTCTGTTTAAGTCACACTGATCCATTACCTTCGGTTTATAGCGACAGCGAGAGCCGCAGGCACATTTTACCAGACGGTAGAGGTGCGCCGAAATATAGATGTGTACCTTGAACCAGAGGGCCGATGTGGTTCAAATGCTAATCATTTCTTCAGAATATACTGATGCACATGTCCTGTGAATATGAACTTCCTATCTCTAGTCTTTCAAGGTGTTCTAGTTTTTATGATAATGAGTGTAATAATAATAATAATAATAATAATAATAATAATAATAATAATAATAATAATAATAATAATAATAATGGCGTTTGGCCTCCGGAGAGGTTTGGTGCAGTTATTTTGAGTTGACACCTTATAGGCGAGTTGCGCGTTTGTGAGAATGAGGCCCTATCTATGATGAATTCTAATGCTTAAGATAGCAGGCACACCTAGACCCCGAGCCATCGGAATTAACCAATGGAGGTTAAAATCCACCACCCGACCTGGAATCGAACCTTGAATTCCTTTGACCAAAGGCCAACACTCTAACCATTTAGCCATGGAGCCGTACACACTTGTGTCCTAATCCCGAGGTGGTGGAACTCTTTTCAGGCACATCCTCTAATGGAGGTGAGATGCATGTTGCATTTTAACCATGTACCAGAACTCCTGCCATTTCTAAATATTTTGCAGTACCGGGAATCGAACCTGGGCCTCCAATGATGGTAGTTAACAACTATGCTACTGTCAAGTCATTAGCCCGGAGATTGGTCGGATCCTCAAATAGCAGCACCGAATGTTATGCAGTTATAAAAAAAACCGATGTTGACGTGATTATGAGGAGCATAGTAGTTTGCCATTGCTTTCCTCGCGGAGCCAGTAAGTAGTATTGCAGTACGTCTCACCCTGTCAGTAGCACATTTCACAACATCACAGATCGAGCGTGCTGGCCGTGCGGTTAGGAGAACGTGACTGTGAGCTTGCATTCGGCAGATAGTGGATTCGTATCACACTATCGGCAACCCTGAAGAATGTTTTCCGTGGTTCCCCATTTTCACACCAGGCAAATGCTGGGGCTGGGCCTTAAATAAGGCCCGAACCGCTTCCTTCCCACTCCTAGGCCTTTCCAATCCCATCGTTGTCATAAGACCTATCTGTATCGGTGCAGAGTAAAGCTGATTTTTTTTTAGAAAAAAAGAACATTCACACGTACTGGCGGTGGTCTGAATGTCACTCCGCGTCGCCCACATCTCACCAGCTTCCGTATTTTCACAGCCATAAATCAGACTGGACCGAGCTCGATAGCTGCAGTCGCTTAAGTGCGGCCAATATCCAGTAATCGGGTGATAGTGGGTTCGAGCCCCACTGTCGGCAGCCCTGAAGATGGTTTTCCGTGGTTTCTCATTTTCACACCAGGTAAATGCCGGGGCTGTACCTTAATTAAGGCCACGGCCGCTTCCTTCCAATTTCCAGGTCTTTGCTATCCCATCGTCGCCGTAAGACATATGTGTGTCGGTGCGACGTAAAGCAAAAAAAAAAAAAAATCAGACTGGGACTTTAGTGGAAGCTTAATTTTGCTATGAGCTCAAAAATATAACTAATTAACCTCCTTGGTGCTGCACTTTTGACCGAAGACCTCAAAGTTTGAAGAAAATTAGCCTACACAATAGCCTCTTCAGACATAATGATTATCGAGCGAGTTGGTCGTGCGGTTAGGGGCGCGCAACCGTGAGCTTGCCTTCGGGAGATAGTGAATTCGAACGCCTCGCTGAAGATGGTTTTCCGTGTTTTTCCGTTTTCATACCAGGCAAATGCTGGCTGGGGCTGTACCTTAAATAAAGCCACGACCGCTTCCTTCCCACTCCTAGCCCATTCCTATTCTATCGTCGCCATAAGACCTATCTGTGTCGGTGCGACGTGAAGCCAAATGTAAATAAATAAATAAAAAGAAAAAATCCGGAATGGAGATTAAGATGTATATATGTATGTATGTGTATATGTTCGGTCATCAGCCCGAAAGCTGGTTGGATCCTCAATAGCGCCAATAGTGGCTGTCATAGTTCGCCTGGGCATCGATGAAGAGGCGTAGTAGGAAAATCAGGAGTGAGGGAGTTTCCAGTTGCTTTTCTGAATGAGCCAGAAGTTGCTATTACATATCAGGATGTCAAGCCCATTGTAATGCATCCACAAACCGACCCTATGAGGAACAATTTCACACCATTCATAGTAGGAACGGACTACATAAGGAATGAAATTACTTGCAACGCTCATACCTCAGTCACTTTCCTATGCCTTTGCTGGCGAGACCTAGTGTTTACAGTGCGCAGTCTTCTGGTACGGGCTAGAGCAATGTTATTACTTTCACTGATCTGTCTCAGTCTTATGCTTGGAGTATAAGATAATAAAAGTAAATCTAATGAAACAGAGTACACCTCTGTGGTGTAGTAGTTAATATGATTAGCTGGCCTGCCACCCCCGGAGGCCCGGGTTTGACTCACGACTCAGCCATGAAATTTGAAAAGGGGTACGAGGCCTGGAATGGGGTACACTTAGCCTTGAATTGAGTAGAGGGGTGTTCGATTCCCACATCAGCCAGGAAAATTCAGGGATGGTACCAAACGTAAGTCGCCAGTGCGGTATAGGAGTAGCGAGCCTGCCTCTTACCCGGAGGCCCCAGGTTCGATTCCCGGACAGGTCAGGGACTTTGACCTTGATCTGAGGGCTAGATCGAGGTCACTCAGCCTGCATGATTACAATTGAGGAGCTATCTGACGGTGAGTTGGCAGCCCCGTTCTAGGACGCCAAGAGTAACGGCAGAGGGGATTCGTCGTGCTGACCATACGACACTCATAATCTGCAGGCCTTCGGGCTGAGCAGCGGTCGCTTGGTAGGCAATGGTCCTTCGGGTCGAGGTACTGGTCGTCCTCCCCAGTTGTATCTCCAAGATCCAAAGTCTCACGCTCCAGGACACTGTCCTTAGTTGGTAGAGGTGGGGTCTTCCGCTGAGTTGGAAATATCAACCGTGGACGGCAAACGGATTAAGAAAGAAAGAAGAAAAGAAAGAAAGAAAGAAAGAAAGAAAGAAAGAAAGAAGGAAGGAAAAATGAAACAGATCTCTTACATGCCGTCTGATTCGATCCCGGAACTTAGGAGGTGAACGGGCCCGAACTACACTACGCAATAGACCAATAACAATAGGGATGGAAAGTTGTAATGTTGTATGAGCCCCTGAAGCTAGCTGGCTACTTACCACCACAGGAGAGCTGGCTGCACGGCGCGCTGCGCTGTCGACCGGACGGGACTGGTCTGTTGTGGGCCGGCCACTCGCCCGCTCGGAATGTTAATAGGGGAAGTTGCTAGACCAGCACCGACACTGCACCCAGAACAACCTCTAATTAGAAGCTAAACAGGTTATTTTCAAAATCAAGAAGCCATCAATCCTCCTCTCCGGTCTGATATGCAGAATTAGAGAAAAAAGTAGAGCTGTGTTTCCAGCAGCTGGTCCTCACCCACACCAGAGCAGGTGGATCCCTTCCGCGGGAGATGAACTTGGTAAAGTCTGTTTCACCTTCCATCACTGAGCTAATGATTCACTTTATTATCAGTTTAACGTCACGTAGATAGTTTAATCTAGGAAGAAAACGGCCATTGCTTAAATAAAGGTACAGTTCCGATATTTATTTGGCGAGAAAAGCAAGTAAAACCAACTTCAGGGCTACCAACGGTGAGATTCAAAGTTACGCTTAATCTTCTGTGGCATCCCGGCCTTTTTGTTTTACCTTACCGTTTCAAAAAATCAACAGTTCTAGTCATTCAGGCAAGCAACTCATTGTTGAAAGCATCCTAGGGATATGAGGTACGAATTTTAAGTAAATAAAATATGATCAAGTATGAGATTATATTCTTTATTTATTCTTACACTCTTTTTCTTAATCATCGTTATCTGGTCGATTAGATTAGCAGTTTGACTTTCTCTACCACTACGAGCGCTAACGTGAGTCAATGCATTGTTCCACGTAAGTACCACTACGGTCGCTAATGTGACTCATTGCAGAGTTTCACTTAAGCTCTTATAACTATACTAGACTTAACTAAAGTTGGCGTCTGACAGGTAAGGTTGGAGGGAGGAGCATTGCACGTGCCATTTCACGATGTTGCCACATTCCAGCATTCATTTCTACATGCTCTTACCCCTCGCTTCCGGCTCACTTGTTCCCTCCTTCATTCTGACCGCTGTGATCTGTTGTAGACTACCTGGCCAGGCGATGTCGTCCCATTTGCGAACACTCTTAAGCAGGGAGCACATTGCATCCGTCCCGCTCGGTTCAGTTCAGTTCAGTTTCCCGCGTATCAGTTCGCATCAGTTCGTCTGCCGCACATACCTTCCGTCTCTTCCGGAATCTGTGAGTCAACCTGGCTTGGAACAGCGCCTGTAGTAATGTCGAGCTCTTTGTCCGAAGACAGAGAAATTATAGATTGCGAAGAAGAAGAGAGAAAAGAGAAGATTTTGTATACATGAAATACATTTCAGAAAGGGAACAGTGTGGTGAATATCACCTTCACTTTCCGGACTTGCTACTTGATGAGCACAACTTCTTTAAATATTTCAGAATATTACTCTCTCTAGTTTTTGAGTTGCTAACAGTGGCGTATGCTGGTATCAAGACGTGGGCTACCACTAGACTTAGGTTACCCGTTTTCGATAGTTGGTTTAGGGAACATCACGCCTTAAGCATTTTGAGCTGCATCCAAAAGCCAACGGAGCTGCCCGCTGTGTTGTCAAGGCTGCTTCACAAGCTACTGCCCTGGCCTCTGCCAGCGCCAATACTCAACACCTGATCAATCGAGTTGGCAGCCTAAGGTTTAGCAAATTGAAATCCAGCTTTGAGGCTAAATGGATAGAATGCTTGCCTTTGGTCCGACGGCCCCGGTTCAATTTTCAGTATCAACCCCCTCATACTGTTAATTCCCCTTGCTTGGGAACTGGGTGTTTATGACGTTTTCGCCATTCATTTTATCCTTATTAGGTCACCACCAAGCCTATGTAGATGTCATGCACCATTATTATTATTATTATTATTATTATTATTATTATTATTATTATTATTATTATTATTATCATAAACGTTGAATTTTACAGCGGTCGTATCCATCGTTCAATGGTTAATTATCTTCCTCGGAAGATCAGTGGTGGTGTCAGACCCATGATCACGGGTTCGATTCCAACCAACAAAAGAGAACACTAAACCTGAAAGATTGCGTTTCATTTTAGCAGATCTACCAATAAAAAGAAAACTTTATTACTCCTATAACAGCAGCCCTGCAGTGTCTTCGTACAAGGATGTAGAAGTAAACGGGAGTGAAATACCAGCACTCCGTTATCTATATATTTAAGACAGAAGGATGAGGTGAGGAAGTATACACGATGAGTAACGCATGGTGATAATTAGCAGTGGCGATCTGATGGACCGAAGCCTAGCACAGCTATACTCCGCCGGTCCCCGCACCTGTAGGCAGACAGCAGCAAGCCGCGTGGGGCGAGTCGATGGGAAGGGACGAGAGTCTGGGCTGCAATATCAGTTTCCGAAGCCTTGTTCTCAGAAACACGTGCGACGTGTTTTCTCATTACTTTCAAGGTTTGCAAATGGAACAATGTGTCAGATGCTTACAATATAATGTGCTTTAGATTTCCATCGCTCGCATTTGAGGTTTAGGCTTCACTGATAGCCTTGGTAGCCCTCAGTATACGCCACTGGCTGCCAAGCGTTCTACCTTTAAAAAAAATCAAATTTCAGAAACCAGTTTCACCTTTTGAGCGACTAGCAGTAACAATGAAGTAACTATTGATTTCCTTTCATATTTTATTTAACAATACTACATGGTCAAAGTAATTAGAATTGTATAATACTACAAGTCAGTGTACAGTCTGTCATATTCCGTCACTAGAGTAGTTATTTTAGATTTAAATTCAATTTGTAGCTGAGGACAAAAATATCTCACTGTTTATTCCACGGTTTCATGAAACTTGTTGTCGTCAATCCGCGGGCTTTCTATCCACTTTTGCATATTTGTCAGTTAAAAAATTGTCCAACTCCTTGGCCACAGAGGACAGAGTTGCTGCATCATTATCACTTCTTGCCGATTGACTTGATCTTCTCCTTGCCATATCATGATATCAGGATGTCATTTTACAACTTCAGTCAGCAGTTCTTCATTGATCATACTCATTGAACTCAAATAAAACACTTCGCCAGAGGCTCGCAAGGTGGGGTCTACCTTCCGTCTTCCGTCAACTTTGCTTGTGAGGGCAAGCTCGACTGAACGGATGGTAGGGGAGAAATGCTGAAGCGTGCGGAACTGAAGCAGTAGGCGGCTGGACATTCGATTGAACGCGAACCAAATATCCAAGGTCAACTGAACTGAACGGAACGGAAGCAGTGTGCTTCCTGCTTTATACAAACAAGCAGGTTCTTATCAGTGACAGTGACAGGTTTGGCAACTCCCAGCAAGACGAGCCGCCCTGAAGATTTATCTCCATGGCAACCACACAGCAACTCCCTTTATCCCGCCTCGGCAGGCAGTAAACGGACCTCCCTCCAAGAAATGTCACACACCAACTCTTATTATTAGCAGTATACATTCGGTGCGGACGTTTTTCAAAAAATCAAAAAAGGGCCAGAGGGTATTGAACCAACGTACACATTACAGACAGAATTATGTAAATAATTTGGTTAGGATTAGAATAAAAATTCATAAAGGAACACGAGATTTTAAGTTGTATTTCCGGAACTGCAGAATCTGATTTTCAAAATTTGTTTTTTCTTTAGTTTGATAGAACTATCCAAGACTCACACTTTGAAACCTTTCCAGGCCCTTTATCCATACAGCTTTTGGCACAATTGAGGAAAGTGCTTATTTTACTTTCTCTGCTAAGAAATATTTGCAACATTAAAACTGCCGACCATTCTTTTCTATCAAGACATCTCCTTCTCTCTGTTCTTATAAAAAATCCACAGCCTGTTTCTAGTCATTTGAACGGGCCAGGAATGGAATGAATGAAGCCCCATCTAGCGACGGGGATAGGAACTGTGCCGGCTGCAAAAGCCTGTCACACTCCTCTGGGGCAATGATTGATGAATGACAGATGAAATGATAGTGGAGAGTGTTTCTGGAATGAAATATCACAGGGAAAACCGGAGTACCCGGAGAAAAACCTGTCTCGCCTCCGCTTTGTCCAGCACAAATCTCACAAGGAATGACCGGGGTTTGAACTACGGACCCCAGCGGTGAGAGGCCGGCCCGCTGCCGCTGAGCCACGGAAGCTCTTCTCTGTATTCTTATAATCTAAGGTTTTCAGATCATCTCCATGTCCTTTCACATTCCAAATGGCCAGGTTAATATCATGTGCCTCCCAGGTTCATTTTCCGTTAGCCGTATTTCTTTAGGTTTCCAAAAAGTTATATATTCATCCCTCTACCTTTCCAGCCTTTGAAATGTGGCACCGGCATGAGACAATCACAGGGTCGCTGACTGGGTACTACCCACAGAAACATCTTCGAATATTACAAACTAACCTTAAATTTTTTTTTTTTTTTTTTTTTTTTTGCTAGGGGCTTTACGTCGCGCCGACACAGATAGGTCTTATGGCGACTAACCTTAAATTATTAAGCGGGAAGAATAAGAGAGAAGATAAAATTAAATAAAAAGATCTGAATGAGAACCTTTTAGTAAAACACAGATTTATTGAAATGTAAGGCTAAACGTTGACAAAGGAACACTCCTACACAAATAAAGAACAATTCGGACTGTACATGGATACGTCATTCATTATATTTGTCAACTCGTATGAAGATTCGGTTCAATTTACACAATTATTTATTTTCAGGTACTCCATACGTCATGATCTGTTACGAATTTGTCAACTTAAGTTATCAAATTAATGTTTCTTCTATGTCAACTATGACCATGAAAAAACGAACAATCTCATCTATGAATTCAAAATGTATCCAAGTGTATCGCTTAATTGAGTTCATATTACATCTCATTATCATTTATCAACATTACTTTACTCCACTAATTGCTTTTACCTAATTCATCTCGGTTTTCATTATGTTTGGTTGACACCATATTTCAAAAATAATAATAATATTAATCTAGTTGACCATCATTGCATCCATCACTTTCATCAGAGTGACCATTGAAATCCAAAAGAAAGAAATTTAAAATGCATCCATCTATTCATGAATTCATAAATCTGTATCCACTTTCCATACTTTCAAAATTATTCAATTATTAAGTTACAAAAATCGCATTATAATTATGAAATTATTTAAATTATTACAAATGAAGAAAATTGCAGCATTCTGGCAGATTACTTCAAGAATTTACTTAATTGCTCTAAACCGCAAAGCGCCATTGAGACCAAGGAACCCTTACTCAGGTACCCAGATTCCAGACCACCCGACAGAGATGAAATCAAGCGCCACATTGCCCGTCTCAAAAATAACAAAGCGCCGGGGGAAGACTCAGTAGTAGCAGAACTATGGAAATATGCCCCAGAGGAATCACTTGATATCTTGCAAAAGCAAATAGAAGAAATTTGGAACAAGGAGACCCTACCCGAAGATTGGAAAATAGCTTTGATCCATCCATTACACAAAAAAGGCAACATGAAGAACATCAACAACTACAAAGGAATATCTTTTCTACCCGTGACTTACAAAATTCTATCACTTGCCGTCCTGCTGCGTTTGTAAGCACAAGTGGAACATCAAATAGGTGAATACCAAGGAGGGTTCAGAAAAGGTCGCTCAACAGCTGAACAGATCCAAAATCTCAAAACGATCATCAGATATTGTACACTAAGGTCCAAGCAGTATGTGTCTGTCTTTGTGGACTTTAAGAAAGCGTACGACTCCATTGACCGGGAAGTCCTGCTAAACATCTTAAATGAATTTGGAGTTGATTTGAAACTGCTGGCATTAATTAGAACCACCCTGACCGATACAAAATCTAAGGTGAAGTTCCACGGATGTCACTCGCATTCCTTTGGCATCAAAACAGGAGTCCGACAAGGTGATGAGCTATCCCCGATACTCTTCAACTGTGTTCTTGAAAAGATCATCAGAACCTGGCGGATGAGATTACAGGAAACCAACTATAGTCCATTGAGAATAGGAACCAAATCCAAGGGGATCGCAACAGACTGCTTAGCATTTGCCGATGATATTGCTGTTCTCTCAAACGACATAGAAACCGCTAGAGCTCAAGTTGAAATTTTAAAAGAAATTGCCAAACAAACTGGTTTGCAGATATCGTTTGAGAAAACAGAAGTAATGACTAACATCAAAGAGGCTCCACCAAAACTCCATACAAAATACGGGGACATCACCCGAGTAGACAAATTCAAATACCTGGGTGAGATCATCATGAAAAATGGACTGGACAAAGAAGCACTTCAGGAGCGAGTACGCAAACTGGAAATAGCCTACCAAACATCCCGCACAATCTACAACAAAAAATGCCTTTCCCAAAACACCAAGATACGTCACTATGAAACCGTTCTGAAGCCAGTAGTTCTATATGCAGCCGAAACCCTGTCTCTAAATGCCAACAAAGGACTCCTTGAAGACCTGGAGAAAAGAGAACGCAAAATTGTGAGAGGAATCTTGGGATCAAAGTACAGAAATGGAATCCATCAAAAGAGATCCAACAAGGAAGTCTACAGCAAAATAGAGAAAATTACCGACACAATAAAAAAAAGACGGGCACGATTTTACGGTCATCTAAAAAGAATGGACGGAAGAAAGTTAACTAACTTTTTTGATTCAAACCCCAAAACCACAATTGCCTGATTTAGAAATACCAAAGAAGACCTGCAAATGCTACATATCTCAGCTGAAGACGCCCTTAACAGAGATCTCTTCCGCAAGAAAATATTGACGAACGGGCTAAACCGAGACGAGCAACCGAAGAGAAGACACGGTGCCCCGTGGACAGAGGAGCGTAAGCAGGCCCACTCACAAAGAATGAGGGAAATTTGGGCTCTAAAGAAGGCCAAGTTCAGTGTCAAATGCAACAAGACTTAACGTGATCCTTGATGGCCCGAGCGAATTATATATACATAATAATAATAATAATAATAATAATAATAATAATAATAATAATAATAATAATAATAATAATAATAGACATATCAGTATTTTAAGTAAGATTCTATTAGAATAAAATTTATTTTAGCCACTTATTCAATACAATTGTGAATTGTGAATTGAGATAAGTTGAAAAGTTTGAGAGATCTTTCGAAAGATAATGGGCCCAACGATCGTGGCTGGACCATTGTGAATTGTATTGAATAGGTGGCTACAATAAATTTTATACTAATATAATCCTACTTATTGTTATCTTCAATACTGAACAAACATGAGATTAATTACTTGTAATATTAGGATTTACTTTGAAAAAACAAAGTATTTGACTAACATCCCCACAGCCCGACAACAACTAAAGATATTGAAAGAGTTAACAGCTTCAAATATCTCGGTGAGATTGTGTAAATGGGATCCAATAAAAGAGAAGCTAACAATAGTAGGAGAGATCGGATAGCCGCAGGCTTCCTCAGAACACACTACCTGTACAAGGTAAAGGCAATTTCAATGCAAGCTAAATTCAGACATTACAATACGGTGATTAAACCAGAAAGTCTCTATGGTAGTGAATGCTTCCGAGATACCGGAAAGGCTGGTCTGAGAGAAGCTTAAAATTTGAGAGATCCTTCGAAAGATAATGGGCCCAATGATCGTAGCTGGACAATGCAGGTTGCAAGGATGAGAGGAAATATATCAGAAAACCGAACGATTGATAGAATCCATCAAGAAGCGACGACCTAAGTTGTATGGTCACCTATTTAGAATATATGACAAGCGGTTGACTAAGAACATTTTTACTATACTCGATAGTAGACCTCACATATGTGATAAGTAGGGCCCTGCACGGATGTACAAAATATTATCCGCATCCTCTCCGCATCCGCGCATAATTTATGCGCGGATATTGTAAATATTTAACTGCAGTGTATTACACCACCCAAGGTATTGAAACGGATAGATCTGTTAACGTAACACAATAGGCCTGATACCTGGAGACAGAACCTCTACAGTCACAGGTTCATGAGGGATTTCTCTTGCGACAACTACGGACGTATTGACTTTTGTTCCTTCCTTCCATTAATTGCGGGCAGGAGCCAGTTAGGCTTAGGTCAGATTTACGGCTTTATGGTCTCAAGGCTCTTTGTATATCACCATTCTCCCATTCCAATGTCAAGGATCGCCTAACCACAACAAAAAAGAAATGAAATGGCGTATGGCATTTAGTGTCGGGAGTGTCCGAGGACAAGTTCAGCTCTTCGGATGCAGGTCTTTCGATTTGACTCCCGTAGGCGACCTGTGCGTCTTGATGAGGATGAAATGATGATGAAGACGACACATACACCCAGCCCCCGTGCTAGCGAAATTAACCAATTATGGTTAAAATTCCCGACCCTGCCGGGAATCGTACCCGGAACCCCTGTGACCAAAGGCCAGCACGCTGACCATTTAGCCATGGAGCCGGACACCAGAAAGAAGAGTAGAACTGAGTGAAAAATCAATAATTATTCAGAAATTATCATCAAAATTATCTGCACTGTCGAACAGTTTGCATTCGCCAAGACACCCACTAATTTCGCTGTGTGATAAGTCGGCCAGGGAGGTCAGGAAGGGTCTGAAAAAATGGACTAAATCGCGAAGTCATTATTGAGTGAACAAAGTAAGCCTACAAGAACAGCGTGTGGACAGTGGAAAGGAGAAAGGCTGCCAGTTAGAATGCAAAGAAGGCTCCTAGAAATGTGTAACGGTTGCTTATTGTGGTCTCTAATAGACGTAAATGTATGAAAACAAAACAAAAAATCTATATGTTAATGAAAATTGAATCCTAAACCGAAAGGTAGATTTTCGTGCAATTGTCTACCTGCCATTCTGATTTTTCTGCCTTATCTGTCACAGGCAGAATTAGCAGAATTCCCATGAGACACAATGGCCAGTACTTTTAAGTGACACAGGTTTAATAACCCTGCCCGCACAACCTGGAGGACCAGAAGCTCTTCTGTCAAGGTTACCATATCTTATTCGAGACGTGCGCATTTTATGGCGTCAGGAACTCGCTTTTGCCCACTCCTTACCAGGCAAGACTTGCTCTCAGCACTGACGGATTGACTGTCAACTGAGGAATTTCATGAGATTATCCAGAAGTACTGACTCTGAACGAATCCTTGGCTGAACGGTCAACGTTGAAATCTTCGGTTTAGAGGGTTCTGGAATCCATTCTCGGCCAGGTTGGGGATTTTAATCTCGTCTGATTAATTCTTCTGGCTCGGGGACTGGCTGTTTGTGTTTGTCCCAACACTCTTCATATTCAGACAATACACCACACTACCAACCACCACAGGAACACGCAATAGTGATTACTAGGAAAGGGAATTTTTGGCACTGCGATTTGCACAATTATTAATGATATGGACTATCAGAACTCCTAAAATGTACTGTATGCAACTCTCCTACAAAACTGTAGGGTGGACTATATGATCCTTGCGATTTGCTTAAATTCGTTTGCATTCTAACCTATTGGTGCCTTTCTCTAGTGATTATATTCCTCTTCATAGGGTTGGCATCAGGAGGGCCAACAGGCCGGAAAAAGTGCCAAATACATATATGCAACACAGTTTGCAGCCACGACCTGAAATGTGTGGGAAAAGCGGTGCGCAAATAGCCTTATCTCTTATTCCGGTTCTTTACTCGTATCATTTGTCAGCCAAGGATAACATGATGGCAAGCATAATTGGCGATGATCCAAATGTTAGTGAAAAATGGAAGGGTATGTTCCAAGAAGGACGTTCCAGGAAACATTAATGAACAAGAGGAGTGTGTATGCTAGGATCTACACAAAGCAGAATATTCAGTGAGTAGTATATAAAGATTGTTGATTACAAGGATAACCTCCAGATAGAGAAGATGACTAATACTAAGGAAGTATTGAAATTTACCTACGATAAAAATATATTTACAATATGATACAAAGCTAGAAACGCAGCTGGAACTGTATCTGTATTATCTAGGCAGTTCCTTTTTCTTTCTTTCTTCTTTGCTTGTATATATTCATATTCTTGTCTTAAAAATTAGTGTTATTTGTAGTTCTTAGTATTTTAAGTTAATCAGTGTTAACAAATAATAATATATGTAGTAGGGGTTGTAATGAAGATGTAAAGGAGAGGGCATGTAAGTCTCTGGTAAGACCCAACTAGAGTATGGTTCCAGTGTATGGGATACTCACCAGGATTACTTGATTCGAGAAGTGGAAAAAATCCAAAGAAAAGCAGTTCGATTGTTCTGGACGATTTCCGACAAAAGAGTAGCGATACGAAAACGTTGCAAAGTTTGAGCGGGGAAGACTTGGGAGAAAGGAGATGAGCTGCTCAACTAAATGGTGTGCTTCGAGTTGTCAGTGGAGAGATGGCGTGGAGTGACATTAGTAATGTGCTTAAAGGTAGGAAAGATCACAATATGAGGATGATGCTGAAATCAGGGGGACCAATTGGGGGCAAATATTCGTTTATACGAAGAGGATTTAGGGATTGGAATAATTTACCAAGGGAGGTGTTCAATAAATTTCCAAATTCATTGCATTTATTTAGGAAAAGTCTAGGTAAACAACAGATGGGGAATCTGCCACCTGGGCGACTGCCCTAAATGCATATCGGTGGTGATAGATTTGATAAGAAAACATAAATGTCCAATAATACCGCACTGTGGGAACCCTCTCTTAATGATTACAGGTTCAGATAACACTTCACCTAGTGCAATTCTTTGAGTTCTATTTTCTAGAAATGTAGCCACCCATTCATTTTATGTTAATCACGAAATCCTACGTTCAATAATTTGGATAGTGAATGTTTTGAGGGGTAAATTAGCCCCGAACATATTGGATGTAAACAGAATATGCAATGAAGCACACTTCAGGCATGATGTTTACACAATCACATCAGAAGAAAATAAAGAGAAGATATTCTATAAAGATTTCCTTTGCCATGTCCACAAGAAGTGGATGTGATCCGATATTTCTCTTGGACATCTCTAAGACCACAAACCTCTCTTACAGGGGAGATTTGTGATGAAAAATTCAGCGTTTGTCCTTTCTAGAATCATCCATGAAGCAGTATTGGAAATAATAAATGAGGAGAGATTTTAGGAACAGTCGACCTCCCTTCTTGTGTGTGCGTGTGTGGTGTAGGGGATTGGGGACTGACTCCATTGAATTATAGGACAGCCGAGAATTCAACGAATGTAGAACTTACTTGACACCGAGAATCGAGGATGTATGAACTGAAGAATATGCTATTTGGTACAATCTCCAAATTGATGAAGGAATGTAAGCTTTGCTTTTAGGTGTAACTGTGATGTTTTGCACTGATGTCATGTTTATTTCTCTCATTTTCGTAACGAAGCACATATTACACTGTCAGTTACATTATGACTAGGTCAGGTCCCCGGATCTTAGGTAACTGCTTGCTAACATGCTTTCTCTCTCATTTATTTTTCTTTGGTTCTTATACTACTTATTTTCCTCGCCTGCACATTCTCTTAGTTCTCCTTTCTCTGTAAAACTAAATTTTTGTTTTTTCCTTCCTTCCTTCCTTCCTTCCTTCCTTCCTTCCTTCCTTCCTTCCTTCCTTCCTTCCTGTCTTTCTTTCTTTCTTTCTTTCTTTCTTTCTTTCTTTCTTTCAAACTACAATATAGGCGGGGTCCCGGGTTCGATTACCGGCAGGGTCGGGAATTTTAACCATCATCGGTTAATTTCTCTGGCACGGGGACTGGGTGTATATGTCGTCTTCATTATCGTTTCATCCTCATCATGACGCCCAGGTCGCCTAAGGGAGTCAAATCGAAAGGCCTGCATCTGGCGAGCCGAACATGTCCTCGGACACTCCCGGCACTAAAAGCCATACGCCATTTCATTTATCGGCAACCCTAAAGATGCAGTTCCGTGGTTTCCAATTTTCACACCAGGCAAACGCTTGGGCTGTGCCTTTATTAATGCTACGGTCGCTTACTTCTTAATCCTAAACCTTTCCTGTACTATCGTCGCCCTACTATCCGTTTGAGTTGGCACTACGTTAAAGGATTAGTGAAATCGTGCACGACAATAATAAAAACAAAATAATAATAAAAATAATAACTCGGGGCTGAGAATAGGTTTCAAGGACAAGTTAAACATCAATTGCCAGGCCTTGGCAGACGACCTCGCACTCCTAGCATCAAGTATGGAGGAAGCTACACACCAACTCTCCTTCATCAGTCACCAGTGGTGACAAATACTATGGGTATTTGTGGCTGCAAGGTGAAATATACGAACAAACACGTCTATTTTTTTATATAATCGGTCATTTCAACCCATCGACATCGTACGTGCCCATTATGTTTCACAGCTCTACTGAAAGTACTTTTTTTCCGAAATCAGAGGGAGAAAGTTACTTGTAAGTAAATTGTAAGTTTTGTCTCAATTTTTACTTTCATTTCCCCCATGTGTGTATGTTCAGTTCGCAGCCCGAAGGCTGGGTGGATCCTCAACAGCTCCACCATTAGCTGTCATAGACGGCCCAGGCATCACTGAAGAGGTGCACTGGAGAAATGAGGAGTGAGGTATTCTCCCGTTGCTTTCCTCACTGAGCCAGAAGTTGCTATTACATATCAGTCTGCCAAGCTCACTGAAATGCATGCACGAACCGACCCTATGAGCAACATTTTCATATCATTCATAAGAGGGACTGGCGGCATAATGAATGGCATTACTAGCATCGCTCATACCTCGGTCACTTTCATATTGTCAAAGCCAAGAATAAAACAGAGACAGGTCGATAAAAGTAACAAAATTGCTCTAACCCATACCAGAAGACATAGACTTCTCCCATATTATATCATGCTAATTGATATATCCGTGTTTCGCTACGGAATTCTACATTGTATGCAGAATTCTAGGTTAAGTAGCGTACACGTTGTAGGTAAGATTGTATTAAATCCCTGAAACGCGACGGGAAATTCACCATACATCATTTCTCATGTGAAGACTGGGTTAGGGAATTTTCATTGTAATGACAGGCCCTTTCCTCTACTATAAGTCACAATAAGTTGGGCAGTTTTCTTTTCAATGGCAGACATTCACCCTCCACCTGCCTTTTCACATCCTCAGAAAGACTGTATTTGTGATTTTCCCAACTGAATTCAACACAATTCATTACAATGACGTCAGTAGTAATGTCGCGATTAAAAGCAATGTTATCGTATGAAATAGTCGACCAAATGAAAAACCGACATTTTCTACCTTTTAACGAACAGTACTACGCTGCCGTTTTAACAGTCCAAAGTTCCAAAGCTGGAATGACCAGGTCGCAGACAGCCGTGAACACTCCTCTGCTATTATTTCATTAAATGTGCACACTGCTCATTCTAATCAACGCCTCAGTGTAGGTACCGAATAGCAGGAATACTATGATGAACCAGTGTGTTACATACCAGAATTATCAGAAAATTTATGAACCAGAGGAGTGGCATGCTAAAGAAGAAAGTTATCTAATTCCCCAACTACTTCCTGCCAATGCTCAGAAAGGCTGTGATACTGGGTACGTAGGAGTAATCCCATATATCTGTGATGAAGTGGCAGCAGAAGCGAGAGAGAACATCACAACAAACTATGTTCAATATAATGTTATTGTTGATCAATTTGATGAGTTTTCGATATTGCAGGCCTTCAAATTTAGTTTCCTCCCGACTCTGTGATATTAGGGCATCTAATGTAAAACGAGTCCTCCTTTCTTTCATGGCTTCCTTTTGTCTTATTGTACAAGCGATCGTTCCTTCACGATTTTTTGTCATTTTTATAATCAACTTCACAATTTTCCTTGTCGATATGCGTTTTTAAACCTTAAGAAAATCATGACAAAAAGCATCGCCAGTGAACACGATTGATCAATATTTACATGTCGGCGTTGAAAAGGCCTAAGCAACAAAAGTCTCAATTCATGAATTTACTTATCTTAGTCGTCTCCCTACGGGTGGGGGCAGTAGAATAACAGCCACGATAACCCCTGCATGTCTTAAGAGACGCCTGAAACAGGCCCCAGAGGGCTCTGAACTTGGAAGAGTGAATTGGCGACCACGGGGCTCTTTGATGAGTTCTAGCATTGTTTCCGCTTTCTTGTGTCAGCTCCCCACTTTCATCAATCGTATCCTACCTACCTTGGTCAACAGTTGTTCTTTTCTGACCCTGACAGTATTACCTATGGTGGCCCAGGGAGTCTTTCATTTTCTCGCCGTTCGTGGCCCTTGTCTTTCTTAGGCCGATACCTTCATTTTCGAAGTGTCGGACTCTTTTAATTTTTTTCTCTTTGATTAGTGTTATATGGAGGAATGTTGCCTAGTTGCCTAGTTGTTCTTCCTCTTTAAACAATGATCACCACTACGACCACCACCACCACCACCACATCCAGCACCACTCTTATCATAGTCGGTACGGTAAAACTGAATAAGACATTTGTTATGTAGTACTTTTCAATAGGAGCAATAACATAGGTATTTAAAAATTTAGTTGCCTTCTTCTAAACTACCGTAACATCCAGTCTGAATAAAATTATTTATAGCCTACACTGTAGTACATTAAATTCTGTTCACCTATTTTCTCGTGGCTCGGCGTTGATAAGGACTAAGCAACAAAAATTGAAATTGATGAATATGTCTGTTATCATAGCCACTACGGGAAAATGAATCAGGCATAATTGATCAGAAATTTAATACTCTATAACTTTTCTATGCAGTATTTATCGACAGGACCACTAATAACATTAGTGAGAATAACATTTTAGGCCTTCCGCTAAACTACCATTTCACTCAGTGTGGATGAAATTATTTATAGCCTAGACTGAAGTCACTCATTCCCCGATTTTACATACCGATTTTCATTAAATTATCTTCAGCCATTTTCTAGTGATACGCGTACATACAGACAGATATTTAAAAAGTGCATTTCCTTGTTACTCTGGACATGACCGATACAGAAATACCATTCCTTTTAAATTCTGAGCAATGTACAGACAAAATTTTTATTTTATATACAGTAGATAGATATCTGTTATTCGGACTAAGATCGTGGATCTACAGAACTTGAAACGTCATACCTCTAAAATGGAAAGAAACGGGAAATAAAAACACTGTACCAATGATGATTTAAACAAATATTTGCGCAGAGATTAAGATAGAATGTAAAATTCAGGACGATGCAAATCCCCAGCTACCAGAGGTTTGATATCACTGTTTCACAACTGTTCCTACACAAATCCCCTAAGAGAGCTGTCACACGGGGGATGGCCTTTCAGCTAGCAGTCCCACTCTCCCTAAAGGCATCAATGAATATCTGCGGGGAATAGTTGATACTTCCATTTTAACAAAAGGGGGAGAGCTATTTTCTGTTCTTGTTTGTAGATCGTCTGTTTTAGTCTTGTAATACCGTATGTCTTACTAGGCTTCCACATACACCGTGAAATTGAGTGATATTGCGCAGTTAATACAGTAATATAGCCCAGATACAGATATGCTAAGATATGAGAATTAGTGTCTGTTCAAAAGGTGCTGGTTCCACCTTAAGAAAGTAGTTGGAAAAGCGCAAGAAACGTCAAATAAAAGGCACATGGAACGCACCCATGATCGGGTTTGGTCTGAATTGCGCATGGCAATCGATAATATTCAACTACTGTGTTGTATGTGGACGAAATAGTGATTTATTGTTTGGAAGTGGAAACAGCACCTTTTGAACAGACAGTCCACATACACAGGTTGGTCGTAAACAACGTGAACCTGATATAAAAGCGTTAGAGCGTTGGTCATACTAAGAATTCATCATCATCATCATCACCTGTTTACCCTCCAGGTTCGGCTTTTCCCTCGGACTCAGCGAGGGATCCCACCTCTACCGCCTCAAGGGCAGTGTCCTGGAGCTTCAGACTCTTGGTCGGGGGATACAACTTGGGAGTATGACCAGTACCTCGCCCAGGCGGCCTCACCTGCTATGGTGAACAGGGGCCTTGTAGAGGATGGGAAGATTGGAAGGGATAGGCAGGGATGAGGGAAGGAAGCGGCCGTGGCCTTAAGTTAGGTACCTTCCCGGCATTCGCCTGGAGGTGAAGTGGGAAACCACGGAAAACCACTTCGAGGATGGCTGAGGTGGGAATCAAACCCACCTCTACTCAGTTGACCTCCCGAGGCTGAGTGGACCCCGTTCCAGCCCTCGTACCACTTTCCAAAATTCGTGCCAGAGCCGGGAATCGAACCCGGACCTCCGGGGGTGGCAGCTAATCACGCTAACCACTATACCACAGAGGCGGCCATACTAAGAATTAATTAAAAAATACGTCGATATCTCGTGCTGTTGTCATTTTATCAGGTACTGAAGTTAGCCAATCTGGATGCTTCGCGGGCGGTTTCGGTTGGGCATGGCGAGGTGGTGTTGCCAAATCTGCACGTGGCTTACTACGAGCTTGAGAGCGCCAATAGAATAAATAAACTTCTCCAGGGGAGGGACTTGAACAACGACTTCCCTGCTGATAGGCTCGGCCCAAAGCAAGCACGCTACGGTGGCATTGGCTCGGTCTGTTAGTGTTAGATGCTCATTTCTCCGCACGGCTCTCAAGCCTGACCAAGCCACGTGCAGATTTAGCAACCCCGTCTCGTAAAGCCCATTTGAATTAGCCCTCGAAGCGATCTGATTGGCTAACTTCAGCTGCTGATAAAATGATAACGGCGCGAGATATCGACGTAAAATTTTCAAATTACTTATCAGTATCACCAACGCTCTAACGCACATATACTCAGTTCACGTTGTTTTCGACCTCCCTGTATGGTGTAAGCAAAGCAAGAAAAGTCACCTCCGTACAGACCATGAAGGCCCTTGGAGGAGTGGAAGGTAAAGGCTTCCACCATTGTTAACCTCGGCACGTGATGAGGTAGAGTGGTTAGCTCTACGCCCGGCAGCCTTTGCCCCCAGGAATTAACCTGGTACTCATTTTTGTTGTAGGCTGAGTGAACCTCAGGGCCATATGCACCTCCGGAAGTGGAAAACTCGTTTCTTAAATTTTACGACCCCCTGACGGGGATTCGTACCACGTCATTCCGGGCGAACCGAGCACGCCTTTACCACCTCGGCCAGGCAGCCCCTCTGTATGGTGTAGGTTAGAACAATTTTGTTACTTTTACCGACCTGTACCTGAGTCATTTATTTTAATTTCCTGTGGTTATTGCTAGTCTTTGTAGCCTAAGGTAGACTCTCCGGCAATGGTGGGCGACATCTGCCGTGTATGGGAACTGTGTGGTGAGAGGATAGTGTTGTGTGTGGTGTATGAGTTGCAGGATAGTTGGAGATAGCACAAATACCTCGTCTCCGAGCCACGGGAATTCTCCATACAAAATGAAAATCCCTGATCCAAACGGAAATCGAACCCGCGGCCCTCTGAACGGAAGGAGACTACCACTGACCATTCAGCCAAGTATTTTTCTTTGACAATATATAAGTCGTAGACTTATGAAGGAAGTTAGTAACACGATTCGTTATACAGCCAATAATAATAATAATAATAATAATAATAATAATAATAATAATAATAATAATAACAACGTCCGACTCGTTGGCTGAATGGTCAGCGTACTGGCCTTCGGTTCAGAGGGTCCCGGGTTCGATTCCCGGCCGGGTTGGGGATTTTAACCTTAATTGGTTAATTCCTGTGGCACGGGGGCTGGGTGTATGTGTTGTCTTCGTCATCATTTCATCCTCATCACGACGCGCAGGTCGCCTACGGGAGTCAAATAGAAAGACCTGCACTTCGCGAGCCGAACCCGTCCTGGGATATCCCGGCACTAAAAGCCATACGACATTTCATTTTTTACCGTATTCCAGTATTTTAATGTAGCATTCAGAGATACTGATTGTTTGTTGTACCACGTGATTCTATAGGCTCTTTACAATTTAGAAATTCTATCTTTGCTTGCTTCACGATTTAATCCAGATGGTTGTACATTAAGTATCTGAAATTATTTACCTGAAGAATTTTGCCAAACTGAGTTTCCAGAAGTTATTTCTCTGAGTATCAAGGAGATCCTTACATGTATCGGGTTTCCTCATATGAGATTTGGAGTCCAGTTTTAGATGCAACTTGATAAGGATGTTTCCATCGACTGAATTGCTTCTTCTTCTTCTTCTTCTTCTTCTTCTTCTTCTTCTTCTTCTTCATCTTATTATTGAAGACTAAAGTATCTATTTAATAAGACAGATGAGAATTGTGCCGGCTCGGATTCTATATTCTAAATGATTTAAGCGACTGTAAATTTCATTTAAAGCTTTCGGTATTTCAGTAACTTATCTTCATTAAATTAACATGTTATACGTACAATTTTGGCGAGACCAGTGGAGATTGATAAGAACAGTTCGCAGCAGTAAAAGTCGTGGACGAATACATTCATTCATTGCTTCTTAAACCTGCTTGCGTATGGTAGGTAGTTGTTAAATAAAATTCTTCTCGTTATAATTCTTTGTGATTTCCATAATTTTCCGTTTAACATAATCACGGTTAACCGACATCCTCTTGAAGTACCACCGGCCACTTAGATTTGTTGGTTCTTTTCTTAGATCAGGCAATTCTGATGGCTGGTACCGACGTAGCAATTATCTTCTTACTAGATTGTCTCCTGTTATGGAATACTACTGATACAATAATTGAAGCTTTTCCTACGATAATGATGCTCGCAGAGTAAACTGAAGGTGAAACATTTAAGAAGGAGGTTTTATTTTGTTTAAGACTTGAGCAATTACATGCGAGTCAATTTGACTTTCTCCTGTCGACTCTTTCCCAATACAGTAGTAAGCCCAGTTGATTACAGATACGTAGGCCTACGCTTATGAACAGGACTGCAAGAGAGCAGATTATGAGACCGAATTCTTTTATAGATGATGTATTTGTTGTGGGAAATGTGTTTATCTTCAAAAATATTACAATACAAAGAACAACACCAGCAGATTGATGGCGTACTTGCTTGCTTGATTGCCTTTTTGATTCCTGGCTTGCTCCATTCCTTCCTTTCATCTACATTCTCTTGTTGGTTGTACGTATTTTTCCTTCCTTCCTTCCTTCCTTCCTTCCTTCCTTCCTTCCTTCCTTCCTTCCTTCCTCTTTTCTTTCTTTCTTTCTTTCTTTCTTAATCCGTCTACCCTCCAGGGTTGAATTTTCCCTCGGACTCAGCGAAGGATCCCATCACTAGCACCTCAAGAGCAGTGTCTTGGAGCGTGAACATCGGGTTAGGTGATACAGCTCGAGAGGAGGGCCAGTACCTCGTCCAGGCGGCCTCACCCGCTATGCCGAAGAGGGGCTTTGTGAAGGGATAGGAATATCGGAAGGGACAGATAAGGAAGAGGGAAGGAAGCGGCCGTGGCATTAAGTACCATCCCGGCATTTGCATGAAGGAGAAGTGGGGAACCACGGAAAGCCACTTCGAGGTTGGCTGAGGTGGGAATCGAAGCCTATCTACTCAGTTGAACTTCTGAGACTGAGTGGACCCCGTTACAACCCTCGTACCAATTTTCAAATTTCGTGACAGAGCCTGGAATCGAACCCGGGCCTCCGGGAATGGCAGCTAATCACACTAACCACTACACCACAGTGGTGGACTTTTCTTTCTTTCTTTCTTTCTTTCTTTCTTTCTTTCTTTTTTTTTCTTTCTTTCTTTCTTTCTTTCTTTCTTTATTTTTTTTATTTCATGTTCTTCTCGGTTGCTTGTTTACTTCCATAATTTCTTCTTTTCATCACATTCCTTCACTTGTTGGTCGTATGTTTTCTTCCTTCCTTCCTTCCTTCCTTCCTTCCTTCCTTCCTTCCTTCCTTCCTTCCTTTTATTCATCATGTTTTCCAACTTATGTTTCCGACTGGTTCAAACGCTTTCTGGATGAAGAGAAACTCATGATGATGTACCACGTCCTTTCTTATTACGGCTTCTATAACAATTTGTAACAAAACGTGTTAATGCGTTACTCCATTGCCCTATAATTCGTATCTTCACGCGCACTACGTTCGACTGACCGCAGTAGGCTAACCTGCTTCAGCTCCGTGTTTTCAACGCTACGTGGCTAGATGTCTCTCTATTCACATGCATATACACGCAATGTTACCACACGTTGCCTTTGAGATATCGGTCCATTCGCCTTACTTTTCCCACACACCTTCTATTTAATATTTCTTGGTCTTAACTCCTTTCTACACCTACTTTCATGTATATGTTTCAGCACTTAAGATATATTGATAATAATACATTATCTAACCTTAATGCAGGATGGTCGGAAACAACGTGAATCAGGTATATGATTGTTAGAGGGTTTGTTATACTGATAAATAATTTCAAAAGAATAATTCGATATCTCGCGCCGTTATCATTTTTATGAGCCACTAGAGTTAGCCAATCAGATCGCTTCGTGGGCGAATTCAAATCGACCTTGTGAGGCGGTGTTACTAAATCTGCGATGATGGGACAGGAAAGGCCTAGGAATGGGAAGGAAGCGGCCGTGATCTTAATTAAGGTACAGTACCAGCATTTGCCTGGTGTGAAATTGGGAAACCGTGGAAAACCATCTTCAGGGCAGCCAACAGTGGGGTTCGAACCCACTATCTCCCAGATGCAAGCTCGGAGCCGCGCGCCCCTAAGCACGCGGCCAACTTGCCCGGTTCCATAAAATAAAACGATTATGTAGATCCTTTAAGGTCTCATATCTGCTAATGATGAGGTCTACGGTGTTAGTCTGGTCTTGTATCATTCTCTTCGGTAATAATTTTTCAATACGAGCAGATAAGATCGTGTGGTCACAGGAGCTGTCATCTGGTAGGCCCGGTGAGTAAGAGATTTCACTGGGCGAGGTGGGATGATGACAGGACGCCATTCATCATAGCACTTGTTGCCCCGCCAACAAATTGTTTCAACCTTAGCTCGTAATTAAGTCTGGCTGTGTAGCAGAATAAACTAATATTAATAATTACATTATTAGAGCTGTTATATCATTCTTACCAGAGTGTCAAAGGAATAGCTTGACCTTAGAGGCTATTCCGTCTCACTGATACTTCCGATATCACTGATAAACGAATTCTGCCAAGAGGTACTAGAATCTTGGTTTTATGTCCTTTTGATTAAATTCTCAGAAACACATAGTAGGCCCTACCAACCACACCTTCCGATCATCTATTGCCTAGTCCCTCCGAAGCAAATTTTTTCAAGTATGTACATGACAAACGGCAGCACGAGGAAAATCGAAAAGATCGGCACTAAGGGCAAAGAAGGCTAGCCTGTATTCTAAACCCCACGGTAAAATACGAGACGCATCTAACTCAACCAGCTGAAGAAGACGACGAAAATAAACATATATTTGCCTACAGTGATCTATTACGCAGAAAAATACCAGCTATGGTCGCAATACTGAAAGATGCGTTCTGACATTCCTTGAGGGGGAGGTCCGTTTACTGCCTACCTGGGTGGGAAGAAGGGAGTAGGGGATATGGTTGGCATGGATACGTGGTTGGGCCCATTGCGGTTGGCATGCAGATAAGCCTGCTGGCCGGTTCATGTTGCTTGGAGTTGCCGAACCTCTCACTTCTGGACGAACGATCAAGTGAGCCGGAAGCGATGCAAGGAAAACGGAACGCAGGAATATGGCAATACTGTGTAATGACACGCGCAATACTCCTCTCTCCAGTCTTATCTGTCAGAATGCTTCTTTCAATATTACGGGTATAGAGGATAGCAACTAGGTGATTCGTCCATCGCTTGGCGACGTTAAGCCTTCTGCATACACGCTGGTGATATTCGACAGGAGTAGGCTACGTGCAAGCACCAGGTTTCACGCTCACTAGCGGAGCAGGAATTAACTACACGACTACCTTCGTTCTATTGACTGTAAGCAGGGAATGCACCACACTACCGCAATCTGACTCAGGGGAAGCAGTATTGGCAGCTTAAACGAGATGATACCGCACATTTTCTTACGGAGTGTCCGTCAGCCCCCATGTCTTTTTGCCCCTACCGTACCCTAGCTTCCAGTTGCTTTCCTCACCGATCCGAAAGTTGCTGTTACTTATCAGTCTACAAAGCCCACCCTATGCACCCTATGCACCAACCCTATGAGCAGCAAGTTCACATCATTCATAATAGGGACTGGCTGCAGAATGGCATTACTTGTATCGCACATAACCCAGTTACTTTCATATGGTCAAAGTAAAAAATGAGACTGAGACAGGTCAATGAAAGTAACAAATTTGATCTATCTCATTCCAGAAGACATAGTGTACTGTCAGCACTAGGATTCACCAGCAAAGGCAGGACTACACTGCTGTATATGTCAAGTTAAAATGCAGATCCCGTTTTAAGACGGACATCTATTGGCGCTGCTGAAAATAGGTTTTAACGGAAACAAACCCAGATTTCAGTGAAATAACTGCAGATGTGAAAGAAGTGTGATTAAATGTACACAAACTGGGCGAGTTGGCCGTGTGGTTAGGGGTTAGTGGGTTCGAATTGCACTGTCTGCACTGTGGTTTCACATTTTCACACCAGGCAAATGCTGGGGCTGTACCTTTATTAAGACCACGGCCACTTCCTTCTCACTTCTAGGCCTTCCCTATCCCAACGTCATTAGAAGACCTATCTACGTCGGAGTGACGTAAAGCAAATGGTAAAAATACAAAATATAAACGAAACAAACCACATGGCACCACAGTCCTAATTAGCCTTGGCCTACCAAGCGACCACTGCTGAGCCCAAAAACCTGCAGATTACTAAGTGAAGAATGGTCTGTACGACGAAACCTCTCGGCCATTATTCTTTGTTTACTAGACCGAGGTTACCATCTCACCGTCAAATACTTCTCACTTGTAATCACGTAGGCTGAGTAGTCTTCGAACCAACCGTCAGATCCAAGCAATGGTCCCTGACATTCCTGCGAATCGAAAACGGGTTCTCCGAGTGAGAGACATATTCGCTGCCTGTAGACTGTGGGGCAGGCGATTAAATGTAAAATCCTTTTAATTGAAATAAGCGAATTGGAGCAAAAGCGTAGATTCAAGGAGAACAATATTTTCTGAAATAAATTGACCTGGAACACGATGAGGAAGGAAACGACTCTTGCCAGAGTAGTCATATTCCGAGGCCGGCGCATAGGAACAGAAGGAGGACCAGACATGCAATGTATTTTTTTTAATTTTTAATTGCTTTTATTCCTAAACCTGAAGGGGTGAGGCGGGCCACCCAGAAGGTAACACCCTCTCTCTGGCCAGGAGAGTGGGCATGTTAAAGAAGGAAAAAGGTATAGGTGAAGTGGATGGAAGGGTATTGCGATATATATTAGAGGTAGTGTTAATCTGTTTTGTTTCACATTCACACAACTCATTACATTACCAGCCACCAAAAAGCAGGCAATGGTGATTACATCCTTGCACATAGGGTTGCGTCAGGAAGGGCATCCGGCCATAAAACAGGGCCAAATCCACATATGCGGCATAATTCACACCCGCAACCCCGCAGGTGTAGGAAAAGCGGTAGTAGAAGAAGAGAAGAAGAAGTGTTAATCGGTTTTGTTGGTAGGGGGACATAACAGGGTATACTTTATTTAATTGTTTGCTGACAATTTGTGGTAGGAAGGGTAATCATTTTTCTTTTCTATTTTCGTATATATACGGTAGTACATGTTACTAGTTACATCTGATTTTTAATGCATTTTTACAATATGGATGTGAACTGGATTTTCTTTTTCAATATATATGATGATAGAACAGAGAACAAGAGTTGCATCTGCATTTTGAGTACAATTTTACAATGTTAGAAACAGAGAATGTTTTGGAACAATGCTAGGTACAAAGAACTAGATGGGCAGACTTACTTGAACATTGGCTTACTAACTATTTTAGAATAGGACTTAATTATATATACACTGAGTGCCAAACGTCATGGGGACACACTGAATGTGATGTTCATAACGAGTTGCTACTCCGCGAGCCCTCAAAACGGCCGCTATAAGGCGAGGCATCGACTCTATAAGGTGTTGGAATCGTTCTGGAGGGATCTGAACCCACGCATCTTCCACTGCTACCCACAATTAGTTTTGTGTAGTTGGTACGAGGTTCATGGACTGTACACCAGCATCTAAAGCATTCCATAAATGCCCAGTTCTATTAAGATCGGGGTATCTGGAGGGCCAATCCATGGTCGTGACTTCACTGGAGTACTCCTCCAACCACCTACGTGGTACCACAGACTGCTGACATGGTTGAAACAATGGCATCTCCATCAGCGTACTCTAGGACCGGAAAGAGATACAGATGGTCTGAAAGAATGTCCAAATAACGTGCCCCTGGCCCGGACAATGGGGGCCCTATTGCGACCATGAGAACACCGCCCAGACGAGAACTGAGCCACGTCCTGCCTGGACACAACCTTGTTGACACGCAGGATCCTTAGCTTCACGGGGCATACGCGACACTCACCGCGTCCATCAGCTCGATACAACTGGGACCTGGATTCTTCGGACCATACCACACACCACCACTGTGCCGATGTTCGCGGGCCCTTGCACGTCGCTGAACTCTGTGTCGAGGTCTCAGCAAAGGGACGTGAGTTGGTCGTCGGCTGGTGAAGCCTATGCGGTGCAGTTGCCTCTTCACAGTCCTGGTAGAAATTGGTTCCTGACTTCCAAAATTCAATTGGGCGGTGACCTGACTCACAGTAGCCCGTCGAGTGCGCAGTATATTTCTGCGGATACGACACGTCCTTTCGTTAAACACTTGTGGTCTTCCTGTGCGGTGGTTTACGCGGGTGGTAACATTCTCTCTGCGATATTGCAGATACACCCTCGACACTGTTGACCTCGGAAACCCAAATTCGCCCAGTAATCTCCGCAAAGCTATGACCCGTGCGCCGATGATTATCCCACGTTCAAAGTCGGTTAACTCGCAACACTGGTGTCTGTGACAGAATGCTCAGCTACGCCGCAACTAGCCACAACGCTCAGGGGCCATACAAGGCACATTTTCCAATGGGACACCCCTTTCCGTGACTTTTGACCAATCAGTGTATATACATATGCAATGATAGAGGAAGTGGTTGTGAGTTACAAAATACATTGACTATGGATAATATGAAATAATAAATGATACAACTGAGAGGTTATCGGTGAAGAAAGCCAACAGCGTACATCCAGTGTGATTTCTGCTACAAAAAATACTCCGAGAGAGTGGAAACTATATTTGTGTCAAGGGAAAGACGCAGGCTGTGAAAATAAAATTCAAATTTACAGGTCTACATCTGTTTTTGATTGTCATAAGACGGTACAGTATACAGAATTTAAAGAAAACCCCTGTGCATTCCGATGGCTAACCTGACTCAAGCCTTACCTTGTAGGGAGAATATGATCATCCAGTCCAGTGGAATAAAATTGAATATTGCATCTTCCTGAGCTGATACTAAAACTATGATTAGTGAAATGCGTTAGATAAGAACACTTTTATTTTCACACTTTCCTTTACATCGCACCGACACACCTAGGTCTTGTGGTGACGATGGGATAGGAAAGGGCCAGGAGTGGGAAGGGAACTACCGTGAACTTAATTAAGGCACAACCCGAACACTCGCCTGATGTGAAAATGGAAAATCACGGAAAACCATCTTCAGGAATGCCGACAGTGGAATTCGTACCCACTATCTCTCAGGTGCAAGCTCACAGCCGCGCGCCTCCAACAGTGCGGCCAACTCGCCCGGTTTTAACACAGTTTATTGTTGAAGCTAATTTTATGTTGCTTTTATGCGCTTCCTTCCAACTCCTAACCCTTTCCTATCCCATCGCCGCCATAAGACCTATCTGTGCCGGTGCGACGTAAAGCCACTACCAAAAAAAACTGTGTTAAATACTCGGCGATTTACAGTGCAGCACGCCTGGTGGCCATGATCGGTAAGGCGCCCAGTCTACATATATTTTCTCACCGTAGTCAGCCAGTTCGAGTGCCGTTGGTCGAAAATTGTTTCACCATCAGAATGTTGACCGGCAGGGTAGGCGAGTTCGTGGTATACAATTTCTAATAAGATCGCGTGCCAAAAGCCTGGATTCGATTCCAAATCTCTCCACAGTGTTACTATGGAGTGAGGTCATATGACGCTGCTGATGGTGACTCGTCCGTCGGGAGGCGACGTTAAGCCTTCGGCAGACCCATTGGCGCTATTCGACAGGAGTAGGCTGTGTGTCGGGTTTATTCCCATCCTTTTCTACTATCAGATATCACGCCATTAATTTCATCTCTCTAACTCCTCTGATTAGGTTGACGTAGGAAGGGCATCCGGTCGTAGAAAACTTGCTACGAAGATTCATTTCACTTCGTACCCGACCCCGTGGAGAACGGGACAGGCATTTGACAGACACACACACTCCGCGATTTGCAGTGCATCACATTCTATTTAAATATCTGAAGTATTTTGATTATGCCCTTAATTTGTTTACTTAATAATTATACTTACTGTCAAAATCAGAGAACTGTAGACTAAGTACTGTAAATTATCTAAAGCAACAAAGATAACTTTGTTCTAAAATATGGAGTTATTTAAAGACATTTTTGTCTCATACCACAATCATGTCATAATAAGAGGAATACACGAACATTATTGTAAATTTAATACATTAATACTACAGCAGTTCCCCTCCGCGGTGTAGTGGTTTGATTCCCGGCTCATTCGTGAAATTTTAAAAGTAGTAGGGCCTACGTGGGCTGGAACGGGTTCCACTCAGCCTCGGGAGATCAAGTGAGTAGAATGGTGTCCGATTCCCACCTCATCCATCCTCGAAGTATTTTTCCGTGATTTCTCACTTCTCCTCCAGGCAAATGACGGGATGGTACTTAACTTAAGGCCACGGCTGCTTACTTCCCTCTTTCTTATGTATCCCTTCCAATCTTCCCATCCCCTTCAAGGTCCCTGTTCATCACAGTAGATGAGGCCGCCTGGGAGAGGTACTGGTCCTCCTTTCCAGTTATATACCACAACCCAAAGTCTCACGCTCCAGGACACCGTCCTTGAGGCGGTAGAGGTGGGATTCCTCGCTGAGTCCCAGGGAAAACCAACCCTGGACGGTGAATGCGTTAAGAAAGAAAGAAATACTACTACATATTTTATTAATATTAGGCTACATATTCCCCTGATATTTACTATTTTATGTCTGTATTCTTCAATTTGATATTACGCAAAAATCCGGGCCCTAGATATAATTAGTACCGTGCAAGTTGGCCGTGCGCGTAGAGGCGCGCGGCTGTGAGCTTGCATCCGGGAGATAGTGGGTTCCAATCCCACTGTCGGCAGCCCTGAAGATGGTTTTCCGTGGTTTCCCATTTTCACACCAGGCAAATGCTGGGGCTGTACCTTAACTAAGGCCACGGCCGCTTCCTTCCAACTCCTAGGTCTTTCCTATCCCATCGTCGCCATAAGACCTATCTGTGTCGGTGCGACGTAAAGCAACTAGCAAAAAAAAAAAAAAAAAAAGGTATAATTAGCCTTCAACAGATTGAAAATTTTGACAGTTACATTAACTAAATCGACGCTGGAAAATATGGCTTCCTTCTTAACAAAAATAAAAAAAGTTAATGAAGACAACAATGTTTGTGTCACGTTGTTTAAAAATATGTAGCAGTGTATTGAGAAGTTTTCCTTTTTCTTGAGAAAATCAGCTGAAATTTTTGAAATCATTATCTCTGTTCAAGCATTCTGCCCATTGACTCATAGATTACCTTTCTATGCATTGTTTGGTTGTAGACGTGTGCGATAAATTCTGCTGTACACTCAAACGCATATCTTTGCTTATACTGCAGTCGAACAAACAATTGTGTCATGTAAGATATATAAAGAAGCGCGTGTGTGTGCATGTCGCCTTCAATCCGCTACACTTTCTCTTATGTTTTATGGGGTGTTTCCTCAAAGAACAGGAAGTAAAGAGTTTAAAAAAAGCTGCCCTTCTTTGTTGGACTTCTACAAAAAGAGATACTAAGCTCTTTTAAATGAGCTTCCCTTACCACTAGTCTCTGTGTACACAATTCAATTTCATTTCTTTTTATCTTATAAAACGACTGAGTCTTGATGGATGACTGGGGTTTTCCTGTATGATCTAATTATCTCTGTTACGCGTAGCCTCAGGAGATGCGACAATGTTTTTCACGGCTGTAATTAGCAGGTTAACGCTTATTGATTTTGTCATTAGTTCCGTTTTTCTTAACGCCTTTGTCTCTCTCACTGTTATTTGATTGGTGTTTGTTGTTTGTGTTGCTAGGTGACGATGGTACCGCCTTGTCAAAGACAATGGCCGTGGTGTCGTTCTCGGTTAAAGCCCGCCTGCGGGATACTAGGTGAGGCCGGTGAGAGAGCTCTCTTTCCCGCTCGGCCCATCGTGTTGTGACGGCAAACTGCCACAGCTCTTCATAAAACATTATTTAATGGCTTGTATAACTTCAGTAAGTAATCAAAGATAGGTAACAAAGAAATATGGAATTTCGAACAAATATCTTCGAAAGAGTCTCACAGAGCGGTTCTTTTGCATGTAGGCCTAGTAGAAGGAAAATAACTGACAACATGACGAAAATACAGTTACAAATCTAAAGTTAACGAATATATTCTTATTTTGTATACACTGTATTATTCTTTAATCCACCTTGATGATTAGCTGCCACTGCCGAAGGCCCGGGTTCGATTCCCGGCTATGCCACGAAATTTGAAAATTGGTACGAGGGCTGGAACGGGGTCCTCTCGGCTTCGGGAGGTCAACTGAGTAGAGGGGTTTCGATTCCCACCTCAGCCATCCTCGAAGTGGTTTTCCGTAGTTTCCCACTTCTTCTGCAGACAAATGTCGGGATGGTACCTTAATTAAGGCCACGGCCGCTCCCTTCCCTACACCCTCCAATCTTCCCATCCCCTACAAGGCCCCTGTTCAACATAGCAGGTGAGACCACCTTGGGCGAGATACTGGCTCTCCTCCCCAGTTGTATCCCCGACGAAATTTCTCATGCTCCAGGCGGTAGAGGTGGTATCTCTCGCTGAGTCCGAGGGAAAATCCAACCTAGAAGGGTACACGGACTAAGACAGAAAGAATAGTACGTTTGTTATGTTTGTAAACATTTTTAATAATAATGTTATTGTTTTAATTATGATTAGTCGTTTTGCTCATTACTGAGCGTCGACACCTCATAAGTGCATCATTTCTGCGTTACAGCCTCGACGAGATGCCCCCATCCAGAGCGGTTTTCAGCTTTCCTTAACATGATCTGAAGAGGCAGACCAGTGATCTTCTTCACCTGGTCTAACCATCTATGTGCTGTTCTTCCTCGTAGTCTATTAATTTTACTTCCCGCTGAGGTTGGGGACCCGACCTTCCACTGGGTTGCTCGACTTAACAGCAGCACAACGTGTAGGTAGGAAATGGAGAATTGCGGCGAGAGAGGCTAAGAGAACTCTCTTTTTGAGTTCTTATATTCACATACACCTCCATTCAGCCAGAGTCTCAAGGTGGTCGCAGAGACTTTCCCTAGGTCATATTTCTGACTTTTTCGGAGACGCCAAGGTGCCGGAAATTTGTCCCGCAGGAGTTCCTTTGCGTGCCAGTAAATCTATCGACACGAGGTTGACTTATTTGAGTAGGTACCTTCAAATACCACCGCACTGAGCCAGGATCGAACCTGCCAAGTTGGGGTTAGAAGGCAAGCGCCTCAATGGCTCGATGGACAGCTTAGAGGCGTTGGGTTTAAATTGCCTTGGGTTCAATTCCAGGTTGAGCTGCCAACCACAACAGTAGCACGTTATGGTTGATAGGTTGATACATCCCTTACACATATAGTCGGTGTTAGAAAGGGCTGATGACCTACGCGTATGGATCTCACAATCCATGGAGGGGAAATTAAAACCCTGAGATTTGCTGATTGTTATTTGATCTGAGTAGGCAGAAGCTCTGAAGAAATTGCTGAATGGTATGGACAGAGACTCGGGGGAGGAGTACAGGATGAAAATAAATAAGTCCAGTACAAAAGCAATGGACTGCAGTCGAACGAAGTCAGGTAATGCAGGATATATTAGGTTAGGAAATGAAGTCTTAAAGGAAGTAGATGAATATTCTCACTTGAGAAGTAAAATGACTAAGGATGACAGAAGTAAGGAGGACATAAAATGTAGACTAGCACAAGAAAGGAAGAGCTTTCTTACGAAAAGAAATTTGCTCATTGATATAGGAATTAGAAAGATGCTTTGAAGACTTTTGTCTGGAGCTTGACCTTGTATGGAAGTGAAACGTGGATGATAACTTGATCAGGAAGAAAGGAAATAAAAGCTTTTGAAGTGTGGTGTTATAGAAGGATGCCGACGGTGAGATGAATATAACGAATCGCGAATGAAAGGATTCTGAATCGAATTGGTGAGAGGAGATCGATTTGGCTAAATTTGATGAGAAGAAGATATGTAATATTTATAATGGCGTGTGGCCTCCGAAGAGGCCTGGTGCAGGTCTGAGTTGACGTTTTATAGGCGACCTGCGTGTCTGTGAGGATGTGGCCCAACCTAAGATGAAATCAAACGCTGTAGGCGTCACAAATACCCAGCCCCCGAGTCATAGGAATTAACCAATGAAAGTTAAAATCACCGGGCAAGTTGGCCATGCGCTTATGGGTGCGCAGCTGTGAGCTTGCATCCGAGTGATAGTGGGTTCGAATCCAACTTTCGGAAGCCCTGAAGATGGTTTACCGTTGTATCCCATTTTCACACCAGGCAAATGCTGGGGCTGTTCCTTAATTAAGGTCACGGCCGCTTCCTTCGAGCTCCTAGGCCTTTCCAACCCCATCGTCGCCATAAGACCTATCTGTGTCGGAGCGACGTAAAGCAAACAATAATAAAAAGTTAAAACCCCGACTCCACCAGGAATCGAACCCGTAACATCTTGAATCAAAGGTATCATTTAGCCACGCAGCCGGATAGAAGAAGAGGTAGAACGATAAAACAAAGCTTAAGACACTCAGGTCTTGTTTAGTTAGTTTTTGAGGAAAGTGTAGTCGGTAAGAACGCGGGGGGATGGGGTAGGCAGAGGTATGACTATGACATGCAGATTAGTGCAGCTTTAGGATGAAGTGGGTACGTAGAAATGAAAAGGTTAGCAGAGGATAGAGTCGCATGGAGAGCTGCATCGAACTAGCCTGTAGACTGATGGCTCAAAACACAACAGTGGGTCTGTAAGCTAGTTGTATGCCTGAATTCGGGAGATGGGGGGTTCGAGCTCTACTGTCAGCACCAACGGGAGACTTTTCAGTGTTATCGAATCTTCATGTGAGACAAATGTTATATCAGTACCTTAACCAAGACCATGGCCACTATTTTCCACTCTATGTGTGTCAGTGCTACAATAAATGGATAGAAATTCAAGTTCATTGCCAGAATAGTACCAATCATACAGCCTAACGCGTAGCCTACGTTATACTTAAGAGCGTGATAGAGCTGTTCTTAGAAGTGGCGCGCCGTTGTTTGAAACTTCACCGCTAGATCGCATTGTTGGGACCTTTCAAATCAAATTATTTTATTATCACATTTGAATTGAATTAATAGATATAACTTGAGACTCAATTTTTAGGCAGGAATTAGTTAGAATGCAAACTTACTGAAGCGAGCAACAGGTATAGGTCTACATTAGTCCACACAACAATTTATTATGCTTTGCGCTTTGCATAACATTAAGGGTACGGTCCATCAGAACCCCAGTAATTTATGTTACTCTCGTTACATTATGAAGACCGAGCTAGACAACACTTCCTAATAACCAAACTGGTTTGCATTCCAACCGGTTACTGCCTAAAAATTCGAAGTCTAGATACAACACACTTAAGGGAACAAAAACCGTTCACTTCGCATTTTAATAAATAACTTACCGAGCGAGTTGGCCGTGCTGTTAGGGGCACGCAGCAGTGAGCTTGCATTTGGGAAATAGTGGGTTCGAACCCCACTGTCGGAAGTCTTGAAGATGGTTTTCCGTGGTTTCCCATTTTAACAGCAGACAAATGCTGGGGCTGTACCTTAACTAAAGTCACATCCGCTTTCTTCCCACTCCTAGCCCTTTTCCTGTCCCATCGTCACCGTAATATCTATCTGTGCCGGTGCGACGTAAAGCCAGTTGTAAATAAATAAATAAATAATGTAATTAATTAAGTAAATAAATAAATAAATTACTGTTTTATTAATATACGTTAAATACTTTTGAAAACTCTGCACTCTGCTACATACTGTGAATAATAATTTAAGCACCTTTCGATTTAGAAGCGTTTGTCATGAAATTCTTCACGAAATCAGTGTTATTTTCGTAATATTTCTTGCATGATTTTCAAATATTGGTTTGAAAAACAATAATATCAGGGAGAGGCTCCTGATTCAATATGTCACTACTGATCTGCGTTTATGGCAGTCGCCCAGGTGGCAGATTCCCAATCTGTTGTTTAGCTAGTATTTTCTTAAATAATTGCAAGGAATATGGAGATTTATTGAACATCTCCCTTGGTAAATTATTCCAATTCCTAACTCCTCTTCCCATAAGCTAATATTTTCCCCAATTTGTCCTCTTGAATTTCAACTTCATTAGCATATTGTGGTCTTTCCCACTTTATTTGCTTTTTTACGGTTGGCTTTAAGTCGCACCGACACAGATAGGTCTTATAGCGACGATGGGATAAGAAAGGCCTAGTAGTGGGAAGGAAACGGCCGTGGCCTAAATTAAGGTACAGTCCCAACATGTGCCTGGTCTGAAAATGGGAAACCACGGAATACCATCTTCAGGGCTGCCGACAGTGGAGTTCGAACCCACTATATCCGGTATAAAACTTTCAAGAACATCACAGAAATGTTTGTATGCATTTCCTCGCACCTTACGATGTGATATCGGTCACACTTTCCCTCACATAGGGAACACACACAGTTGTTATTCACTTCCTGAAATACTTGTGCCATGCATAATTTACGATGGAATCCATAGACTCCCATCATTATGACTACATGTCGAAGTTCAGAGTTTGCTTCAGTCCATTTCGACCTATCATAGCGTCTGTGGCGATTCGAGCCATATGATACCGTTTCATCCTTTTTTTTCAAGTAATTGACCACTCTGCCTAGCGAATGGCAGCGGTAGGCAAATTCTTTACTCCTCAATAAAGGACGTTTTAGAGAGCTCGTACACTAATCTCGATTGCGTCCTCAAAGGGACACATTATATTCGCTTTTGGAATCTTGGCTTTATTTTAACGAATTTTTTTTAGATCGGCTGAAGACAGCGTAGAATAATTTGAGTGCTGCTCTTATGGCAAATTTATGGTGGTGTGTAATAGATAGATTCTGCTATACTCTCCCTTATCTGTATTCTGAAGGTGTTTATTGTCGTTGCATAGTGATCGCACGTTAGCTGAAGGTAACAGCTAATCCTATATTTTAACATTATATTAGACAGGATGGAGCACTAATGCTTTGAAGAGCTATCTCGGCAATGGTCATTAGGCAAGGACAGGATTAAAGCCTGCTGCATAGCGGCGGAAAGACGAAACCGCTGCTCCCACGTTTTTGGCTTGAAAAGTCTTTCATTTCACGGCCGTGCGCGTGTGTGTGTGTGTAATGTAGACAACGCTCAAGTTCGCTTCCTTCACATTTCCAGTACTAGCATTGAAATCACAATAGCACAGGTTTACATCCAGGGTGTCCTTCTCGCTACTGAATAAGGTATTCCCTCGATAATTCCAATACTAATGAAGACTTTACAACGAAATTTGTACAGGATGTACCTCATTTGATATGGAATGTGGAGACATCACAATATGTACTGGACGTGGCCATTGCTTGCATCTGGTCGGGATTGAAACTGGCGTGCCATATTCTGGAAAGTCCTTGCCAGTACGTCATCTGTCACTGCCCGATTCTCTTCGACATATTTAGACGACAACCTGCATGACCCCATGGTGTCCAGCTTCTTGAACAATGCTTGCTCGGCGGAAAACATTCCCAAAATTGCTGCTCACATAACGTTATTCACTCTGTTTTCCAACAACCAAGGACGATAAATACTCGCTCCTCCAGAGTATATCGATTCGTTTTCCAACTAACCTGTGTGAACTCACATGCCCACTGCACCCTCGCTAACAACAAAAACTTTACGATCGGGAACAAAGTGAACCGGGTATGTAAATGTTAGAGGGCTGGCCATACTGACAAATAATTTGAAAAAAATAATTCAGTATCTTGCGCCATTGTCATTATATCAGCTGCTAAAGTTAGCCTGTCAAATTGCTTCGCGGGCTAATTCAAATGGGCTTTGCGAGGCGGTGTAGCTAAATTTGCAGGTCCCTCGTGACCGGCTTGAGAGCCATCGCGAGAAATGACCATCAAACACATCGCCAGTTTCAGCGGGTGTTGCAGTAGCGTACTCGCTATGGTGGATCCTGTCAGGTCGGAGGTCAGTGTTCAGATACCATCCCTGACGATGTAGGTTTTCTAAAGCTAGTTTCAATCCACGTGCAAATTTAGCAACACCGCCTTGCAAATCCTATTTCAATTCGCCCTCGAAGCGATCTGATTGGCTAACTTCAGCAGCTGATAAAATTACAATGGTGTGAGGTATCGAATAATATTTTTCGAATTATTTATCAGCAGGGCCAACTCTAACGATATTAACAATCTTGACCATAGTGGCCGGTATTTGATCCGTATTAACTTGATCACAAGTCAATACTAAATATTAATTATTTATATTTATTTACATAAGTCTAGTACATGTTTCGAGAATCTTAATTAATTTTATTAATTATGTATATACAAAACTATTGCCAATACAATTTGACATTCTAAAAATCGAAGAGTGGATGCATGGAATTTAATTCCATCCAGTCGAATTCGCCGAACAACTTCAGCCGCTTTTATATATCCTTAATAGTTACATGACAGCCTCACGTACTTCTTGTATCATTATACTGATCATTTTAAGCTCATATCACCTGGCTGCATAACACACCCATTAACGAATGGTTTCGGCATGACAACAAGTTATTGCACTATTTTATTTTATTCTTAACTCCAAGTGAATTTTACAAGAAATCATCGGATCATCAAGTACACAGTGATCTAACGCCACAACAAGAACATAGTGCTCAATATTTTAATTCACACAGACGTTATTCTATTGTGCTTATCGTATTCGACTGGATAGAATTAAATTCCATGCATCCACTCTTCGATTTTAAAAATGTCAGATTGTATTGGCAGTTGTTTTGGATTTCTTAATGTCCCCCTCTTTTAATTAGGTCTTTTTGTGTACAGGAATTTTAATTTTAATTTGACTACCTGATGAAGGAAATGTATTAAGATTCTCAGAACATGTACTAGACTTATGTAAATAAATATAAATAATTAATATTTAGTAGTGACTACGCGGACCATCCACCTACATATTTGTTGAACTCTCTAACGCTCATAAACGCGGGTCACGTTGTGTCTGTGAGAGTCGTGGTGGTGGTGGTGATGATTATTGTTTTGAGAGGAAGTACAACTAGCCAACCATCCTCTATATATTACACTAATCAGAGAGAAAAATGGAAGGGTTACGACACTTCGAAAAATGAAGGTATCGGCCAAGGGAAGACAAGGGCCACGAAGGTCGTGAAAATAAAAGACTCCCCAGGCCTCCATGCGTAATACCGTCGGGGTCGTAAAAGAACAAGAGTTGACCAAGGAAGGTCAGATAGGATAGATGAAAGTGAGGAGCCAGGCACAAGTAAGTGGAAGCAATGTCAGGACTCGGCTAAGGGCCCTGTGATCGCCAACCCACGCTCCAAAATTCAGAGCCCCTGGGGCCCCTTTTAGTCGCCTCTTATGACAGGCAGGGGATACCGTGGGTGTTATTTACCGCTCCCACCCACAGGGGGAAGTGTGTCTGTAAGAGTACTTCAGCCCAACGACAGAGACCAGTAAAGAGGCTGCGGGGGGGAGGTATCTGTGAGGATGAGGCCCTACCTATGATGAATTCTAATGATGAAGCCGACACACAAACTCAGCCCCCGAACTATCGGAATTAACCAACGAAGGTTAGAATTCTCAACGCGGTCGGGAATCGAACCCGGGACTCCCTGAACCAGAGGTCAGTACGCAAACCCTCGTGAGATATGCAGTTCCCTTATAATTACACGGTGAGGTTTCCCGAACTCCTTGTATGAAATAAGAACCATTCCATTCCAAAGTTAACTCCAATGTGATGTTCATTTCTATCATTTAATCTATTGTTGGAGTTGAGGGAGGGTCTGAGCATTAACCTCAGCGCGCCCTTCTAAGACTTCCACAGTGAGAGGACAATCTTAACCTTTCCTCTGTCAAGTATTTAGAGCGGAGTCTTGCAGGCGGTATCATTTAACAGTCATTAGGGATTTTACCCCCTTAAGAGGGAGAGAATAGGCTCCCCTGCTCGGATGGTGGTTATTGATTGCAGCCGTGAGAAGTTGGGAAGACAGCGAGGCGAGGTGTTTGCGGCGGCGCGCGTTATTGGCATGTACGAGGATGCTCTAATCTACTGTTGAGTTTGTAACAACAGTTTTACTGACTATAATTATCTCTAGTTGTTGCTACTTGTTCACAAGTATGTCGTGTGGTGACCAAGGGGCTGCTATTATGCGATGTGGTCACAACATCTGCAGCACACAAACTTGTAACGAGCTGTCTTCATTTCCCCCAGAGTAAATCAGACAGCTGGGAATATTGCGATTCCACACTAGAAATTATGCTTCAACTGTAATAGGAGAAGCTTCAACTTAGGTCACACCTCACACTTTCCTTTAGACTTAAGAAAGGAAATAAATGACCCCCAGCAGAGCATTAGGATCTTGAGACTGCCAGATGGCCTGTAAATAGTGGACGATTCTCTATCGTCTTTTAGGGGATCACTGCTATAGTGTACCATGTCCGCTTCTGGCGTGATATCATCTATAAAGTCAGTCGACCCTTGAAAATGAAAATCCGCAGCCTATTTCCAGTCATTCGACCGGGTCAGGAATGAAATGATTGAAAAGTCCCTGTAGCGGCGAGGATAGGAATTGTAGGTTCAAACCCCACTGTCGGCAGCCCTGAAAATGGTTTTCCGTGGTTTCCCATTTTCACACCAGGCAAATGCTGGGGCTGTACCTTAATTAAGGCCACGGCCGCTTCCTTCCCACTCCTAGCCCTTTCCTGTCCCATCGTCGCCGTAAGACCTATCTGTGTCTGTGCGACGTAAAACAACTAGCAAAAAAATATTAAGGTAGATCATATCATAATATTATACAAAAACAGCTCATTATAAGTACATAAAACGCATGAATATTAAATAATAAATGTACTAATTAAGAGAAAAATTCAAAAATACACAAATTCCAAGAAGACACAGAAATTTAGCCTTCAATTTCAAGGTGAAGAGAAGGAATCGTACGATGAATCGCCTAGTGGCTATGAACGTTAAGGAGTTGAAGTCTGTGGTCCGGTTCGAGTCCCATTAGTCGAAAAAAATGTCACCGTCAAAATGTTGGCCAGCAGGGTAGGAAATGTGGTGGTATACAGTTTCTAATCACTAGATTGCGTGCCAAAAGTCTGGATTCAGTTCCAAACTACTCCCCAGTGTTCATATGGAGTGAAGGCATATGACGCTGTTGATGATGGTTCGTCCGTCGGATGGAGACGTCAAACCTTGGTGCTATTCCACTGGAGTAGGCTACGCACCGACACCGGGTTTCACCGTCTCCCTTCCTCATCACCGTCATTATCATTATTCCACATCCAGAGGCGCAGGTCACCTATGTGTGTTACAATTCTGCACCAGGCCTCGGACACTCCCGGCACTAAAAGCCATACGATAAATGAGTACGAAGAATAGGAAGAAGATGATCAGTAGAGAAGGAAATAATGGTGATGGGGAAGTAGGAGGAGATATTTTGAGGTCACAACTAGATGATCCATTCATGTTTACCTAGTATTTCGACGCAGGCATGTTTAAAAGCTGAGTTGTTGAACATGTTTCTGACGTCCACTGGCAGGAGATTGCACTGTTGGTTGATCTGGGGTAACGGTGAGTGGTATAAGGAAGGTCGGGAGAAGTGATAGATGAGACCGTTATTGGCTTCGCATCAAGAAGGTCACAATTTGAATCCTAGCTAATGTATGTTACATTTTTGAAATAAAGTTACTCCCCGTGCCTCAGGTCCCACGGCTATGATTTAATATCATTATTCACGTGAAACTACAAGCCTCCTTGCTTAACTTGTATTTCAACATTCGAAGCGGAATTAAACTAATCACTATGATACAGGAGTTGTTTTAAAACGCGACTACTGCTCTGAATAATAAAATTGTGTGGGGTCAGGCGTATAACACTCATTGAAATTGGAGTGGACAGTGTGTGTGAATGAGTCCGGGGAAGTGATCCGTATGTTATATGGGCTCAATCCAGTAGAGCACATTAAAAAAAAAAGAGTTAGTTAACTGGTTGGTTGCATCGTTACGTTTACCAACTACAAGTGAGTACTGCACTCAGAATTATGGTCGAACGGGGATGGTACAAAAACTTTGGTCGCCCGCTGGCTGGTTTTAATGCAGTGCAGTCGAGAGAAAGCATGCTCTCTCCATGTAACTGTGCAAGCGATGAATATTGAGAGAGTGCTGGCTGAGGGTTGAAATATGGGTGGGCTGTGCTTTGTGCCACTCTTGCACGCAATGTCCGCTCGTGTCTTGGCTTGTAGCCCTTCACACTTTGCTCGAGAACACTCCGGCTGGTCGACGCGGAGCGGCGCGTCGCGGGGGTGGGGCGACGCTTCGGAAAATCAATGGCGGCTGTACACTGGGCACAATGGACGGCATTGAAATTCATACGAGGACTTGGTGCGGCTGGGACCTCAGGGACCCTGACTGCCTGTCACTTTGACAAGGCGCTAAATAACGTGGAGCATCAGGTGAGACAATTCCATGCTAACAAGCGTACTCAAGTAACTAGCTTACAGAATCCGTACAGTCACTGTAACTCTCAGAAGTTGAACTGACAGTCGTGAAGAGGAAATGAGAAAAATAGAGGACGGAAGGAAGGCACTTTCAGAACCTCGATAATCAAAAGGTATCCGTTTTGAATTCAAGTCACATGACAATTTGTCATTGCATTTCCGTTTAGGATATAATAATAATAATAATAATAATAATAATAATAATATTGGTATTGGCTTTACGTCCTATTAGCTACTATTGTACGATTTTCGCAGATGCAGAGGTGCCGGCATTTAGTCCCGAAGAAGTTATTTTACCTGACATTAAATCAATCGACACGAGGCTGAAGTATTTGAGCACATTCAAATACCACCGGACTGAGCCAGGATCGAACCTGCCAAGTTGCGGTCAGAAGGCCAACGCCTCAACCATCTGAGCCACTCAGCCGGCTTTTCCTTTGGCAAAATTAAATGATCGTAAATATATCATTCAATAAAATGTCTGACGTGATGTTACCTAGCAGCCGTGCAGCCTCTGATGTGAAATAATGATAGATGGTCATGTTATGAAGTTCCACGGCTGTGTGGTTCTGAATATCCTGCAATAATAATAATAATAATAATAATAATAATAATAATAATAATAATAATAATCCCGTGGGGGTTTCAGCCTGTTCATTTATCGGGCGCCTCCAAGGTGGCGGATCGGGAGGCTCGCCGGACTTGTCCGGAGGGTTTGAGGGAAATGAAATACCTCTCGCGGACCAAAACCAGGCATAGGTCGCCAACATCTTCAGCAACCTCTGAAGCTCACTACTTCAGTTGTAACCATGACACCGACAGAGATCGATGTCCCCAATACTTTTAACTTGATAGCATGATGGAATCAACCTACAATATAACTACCCCAGGCCCTAGTAGACACACTGGTTTTTCTCGGTCATTGAATTCTGGGGGACCGAGAACATCATGCGGGAATGTATCGGAGCTTCCCAAATCTCTTCGCCCGAAATGCAAAACTTTCTTTGGTTCGGTAGTCTAAACATCAACACACTTCGGAAAACTGGGAAGTTAAAACAATTAAGAGACATGTTAGATAACTTAAACATCCAAATTTTATCACTTCAGGAAACCAGATACAGGGATAAAAATAGAACTAATACAAATGTAGAAAGATTAATTGATCAAAAATTTTGATCTGAAATTAATGTCAACACATTTCCGGGTGCTTCCACTCAAGAAACCAACCTGGAGATCCCCAAATTTTCACTTGGGAGAACTTCAACTAGATCATGTGGCTATTTCCAAGAAAAATCAACAATATATTATGAATGTTAAAGTTAAAAAAGGGATCATTGACTCCGACCACCATCTATCCTTAATCAAGGTCAAATTTCAACCAAACATGTCAAAACCCAGAACAACAAAAACCTGCGTGTCGATCCGGAATTTCTTAAACAGAACATTAGTACTTTTCTTGAAAGTATTCCTACTCACAATCCTTCGAACTGGTTAGAACTCAAAGACATACTTGTGAAGGCTTCTCGAAATGTTAGCACACCACCCAGGAAACTCAAACATAGGTGGTGGGATGAAACCTGAGACAAGGCCATAAACTTTAGAACTAAAGCCTGGCAGAATTGGAATTCTCCTAAAAATGAACAAAACTGGCAGGAATTCACCAAAATACAGAAACAAACATTAAAAAATGATCAGGTCTGAAAAACGCAAATACAAACACTACAGATTGGCAAAAATTGAACAAGATTTTACAAAACACAATACACGAAACTTCTACAAAACTTTCGGAGAAGAATTGTCAAATTATCAGGCACCTGGTCTTTGCTTCAAACGCCCAGATGGGACATTGGAAACGAATAATCAAGAGAACTACAAACTTCTAGCAGTTTATTTCCAGGACCTTTTAAACTGTGAATACACTAAAGAACAATTCACCTTTGAAAAACCTTTATCTAATCAAGATTCAGAACCGCCAACACTGGAAGAAGTCAAAGAAATAATCCATGGACTCAAAATTAACAAAGCTCCGGGGGAAGATGGTATAATTGCCGAAATGCTGAAGATAGGAGGTGACAGCGTAGCCTGGAAAATCCACTCGATTCTTGAGAACATCTGGATCACTGAAGAAATCCCGGAAGATTGGAAATGTGCGCTAATCCATCCACTACACAAGAAAGGGGATAAAACGAACATCAATAATTATAGAGGAATTAGCTTGATACCAGTTGCTTACAAAATTTTTTCCAAAGCCCTGCTCACTAGACTTGAGAAACAAACAGACCATCTAATTGGTGAATACCAGGCAGGTTTCCTAAAAGGAAAATCTTGTACAGAGCAGATCCTTAATCTCAAAACTATCCTCCAAATGCGAAAAACCAGACAAACAGTCATTACTTTTTCATATTTCAGAAAAGCATATGACTCTATAGACCGTCAAACACTTTTCAATACTCTAGAAGCATTTTTTTTGCTAGGGGCTTTATGTCGCACCGACACAGATAGGTCTTATGGCGACGATGGGATAGAAATGGCCTAGGAGTTGGAAAGAAGCGGCCGTAGCCTTAATTAAGGTACAGCCTCAGCATTTGCCTGGTGTGAAAATGGGAAACCACGGAAAACCATCTTCAGGGCTGCCGACAGTGGGATTCGAACCCCCTATCTCCCGGATGCAAGCTCACAGCTAGAAGAATTTCAAGTGGATAAAAATACAAGAGAATTAATCAAACAAACATTAACTGGCACTACTTCAAAAGCTAAATTCCTAGGCGAAATATCTGAATCTTTTCCTGTTAACACTGGGGTCCGTCAGGGGGATGGCTTATCGCCGGTACTGTTCAACTTGGTACTTGAGAAAGTAATCAGGACCGGGAAAAGAAAACTAAAGGAATAAACCTTGGAAGACTACGTAAAGACAGAATTTACGTGCAATGTCTGGCCTTTGCTGATGACATGGCAGTCCTTTCCAGTAATAGGCATGAAGCAATTCATTCCATTGAAAAATTACATGAAATTGCCATCAAAACGGGACTTCAAATTTCGTATGAGAAAACTCAGTACATTGAAGGAGCCTCGCGATACTTAGATGGACAACCTATGATAACTAAATTCGGCAAAATTGTTCAAGTGAACCAATTTAAATATTTGGGAGAAATTATTCAGCCCTCGGGTTTAAACCGCGAAGCAAATAAAGAAAGAATTTCCAAATTACAGAAAACATACAGGATCACTTGGAACAGGTATAATAAAAAATCACTATCTCGGAATGCAAAACTTAGACACTACAATACATTAATCAAACCTGTAGCGTTATATGCCTCAGAAACCTTAATCATTGGTGGCGGGTCTTTAACCAAAGACATTGAGAAACAAGAAAGGAAAATTTTACGAAAAATGTTTGGCCCAATTTGAATAGATGGAATATGGAGGAAAAGATCATCCCATGAGATATATTTTCATTCTGAAAAAAATTCTCACACTTTCGGAAACGACGATTGAAGTTTTATGGACACATTATCAGAATGAACACTAACAGGCTAACTAAAAGAATTCCCAACCTGGCCCTTGCATTAAAAACCAAGAACAGCTGGCTTCGTGAAATTGAAACTGATCTCCAGAAAATCAACAACTCAGAAGACATTGTACAGGACTGATGTAAATTCAGAACCAAAATTGACAATCACCACTTTGAAGACAAACCCAACACCAGAGCTGCTATAACTTGGACAGAAGAACGAATGAAGAAGCTCAGCGAGAGGCTGAAGAGATTTTGGGAGGAAAAGAAGGCCAACACATCAGCTAAGCAAGTTCAACCGTGCTCCTGAGTAGGGCATAACGATCTATAATAATAATAATAATAATAATAATAATAATAATAATAATAATAATAATAATAATAATAATAATAATAGTAAAATAATGATAATAATGCTATTGTTGTTACGTCCCCCTAAGTACCTTTCTGACGGTTTTCGGAGACGCTGAGATGCTGGAATTGTATCCCACAGGAGTACTTTCACGTGTCAATAAATCTAAGGACACGAATCTGACGTATTTGAGCACCTTCAAATACCACCGGATTGAAACTTCCAAGTTGGGGGCAGAAGGTCTGCGCCTCAACCGTCTGACCCACTCAGCCACCTCGCGTCACGCATTTTGTTACATTAGAGTATTTCGTTACACATATTTTCGGCTGACCTCCAGCTCTAACACATATTTATGTCAATTAGGGTTCTTCCTGCGAATAGTTTAACGTTATCTCAAATCAGATAGGTTCCTTTTGGGGAAATTGGAATAGGAAAGGTTAGGCCTGCGAGGGAAGTGACTGTGGTCTTAATTAATGTACCTACACCCCCAGCACTTGCCTGGATTGAAAATGGGAAATCACAGGCTGTCGATAGTGGGGTACGAACCCTCAATCTCCCGAATGCAAGCTTACAACTACATGCCCCGAAACACGCTCGTTAAATAAGGGTTAATTCAGCGTAAATTTTCTCTGATATTTTCCCACGCTTACTCCAGTGGCATGCTGGGAATATAATTGTTTTTTTTAAAATACCATCGTAGTATAAATGACCCCGAGTAGCACAACAGCTCATTAGGACCTACGGCAGCCACACCAGGAAATGATGGGAGTTCCACGTTCCAGTACTGAGACGTGTTACTTTGCGTTCTTGACCAGATTAACTGCTTCTCGTATGATATACTATCTCATTTGGCCTCAGAAGTCTGAGTGAACTCGGTTACAGCTCTCAGTCCAGAACTACATCTTTCGATTTTCCGGGAATCGAAGCCAGGTTTCTTTGTAATAGGCTGCCACACCATTGCAACACTGTGGGGTTGACTGTAGTATGAAGTTAGGCTTATACATCCCTAGGTAGTTTACAAGGATTTAAATCCTGGCTCTACCATGAAGAGACTGGAATGGGAAGCATTTATCCCAAGCTAACACAAGTGAGATGTGATGTCTATTCTTTGCCCCTCCCCCATCCAATCCTGGCGAATGTTGGTCAGTGTGGCACATGACGTGAAAGCTACGATGACTTCGTTTCCACCCCTAGCCCCAATGAACCATAAACCTCCTTACCCCCGCCCCCGTACACACACATCAGTACAGACAACATATCAACGCAGATCTTCAGTGTAACTTCACAACAGCGAAACAAAGGCTCCTGCCTGTTATTATTATTATTATTATTATTATTATTATTATTATTATTATTATTATACCGAGCAAGTGGATGCGTGGTTTGGATCACGTAGCTAACAGCTTGCATTTGGGGAAAAGTGGGTTCGAACCAAGGCCGTACCTAGAGGAAGGGTTGTGGGCTTCAAACTCACCGAAAAAAAAAGACTTGAGAAATTAAAACAACATATACGCCTACGAGTTTTCGAAAATTCAACACATTTTGAGCTGGGAAACTTTAGTCACCCAGTGCAAGGTTGAATGGGAAACAGCAGAAGGTTATCACTCCTGTTCCCTTACAATACACATTTACCATTAGGGAACAGGAATCGAGTCCTCGGACTTTGAATTTGAATTGAATTGAATTGAATTTATTGATCATGATTTACATGCCAATGAGGCTGAAAAGCCCCTTTATGTAGCGTCTTCTTATAATACAATACAGATTTATGAGCACTGTAACTACATTTTTATTTTGCTGATAATCCTAAATCAAAGCCACCAGTTTACAAAATTACATTAAAAGAAAAATGGCTGAAATCTTTCCCTCAGACTACCCGCTAGAGCTATCACATGTCTAGCTAAATTCTGTCATTGCCTTGGGTCGCAGGATCTTCCTCAAGCAGTCCTCGCCCCTGCCTCCTGGGCTCGTGTCAAGTCGCACTCCCAACCGCTGGAGCAAAGAAGTGCCCTGCTTTTATAGTTCCATAAGGGCAAGCTTCCAGAACACTTTGCTGATTGGCTGGATTCCTGTACATACCCCCGTATTTGATAGGCTAGAGAACCTATTTACAAGCCTCTGATAGGCAGATTACAATAGAGGAGGAAACAGCAGAATGTTGACATCTTCAGTACATCAAAAAAACTCCGAAAAGGGTTTACGAATAACAAAACTGAAATTTCCTAAGCTCTAGGTCCGTGAGAGTGTACTAATAAATCGATGGTAGAGCCATCTAAGAGTAGAAGTCGAAATTTGTTGTGAGGTTACAAGTTCAAGTCAGTTGGCATAAATGGTCGTAGAGAAGGCGCGCAGTTTATATTGCCGCGGAAGGTGTATTCCTGATACAATAACCACTGGACCTCCTGTTTTACCTGTAATCCGCACCACCGGAGCATGAATTTTCACACATGCATTGACTGGGGGGGGGGGCGTTTTCATGAGAAGTCTATGAGCGATGTCATTCGGCCCTCATGTCCTCAAGTCGTCAAAATCATGTACAAGCGAAGATCCATCATTACCGGTAGCCGAAGCCAATCACCTGGCACAATGAACCTTCCTAATCTTGAACGACAGGCCTCAGTTTTCACTTCGCTTCGCACGCGCCTGTCAATTCACTCAGCAACTCCATGCCGATTGGTTGGAATCCACGTCGTTGACTATCACAGCCCACGACTACGGTACACTTGGTTCGAAAATTCAACACATTTTGAGGTAGGAAACTTTAGTCACACAGTGCAAGGTTGAATGGGAAACAGCAGAAGGTTATCACTCCTGTTCCCTTTCAATACATATTTACCAGTAGGGAACAGGAATCGAGTCCTCAAACTTTGCTGATAATCCTAAATCAAAGCCACCAGTTTACAAAATGACGTTAAAAGAAAAATGGTTGAAATCTTTCCCTCAGACTACCCGCTAGAGCTATCACATGTCTAGCTATTTTTTGTCATTGCTTTGGGTCGCAGGATCTTCCTCAAGCAGGCCTCGCCCCTGCCTCCTGGACTCGCAGAATCAATTCACTTGACAGATCAACACACCGAACTCTCAGTTCACGACCTGTAGCTGTACTCAACACTCATCACAACAAAACAACAATTCCCTGAGGTGAACCTACTTTTATATGTCTGGGGTTGAAGTTCTAGTATATCGGGGTGTAGAAGAATACGAGTGTTCTAGTTTCACCATCCAGAAAATACACGGAGATAGCAGAGGAAACGGACAATAGAAGCCGAATTTGTCACTTTCCCGCCTTACTAAATTGTCCCTTCCAGAAAATTCCAAAGTGTCCTTCAAGAGGGCTGGCAGTCACATTACCACTTAATATTGGCCCACTTCAAGAGCTGATCAACCTAGCAGTTATCTTGTTCACCTGTTCCTCTGTAAGGTACCTATTAGTCCAGATGCACCACCTTCATCTTCCACCTTGGGCTAAATTGCAAATTGCATATGATAGATGTTGACTTGTTCTATTCAGAACGCAGTAAAGGCTTTTCCACGTTTTTTAGAGCTTGGGAGACAAGCCTATCCGCCTTATGTGATTATATATCTACTCTAGGTCGTTCTCGTGATGCTGGATGGCGGTAGTCGTATCGTACCTTCATCCGAACAAATTCTGTTCTTAATCTCTTCTGGATAGCAGTATACATCCTCCGGTTTTCTTGTCAGGTTCAGGCAGTAATGGTCCATCGGGGCAGGATGGTCCTCAGTTCAGCCAAACGGTATATCCACCGAGAGCCGCAGTTCTCTTTCAAACATTGTCCTTGCTGGTGTGCGTCACATGACCTCGTACACTGCAGCCCGGTATGCCCAGAGGAACAGGAGATAACGATCTCAGTCCCTATGCGCTTCCATCCAAGCGTAATGACGCTAGTTTCCCCTCGAAAGGGAAACTGGTGTTCGCCTTCACTCTTTGAACAGAACTTGCAGTCTTCTACACAAGGTATTCGGCACAGGGCGTCGAACTGCAGAATATGCTTTACAAATGGAAAACCTCCTCGAGCTTTCTGTCAGTCCTCCGCGTTCTTCTGATAGTCTGTCTTCACCTCCATCATATTGTGACCGTCTTTCATCTTCGTCTCTATCATATTCTGACTTCTATCTTCTTCTGGCTTTCTTTTTCTTGCCCATCATATTCTGGTTTTCTTTCTTCCATCTTCCTCCGGCTTTCCTCCATCTTCTTCTGACTTTCTTCCATCTTCTTCATCATATGACTTTCTTCCACCTTTATATCATAGTTTTTGGCGTCTTCCATCTTCTTCTGCCCTTCTTTCATCTCCTTTCCCATCTTTATCTGGCGTTCTTCAATCTTCTTCACCACAATCTTCTTGCCTTCTTCCACCTTCATTGTCACCATCATCATCATCATCATCAATATCGTCTTCATCACCACCAGAAGCACACTTACTTCATCCCATTTTTGTGTGACTTGCGGTCTCACCTGGCAAGCAGTAAATTATAACAAGAGGAAACCTAAAGATTTATACACTGACTTAGCAAATGTCATGGGATATTCACCTAATAGCGTGTGGGACCTCCTCTGACCCTGCGAACTGCAGTGAGACGCCGTGGAAGTGAGTCGACAAGTCCCTGGTAGTCCTCTGAACGCAGCTGACACCAAATCGTTTGCAGAGCGGCCGCCAATGCTGGTCTGTTCGTGGATGCAGGATCAATGGCACGGAGCCTGCGTTCCAGGATATCTCAGATATGCTCGATAGGGTTCATATCGGGGCTCCTGTATGGCCATGGCAGTCGTTGGACCTCCGCTGCATGTTCCTGGAACCATTCTCGGGCGACGTGGGAGACACCGCAAAACCGTCTGGGCGCTGGAAGGACAAAAATGGGTGGATATGGTCTCCGAGCAGGTCAGCATACCGCGTATCATTCAAAGTCTCTTCCAGAACAAGTAGGGGGCCCATTCCATACCAGGAAAATGCACCCCAGACCATAACAGAGACACCAGCGCCCTGGACCACACCTTAGAGGCAGGCGGGATCCATCGCTTCATGTGGTCTGCACCATACACGGTGCCTCCCATCGGCATGGTGCAGTTAAAATCGTGATTCGTCCGACCATACCACGTTACGCCATTGTTCCAGTGTCAATCCCTGGTGACTGGCGACAAATGCGCGTCGTTGTGCCCGATGCCGTTGGGTTAACAGTGGCACCCCTGTGCGGCGCCGGCTCCCATACCCCATAGAACCCATATTTCTACGGATTGTCCACTGGGAGACGTGTCTAGCAGGCCTGTGTTGAACTGAGCCGTGATTTGTTTCACGGTTGCCCGTCTGTCACTAATGAAGCCGAATTCCCGCACCACTTCCGAAATCGCACTTCCCATCCATCGGGCACCGACCACCATACCCCGTTCGAACGGTGTCAGCTCACGACGACGTTCCATGTCACACCTGTCACATGCACAGCCACTGTTCACAAGGTCTCCTATACAACTGCCGTTGACACAGGGAGTGTGTGGTGCGCAGACAATACACCTGCGCATCAGTGCTCCGCTATCCCATGACATTTGCTCAGTCAGTGTATGTACTCACTATACACAGATGTTCTGGCATACTCACGATGGTGGTCGAAATTTAAAGTAACTGTTCCGCCAATTCATACCCATTACAATGATGTGTCGCACATGTTATTTATTCCGTATTTTGACAGGATTTTTGTTATGAATAAAACTCTTTGTCTTTTACTGAACCAACTTTATCCAGGATAACCAATTAGCACTCACACTAACAATTAGACTCGACAATGAATAAATAGACTTCAGTAATTATTGGCCATTTATACAAGTCTTGTCCTCACAGCGGGGGTCTGCTGGCAGTGTGTAATCTGAAACGGGCGATCCTTCGTAAATTTGATTGACAGGTCTTACCCATCACCTCGCTGCATATCACAAGTAACTTCATACAGCAGTTGCATGTAGAGAGGTTCGTATCCACGTTCGTTGACTATTACAACCCACGACTGCTGTATACTTGGTTCAACACCAAACACGACCGATAATTCGTACAATCAATTCACGTGACCGATCCACACACTCAACTCTCAGCTTGCGACTATAGTCGTAATATTAAAAGATACGCTCTGACAGTTCTTAGAGGGAGATCCGCTTACTGCCTGCCTGGGTGGGAAGACGGGAGCAGGGGGCATGGCTACCATGGAAACGTGGGCGGACCAACTGCGGTGACCATGGAGATGACCCTACTGACCGGCTCGTGTTGCTGTTGCTTGGAGTTGCCAAACCTCTCACTTCTTACTTATGTACAACAGAACACAGCGGTCTGAACGAACGAACGAACAAGGGAGCCGGAAGCGAGAGAAAAGAGAAATGAATGCACCGGGAGAGCTGACCGGTTAGGGGCGCGCTGCTGTGAGCTTGCATCCGGGAAATAGTGGGTTCGACCCCACTGGTGGCAGCCCTGAAGTTGGTTTTTCGTGGTTTCCCATTTTCACACCAGGCAAATGCTGGGGCTGTACCTTAATTAAGCCCATGGCCGCTTCCTTCACACTCCTAGGCGGTTCCTACCCCATCGTCGCCATAAGACCTATCTGTATCGGTACGGCGTAAAGCCAATTGTAAAAAGAAATGCAGGATTGTGGCAACACGATACAGTGGCTTGTACAATGCTCATCACTCCAGCCCCATCTGTCAAAATGCTTGGCTATAGTAACTGACTGCTCAACACTCATCATAACAACACGACTCCCTGTAGTGAGCCTGCTTTTATACACCTGGGGATGAAGTTCTAGTCTCTTCGGAGTACGGTTAGAATACGAGTATTCTAGATTAATTCTGAGAAAGTCCACGGAAACACAAGGCGAAACGGACAACAGAAGCAGAGGGCGTCACGAGTACTCAAGCTTGGCCCACTCATTCCTTCCAGGAAATACTGAAGGGGGCTACGAGAGGGCTGCCAATCGCATGATCACGCAACAATATCAAGCCCAGCAAAGACAAGATCTATTGCTAAATATTTTACACTGCCTCCTTTTTCGAATAGCAATAGAAATTATCTTATACACTGACTGACAGAGCAAATGCAACACCAAGAAGGAGTGGTCAGAACTTTATGCCAATTGCAGGGTAGACTGACGTCACTGAGGTATGCTCATGATGTGAAATGCGCCGCTGCGCTGCGCACGTAGCGAACGATAAATGGGACACGGCGTTGGCGAATGACCCACTTCGTACCGTGATTTCTCAGCCGACAGTCATTGTAGAACGTGTTGTCGTGTGCCACAGGACACGTGTATAGCTAAGAATGCCAGGCCGCCGTCAACGGAGGCATTTCCAGCAGACAGACGACTTTACGAGGGGTATGGCGATCGGGCTGAGAAGGGCAGGTTGGTCGCTTCGTCAAATCGCAGCCGATACCCATAGGGATGTGTCCACGGTGCAGCGCCTGTGGCGAAGATGGTTGGCGCAGGGACATGTGGCACGTGCGAGGGGTCCAGGCGCAGCCCGAGTGACGTCAGCACGCGAGGATCGGCGCATCCGCCGCCAAGCGGTGGCAGCCCCGCACGCCACGTCAACCGCCATTCTTCAGCATGTCCAATATCGACCAGAACAATTTCCCGTCGATTGACTCCACAGCATAGACGTGCACGCCTGGCATGGTGCCGGGCTAGAGCGACTTGGATGAGGTAATGGCGGAACGTCGTGTTCTCCGATGAGTCACGCTTCTGTTCTGTCAGTGATAGTCACCGCAGACGAGTGTGGCGTCGGCGTGGAGAAAGGTCAAATCCGGCAGTAACTGTGGAGCGCCCTACCGCTAGACAACGCGGCATCATGGTTTGGGGCACTATTGCGTATGATTCCACGTCACCTCTAGTGCGTATTCAAGGCACCTTAAATGCCCACCGCTACGTGCAGCATGTGCTGCGGCCGGTGGCACTCCCGTACCTTCAGGGGCTGCCCAATGCTCTGTTTCAGCAGGATAATGCCCGCCCACACACTGCTCGCATCTCCCAACAGGCTCTACGAGGTGTACAGATGCTTCCGTGGCCAGCGTACTCTCCGGATCTCTCACCAATCGAACACGTGTGGGATCTCATTGGACGCCGTTTGCAAACTCTGCCCCAGCCTCGTACGGACGACCAACTGTGGCAAATGGTTGACAGAGAATGGAGAACCATCGCTCAGGACACCATCCGCACTCTTATTGACTCTGTACCTCGACGTGTTTCTGCGTGCATCGCCGCTCGCGGTGGTCCTACATCCTACTGAGTCGATGCCGTGCGCATTGTGTAACCTGCATATCGGTTTGAAATAAACATCAATTATTCGTCCGTGCCGTCTCTGTTTTTTCCCCAACTTTCATCCCTTTTGAACCACTCCTTCTTGGTGTTGCATTTGCTCTGTCAGTCAGTGTATTTAGACATGGTGTAACGTTAACTATACCAACAAAAAGAATTCGGGGATGCTCTTCATGTTGTATTAGGAACGTAGGTGCAATTGAATTGGCGGAGAAAATTTTTCTTTTCCAGAAAATGAGTTTACTTTGTTAGTTCCGGGCTCGCAATTCAAATTAACGAACTTGCAGTATTTGCTATGCCAGAGCACTGTTTGCTGCCGAGATTATAGGAAGAGAAGGGAAGGGAGGGGAAGTGGGGTGTATGATGGAGACAGAGATAATGCTCCGCTCGTATGCACAAGTTTCCTCGTTCGACTCACACAGGATTGTCCTTGTCTCTCACAGGCAATAACCACAGTTCGTTCATTAATTAATTAATTTCGTGTGGCTATTTCTAGCCGAGTGCAGCCCTTCTAAGGCAGACCCTCCGGTGAGGGTGGGCGGCATCTGCCATGTGTAGGTAACTGCGTGTTATTGTGGTGGAGGATAGTGTTATGTGTGGTGTGTGAGTTGCAGGGATGTTGGGGACAGCACAAACACCCAGCCCCCGGGCCACTGGAATTAACCAATGAAGGTTAAAATCCCCGACCCGGCCGGGAATCGAACCCGGGACCCTCTGAACCGAAGGCCAGTACGCTGACCATTCAGCCAACGAGTCGGACAGTTCGTTCATTAAACAGTCCTAACTGCGCACACAGTACAAGAACACACTTGTCAGTCAAGGAATGCATCAGATCGTTTCTCTTCTCGTCTATTGGTCGCAATGTTCTTTATTATTCAACACGCTCAAAGATGCAATGAACGAAGGAGTCAATACCCCAGGTGGTTTGATTATAGCAGATGTTCAATACGCCCCCATCTTACTTCGATGCACAGTTCGCAACGGTGTAGTAGTGACATTCGGACTCTGTTCAGGACATGTGGTGTGTTGCGAACGACCTGAAAAGCTGCCTGTGCTCTCAGTACAAGTGCATATCCTCATTCTACGGGGTTCGTATTGTAGTGAATTTGTGCAGAACAAACTAAACAAAAAATATTATAATTATATTATTATTATTACTGTTATTATGACTAAAAGGAGCATTGCCTACTGGAGATGGGAAGTGACTATGCAAAACGAATGAAAAACGTGTGTATTCACACCGAGCATTATCTCTGTCTTCCACTTCCCACTTCCCACTTCCCACTTCCCACTTCCCCTCCCTTCCCTTCCCTCCTCTGACGCACAGCAACAGGCAGCGGCAGACTCTCCGGCATATCAAATATGGCAATTTCGGCAGTTTGAACAGCGCGCCAGGACATGACAAAGTAACATAATTTTCTCGAAAAAAACAAATGTGTCCAGCAATCCGATTGCACCATCGTTCTTAACATAACACGAAGAGCATCCCTTTTTCTTTTTGTCGGTATAGTTATGTTACACCCGGTAAATTACCTGGGACCATGTATCTTCAGCTGCTGTAACGGACTACACCTTTTCAGTTTCTCGTCTCCTTGCTTTAGAGTGTCCAATTCTACCGAAAGAAAAGATTTTACCCCTGTGGGTGAGGGATGCAGACGAAGAATAAACCCACGGAATCTCCTGTCTGTCGTAAGATGTGACTAAAATGTGCGATCAAGAGATGATGGACTTAGCACCATGACACTACTTGCAATTAGTATCATTAGGTGAGGAACACCATGGGTCGACGTTACTTGCGATTAGTGCCAACATGTGAGGAACCCCATGGGCCTACGTAACCTAGGAGCAGTACCGTTATGTGATTAACACCACGGGTCTGGGCGTTGCCTGTGGTGAGTACCATAGTGTGCATCCCACCGTGGAGGGAGAGCGGCCACTCGGCTGCACAGACTAGTGTCCAGCGAGAGAAGGTGCCGAGCACTGCGCTCAAATGTGTTGGTTCCACTGTCTTCAGAATGGGTCTGCGTTACCTATGACTAGTACCACTATGTGAGGGACACCATGGGTCTACGTTGTCTGTGGGTAGTATCACTATGTGAGGAACACCATGGGTCTACGTTGTCTGAGGGTAGTATCACTATGTGAGGAACACCATGGGTCTACGTTGCTTGTGATTAGTGCCACTATGTGAGGAACACCACGGGTTTGCACATTGCCCGTGATTTGTACCAGTACGTGAGAAACACCATGGGTCTGCGTTGTTTGAGGGTAGTACCATTATGTGCGGAACACCATGGGTCTGTGTTTCAACAAAATGTGTGATACACCGTGGGTGTACGTTGCCTATGATTCGTTCCAATACGTGAGCAACACCACGAGTATACGTTATCTGTGATTAGTACCACTATAGAAGGAACACCATGCTTCTGCTTTACCAGTGATTCGTACTATAATGAGGGGCCCCGTGACATTTAATTTTAGACCCCTTTGGACAACAATCATCATCTCAGAAAAGAAGGCATTGTGAATTGGATCCACTGGATTCATGGCCAGTTTTTCATTATTCGTTTTAGATTCTAATAAGTGGATATATTTTGAAGTTTTCATTATCTTTTAATTTCCTTGCACCATTAGGGCCGACGACCTAGTTATTAGGCCCCCTTTAAAATACAGACATCATCAGAAAAATGCTGTAGCGTACTAGCGTGCTATACTTGAGCCTGTCCACTTCCCCAGATAAAAATATAAAACATTACTTCGATATTTTGTTGCTTTTAATTAAAATTGTCCTTCGCTGTCTTACACGAGCTGTAGTTTGCCGAGAGTATGCAAGACTTCTCAAGAGAGAAAGAAGGCCCCGTTCAGACACGAGGGACAGACTGAAGGTAATAAAAAGACCCCTCTCCCTGAATTAATTAAAGTACGTTTCGAAATTTAACGAGCGAAGTCGCCTGTTATGAGCTGTACGGTCATTGTGATGGAGTGCTGGTATGTAATGTGTTAGTCAGTGAATGGATATTAAATCTAGACTTTAAACTCACCACGTGTCCTCTCATATCTTGTGAGAGTAAATGATAAATAAAATGGGCTTCAATCTTTCAATTAAGAGGTTTTAATGAATGATCAATAAGTTCATAAGAACACTTCTGCTTGCAATATAATGGTATAGTTCAAGGTTGGTGCGGAATTCTACCTCTAGTGAGGAAAAAAAAGAGAGAGATATATTTACATTTGGGCTCGATCATCAACTTCTTCGGTATTCAGAAGGTGGCATACTAATGAGTGAATAGGCTGCATGGTTAAGGTTGCATTGCTCGGAGCCTGCATTCGGAAGATTAGGTTTGTTAATCCAGGATATTTTTATATTCACGTTTTTCATGGGCTTTTATATTTTAGCGGAAATGGAAAAACGACTAGAATTAGGAAAATAGTGGCCATGGTTTTAATCAAGATGTATAAAAATAGGAAATAAATAAATATTCTGCGCTGCCAAAAGTGGAATTTCAACTGCAAGTTTGCAGGGGTGATTGTTTTCTTAAGAGGAAACCATCAGTCTCTAGCTATTAGGCGCCTGTAAACAACAGACTTCATCATAAAAAAATCTTTAGCGTACTAGCGTGATCTAGTTGAGCCTGTCCTCTTCCCTAGATAAAAATATAAAACATACCTTCGATATTTTGTTGCTTTTAATAAAAATTGTCCTTCGCTGTCTTACACGAGCTGTAGTTTGCGGAGAGAGAAAGAAGGTCCCGTTCAGACACGAGGGACAGACTGAAGGTAATTGTATTAAAAAGGTGGATCTATTGCACTATTCTTTATTGTTTGTTGATCTCTATTCAATACGGACCAAACATGAAGATCTTAACACTAAAATTCAGACAAGTTCAACACGTAGACTAAAATTCTGCCAGTCTAGATCTGGTACAGCCAACACATACATTAAATTAGGCATTTTAGCAAAGTTTATATCTTCTTCTTTTTCCACTGCTTTTCCCACACCTGTGGGGTTGCTGAAGATAACCCTCTTCACTGGGGTTTATTTTACATGAGTGCGGTTTCCTCTATATAATACAGGAGACGTGTATTAAAAGATCAATTTTTCTATTCCTTCTTTTATTTTTACTCTTCTTTCGGGGTACATAAATATCACATATTCTAAGTCATTTAATAAAAATACATTCTTATTAACTGCATTTGATGTCTTGTTGCCTGGCGCATGGACAAACAGATTTTCTGCTTGTCCGACACGGGAGAAAACAATGTTGAGCTGACCATGTGTGCAACAGGAAGTCTTCAAATTAACTCCGCAATTGTGGAACCTTAGACGCTGAGTCATACTGATAGTCATACTCTAAGCTAATCTCACTGGAAATTGTAATCGTTTGAAACAAAATGACAAATCATTTAAGATCAATGGAATTCTTGGTATGAAAACATTTTTTCCTCTTTCTCCACCGGTTAGGATTACTGCCTCAATGATATTGTTGAGCAGCTGTTTCAGTAAGTATCCGCTTTATATTCAAGAATTGCAGAAAATACTAACAGATGCACTCAAGCAGAAAACTGTTATGGTACTGAGATCGCCATACTCGTGCGAGATGAATCAAATATTACATGAAAAACCGAAAGGTACACATCACAGCCTTCTAGAATACATTCTCAATTCTATCCTTCCAGTACAAATCATTTTAACATATTCAGTGACGAAGTAAACCATTTTCAAGCCTAACATCTCCCACACCACCACAGCTACAGATACGCAAGCCCTATACTGGACGATGGGAGACTCCGGGATACTAACACACACAAACATCAGTGGTCTGTGATGCGTAGTCGTGGCTGCAAGGTGTAATATACGGACACAGACGTCTATTTTTTTATTTAGTCGACCACTCTCAACCCCTCACATTTCCCACATCTACACAGCTACCGACACGCAACCACCATAGTGCACGACGGGAGACTCGAAGTTACTACCACACACAATCATCAGTGGTCTGTGGTGGGTAGTTGTGTCCGCAAGGTGAAATATACGAACACACACGGCTATTTATTATTATAGTCGGGGAATTTCAATCACCACATCTCCCACACCACCACAGCTACCGACACGCAACTACTATATTGCACGATGGGAGACTTGAGGCTACTACCACACACAAACACTAATGGTCCGCGGTGGGTATTTCTGGCTCCCAGGTAAAATATACGAACACACGCGTCTATTTTTACATATAGTCGGCCAATTTCAACACCCAACATCTCCCACATTACTACAGCCACTGACACGCAATCACCATAGTGCGCGATGGGAGACTCGAGGCCACCCACAAACACAATCATCAGTGGTCTGAGATGGATAGTTATGGCTGCAAGGTGAAATATACGAACACACACGTCTAATTTTATATATAGTCGCCCAATTTTAACCCCTATATATGCTACACAACCACGCCTACATACACACAACCACTATAGTACACGATGGGAGACTCGAGGCTACTACCAAACAAAAACACCAGTGGTCTGCGGTGGGTATTTGTGGTTCCAAGGTGAAATAAACGGATATACTCGTTTATTTGTATGTATAGTCGGTCACTTTCGACCCCCACATCTACCACACCACTACAGCTACTGACACGCAAGAACTATAGTGCGCGATCATCATTGGTCTAAGATGGGTAGTTGTGTCTGCAAGGTGAAATATACGAACACACGCATCTATTTTATATGTAGTTGGCCAACTACAACACGAATATTTACAACACCACCACAGCTACCCACACGCAACCCCCAGAGTGCACGTGGGAAACACGAGGCTCCTACCACACACAAACACCAGTTGTCTGCGGTGGGCATTTTTGGTTGCAAGTTAAAATATACGGACACACTCGCCTAGTTATATATAGATTTATTTATTTGACTTTAGCAGTGGCGAAGTTAGGCATCGTGGCCTTCTCTTACACTTAACCACATAAATTACAAGTTAATACATCTATATATATATATATATATATAATTGGATGTTGGTATGTTTGAAGCTAATAGACTCGAAAACTACTGAACCGATTTCGCTGAAATTTTCACAGTTCGTTCTTATTGCATCTGAGAGGGATTATGAAGTGGTTTGAGCGAAATCTGATTGGTAGTTCGGCACTAAGGGGTGAAAAATGAAATAGGGGTAGATAAGCAAACCGCAAGACAAGTCCGATCAGCGGGTTGCATATCCAACAGTATGTGAAAATTATGATGTGTTCCTTAAAACTTATTTCTGCTTTTATCAAATAGTGTGGGGGGCAGCACACCCCTCCCAGCCCAAGGGGAGAGGATGAAATGTAAAAGTAATCGAAAACGACAGATATTAGTGTCGTATATGCTGAGGTAAATAAATGTACACAGGCAGGACAACATCTGTCGGGTTTTGCTAGTATTATATAAAAGAGATGTACTATTCTATTATAATATCAAGGATAACTAACCTAAATAACACATATGGAGAACATGTAAAGAAGAATGAAAGCAAAGCTCAACAAACAAACACTAGATAAAAGGAAATCCGGAGCATAAAAGTAAAAAATAATGAGAAAGAGTCATAATTAAAAGTTACATACAACCTGAAAAACATAAGCAGTGCATAAACAGAACACAATACATAATAAATTAACGGAAATACAAGTGTGGCAATAAACACTGATATGTGTACATGAGTTAAAAGGTAATTATTATGTACATTTACTACATAACAATAAAAATATAATAATAACCTAATATTAATTATAAGAACAACAGTGTTCTTCAGCTGTACAGTAAAATGTCACTGTTACTGGCCTACGTACCACAATCACACAACCTATCATACGTCGCCGTCCGGCTTCATGGTTAAATGGGTAGCGTGCTGGCTTTTGGTCACAGGGGTAATTACAGCTCTATTTCGTGTTTCTGTGGTAGTAGGTAATGTGGTGTGTTTTCTGAATTTGAAGAGGAGAGTGTTGGGACAAACACATACACCCAATCCCTGATCCAGAACAATTAATCAGACACGATTAAAATATCCGTCCCAACCGTGAATCGAACCCGGAACCTTCTGAACCGAAGGCCTCAACGCTGACCATTAGCCAAGGAGTAGGACTTTGACAAATTTTATGAACATCAACAAAACTGAAATTCGGATGTCGCAGTATTAACAATATCCCGACCGGGCGAGTTGGCCGTGTAGTTAGGGGCGCGTAGTTGTGAGCTTGCATTCGTGAAATAGTGGGTTCGAATCCCACTGTCGGGAACCCTGAAAATGGTTTTCCGTTGTTTTCCATTTTCACACCAAGCAAATGCTGGGGCTGTACCTTAATTAAGGCCACAGCCGCTTCCTTCCAACTCCTAGGCCTTTCCTACCCCATCGTCGCCATAAGACCTATCTGTGTCGGTGCGACGTAAAGTCACTAGCAAAAAACAACAACATCCCGCAATGGTTAAGGCTCGATCAGTAATTATCCTGAATAGGACCAACCCATACCTGTGCTGGCGAGATCTATAGTACTTAGTGTTTACAGTGCACTGTCTTCTGGTATGGGCTTGAGGAAATTTGTTACTTTCATTCATCTGTCTCAGTCTTATCCTTGGTTTGACAATATGAAAGTGACTGAAGTATGAGCGATGCTAATAATGTAAATCCTTATGCAGACAGTCCCTGTTATGAATGGTGTGAAAATCCTGCTCATAGGATCAGGTAGTGCATGCATTTCAGTGGGCTTGGAAGACTGATATGTAACAGCAACTTCTGGCTCAGTGAAGAAAGCAACGGAAAACTGCCTAGGCCATCTGTGACAGCAGATGGTGGAGCTGTTGAGGGGATCCAACCAGCCTACAGGCTGAGGCCTGAACATACATACAGGACCAACCCAACGAACACTCGCTACTGAAATTATTGTCTCTTGGAACTCTTTCGCGTGCTGTTCACCGAAGGTAATTGTTACTGTCCACTCACAACATGACAAGGAAGAAAAAATACAAATTTTCAAGTAAGTGGGCTACCCGATCGTGAAACAGATAGGGCCTAGACAGAAGTGAAATGAAAATGTTTCTTCACATGAAATACGAAGACAATGAACATATGCGTATCGAAGCTGAAGCCTCGGGCACGCGTCCAACAACCTGTGATTATCCGAGCTAGCAAACTCGCACATGTCGGAATTAGTATTTGGTAATTATAGTCCGACTTCTTATTAGGCTCTAATAGGACTGTCGCAGATGATCATAACAAGTTATCTTGCTTTCCGTTCTAATTATTTGCGTGCTGGAAAACATGTATCATTTCAACCACTAATTTTGTCCTAATTCTGGTAAATGAAACTACACTGTTAATGACATGTCAGTAATTTAATCCATTGTTTTCAATTAACTAAGAATTTAAATTGCTAGGGGGATGCAAAAACGTACACGCAATATTTCGAATGTGTCGCACTATGGATGCTGTCCAAGATTACACTCTCGTGGAAATGAAAACAGCATAATGCAATGGAATGGTGTATTACATCGTCCGCAGCACAATTTGTATCTTTAAATAGTTTGCCCATAGAACCCCAGTATATTTGTTGTTGGAGTCATCAGTCCATAAACTGGTTTTATACAGCTCTCCATGCCACCCTATCCTGTGCTAAACTTTCCATTTCTGCATAAATACTACATCTTATATCTGCACTAATCTGCTTGTCACATTCGTACCTTGTTCTACCCCTACCGTTCTTACCACCTACACTTCCCTAAAAAACCAACTCTACAAGACCAGGGTGTCTTAAAATGGACCCTATCATTCTATCTCTTCTTCTGGTCAAATTTAGCCAAATCGAACTCCTCTCACCAATTCGATTCAGTATTCCTGCTTTCGTGATTCTACCTATCCCTCTCACCTTCAGCATTCTTCTGTAACACCACATTTCAAAAGCTTCTGTTCTCTTTCTTTCTGAGCTAGTTATCATCCACGTTTCATTTCCATACAATGCCACGCTCAAGACGAAAGTCTTGCAAGAACATCTTTGTTATTCCTATACCAATGTTCGAGTTCAACAAATTTCTTTTCTTAAGAAAGGCCTTCCTTGCTCGTGCTAGTCTGCATTTTATGTCCTCCTTACTCGTACCATCATTAGTTATTTTAATACCCAAGTAACAATATTCATCTACTTCCTTTAAGACTTCACTTCCTAATCTAATATGCCCTGCATCACCTGACTTTGTTCGACCGCACTCCATTACTTTTGTTTTGGACTTATTTATTTTCATCTTGTATCCCTTTCCCAAGAATCTGTCCACACCATTCAGCAATTTCTCCACATCTTTTCCAGACTCAGATAAAATAACAATATCATCGGCAAATCTCAAGGTTTTGATTTCCTCTCCTTGAACTTTTGATACCCTTCCCAAATTCCTCTTTGATTTTCTTTATTGCCTCTTCTACGTAAGCATTGAAAAATAGAGGGGACAAACTGCAGCTTTGCCTCACTCTTTTCTGGATTGCTGCCTCTTTTTCAAAGCTCTCGATTCTTATCACTGAGATTACTTTTGTATGTGTATGTTTATATGTTTAGTCCTCAGCCCGAAGGCCGGTTAGATCCTCAATAGCTCCTCCATCAGCAGTCATAGACGGCCTAGGCATCACTGAAGAGGAGTACTAGGGAAATGAGGAGTGAGGTAGTTTCCAGTTGCTTTCCTCACCGAGCCAGAAGTTGCTATTACATATCAGTCTGCAAAGCCCACTGAAACGCATGCACCAACCGACCCTATGAGCAAGATTTTCACACTATTCATAGCACAGACTGGCTGCATAAGGAATGGCATTACTAGCATCACTCATACCTCAGTCTCTTTCATTTCGTCAAAGCCAAGGATAAAGGTGAGACCCATGAATGAAAGTATCAAAATTACTCTAGGCCACACCAGAAGACATAGTGCACTGTAAACACTAGATCCCGCCAACAAAGGCATATTTTTGTACAGATTGTACATAATTCTCCCTTCTCGGTATCTGATCTCGATCATCTTCAGAGTCTCAAACAACTCGGTCCAATCAACATTATCGAATGCCTTTTCTAGATCCACGAATGCCATGCACTTGGGCTTGCCTTTCATAATTCTACCCTCTAAGATCAGACGTAGAGTCAGGATTGCTTCACGTATTCCCACATTTCTTCTGAAGCGCAATTGATCTTCTCCCAACTCAATTTCATCTTGTCTTTCCATTCTTCTGTAAATAATACGTGCTAAAATTTTGCAGGCGTTAGATACTAAACTAATGGTGCGATAACCAGTAACTTTTAGTGCTACAAAGTAGGATCAATTAGTGTGGCTACTTCTTGACGTAAAATTGGCACCATGGCTCAATTAAAAATCTTCGGCACCGGGGTGGGTAGCACAGGTGGTAGAACTTTAACCCGCCTCCTGAGCTCAAGTTAGCGAGTTCAATCCCGGGTCACTCCGGTGGCATTTGAATGTGCTCAAATACACCAGCCGCGCTTTGGTAGATTTAGTGGTACGTTTTCCCTTTTTTGCCAGTGGCTTTACGTCGCACCTACACAGATAGGTATTATTATTATTATTATTATTATTATTATTATTATTATTATTATTATTATTATTATTATTATTATTATTTCGTGTGGCTATTTCTAGCCGAGTGCAGCCGTTCTAAGGCAGACCCTGCGATGAGGGTGGGCGGCACCTGCCATATGGAGGTAACTGCGTGTTATTGTGGTGGATGATAGTGTTATGTGTGGTGTGTGAGTTGCAGGGATGTTGCGGACAGCACAAACACCCAGCCCCCAGGCCATTGGAATCAACCAATGAAGGTTAAAATCCCCGACCCGACCGGGAATCGAACCCGGGACCCTCTGAACTGAAGGCCAGTACGCTGACCATTCAGCCAACGAGTCGGACAGATAGGTCTTATGGCGACGAAGGGGTAGGAAAGGGCTAGGTGTTGGAAGGAAGCGGCCATTGCCTTAATTAAGGTACAGCCTCAGCATTTTCCAAGTGTGAAAATGGGAAACCACGAAAAACCATCTTCAGGGCTGCCGTTAGGGGGATTCGAACCCACTATTTCCCGGGTGCAAGCTCACAGCTGTGCGCCTCTATCCGCACGGCCAGCTCGCCCGGTATAGTGGCACGTAAAGTAACTCCTTTGGGACAAAATTCCAGGCTTTCGTTGTCTCTGAAAATTGTAGAAGTAGTTGGTGGGACGTTAAACCAATAGCATTGTTATTAAACATCTTTGGGCGTTTCAAGGCAGACCAAACGCAGGTGATGACGTATAATTCTGTGTATCCCAGAGAAGGAAGGAATCGCATCATCCTGTGTGCTTGTCTGTCAACTTAACAATACCATCTCACATATGTAATCCATATCGAGGAACCAAGAGATGGAAATTACTGTAGCCTCTCTCGTATGCTACCTATTGCCATTGTTGCTATGGAAACACTTTGTTGTTACATTTCTTAGCGCCAGTAATAAATAACACCAAGCTTGTTCAACTCGCTAATAATTACGTGTTAGATAAGACATTCGTTTCACCATTGCACACAACTCGGAAACTATATTGGTTCCGTTATAGCGCACGTGAAAATTTATCGACTGGCCAGTACGTGTAAGGGCTTCTTCGTTGTTTGTATTGAGAGGAACGTTGGCGACGTATTGATATACTCCCTGCCATGTAAACGTATGCAATAAGGCTACAACATTACTCCTTTTCCCCTGTTGATACGGAAGGTGGTGATTTATAGTTATTTTCCAACTCTTGGGTTCGATTCGGTGTTGCTAACCATACACTTAAAGGACCCTACTTCCCGATAAGACGTCTTACGGTTACTGTTAATTTTACACGTTGGCGCTATATTGTGATGGGTTTTCCGTGGAATTAGCAGCTAAATAACAATTATTATTTTTTACAATTTGCTTTGCGTCGAACCATCTTATGGTAAGTAAACTCGTGTCCTCACCCCGACGTGGTGCAGCTCTTTTCAGGCACACCCCCATTGGAAGTGAGCTGCATTTACCATTTCAACCACATACCAGCCCTCCTGCCAGTCTTAAATTTCTGGCAGTACCGGGAATCGAACCCGGGCCCCCAAGGACGGCAGCTAATAACACTAACCGTTACGCTACGGAGGCGGACACGGTGGGATAAGGGAGGGCTAGGAGTGGGAAGGAAGCAGCTGAGGCTTTAATTCAGGAACAGTCCCAGCCCCTGGTGTGAACCCCCTGTGGGTGGGGGCGGTAGAATAACACCCACGGTAACCCCTGCCTGTCGTAAAAGGCGACTAAAAGGGGCCTCAGGGGCTCTGAACTTTGGAGCGTGGGATGGCGACCACGGGGCCCTCAGTTGAGTCCTGGCATTGCTTCCACTTACTTGTGCCAGGCTTCTCAATTTTATCTATCCTATCCGACCTCACTTGGTCAACTCTTGTTCTTTTCCGACCCCGACGCTATTAGGTTTGCGAGGGCTAGGGAGTCTTTCGTTTTCACGCCCTTCATGGCCCTTGTCTTCCTTTCGCTGATATCTTCATTTTTCGAAGTGTCGGATCCCTTCCATTTTTCTCTCTGATTAGTGTTATATAGAGGATGGGTGCCTAGTTGTACTTCCTCTTAAAACAATAATCACCACCACCACCCCTGGTGTGAAATGGGAAACCACTGAAAACTACCTTCAGGGCTGCTGACAGTGGGGTTCGAACTCACTATCTCCCGGATGCAAGCTCACAGCTGCGTGCCCCTAACCGCACGGCCAGCTCGCCCGGTCCTAATAACTTAGATGTCGACATCGACTTTGTTTCGTTAGTGGATCTAATTTCTAATACTAGCAGAAAACGTGGTAGGCTACTATCATGATTTCAGATATGGAATTAACTGATACATCGAAAAATTAAGCTTAACTTTTTAAATGTTATCTTTCACCATTTAGCCAGCCATTTTGTAATTAGCCATTATTTGATTTTTACTACTGTGTATGTGAATAACGTGGTGAAATTAAACTTATATTGAAATAGACACAAATATAATATCAAGGACTACACCCCCCCCTCTCAAGTCCACGAGCCAGTGGAACTAACCTATTATGGTTAAAATCCCCGATCCAGTTGGGAACCGATCCCGGGGCTCTTTGTATCAAAGGCCAGCGCGTTAACCTTTTAGCCACGGGGCCGGACAACAGTTACTTTCTGAAAGATCAATAATTATATAACTCACGTTTCAAGTGTCTCAGAGGGAGTACTGGTCTTGGCCTATCATACGGTGTTCGCCGGTACAAGCTGTTTCCTTGCTGTAATCCCAGTCAAACAAATACAGAACGTACAAGCATATCTCATAAATGAGGAGCGTCAGAAAAATAAAGAACCATAAATCCAGAAAAGCATTTATTACAGATTGTAATAAACACCCAAAAAGTTGTTGTTACTCAAGTTATAAAGAAAAAGGCTATAGCAAGTAGAGTAACAGGAAACAGTATTCCAACAGTTAAATCAACCATGAAATATCCATTTAATTATCCAGGTATAAAACTCACGAAAAAATATAAATTTAATTATCCAGGTATAAAACTCAAGAAAAAATACCCATTTAATTATCCAGGTATAAAACTCAAGAAAATATATCCATTTAATTATCCAGGTATAAAACTCAAGAAAAGGGAGATACACTATGTAGTTTTGATCAGACTGCCTAGATTTATCGGAGTATGATCAGACCACAGCGGATATAATTAATCAAGTAGATGATGCATAAGCATTTTTAATAATGTATTTAATCCGCTTACTTTCCAGGGTTGGTTCCCTCCCCCCCCCCTCCAACTAAGTGAGGGATTCCACCTCTACCTCCTCAAGGGCAATGTCCGGGAGCGTGAGACATTTAGTCGGGGATACGACTGGGGAGGAGGACGAAGTGTCAGATGGCCTCACCTGCTATGTTGAACAGGGGCCTTGTGGGGCATAGGAAGATTTGATGTGATAGGCAAGGAAAAGGGAAGGAAGCAATCGTGGCCTTAAGTTAGGTATCATCGTGGTATTCTCTGGAGAATAAGTAGGAAACCACAAAAAAACATTTCGAGGATAGCTGAGATGGGAATCGAACCCTCTCTACTCCGTTAGCCTCCCAAGGCAGGGTGAAATCAGTTCCAGTTCTCGTACCACTTCTCAAATTTCGCGGCAGAGGCGGGAATCGAACCCACGCCTCCTAGGGTGGCAGTTAATTACAGTAGCCATTACACCACAGAGGTGGACATAAGCATTTCCTCTACCATTCAGTTTATTGCAAACAAATGCAGTGTATTGTGTTAAAGGTGAAATATTATATTATAAACAATCACACTGGTAATCTTCATTTACTTGTTTGTCATCTATTTCATTCGTTTTATTATTATAAAGAAAACTCCACTACCAAAAGGAAAAAATCATCATAATTCGTCAGTCGCTTCCTAATTCGCTGTCGTTTTCCTTGAAATATTCTGTATTCCTTTAAATTACATAGTCTGCCGTCCGTTGCATCATGCACGCTTTTGTATGACCCTCCGGGAGATTAGTGTTCCATAATACATAATCCTTTCCTAAAGTTAGCATTTTGCCATGTTCCTTTCCTTTTTTATAGTTATGCTTTGCGGTTTGTGATCCAACCAATGCATTCCAGACGATTTTTGTTTAATTAGTTTTTTGGCATCATGTGTATTTAACCAAAAAATCACCCCTGAAACACGAACATACGAGTGCAACAAAAGTGGATTCATCGGTTTTTGTTCCGTTGCTCCTCGAATGCAATGTGATGTATCCCTTGGGTTTGCAACGTGTTTATTAACTGCGGACGGAATGTTTTTAAATATACACCGAAGGAAATGGAAATTGCAACACCCAGAAGAAGTGGTGCTACATTGATGCAATTGAACATGCAGAACGAGTGTTCGGTTGTGATTCGATGATCACACATTCAGGTCCCTCTGACCGCAAGTTTGGACAACAATCAATACAGGATGTGCCCACCACGAGCTGCAATACATTGATGAATTCGTCGAGGCATGGAGTCAATAAGGCCCTGGATCGCTTCCTGAGGAATTGTGGCCCATGCTTGCTGCACTGCACGGGTCAGTTGTTCCAGAGTTGTGGGTGGCTGAGGACGGTTGGCCAGTTGTCGACCCATCATGTCCCACACATGCTCAATAGAACTGAGGTTCGGGGATCTAGCGGGCCATTCTAAGGTTGTGATGTCGTGGAGAGCTTCTCTGGAGATGCGTGCAGTGTGAACCCGGGCATTGTCCTGCTGAAACATCCCATTAGCAATGTTCGCCGTCATAGGGACAACCACTGGATTGAGTACCCTACCAATGTACTGTCGAGCAGTCATAGTGTCCTCAACAAGCACTAATTCTGATTTCACATTAAAGCGAGTAGCTCCCCAGACCATAATGCTTGGTGTTGGCCCTGTGTGCCTCTCGACAATAAGATCTGGGCGGCCCCTATCCCCGGTACGTCGGCACAGACGATTCCGGCGATCACTGCGGGCAAGACAGAAGCGCGATTCATCACTAAAGACGACCCTATGACATTCGTAGACCCACGCCGATCTTTTTCGACACCAGGCCAACCTTACACGTCGCTGTTGTGGGATCAATGGAACACCTTCTGCAGGGACACGGGCTCGTAAGCCAGCTGCACGCAGGCGATTACCAACAGTTTGTTGTGTAACGTGGGGTGCCACAGCTGCTCGAATTTGCGCTGCTGTTGCATGGGGTTCCATCCGGGCCATCCGAATGATGCGGCGATCCTCTCTCACAGTTGTCTGTCGCGCTGGGCCTGTGCCAGGTCTACGAGTGTGGGCACCTTCATTTGACCACTGCTGCCATACACGTTGTACCGTAGATACCTGTCGGCCAACACGTGCAGCGACAGTCCTTAGCGATAATCCAGCCTCACACAGCCCATTTATCCGAGCCCTCTCAAACAACGGCAGTTGTTGAGAGCGTACTCTTTTCTGTCGTCGAGGCATGTTTGACGGGGAACACTTCACTGCACAGACTGCAAGTCAACTACGCTGCACCAGAGTCCGCATACTGGAGTTGATTCCTCCGCGACCAATCACGTGGGGAGACCCGTAGCTACAATCCAATGGATCTGGAACTTTGATCGTTTACATACCTATATGGCATCGCTCCACATCTTGAAAATCAATACAAAGGAACTATGCCTTCATGGTGTTGCAATTTCCATTTTCTTAAGTGTAAATAATACTGGTTTTTTTTTTTGTTTGACAGAGGATCATTACTAAGGATTTATTGTCTCTATTTTGAAATGCAGTGCATGTGAATGGAAAAATGGAAGACAGAATAGCTACTTTTAGAAAAGCAAGTGAATAATGTTCACAGGTAATGATGTCTGCTTTAAGGGGAGATATGATTGAAGTTTGAAGGATTTCGATGAAAATGTCATTTTCACTTTTTTTGCATAATAAAATAACCCAGTCCATACTCTGCCTGAAAACTGCACATATTTTTTGCCAATCCGCCGTTCTTAATGTCAATCAATTACAGTTATTTTTAAAAACATACTGCGCGAGTATTTAAAAGACAGGTGCACGCCCATTTACATGGAGTGCAGCTAAACACCTGATTGTAGACATTTCTGGAGTATACAGTTCAAATATACCATTCAGACGAACGTCGTGCAAACAGAGAGATGGTATCCAAAAGTGATGCTCATTTGTATTATTTGTTGTGGGGATAAAAATTTTAAAATTTTAAAATTGCCTTTGTTAATGTTAATGTATGTTAATGTATCTTGAATCCAGCATATAAATTTAATAATAATAATGTTATTTGCTTACGTCCCACTAACGACTTTTTAAGGTCTTCGGAGACGCCGAGGTGCCGGAATTTAGTCCCGCAGGAGTTCTTTTACGTGCCAGTAAATCTACCGACACGGGACTGTCGTATTTGAGCACCTTTAAATACCACCGGACTGAGCCAGGATCGAACCTGCCAAGTTGGGGTTAGAAGGCCAGCGCCTTAACCGTCTGAGCCACTCAGCCCGGCTCATATAAATTTCAAATACGTATCCAGTATTCGGTAGATAGTGGGTTCGAACCCAACTGGGGCAAATATTCATTTATAGGAAGGGGAGTTAGGGATTGGAATAAGTTACCAAGGGAGATGTTCAATAAATTTCCAATTTCTTTGAAATCATTTAGGTAAAGGCTAGGAAAGCAACAGATAGGGAATCTGCCACCTGGGCGACTGCCCTAAATGCAGATCAGGATTGATTGATTGATTGATTGATTGATTGATTGATTGATTGATTGATTGATTGATTGATTGATTGATTGATTGATTGATTGATTGATTGATTGATTGATTGATTGATTGATTGATTGATTGAACTGTCGGCAGCCCTGAAGATGGTTTTCCGCGGTTTCCCATTTTCACACCTGGCAAACGCTGGGTCTGCACCCCCACTTAAGGCCACGGACGCTTCCTTCCCACTGCTAGCCCTTTCTGGTCCCATCGTCGCCATCCCTGTGCCGGTGCAACATAAATCAACTTGTAAAAAAAAATGTTGATTTGCAACGCTAAAACATGTCTTCTCTTTTCTCAGTTTCTCATTGTAGTACTTCTTGCTGTCTATAAACTGCTCCTTGTGGCAGAGGTTTCCTCATTAACGAATTAAAAAAATTTCACATGATGTATGCCTTTGCTGGTGAGATGTAGTGTTTATAGTGCAACCATGTCTTCTGGTATGGGCTAGAATAAATTTGTTACTTTCATTGACCTGTCTCAGTCTCATCCTTGGCTTTGACAATAGGAAAGTGACTGAGGTATGAGTGATGCTAGTAATACCATTCCACCGGGCGAGTTGGCCGTGCGCGTAGAGGCGCGCGGCTGTGAGCTTGCATCCGGGAGATCGTGGGTTCGAATCCCACTGTCGGCAGCCCTGAAGATGGTTTTCCGTGGTTTCCCATTTTCACACCAGGCGAATGCTGGGGCTGTATCTTAATTAAGGCCACGGCCGCTTCCTTCCCATTCCTAGTCCTTTCCTATCCCATCGTCGCCATAAGACCTATCTGAGTCGGTGCGACGTAAAGCCCGTAGCAAAAAAAAAAAAAAGTAATACCATTCCATATGCAGCCAGTCCCTGTTATGAATGGTGTGAAAATATCGCTCATAGGGTCGGTTGGTGCATGCATTTCAGTGGGCTTGGCAGGCTGATATGTAATAGCAACGGCTGGCTCAGTGAGGAAAGCAACGGGAAACTACCTCACTCCTCATTTCCCTAGTACGCCTCTTCATTGACGCCTAGGCTATTTATGACAGCTGTTGTCGGAGCTGCAGAGGATCAAACCAGCCTTCGGGCTGAATACCCAACATACAATCACATGCTGTGCTATATGTCAGCATGAAACCTTGCTATCATTTTTTTATATCCAGTGTCTCTGGGAGTGAATTTTACACGCTTAACTAGGACGGTGCACGTTCTTTTGAGGAAAAAATAGGCTCATAATAGTCTTAAATGTTTTGACTTATATTTTAAAAAAAATGAAATATATAGCGATCAAAATTGTTACATCCATCAAGTACGTTCCTGCTAAATTCTGGTTCATTTGTCTTGAAACTGCGTCATGTGGAGCATTTTTGAATGTGCGTAAAAACTATATACGGGGTGGTCGCAAACAAAGTGAACCGAGTACATGAGTCATACTAATAGGTAATTAAAAAAAAAAGAACGTCGATATCTTTCGCCGTTGTCATTTCATCAGCTGCTGAAGTTAGCCAATCAAATCGCTTAGCGGGCAATTTCAGATGGGCTTTGCGAGGCGGTGTTGCTACATCTACACGTGCGATGCACGATCACAGATGTCTAGCAAACGAATAATTCCACAGAGCGCTCACATACCCGGTTCACGTTGTGTCCGACCACCCTGTATAGAGCAGGACAAATTCAAAACTATATGACTTGAATGAAATAAATTAGGTATACACCTTACCGAAAAGAATTTATATCTGTAACCCAAATTGAATTATAATAGCTTAAAAATTTTGGAAGTTTTAAATTTCAGTCATACCTCTCCTTACCGCTGTGTGTCGTGACGTGTCCCTGTAGTAACCGAGAGAATGGAAATCGATCCTGTCTATAAATTCCAAAGCAAGCACAATTAGAATGAAATATAAAAGGAATAAAAGATTGTTTTAATGTTCATGTACGAACATTCAGTACTCATTTGTCAAATGTAAATCTAATTCGATAATCAGCCTGCTGTTCCTGGAAATATTGTGTTCATGCCGGTGGAATATTATCAGGAACGTGGGTGCGATGCACGATCACAGATGTCTAGCAAATGAATAATTCCATAGAGTGCTAACACACATACACTGGAACCTTTCCCTTGGTGATAAACGTCCATTTAAACACATTTATGAGCATGTCTTCATACCAGTGGTCGTGATAATGTAGGTTTACGTGAAGAGTACACATTTAGACTGAGTGTAACGAATCTGATCTTCACATGGAAGCATGCTAGCTTTTATGGATTGTCTACATAGGCTTCACTGAATGTAATAAATATCCCAATAGTTTAATTTAATGATTAGAATTACGAGTACGAAGGTCCGGCTCCTTAGCTAAATGGTAACCGAGCTCGATAGCTCCAGTCGCTTAAGTGCGGCCAGTATCCAGTATTCGGGAGATAGTAGGTTCGAACCCCACTGTCGGCAGCCCTGAATATGGTTTTCCGTGGTTTCCCATTTTCACACCAGGCAAATGCTGGGGCTGTACCTTAATTAAGGCCACGGCCGCTTCCTTCCCAGTCCTAGCTCTTTCCTGTCCCATCGTCGCCATAAGACATATCTGTGTCGCTGCGACGTAAAGCCAATAGAAAAAAAAGCTAAATGGTCAGTGGTGAAGCCTTCACAAGTGTGTCAATTCTTCTCATTCAGGTACTGGATGTTTCTACTCGTCCCAGTACAGTCTTCATAATCCTTTCCATGCCTGTGAAACCATATGGCGGAATGATATTTATGGGTGTCTTAGTGCCTGTATAGAGTACCAGAAAAACATATGCAACATCCTCAAGGAGTATATGATTTAAATTCAGACTAAATGAAAGAAGCATGTCACTATAAAGAGTGCCCAAACATTTGCATCAGTGTACAGGGTGCCATCAAGCCCCCAACCCCCTCCCCCCTCTGGCGGCAATGCAGCCGCGTATTCGCGCATGCAAACGATCACAAAGGTGCCCAGTGGCAACCTGCGATAGACTATCCCAAGCATCTGGCACGTTTTGAAGCAATTCTGTAATGATTCTTGCAGGCTCTGGAGAACGTGTAATTTCCCGCTTCATCAGGTCCCATGCGTGTTCAATTGGCGAGAGATCCGGTGATCTTGCTGGCCAGGGCAGTTGTTGTACAAAACGTAGAGCACGTTGCGTCGCAGCAGCTGTATGTGGACGTGCATTGTCATCTGAAAAAGAAACACATCACCTTCCAATCGAAGAAACGGCAGTAGCACAGGGATAACAACCTGCGCAATGTAGCGGGCACCAACTGTGACCGCGAGTTGTAACTAATGGCCCCCACATCATGAAGCCTGGGGTGTCGTGGGTGAATGCACTCTCGAATAGACCGCTCACCAGGTCTACGCCGTACCCGTGTGCGATAGATTATCCCAAGCATCTGGCACGTTTTGAAGCAATTCGGCAATGATTCTTGCAGGCTCCGGAGAACGTGTAATTTCCCTCTTCATCATGCATACAGACAGAACGTACTCTCGTCACTGAAGACAACAGAGCGCCATTCCCCTCCTTAGTCGACTCTTTCACGACACCAGAGTAGCCCTGCTTGGTGGTGTCGTGGTGTCAGTTATAGGCTGGCCAGAGGCACACGTGATCCTAATCAGGGGGGTGAAACTCTAATAGGGCTTTTGGTTCCAATCTGTAGCTAGCTTCAGGTAGTTTCAGTCTCTTTTTCTAGATGGCGCTGGAGGTCATTCATAACGTGTAAATAGTTATATACACGTTCTGTAGATGGCACGCAAGTAAGCATGAAATGAGCGTTGTTAATAATTAAAGGCAGTTTGTCTCGAAGTGAAGTATTTAAAGTATTTCAAGTTTAACCTCAATCAGTGGGCACTTCTCACAAATTAATTAGTCATAAAACGTCAAGCATTGTGGAGATAATATTGCTGAATTGCATCGAATTCGACTTTACCCAATCGATTAACCTTGTTCGAACTTATATCGATTTTAATCGATAGTTCCCATGATGCTACAGTATTTGTCATTCTCTTTGGTATTTGTGTTGTTTGAATTCCAACTGCTCATATGCTTGTGATGTAAATCTTAGTTCCTTGTGCTTGTTTATTTGAAATATATCTTCGCCAGTCCTCCTGAAATCCTGTATTTCCTGTTTGAGTACACATCAGGGGCTGAAAACTGAATGGTTCTATTAATGTAGTTCTATATATTTCCTGTCTCAGTGCATTTAATTCTGTTATTTTTATTTTCATGTGGTACTTGGATATTGATGTGATACCCCATTGTCTTGCATATGGTGTGCTCTGTTGTCTTGCTTTCGAAGGGATTTCTTATTTGTTATAATATCAGCTTTGTGTTAATGTGTCAATCATTCATTTGAAGTTAAAGCTGCTTTGAGGTGTGTGGTTATGTTCTCAGTAACATAGTATGCCATACGAACTAGGGGTCTTCTTCTTCATAGTACCGTATCAGGTCCCCCTGACGTTGGCGATCACTGTGGCGAATGCAGAACGATCTCTAGCTAGGTGGAAAAGTCTTTCAACACTGTGAATTCCAGTCCATTCTTTGATGTTTCCAAGCCATGATGTTCGCCTCCTCCCGACACCTCTTCGACCCTGTATTTTGCCTTGTACAATCCGCTGTAAGATGAGGTAACGGTCATTTCTAAGGATGTGGCCAAGGTAAGAGATCTTCCGGAGTTTTATTGTTTGAACGAGTTCCCGACTTGCTCTTGCCCTTCTGAGTACTTCTTGGTTCGTTAGTCGTGCAACCCACGAAATCCTGAGCATCCTACGGTGGATCCACATTTCAAAGGCTTCCAAGCGTTTCACTGATATGTTCTTGAGAGTCCATGTTTCCACACCATATAGCAAGGCTGACCATATATAGCACTTGACCATCCTCTGTCTAAGTTTTAAATTTAAGTAGTCATTGCAAAAGAAAGATTTCATTTTTGTAAATATTTTTCGTGCTATTGCTATCCTCTGTTTCACTTCTTTCTCGGGATCAAGTTGTTCAGTGACAATGGCACCCAGATATTTAAAAGTGGTTACTCTCTCAATCTGTCGGTTGTTTAGTTGTAAGATTGCCTCGGCATTGGCACGTCTGCTGAAGATCATGAACTTGGTCTTGTTTACATTTATTTTTAGTCCCGTGTCCTCACTTACTGCACTGATATTATTGAGCAGGAGCTGGAGACCTTCAAAATTGTCACACAGGATGACTGTATCATCCGCATATCTTATGTTGTTAATTATGCCGCCAGATCATTATTTACAACGTAGTAAGTACTTGAAAATAAAAATATATGAATTACAATGTATTGGGCATGGAAGTAGTAGAACTGCATTATTATCGCCGTTTGGCGGGGGGGGGGGGGGCGAGGGGGCAGGGAAAGGAGGGGGGAGGAGCCGTAAGCATACCCGGATGTGCGTCACTGCGCCGGATGTTAATTCTCCGCGGTATCTGTTGATAATAATACTAAGGTATTGCACCAGAATGCACACTGTGGCGCTATCTCGGAAAAGAGACTAAAACTACTAACGCCAAGTGGCTTGGAACCGAAATTTATAATTGAGTTTGATCTCTATTCTATTCTATCCTCTTTGATCCTAATCCTACTGCAAGCAGACGGTTCCCAGTGGTCCTTGGTGACACAGCAGGTGCGACATGTGACCGCATTTCGTTCCTGGATGATGTTCGGTCGGTCCCTGCTGCTCGCACAATGCGTCCATCTTGACGTGCGTCTGTACTACATGGATGTCCGGAACCTGGTCTACGGGTGTGGGAATGTTTCATAGACCACGGATGAAAGCAGCGACACACCGCCGATACATTGTGCCCAGCATGTGCAGCAATCAGTCGATATGTCCATCGAGCTTCCCGCAAGCCCAAAATGCGACTCCGTTCAAATTGTTCAACAGTATCACGTACTCGTCAGCGGGGCATGGTTGTATCCTAGAATGAATGTTGCAAACACTGTTCACCTCTATCTTCAGCACAGTTACCGCCTGCAGAGTCAAAACAGAGTGCTCACGAACAGGCCTCCTGTTCACCTCTAACTTCAGCACAGTTACCGCCTGCAGAGTCAAAACAGAGTGCGCACGAACAGGCCTCCTGTTCACCTCTAACTTCAGCACAGTTACTGCCTGCAGAGTCAAAGTGCGCACGAACAGGCCTCCTGTTCACCTCTAACTTCAGCACAGTTACTGCCTGCAGAGTCAAAACAGAGTGCGCACGAACAGGCCTCCTGTTCACCTCTAACTTCAGCACAGTTACCGCCTGCAGAGTCAAAACAGAGTGCGCACGAACAGGCCTCCTGTTCACCTCTAACTTCAGCACAGTTACCGCCTGCAGAGTCAAAACAGAGTGCGCACGAACAGGCCTCCTGTTCACCTCTAACTTCAGCACAGTTACCGCCTGCAGAGTCAAAACAGAGTGCGCACGAACAGGCCTCCTGTTCACCTCTAACTTCAGCACAGTTACCGCCTGCAGAGTCAAAACAGAGTGCGCACGAACAGGCCTCCTGTTCACCTCTAACTTCAGCACAGTTACCGCCTGCAGAGTCAAAACAGAGTGCGCACGAACAGGCCTCCTGTTCACCTCTAACTTCAGCACAGTTACCGCCTGCAGAGTCAAAACAGAGTGCGCACGAACAGGCCTCCTGTTCACCTCTAACTTCAGCACAGTTACTGCCTGCAGAGTCAAAACAGAGTGCGCACGAACAGGCCTCCTGTGTGCCATCTGATCACCGATGTCCATGACAAATGAATCACTAACACAACAACCCCTCAGTATGCACTCAATGCCACTGAACAAAGCCCCTGAGGATGCTGCATGTTTCATTTTTTCCGGCAGTGTAATTCAAAATGAAGCCATATAAGCAAGTGAGCATTCGAAAATATTCAAGTTTTTTCAAGACTCGCGAGATTCACAATAAATAGCGAGAGGACAATATCTGCTTACAGATTCTGGTTCTTTCCACTTTTTCTGATTTACTTACATGTATTTATTTTGTGTGCTCACCGAGCTAGTGGCTGCGTGGTTTGGGTCACGTAGCTGTCAGCTTGCATTCAGGAGTGTGTTCGAACCCCACTGTTGGCAGCCCTGAAGGTGGTTTTCTTTGATTTCCCATTTTCACACGAGGCAAATGCTCGGGCTTTACCTTAATTGACGCCATCGACGCTTCCTTCCCACTCCTAGCCCTTTTCTATTCCATCGTGGATGATAATGCTGGATTTAGAATGTTGAACTAGTAGTATTCCTTGTAATCCCCCCCCCCCCCCGCCCCCGTAGAACTGCTTGTTGTACTCCAGTTATTGTTGTTGGATAGTTATATTTTAAGTTTACTTTATTATCACTTGTAGTTTTAAGGTAGTAGTAAGCTCAACCTATAATATTGTAAGCCGTAGTGTTAAGCACTGGAAATACTTAAGTTGGGTGTGAATATCTATATGACAACGCTGGAATTAGAAAGTTAAATCAGTAGTATTTTTTGTAATATTTTCTTTCCATGGAATTGCTTCTTGTACTGTTGTTTGTTTGTTTGTTTGTTTGTTTGTTTGTTTGTTTGTTTGTTTGTTGGGTAATTATGTTAACTTTATTATTACACTATTTTAAGTGACCATTGCCACCGGGATATTTCCCATTTGCGATTAATTTGATAATAATAATAATAATAATAATAATAATAATAATAATAATAATACCTATCTCTCTCAGTACGACGTAAAGGAAATTGTAGGCTATACCCGTAATATTAAAAAAGGCGTTTTGACAGATAGGACTGGAACATTGCACGTGCCATTACACGGTGTTGCCACATTCCTGCATTCCTTTCTCCTTCCCCTCAATTATTCGGTTAGACTGCTGTGTTCTGTTGTAAACATCTCAGGAGTGAGAGACTTGGCAACTCCAAGCAACACGGCCCGGCCAGCAGGCTTTTCTCCATGGTAACAGTAGCGGAGCCGCCCGCGTTTCCATGGCAACCATACCCCACTACTTCCTTCCTCCCCAACCAGGAAGACAGTGAGCGAATCTCCCTGTAAGAACTGACAGAACGCATCTTTCAGTATTAAGACCATAGCCTCTTGTATGTTCTCGTAGTTTTTCATTTCCATTCAGAAAATTTTATCTGAGCAGTGTTGTCCTGCTGCAATAATAGAGTAGACCGTACAGCCAGTGACTCAACGCCGAATGCTGAGCGGCGGGAAATAAACTGACAGCGTAAAAGAACCTATGGCTTCGGGCAGATGAGCTCCTTTAGCAGGATGATAAACCCTCATAAGAGGAAATGCCACTTAAAACTATCAGATAGCGTCTGGGCGTCATGCGTGGCTCAGGTTAGGGGCGGCCTAATACAAACCTGGCAGCAGGTATAGAGCGCCCTTAACGACACGTTGGTTATATATATGGCTACATCATATCGGAATTTGTATCATGCTACGGCGTTCCCTCGAAGCGACGCGCGTCACCTTCACTGAGTAGCCTGAGAAATTGGCAAGGGCTACCAGCTCAGGGATGGGGCAGGCCAAAGAATTTAGTCCCTTTGAGATTCGCTACAGTCAACGCAGACTGCAGAAGCGGTGGATTGACACTATTATGGAAGATGCACGTACTGTGGACCTCAAAATGCCTGCAGACGTTAGTAAGGCCACACGATTATGATTATTATTACGTATACTTCATAAATGATTAGTGATACGACTGCCGTATCGAAAGTGGATACAAGTTTCTGATACATCCGTTAATACTGGCAATGTAGATTGATCCTTTCATCCCATATGTTTCCCTCCAATTTTATACATGGTGAGATAGTCGCTTCTGATTCAACCTACAATGGTGCACCATTGTGAGGATGAAATATGCCGTATAATCTACGTTTGTTCACCAGTCTCCCGTAGGCCTTATTTCACAGACGATTATATCTCAGGTCGGATGTTAGGTTGTTTATCGCTGCTTCCTATCTGACGTCACTGAAGAGGGTGGTAGAAACACCCATCTGCCAATCGATGAAATTCCGCCTCTATTATATAGTAGATCTGGATGCTGAACTAGAAAATACGAACCTAATACAAGTCGTCTGAAACGTTCCTAGTATTCAAGGTCAATAAAAAAATATCGAGCTGGCAACACCGCAAGAAAGCCCTAAAATGTCTTTCCTATGATTCGCCATTTTCACACCAGGCAAATGTCGCAGCCTCTGTCTTTTCATTTCAAGTCATTTCCTATACCTGCACCGATATTTGCGTACCTTCGGATATAACCACAATGAAGGCAACTTCAGTTGCCATTTAGTTAACACGTGTTCATTTTGACAATGTCACTTGTGCTTGACACCGTGATAGAGAAGTCTTCCTCGACGACCGTTGAAGGATCAGTCGTCGTCTTAGGTCTTATGGCAGCGATAGGGTAGGAAAGATCTAGGCGTAGGAAGGAAGTGGCCGTGGGCTTAGATAAGGTACAACCCCGGTATCAGCTTTGTGTGAAAATGGGAAACCACGGAAAGCCATCATCAAGGGCTGGTGATAGTGAGGTTCGAGAAAAATTAATTTTAACTATCTTTTAGTAAATCTTAGAATATTGTTTCTTTATTGAATTTAATAAGAAACTAGTGAACCTATGCTGCTCCGCAGTAGGCTATTCCTTATAAATAGATCAACCGGGCGAATTGGCTGTGCGCGTAGAGGCGCGCGGCTGTGAGCTTGCATCCGGGAGATAGTAGGTTCGAATCCCACTATCGGCAGCCCTGAAGATGGTTTTCCGTGGTTTCCCATTTTCACACCAGGCAAATGCTGGGGCTGTACCTTAATTAAGGCCACGGCCGCTTCCTTCCAACTCCTAGGCCTTTCCTATCCCATCGTCGCCATAAGACCTATCTTTGTCGGTGCGACGTAAAGCCCCTAGCAAAAAAAAAAAAGTCAAATAACTCGTCTTGATATGCCTATCACAGTTGTTTGTCTGCCCTTTTCAGTAGTTTTATGAACATTTAATACCGGTGCATAATAACTGATTCATTCGTAATTAAGTTTATATCACTTCTCTCAATACAATATTCTCTGTGCTTCGATTAATCGGCCGTATTTGGATCTTGATATTTTCAAACGAGCTTGCCCGAGATAGTGCAACATACAATTTGCCGTGACTGAATACTGGTTCGGGGAAGTAGAATACCAACTTTTTCAAGAGTTTGTCCCTGTGCTTTGTCAATGGACTGACGCAAGTGTAATGCACTAGTATAACTTGGAAACAATTCTCCAGATCCATGAGTAGTTAGTGGAAATATCGAGCTCGGTTAGTAGGTGTTAGGTCAGAGAATCAGGGTATCTAGCAGAGAATAGTATTCTTCCATCATCAGAAGAAGTGTATACTCTCTGGCTTGACAGATAGTAATCAAACATGGCTGCGAAGAATGACAACACTCAGGATGAAAATCACACGTATCAGAATATTAATAAAAGTGTTGGTCGCTTAGCAACCTGCTAAGTACAGCATATATTGCGGGTTAGGGTAAGTCTTCGCCTGTAATTATTAGAGTGATCATTTAGTGATTTGATTTTATGATTACTCAAAGTTGGCTAACTTAGGGACCTATCAATGTCTCGTGATTCACCGGCACGTAATTCCGGAGAGAATAAACATAGAATGAAGCAAATCGGTCCAGTATAACTGATGGACGGACTTGGCAAAGCTGTTTTTAAAAAGTCTTTTAATATATAGATGACACCAATTGTTCTCATTTTTTGAGATGAAAATCTAAAACTGTGTAGGTTTTCTATTTTTGGATTTCGACATTGCCCAACATGTTGGGCGCCAATTTTGTTTAAATAATTACTCTGTGGGCCGAAACTTTCTTTTTACCCTCTGCAAGTGGACACACCTGTCCGCCATGGTCTAGCAAGAAATCCGAAAATAGTTACCGCTGTACGCTGTGGCGTTCTACGCGCTAAGGACCTTAACTAGTCAAGACGATTGCTGCAGCCGGTAGATAGTGGAGTATCGCTGGTGAGTGTGACGACTTGTTTAGTTGTAGTGCTTGGATTTCTGGACCGTATCCAGTGCCGATGATTGAAAACGGGGACTTCGGGTAAGAGCCAGGCACACTACGCCTTAATCGTGAATTTAAACCCTCTCAGCACCAAACCCAATTAAAATACTACCAGCCCACAAATAATTCTTAGTTTCACGTAGTTGTTAATTTTACAGTAATAATGATATTGATTTTACGTCCCACTAACTACTTCTGAAGTTTTAGGAGACGCCGAGGTTTCCGAATGTTGTCCTGCAGAAGTTTTTTTACGTGCCAGTAAATCTACCGACACGAGGCTAACGTATTTGAGCACTTGCAAATACCACCGGACTGAGCCAGGTTCAAACCTGCTAAGTTGGAATCAGAAGGTCAGCGTCTCAACCGTCTGAGCCACTCAGCCCGGCTCTTAATTTTACAGTCAACAGTCAAGGAGCCATCTGCGTGAAATGTTTCAAAACCTCATGTTCATCATCTGGGATCTAAGTAATAGCCACATTGTTGAGAAGCAAGTGTCGCAGAGTTATCACGCTCCTGTGAGAGACGCTATGTCATCCTAAAGGCTAGTACACACCTAGGACAAAGTTGCGGGACATTGTATGGTGACAGTTGCGAGACACTGTCCCTAGACTGTTGCGATACAATGTCACGTGTCCACATCTATAGAGCCAGTTGCACCACAGAAAACGGCACGAAATGGTGAAATAAATTGCTTTATGTGCTTTTAATGTTGTGAATCTTTTTCTCCATCTCGTGAATGGACATAGTGAACTTTTTAGCCAGAGACTCCATTGCTTCCTTCCTTTCGTCTCTGTTTTTATACTCGGTAGACATAACATCCCAAAGGCAAGGGAGGGTGTGTAAATCCCCACTGATTTTTAGAGTAGTTTCTATCGCAAAACAACAGTACACGAAACACAACACCAACACATGGCTGCTACCTGCACACTGGTATCGGCGTGTCCTGGGACTTTGTCTCGCGACACGTCCAGACTACATCATGTTGCGCAACATTTGTATCATGTATCCCATTTCGAATGGGAGACCTGCGACATGCAACTTTTGTATCACGACAGTCCCAAACACGGAAAAAATGTCGCAAGTCATCCCTGGGACTTGTCGCGATACACGTGTTCCGCAACTTTGTCGCTTGGTGTGTACTAGCCTTAAGCAAATAAATAGTTACGACGTTACGGGTCTGTCTATAGTCAAAATTAACAACTTACTCTAGGTTTTAGTCAGTCATAACATACATTTCAAGGATTTCCTCGAGGTTTGAACAGAATTCACGATCCTTTTTAATGAAGGTACGCAGGAGGGAAACAGTGCATTACCGTATAGTGTTATGTCACGGTGGATAAACTCCGAGAAACCCCTCAGCATGCAGAAATGTCAATATGAAATCTGCTGAAGGAGAAGAGAGAGAGAGAGAGAGAGAGAGAGAGAAATAGAAAGAGAAAGAGAGAACAGACGTGCTGGCATCTGGAGCTCCCTCCATCATCTATCTTAGGTTGCGACGGCGCAAATCTCGACGAGCTGCATTAGCCAATTATGATTAAAAGGTTACTAAGAGTGTATTAATTAGAGTTGGAGAGGGCTGCTTCCCCCCTAGAGGGGTGCCAACCCTCGCTTATAATCAGCTTGTCTTCAGCCAACGGAACAGTGCAGTAGGCAGGGATTGCTTCAGACGCGGCACTCTTCCTTAACACGATACTCTACCTCGTAGCAAAACACTTTGATTGACGAGAAACTCGCCACATGTGTTTCTTGCAAGACGAGATCAGCAGAGAAAATCGAATTAAGTTAGTTTGCTTTAGAATCAAGATAGTTTTGGACTAGTCGATGTTAAAATGTTTAAACCATTCACATTCCATGTAAATCTAATTTTCTGTGGTTATGAGACTCTAACCGCAGGCTGGGGGTGAAAATCAATGAAATGTTTAGGCTTATGTAAGTAATGAAATCAGACAATACTGTTTCTATTTTCATCTTTGTTGTGGGCAATGTTCTCTCAAATAACTTCCACAATGCAGAAGAATGCCATTAAAATTATCACCTCACCGACGAAATCAAAGCACAGCCACATCCATAGAGGCTATAATAGCCCTTGGAGCAGTTGAAGATAAAGGTTTCTATTACTTGCTATCAGTTTAACGTAATCCTTACACGCATTAGTTTTCGCTGACGGTAGTATAGAGTACAGACCAAGCTTTTTCTGGGTGTTAAAATGGGTAAACGCTGAAAACCATATTCAAGGCTGCCAATATTGGAGGTCAAATCCACTACCAGTGTTGCCAACTTATATTTTCAAGATCCGCTAAATACTACTAAAAATCCGCTAAAATTCCGCCAAGAAATCCGATCTCAAATAATGAGCAATAATAATAATAATACAGTAATAATAATAATAATAATAATAATAATAATAATAATAATAATAATAATAATAATAATAATAATAATAATAATAATAATTTCAGATGTCATTCGAAAGCGAAGAGTTAAATTTTTTGGACATATTTAAAGAATGCCTGATGACAAACTTGCTAAGAAAATATCTAACCACTTCAATAAGCCCAATAGGAAAGGCAACTCTTACGAAAAATGGTTTGATAACACGAAGAAAGATTTGAAAGATATGAACATCAAACATCAAGACATCCACAATAGAACCACCTTCAGAAAAAACTTACACGTATCTAAGGGTTTCCTAGAACTAGAAACAGCGACGAAGAAGAAACAACAATGGACGGCTGAAAGGAAAGAAGCAGCAAGCAGGAGGATGAAGGAGTGCTGGCGCCAAAGGAAATTTAAATCAAGAGGAGTTATTTACGTGGTCCACAGCTGGCCAAAATCGATGAAATAACAATAATAATAATAATAATAATAATAATAATAATAATAATAATAATAATAATAATAATAATGAAAGTAAATGTCTGCACTCACCTGATCTGTGAGTTTCACTGGGATTAACCCCCTGCCTGCGAGTCGGCGAGCTAAAACTTGTAGGCGTTTTAGTGCCGGGTACAAACTAGGAGAATCCCCTACCTCAAGGGTCACACACAGAACAGGCCAGTTCATTAAACGGTCTTCCTTTATAGCATAAATATAAATGCTACTCTCTCACAGTTTCATTATCTGTCGTCATTCGTCAACTAAGAGATAAGAACCCTTTCCCCACGCATTACAAATTTATGATACCACGATCTCATAACATCAAATCAAATAACATGTTTTCCTCATGTGACTGTTAGCCCCTGACAAGAAATACTTTTTTTTGCTAGGGGCTTTACGTCGCACCGACACAGATAGGTCTTAAGGCGACGATGGGATAGGAAAGGCCTAGGAGTTGGAAGGAAGCGGCCGTGGCCTTAATTAAGGTACAGCCCCAGCATTTGCCTGGTGTGAAAATGGGAAACCACGGAAAACCATCTTCAGGGCTGCCGATAGTGGGATTCGAACCTACTATCTCCCGGATGCAAGCTCACAGCCGCGCGCCTCTACACGCACGGCCAACTCGCCCGGTGACAAGAAATACGGAATAGCTCAGAAACAGACTGGAGTACAAATTTAAAAAATGGATAAAACGCTAAATTCTGCTATAATAAATCTAGAATTCCGCCAAAAAATCCGCTGTCCGCTAAATGGTATATTTCTCCGCCGACAGTCTTCTAATTCCGCCAAATTTAGCGGAAAATCCGCTAAGTTGGCAACACTGTCCACTACCGTCTGAGTGCAAACTTGTAGCAACACGCCCCATGACACGTAGTCAACTCGCCTGGCAGGTCGGTAAAGGCGTCCACTATCCTTTCACATAACTTATTTTTCCTTTCTCGCCGTCTATGTGCCCGTAACGGATACTCCCAAGTATTACTGAGGGTCGGCTCTTCTGTTCCTTCGGTTTGATGTCTGCGCCACTGGAGTCTGTTTCTCTTCAAAGCCTTTTTGGCTGTTTACCATGTTGCTCTATGACGTCCTCGTAATACTCTTTATTCATAGCACAAAACTGCATAATATAAGATGCTAACATTGTTCAAGAACAACTGACATAAATCGGTGGGTAAATGGTAGCATAAAGTCAGGTGATGAAATCGTCGTCTTCTATTGGTTGATTTTATAACGTGAGTTTTGGAACGACAAGTGCCATGGATAAGGCGAGTTATGGAACAATAGCCTAACTTTGGTGACGGAGTTATATGGGAAAATGCAAGTTTTGACACCTACTTTCGTGATAGAATTATCAAAAACCTAACCAAAAAGGCAATACTACCACTAACTCATTTTTAAAAAATTGGATAAGACGATTTTTGGAACCGATCGCCTCACTTAGTATGTTATTTCTGTTTTATTTATAGTCTAAATATGACTTTGAATGAAGATGAAACTCAAGTACCTTAGGCGGAGTAATTCGTGGTAAACATTACATCGAAAATATCTTTAGTCGTTTTAAAATCATAATGAAAACCTCCTGTAACAATTAAAGCTTCCGACAATGATAAACAAACATTGGATAGATCGAGATGTAGCAAATTACAGTATATAACTTACATGGAATCTACAAACATATCTTTTGAAGTATTGAAGGTAATTATTATTTTCACTTCATTAAAGAGGAAATAAGAAATAAACTAATAGGAACATGTTTCATGACTCACAATGGTCTATCTAAGGTAGGAAGGCGGGCAACCGAGGGAATTGTTGCATTGACAATTCATCCATACAAACATGATCTGATGCCCTCAAAGCAGAAAAAATATGAATTATCGTACAAGTTAAAAGCCACTAAAACCGTCAATAACAATAAAGACAACAGTAGGAGTCGTTTTCTATAAGTTATATGAACAAAACTTGAAAATAAGCCTACAAAACCTAAAGTTTTAAAAGGGCTGTTTGGCCCTATGACGTTTTTCGGGTATGCTTCAGTAGATCTTGTTTTCATTTAGTTAGTCTGCAAAAATGTTCCTCCCATATATCCATGTCTATTTTAGTAATTGCTTGTGTCTTTCGTAGCTTTAGTGTTCTGTATAGGATTTTTCTTGCTTCCCCGCCATCCTTGCCGTTTCAAATTCGATGTAATTATTTCGGGTATTTCTAAGTAGAATTGTGTACTATTTCCTAAATGTATTGTATGTGGTTAAGTCTTCATGAGAGTCGCTGACCCTTGTATCGTGTAGTGCCTGGATGACTCGCTTCCTCTCTAAGTGAAAATGAAAAATCAACATCCTGTTTCCAGTCATTCGACTGGGTCAGGAATGGAATGAATGAAGACCCCATCTAGCGGCGAGGATAGGAAATGTGCCGGCTGCCGAAGCCTGTCGCACTCCTCTGGATCAATGATTAATGAATGATTAATGAAATGATATTGGAGAGTGTTTCTGGAATGAAGGATGACAGGGAAAACTGGAGTATCCGGAGAAAAACCTGTCCTGCCTCCGCTTTGTCCAGCACAAATCTCACATGGAGTGACCGGGATTCGAACCACGGGATCCAGCGGTGAGAGGCCGGCGCGCTGTCACCTGAACCACAGAGGCTTCTATTCTCTAAGTACTATGAGTTATTTATAGACTCCAGCAGTAGTAGGTTAGGTTAGGTTAGGTTAGGTTAGGTTTGGTTAGGTTAAATTGCAAACTCATTTGGTTCTTAGGAAGTGTCAACTAGCCCTCTCTTCCCTAATGTAGAGAGAGTAACATAAATAGGGAACATGCATGATCCGGGGTTTTAATTAAAAATATGCTAATCTGATTCAAAATTTCATGCAGAATTCAAAAATGTGATCAGAATGTACAAATAATAACTCCAAACGTGATAAAAATCTACGAAGATGTCACGTCACGCAAGCACGCGATCTCATTGGTCTGACGTCATCGTACAGGTTGACTGAATTAGCAGACGAAGTAACACATAGTGTGCTGTGAGAAGCAGGATACACTTCGCACATTTCTACTTTACGTTAGTGTCTAGTATGGTTAAATTCGAGGTCTATACATTGGATAATAATCTGAGTGGTATATTTTAGACTTAAAATGAATCCTGCGCAGACAGTGAGGCAGAAAACTTATAAATGGTGTAGAGTTCCGATGTGCAATAGCACATCGCATACCATACCAAACAAATTGTTTATAAATGTTCCAAAGACGCTAAAACTAGGGAGAAATGGATTTTGGCGAGCCGGAGAAATGCTGGTGATATATCGGAAAAGTCTACAGTTTATTTTTTTTTAAAGATTTTAACGTAAGATGAATTTGTTTGAATTTTCAAATCACTTTTCCATGTCAGCTGTTCTAGTGGTAAAACTGTAAATTTTAATGTATGATGCTTTATTTAAATGCTTCAATTACATCTTGGAATATGAAAGTAAAAAACAGTGCATTAAATAATGCTGATTATTAAAGTATTCTCCAAACCTAACCTATGTTTTGGGTGATCCATGTCAAGATAATAAATCAAAGGGGTTATGAACCATTTTGACAGCTCTAATTCTACCAATATATCTTGGCATGGGACAGTTATGTATGTCTTTAGTGAAGAGCTTAATTGGTAAAGAAATTTAGGCTATATCTAAATACTCTATAATGTAACAAAGAATAGGCGTGTACATCATGAAAGGAAACAACGTGAATTTAACAAATGTATAACTCTACACAAAACCAATGCTTGTCTGTTGGGGTCTTATAAGTTAACAATGCTCAATTATAATAATTATCATAATATTAATGAAATAAATAACATAATTGCACACAGGTGAAAATAGTGATGTAGGTGTTTAAAATATTATCCAACTTAGCCTAAGTTTTAGGTTATACAAGCCAAGTCAATAAACCGAAGGGTAAAAATACTGCGCGAGTTGGCCGTGCGGTTAGGAGCGCGCAGCTGTGAGCTCGCATCCGGGAGATAGTGGGTTTTGAACCCCACTGCCGGCAGCCCTGAAGATGGTTTTACGTGGTTTCCCATTTTCACACCAGGCAAGTGCTGAGGCTGTACCTAAGGCCACGGCCGCTTTGTTCCCATTCCTAGGCCTTTCCTGTCCCATCGTCGCCATAAGACGTATATGTGACGGTGTGACGTAAAGCAAACAGCAAAAAAAAAAAAAAAAAAAGTAAAATTCACAGCACCCAAAGATATTCCTGTATTGAGCGACTAAAATGTCACCGGGACACTTTTCTTTCCTGATATGCTCAGCTTGTTAAAAGCCAAATGTAATTAATGTTATTGGCTTCACGCCCCGCTAACTACTTCTACGATTTTCGGAGACGCCGATGTGCAGGAATTTAGTCCTGCAGGAGTTCTTTTACGTGCCAGTAAATCTACCGACACGAGGCTGACGTATTTGAGCACCTTCAACTACCACCGGACTGAACCAGGATCGAACCTGCCAAGTTGGGGTCAGAAGGCCAGCACCTCAACCGTCTGAACCACTCAGCCCGACTTGTGAAAACTAGATGAAGTCATATTTATCTTTATCATGTTTAACTTTTTCCCTCCACAAAGATATTTAATTCTCTTTCATGGGCCCTGGAAGTGGGTAGGCCAGTTGTCCCAACCATAAATATATATTTTTGGGGGAATGATAGATTATAGACCTATAGTACTATGATCTTTCTTTCCTTCCTTCCTTCTTTCTTTCTTTCTTTCTTTCTTTCTTTCTTTCTTTCTTTCTTAATCAGTGTATCCTTCAGGGTTGGTTTTCTCTCGGACTCAGCGAGGGATTTCACCTCTACCACTTCAAGGGCAGTGTCCTGGAACGTGAGACTTTGAGTATGGGATGAAACTGGTGAGGAGGGCCATTACCTCACCCAGGCGGCCTCACCTGTTATGCTCAACAGGGGCCTTGTTAGAGGATGGGAGGATCGGAAGGGATAGACAAGGAAGAGGGAAGGAAACGGCCGTGGCCTTAGGTGCCTGGAGGAGAAGTAGGAAAATACGAAAAACCACTTCGAGGATGGCTGAGGTGGGATTCGAAACCCTTCTACTCAGTTGACCTCCCGAGGCTGAGTAGACCCCGTTCCAGTCCTCGTACTATTTGTTTTCAACTTTCATGGCAGAGCCGGGAATCGAAACCGGGCCTCCGGGAGTGGCACACATTAACCACTACACCACAGAAGCGGGCTAGTACTATAATGCTACCTATATGTTTATGTTAGTGCTGAAATCCGATTTCTTACTTTACTAATGCTGAAAGCCCGAAAATGTAATGTTCTTCTTTAATAGGGGAATCAGTCTAGAAGGAAATGTTGAAAGTGATGTGATATCTATCCAGGTTCGTTGTTATCCTAATACTATGGGTTACAGTACATTGCACGTATATAAAAGACGCCACTTACAAACTTGCTTGTTATCCGCGAATTTCTGCGGCCACAAAAGTCACATTTTTCAAGAATGATGACATCTACACATGGTAGATTGTCTGACTGTGCTGTTTCGAACCTTTCTTCTGTCATTTCGAAGTTATTCGCGATCGTGAATAATAAACAATCGGCTTTTAGCAACGACTGATGCACAACGGCTGATAGAGCTCCATGCGGTACTGGATCGTGACGTCACAGCGCGCCGCTTACGTCAGAGGCCGTTTCACTCGCCTTGCGGAAAGGCACTATTAAATATTTTTTTAATGGTAGAAAACAAGGCAACATACCACAATGTAATACGTTTACGTACTATTTCATTGGTGTACTTTTCAAAAAAAATATTTTTGAAAATGATGCATGTTCCCAATTCTAGGGGTTCTGATGGGACGTACAGCTAAAGTTTATGCAAGACTCTTAACATAATCATTGTGCAGGTATAGTCTACTTATTACCCGCTTCAATAAGTTTGTATTCTAACCTATTACTGCATAAAAATTCAGACTCTGGTTGAATACCTGGGTGAACGAAACGTGTACAAATGAGGCCTCAAACGAATTCTTTGTGTTGAATGCGAATGATCAAATTGAATATGTGTGTAGAAATTAATTGGTTATTTTCGAGGAACGGATCAGGCTCCTGATGGTACGATTTAAGATGCTGGTCTCCTTTATCATACATACAGCGAAACATTAGAGGTGGTACGATTTAGACAAACTTTCCCTGCTCACGATCTGTAGGATCCATTTCTTTCGAAAGTTATAACACTTCTCCTTCTAGTCATGACCATGACTTCCTTGTCCATATATTTTAAATTTATTCACCTACCAATCAAAATATTTACAACGACATTTTAGAAAAAATATTCAACAGCGGAAAATATTGTAGGTTTAACTGTGTCACTAAGTATTATTCCTTTGAATGTCTGCACTTGCTATACGTTCAGACCTCTCAAAACCAGATCTCTACTATCTGATGTATACAAAATAAATATTAAATAATTAAGTCTTCAATTTTTGTAAGAAAACCTCGAACAGTGCTCTATAACAAGTTGAAACGCCCCGTGCGCCTTCTATACGGTTCATGTCAAGAGAATCATTTCCAGTACTGCAAGCAAGTAATTTAACTCCTAGGGTATGGTTACGACGTGGGAAACTTCTTTGAAAGCGATAGCCTGTTGAAAGGGAGGCCATATGTCTTGCAGATTATTGCTTACCCGTATGACGTACGGTACGCTGCATTCAGGATCCTTTTAGCAATACATCTAGTAAGCGTTTACTTATTAAATGGACCCAGATTAGATAAGGAGGCTAGAGATATTGGTTCGATCTCAGATCGTGATGACTTCCAGATATCCCTCATACGTTTCGGAGTTTTTATGGCACTCTCTCAAAAAATAATCTTGAATATACCACGTTTATTTTATATCCTAATGTCTTCGAGAAGTTTATTTTCTTATAGTATCAAAACATGCAATTTAAACAGAATAAGACGGTACATTACGTATATGCTATAGATCTAGATTTCAACAAAGTTATATTGTCTAGGTTACCTTAGGCACAATTCCGTCAGTAACTAGCATGCATCAATTCTTTCCTCCATCAATTTACTTCTCCACATTACTTAATAATCTTGAAAAATTTTGCAATTCTTTCAGCGTGCATCCACTCTCTGTTCAGTAATGATACAACCATACACAACTGAGTTTAATTATCAATTTTACTCCTATCCTCGTCATCCATACATTTCTCTCTTATGTATTTCCCTTGTCACTAAACAATATTTTATAGGATTTGCCCATCCCGTTTCTTTAGAACATAATAAACATGTATTATCTATCATCCCTATTCTTTCTGTATGCTTTACTTTTGTTTACTCCCATTAACTATCACATATTATTCCTCTCATTTCACTTTTTTGTTATATTATATACGGTTCAGAGACTTTATGTTTGTGTTCGTTTTAAGGACGAAGGTAATTGCTATCTTATTACAGTTTGCTTGGGAAAAATTCAAACGAATACTGCTCGGCTTCTATACACAACAGACTAATAAGATTGTAACCACATACATGTGGAATATTCTTAACTGTTACTGTACATTTTAAATTTACTAATGCAGTTACTTGACCTGTAATGAATATTTTCGGAAAATACATAAAATTTGAGTTTTCAGATATCCAGGTGTACTTTTCTCAGCAACTGTTTGAGATAATGATTGTTGGTATGTGAACTCTTTAAATGACCCTCAAGGTGGTGAAATATTTTTATATATTATTTAAATTGAACTCTTTCGATTATTTAAATTAATATTTGCTAAAATTTTATGCGAAATAACTTAGGTAAATAGAAAAAAAAAGTTTGGTAAATAACAGGTCATTTAAAAAAATATTTTTGGTTTATTAGATCACATATTTTATATTGTGTCCAATCTAAAAGTTTACTTCATGTAAATTTGTAAAATTTGGGAAAAATGTGCCTAAAGAGAAGCATGCGTGAAACAAAATTAATTTTATGTACTTTAAGAAGGATGCATTGCAGGTGAACTAATTGTAATATGAACCCATGACCTTGGACCACCAAGGCTTCAAGTAGGACATTGAAAATGTGTAATAGCCGTTAAGAACATTCTACATGTATGTGGTAAACATTTCATTGGATTTTTGTGAATAGGAGCCCCGCTGTTTTCGTTTAAATTTTGCCCAAAGCAGTCTGAAAAATGATAGCAGTTACCAACTTTCTGTCCTTAACACACTTTTGTTCATCACATCACACTACCAAGTATAGCAGAAACACACAGTATTGAATACATCCCTCCACATGGGTTGGAGTTAAGAAGGGCATCCGACCGTAAAACTAAGCAGAATTTCCAGATACCCCAAGCAATTGGGAAAGGATCAGGAAGAATAATAACAAGAAGAAGTAAGATGGGGGTGTTTGGTAACTTGTACTTCCTTTTCAAACAATAATCACCATCACCACCTCTCTTAGAAGAGTACCGATAGTCTATTTGGAAACCTATCCTTCAATTCCTTACATGCCACTGCAACAGGCTAGAAAAAAACACCGAACGAGGTGACTGCGCGGTTTGTGACGTAACCGTGAACTTGCAATCAGAAGATGGAGGGCTTGAACTAGAGGTCTAAAAATCACCCAGTTAGTTTGCTCACGTTCATTCCAGGCTCATAGGGTCGACCGTATTTCGGTCTTCTTTGAGCGGGTTGGCTAGGAGCATGTAGCCTGAGGTAAGGCGGCTGATGCACTTGCGAGCATTATTAAGGAAGTTACGTCGAACAAAATTAAAAGCCAGGCTGAGTCGCTCAGACTGTTGAGGCACTCGTCTTCTGACTCCAACTTGGCAGGTGCGATCCTGGCTCAGTCCGGTGGTATTTCCAAGGTACTCATATAGGCCTAGGGCCTACGTCAGCTTCGTGTCGGTGGATTTACTGATACGTAAAAGAACTCCCGTGGGACTAAACCCCGACACCTCGGCGTCTCCGAAAACCTATAAAGTAGTTAGTGGAACGTAAAGCCAATAACATTTTTACAAGTTGCTATAGGCCTACGTCTCACCGACAGAGATTGGTCTTATGGCGACGATGGGGCAGGAAAGGGCTAGAAGTGGAAAGGAAGTGTCTGTGGCTTTAATTAACGTACATCCCCAGCATTTGCCTGGTGTAAAAATGGGAAACCAAGGAAAACTATTTTCAGGGCTGCTGTCAGTGGGGTTCGAACCCACTATCTCCCGAATACTGGATACTGGCCGCACTTAAGCGACTGCAGCTATCGAGCTCGGTAATAAAATTTTAATCATTATTACAAACTTAAAAGGAGTGAGGAAAAAAGAGTGGCTGACTTTAAAATGCTAGACGTTATGCAAATATTTTAACGAAATATGCATTGAAATAATGTCATTACATAATTACTATAAACATTGTGAGATCAACTGGTCACTTTAGTATACACGGAACGTTATCTTGTATTGTCTTTCACCTCGTTACAAACATTCATCATTATTGTGTTGTCTGTATTAGTGCAGAATTAGATTAGACCTACCAGCTGAACTGAAATTTATTTCACTTGCCGCATCGGAGGCTGGAATAGGCAATATTTTCTTCGCCAGCAAAGCAAGTCTTGGATATTCTGTGCTGTTCTTTCTCCATTATGCAAGGGTATCGTCATCGGAAAGATGATCTTTTAATAAATGAATTGCTGTAAGAATAATATCGGCAACGTTTATTCCTCCATAGTTTGCGCCAATATGAACTCGTTTTTGACCCAGATCTAGGAGCTTACTCCCGAAGCAACTGTAAAGGGACGAAAATCTATTGCACACATTTCGACGCACTTCTGTTAATGTTTTGTTTGATATCATGTGGTACTGTACTTGATGGACGCACTGTACAGAGTCGTGCTTTCGTATGTGAGGAAGTAGATGCAAACATAATAAGGAAGCACACCGTTTACGTGGAACGTATCCTACCTGTTGACCATTTGCAATTGTTACTAGTAAGAAGTAAGTTCCACACTTCATTCTTTCTTGCTTTTGGTAATCCATATTCCTTCCTCTCAAGTTTTGCTTTCACCCTGTCTTTCCATTCCCCTTCAGTGTTCGCAACGAACGTCGTAATGACTGCGAATGTGAATCAGTCGGACAGAATGTGGTGGGTTCGCTCACACAGTCTAGAACAGGGCCTCTCAGGGTGCATGCGTCCGGTGCATGCACTGTGCAAAAGACGACTTCGCTTGGTTGACCAGAGTGCAGACCTCCACTCCTCGATTTGGAGCAATAGCGCTGTCTTTCTCTTTCCCCACGCCTGTCTTGCTCGCTCTCCCTGTCTCCCTCTTCCTTACTTGCTCCGTAGCGCTCCATATCCGAGCCGAGTTTAGCCGAGTACCCCAGAGACGAAGCGTTGGTCCGAGCCGAGCCGAGTGGAATCGATGCACAGTGCACGAAGCTATTGCGCCTCGATTTGCACGCGTGAGATTTTGGGCGTTTGAGAGGCCCTGGTCTAGAGCCAAGCGGTCACGCTCTCTTGCGGAATAGGATTTAACTTCACAACTACTTGCGTTCCACTCCACCTTTGACAGCCCTGAATGTAGCTCTCCATGGTTTCCCATTTTCACACCAGTATCTTAATTAAAGCCACGGACACTTCCTTCCTAAGCTTAGCCCAGTCCTGTCCCTTCGTCGTCACAAGATCTGCCTGTGTCAGTGCGACGTATAAAACGTAAACCAAATAGGCCTAGCTATAAAAGAGTCTCGTACTAAGGTAGAGCAGTAAATATCGATTGTTAAAGGAAAGGGGAGAACTTAGAGTTCAAACAAGTCAAAGATATAATAATGTTATTGGTTTTACGTCCCCACTTAACTACCTTTACGCTATTCGGAGGTGTTGTTCTATAGGATTGATTTACGTGCCATTAAGTTTATTGACACGAGGCAGACTTATTTTAGGACCTTCAAACATCTTCGGGCTGAGCTGGGATCGAACTCACAAATTTGAAGCTCATTTACAGATCAGACACATTTCTCGCTAAGGCGGCTGTGATTCGAAACAACCAAATGCAAGTAAAAATTTTAAAACTCCACATACCTGCAGGTCACATTCTCCGTAAAACTGGAGGCCCCGCGTCTGCGGTGACAATATAAACAGTCAAATAGAACTGCAAGCTTGCATTTGTCTTTTCTAACTGCAATTTATTTATTTATTTATTTATTTATTTATTTATTTATTTATTTATTTATTTATTTATTCCTTCTTCTTCTTCGTTTAGGTCTACGATGGACCACGTGGTTCTTAACTCTGGTGAGCTCTTTCCTTCCTTTTAGCCCAGTATTCCTTCATTCTAGCGCTATGGATGTCTTTTCTTTCTTGAGTCCATCTCCTACTCCTGGACGCAGTGATTTAGTTGTTAGTGACTGGAGAGAGTCAGATGTCTTGACTAACTTTCTGAACTTATCACGGTTGTAAATGTCAATGTGATCAGTGTTTAGGTATTGCAGGTCTTTCCGCACTAAATTCGTCCATTTGGCATTTGTTGCTTTACCTCTAGATACAGTGTTGAAGATCCTTGAAGTGAGTCTCTGGCTGTCCGTCCTGACTACGTGACCATAGAAAATTAACCTTCTCTTCCTCATAGCTGTTGTAATGCTCTCTATTTTACTGTACAGTTCCTTGTGCCTGATTCTGTAGCCATCTCCTTCTTTAATGGGACCCATAATCCTTCTGAGGATCTTTCGCTCTTTCCCTTCCAGTTTCCTGAGTTGTCCTTTCACCGGGCGAGTTGGCCATGCGGTTAGTGGCGCGCGGCTGTGAGCTTGAATCCGGGAGATAGTCGGTTCGAATCCCACTGTCGGCAGCCCTGAAGATGGTTTACCGTGGTTTCCCATTTTCACACCAGGCAAATGCTGGGGCTGTACCTTAAATAAGGCCACGGCCGCTCCCTTCCAACTCCTAGCCCTTTCCTATCCCATCGTCGCCATAAGACCTATCTGTGTCGGTGCGACGTAAAGCAAATATCAAAAAACAAAAAAAAAGAGTTGTCCTTTCCGGGTCATGTTAAGGCATTCTGAGGCGTACAGTACAGATGGTCTTACTACGGTGTTGTAGTGTCTAAGATTCAAGGAGAGGGATTTAGACTTGTATATGTTCTTACAAATATTTATTTATTTATTTATTTATTTATTTATTTATTTATTTATTTATTTATTTATTTATTTATTTATTTATTTATTTATTTATTTATTTATTTATTTATGTATTTATTGAGTTTCAGACATATAAGGTGGGGGGAACAAATTCCGTCCCCGCACCTAATTTCGTCCCCCTAGGGATTTCTAGTTTGCACGGTTGGTAACTCATATTTATCCACGCGCACACGCATAGCCTCATCCCATTGTCTTGTGAGAGTTGGTTGTGTGCACCACGTTCAGTTTCCATGTACAAGGAGGATTCATTTTTCATCCCGAGCTGAGATGATTGGCGTGAGTTAGTGTAGCGGCCATTATGATAAATCAGGGAATGTTCGTAATTTCGTCCCCTTCATTTTATTTCTTATTTATGAAGTTTACTATCATTTTCAGATGGGAAAACGTAAGCAGTGCGATAAGGAGGGCGTGAAAAAGGCTATTAAGACAGTGAGTGACAAGATAATGGGTTACAAACGTGCAAGTAACGCGTTTAACATCCCACGAGCAACGCTGAAAAACTATGTTAAAAATAATACCAAGAAAACATTTTTCATAAATGGCCTTCAAGTAATTCATTATAGGGAAAGTATTTGGTAAGGTTAGAAAGGAAAAAATATTAAAATTAATTGTACTTTTCATAAATCTGGTGCAGGATGAAATTACGAACACATTTTGTTTATTTTAAGGAATTTGCTTAAAGTCGCACCGACACAGACAGGTCTTAGGGCGACGATGGGACAGGAAAGGGCTAGGAATGGGAAGGAAGTGGTCGTGGCCTTAATTAAGTTACAGCTCCAGCATTTGCCTGGTGTGAAAATGGGAAACCACGTAAACTATTTTCAGGGCTGTCGACAATGGGGCTTGAACCCACTATCACCCGGATGCAAGGTCACAGCTGCGTGCTCCTAACCGCACGGCCAACTCGCCCGGTACTGTATAGAATAGTAAATAAGTTACAGGATTGTGACTACCAGAAGACCTCAAGAGGTTTTTTTTTTTTTGCTAGGGGCTTTACGTCGCTCCGACAGATAGGTCTTATGGCGACGATGGGATAGGAAAGGCCTAGGAGTTGGAAGGAAGTGGCTGTGGCCTTAATTAAGGTACAGCCCCAGCATTTGCCTGGTGTGAAAATGGGAAACCACGGAAAACCATTTTCAGGGCTGCCGATAGTGGGATTCGAACCTACTATCTCCCGCATGCAAGCTCACAGCCGCGCGCCTCTACGCGCACGGCCAACTCACCCGGTGACCTCAAGAGTGTCGTGAGATAAAGATGATAGAAAATCGGATGAAAAGTCTCTTAGTAAGTTCCACCAAAAGGACAATTCCTCTCAATTTTAATTACTGTGTTGATGGAGAGATAGTATCTCTTGGGGATCACTGTAATTACTTAGGTGTTAAAATAAGGAAATATTTTCATTGGGGTGCCAACGGCCGTAGCCGTGCTGAAACACCGGATCTCGTGAGATCTCCGAAGTTAAGCAACATTGGGCGTGGTCAGGAGTTGGATGGGTTGCCGCGCGCTGTTGGTGGGGGGTAAGGGAATGGAGGAGCGGAAAGGAGCTGGCCACCCTAACGCACGTAAAGTCCGGCTCAGGAACACCTCTGCGGAGGTTCGGACCTGCCGTCGGGCAGAATAACCCTTACCTTACCTTCATTGGGGTAATCGCATAAACGGGATTTTAAATATAGGTTAAAGATCTTTTTTATATGGTTATGAGAGTATCTGGGGGTTGTAGTAAGAATGTAAATGAGAAGACATATAAATCTCTGGTGAAACCCCCAGTTAGAGTACGGTTGCAGGGCATTGAACCCACAACAGGACTACTTGATATGAGACCTGGAAAAGTTTTGTTTTAGGTAATTTCCGACAACAGAGTAGTGTTATATAAACATAAGACCTATGTGTGTCGGTACGATGTAAAGGAAAATTCTGGGGAAAAATTCTTCGCCCCACGTCAATAGTTACATTGTATTTCGATGACGAATGACAAGCATATTCAAGCCTGCTTCTTACAGATATGTTTCTTCGTGTCCTCTCAACTAATGTTCTGGATTTGTCTCGATAATCACTAGGTGCTACTTCTGTTCATTCTGAATCACGTGGCCAGCGTTAGTTGCATTTAATGCTCGCAGGTTCCAACATAAACCCGACACGTTAGCCTCCCAGCACAAAGAAGAGCCTACACACCTTGTAGCTGCTGCCATCTAGCGAGCAACCGCGGTAGCACGACCAGTCAAGCTCTCCTTTCATTTTCATTTCAATTGTCTTGTGACCTAGCTTAGCTTATCGCAAGACGTAGCGAGGGGCGAGGGCGGGGTGTCTCCAGGGACAGGGCCCCTGCCACAACACGATACCGGACTGACTTATTAAAATGTTACTCGTCCTTATCTCGCTCGCCAGGGACACTGCCCCTTTAGCAGAGAAGAATGCCGCCGGGACGCTAGTTTTCTGTTGTCTTTATAACGATAGTCTGTTTGTGTAGCGATATCACAATCTGAAGATGGCGCTTGTAATTCACCCTATCATTGGCTCGTGTTATTTTAAGTCAGTCCTCTACCCTTTTCCATTCTTTTCTTGAGTTTCTACTTAAAATAATAACTGGCATTTGAAGCAGGCGTGAACCACCGAGATAAATACGGAGAAAGAAAATGCAAACAAGATAGGCTACTCAGTCTCAAAATGTTCCTCTAATCAAATATCATTCAAATTTAAATTCTAATGCAGTTAAACAATAACATGAAGGGAAATCTAGCAAAATGGTGTAGAATTAAATTTTATGAAAAGAGATAAGAGTTTCTTCCTCGTTTTCCATTCAACGTACTACAGTAATTAAGGGCGAGGTGGCGTTTGTCCATATCGATGCTGGTATGGTGTCGAAATGACAATAGTTAGTAGGTCTACCGGTAGCCTATATTGTTTAGATAGCAATGACAATCTCACTGTTCTCTTTTGTTTCAGTAGTGTATGTTGCACTTTTTACTTAATGGCGTAGCGTTGCTATACCGGATCGCATGAAATGTGTCTGTAATAATAATAATAATAATAATAATAATAATAATAATAATAATAATAATAATAATAATAATACGGAAATAATAATAATAATAATAATAATAATAATAATAATAATAATAATAATAATAATTAGGGCTCGGATGTTTAGGAAAAGTCATATTTTTTCTTTGTCTCTATTTTCTTCCCTGATTGGATTTTGGTGCAAATCAGGTGAGTATAGTCACAATTAAGTGATTTTTATTTGTCATATAAATGCATATTTTGGCTATTTTTTGTCATAAAGTCATATTTTGAGCTATTTTCGTAGAAACGTCATATTTCGGTCATGTTTCGGCGGTTTGGCGACAGTTGTAGCTGTGCAAAATCATCGTCAACTTTCTGAATGAGAACTAGTATTTACAAAACTACTTTTCCGTATCTTATCTGTAGTTAATCCAAATGGAATACTTCTATCAAGATCGCGCAGGAATTGTTTTCCTACAGTTTGTCAGAAAGTGTGACATATATTAAGTCGAACTTTGGAATTATATCGAGTGCAACTACTCGTTTAGAAGCTGCTAGCTTAGAAATTCATGCAAGTATTGAAATTGTGAGAAGTGGTGAACTTTCAGCACAACAATCGCATGGAATAGTTGGCGTCAGTGTAAAATGGAAACTTTAAAATGTACTTAATCAAAGTGACGGTTTTCGCTGTGTGTGTTCTTGGAGGAGAAGGTACCAGTACACTTAAAGATGAGTGCATTCTCGACAGCAGTGACTTCATATTATTTAAATATGCACCAATAACTTCTTGTGACGTAGAAAGGAGCTTCTCTTCTTACAAGAATGTGTTAAGTGATATTCGGAGGTCGTTTGCGCCTGATGCTTTGAAGATGAATCTTGTCATACGCTTCAATACCATCCGCGGAGAAGAATAAAAACGTTATGCGAGTTTGCACTATATGCCGAGCCGGCCTACCATAATGTATACAAAGACGTCTACTTAATTCGTCTCGTGGTGCTTAATTTAAACTTTAACGCATTTGAGCAATATTAATGTAAGCTGGGCTTAAACGTTCCAAAATATTTTTTAAAAATAGATTGATTTCTAGTTTTCTTCGTATTTCAAACCACCAATGAAGGGTACAAACATGTTTTGACTTTTAAAATGCTGTGTGATCCGATAATCTTAGCGAAATTAGTATTTTATAAGTATGTATTTACAAATGTTTGATAAGTGAATCGAGGACAATAGACTGTGAATAACTGATAAATATGTATATTCAGAACATTAATATGAAAGTAAGAATGAAGAATTTAGGTAACCAATATGTATCAAAGTAATTGCCGTTTCAATTTATAACTTATTTTAAAATGGCCATATTTAGATTAATCATTTTCGGGTCATAGTTTTGTCATTTTGAGGTCATAGTTGCTTGCTTATTTGGGTTATTTTTAGGTCTTAAACATCCGAGCCCTAATAATAATGACTAGGAATTTATGACATGTAATATTTTAATTGGTTCTCAACAGGCATTGGTAACTTGTACAGAAACCTGATCATAGTTCGCTCATTGTAAGAATGCTAATTTAACTTATTAGGCCAGTTTTGTCATTGTTTGCCATTTTGTATTTTTAGGTCATTTTCTAAAATTATACATCAGTATTTGGTTATTTTATGGAATTTATACTTTTTGAATCATGTTCTTACATGTTTGAGGATTTTGAAGCATTTACGCGTGTGGTATTGGATATCATCACAACTGTGAGCATGAATATGGAGACTTGAGAATCGTCACAACGCTCTGTCAACCCGGGGACTAAAGAAACTTTGACCGAGCTCGATAGCTGCAGTCGCTTACGTGCGGCCAGTATCCAGTATTCGGGAGATAGTAGATTCGAACCCCACTATCGGCAGCCCTGAAGATGGTTTTCCGTGGTTTCCCATTTTCACACCAGGCAAATGCTGGGGCTGTACCTTAATTAAGGCCACGGCCGCTTCCTTCCTACTCCTAGGCCTTTCCTATCCCATCGTCGTCATAAGACCTATCTGTGTTGGTGCGACGTAAAGCAACTTGCAAAAAAAAAAAAAAAAAAAAAAAAAATTGTTCATCACTTACTTCTTCGAAATGTCCAAGCTCCGGCAGAGACACCTCCAATTGGAGAAGACTTCTTCATGAACAGTAGAGATTTTCTTCTGAAGACGCAGAGCAAAGTTCTCTGCTAAACGTAAAGAGTGCCACCTTGTTTTCTTGACACGGCAAAAGCCCAACAACTTATTATAATGTTTATAACATAAATATAGGCTAGACCTGTACCAAATCGATTATTGGCTGTAGAATTTAATTTAAATTTGTCATTAATTTTAAGTTTCCGGATCATTTTTCTGGATTTTTGCCGTCCTTTTCTAGATCATTTTCAATCATTTTGGGTCATCAACAATACTGGCACTAATAATAATAATAATAATAATACCGGGCGAGTTGGCCATGCGGTTAAGGCCGCGCAGCTGTGAGCTTGCATTCGGGAGATAGTGGGTCCGAACCCCACTGTCGGCAGCCCTGAAGATGGTTTTCCGTGGTTTCCCATTTTCACACCAGGTAAATCCTGGGGCTGCACCTTAATTAAGGCCACGGTCACTTCCTACCCATTCCTAGGCCATTCTTATCCCATCGTCGCCATAAGAGCTATCTGTGTCGAAGCGACGTGAAGCAAATAGCAAAAAAAGAAAATAATAATAACAGTGGAGATGCCAAAGTGACGAAATTTTGTTCCGGAGGAGTTCCTTTACATGCCGGTGTCTGTACCGACACGAGGCTGACCTACTGTATTTGAACACCTTTAAATACCACCGGATTGATTCGGGATCGAACCCACTACTGGTAATTTGAACTCTAATGTCTGAGCTACTCAGCTCGGCTCTAAAGAATAGATTTCAGTAATCTTCTCTCCTTGCTTCGTTTAGTGGAGTATATTTATGAAGCTGCCCCGTTCCACATTTGTAAGCTATTAGTAATTGGCGGTATTTGCGCACATGTTAGTCAACCATTATGTATTTTCACCAGTTCTCTGCGGGGAAGATGAGGCAAACCAGGAGGATCTCAGGATTTATTGCAAACCTCATTCCACAAACTGAAAATGAAAAAATCATTAGGGCCTATATTTCGTTGCTGTTTCTGGCCATAGTAATTAGATAAACGATTTTAATGTCATATATCTTCAATTTGGAAAACTATTTCTCATACAGCCCTTCAATGGAACGTCCTCGGGATCTCAAGAAAGCCGGTTCAAACACGCCAGACGAAGTCGGATATTTGATGGGCGGGAAAAGTCCATCGTATAATGTTGGTATATAAAATGTATCCGGTGGCGCATGTCGTGTTTATCAGACAAAAATAATTAACTCTTAGTTGCAGGTGCCCAGGCCACCTTGGCTGAGTCGGCAGCGCGCCGGCCTCTCACCGCTGGGTTCGGTGGTTCAAATCTCGGGCACTCCATCTGAGATTTGTGTTGGACAAAGCGGAGGCGGGACAGGTTTTTCTCTGGGTACTCCGGTTTTCCCTGTCATTTTTCATTCTAGAAACACTCTCAAGTATCATTTCATCTGTCAGTCGTTAATCATTACCCCCAGAGGAGTGCGACAGGCACAATTACTACCCTCGCCGCTAGATGAGGACTTCATTCATTCCATTACTGACCCGGTCGGATAACTGGAAACTGGCTCCGGATTTTCATTGTTTCACAGATCGCCCAACAGAGTTCTAATTTTTCTGCTATCTGAGAAAGTGAAACAGAACTTCAAAACTGACACCTAAATGGCTGGTTTAAATTATTATTATTATTATTATTATTATTATTAGTAGTAGTAGTAGTATGGTGTGTGGCCTCCGGAGAAGCCTGGTGCAGGTTTTTCGAGTTGACGCCTTGGAGGCGAATTGTAAAACAAACAAACAAATAAATAAATAAATAAATAAATAAATAAATAAATAAATAAATAAATAAATAAATAAATAAATAAATAAATAAATAAATTCTTAAAAGACTCGTGGAAACATCGTTTGCTTCACAGAGGCAAAATATACCTCCGTAGTGTGACGGTCAGCACTGTTAGCTGTGGTTTTTAGGGGCCAGAGTTCTATTCCCAGAACTGCCACGGCAGTGGAGAGCTCGTATATCGTTGAAGAGATGCATGCGGCTCACCTCCATGTGGGGTGTACCGAGAAAGAGCTGCACCACCTCGGAATGAGGACACGAATTTAGCCTAATTTATAGAGTCAAAACGTAATATTGCAGCACTATTGGCCCTGTAACAGAATTTGTAGCATCTCAAGAAATATGTGTTTGCTCGCGTGCGTTTTCTAGAAGTGACTGACCAACTTGGATGAAGAAGGAAACCGGAGGCAGTGCAGCTCAGGGAACGATTAAAAGGCTCAGATAAATATTGTTGGGGTGTGATAGCGAGTAGCATCTTTACAAGTTTCTTACTAAGGGGGCCGCGTTTTGTTCGAATCCCGGCTCTGCTGCGAAACTTGAAAAGTGGTACGATTGCTGGAACGAGGTCTACTCAGCCTCGGTAGGTAAACAGAGTTGAGCCAACAATACAGAAGATATATGAAATAACAGTGTTTTCTGACATCAACAGTAAAAGACCTTTAGGCTAATTGTCTGGAAATAAACTGGAATTATGAAGTAACATATTAACATTGAGGAACGATGCTACAGTACACAATAGAGCACTTCTCAGAGCTGACAACATAAAATTAGATGACATGGTCCTCTTACGAGAACTGTATAAGTGAAATTGCAGCTGTTCGGGTTCGAGTTCCGATGGAAGTAGCGGACTCTTTAAGAAAAGCTACTATTTGCGACAAGGTTTAAGTTTGTTGAATTTTCATTAGGTATGACAATGGCTGCTGGAGTGCGTTGACACTGAGAAGCAGAATCATTATGTTTGGGTCATTGTCCAGCGGCTCTGCATCAAAGGTTTTGAAGTATGTTCTCCCGTGCGACCGTTGTTCTAGTGGAACGTGTAAAAGTGCTTGAATGGACAGCAAGGTACTGCGTCCTGAGGCAATCACATTTTCAAGTACTACCCTTTAAGTCTCAAAGTATATGTGAACTTGCGCCTACAGAATTTCTACAGTGAATAGGGAAAGATGTCAGAATTCACCACGGCATCGCCTCTGATCCTCAAATTAGTTGTAAACGATAGATTGGCTATAAACAACTTTCATTCAACACAACACTGATTACATCACCGAAGGAATGATGATAATAATAATAATAATAATAATAATAATAATAATAATGGCGTATCGCCTCCGGAGAGGCCTGGTGCAGGTCTTCTGAGTTGACGATGCCACCGCCGTATAGGCTGAGGATGGTACAAAGACCAAGTCCACAAGACATAGGAATTAAATAATGAAAATTAAAATCCCTGTCCCAGCCGGGAATCGAACCGAAGACCTCTTCGATCAAAGGTCAGCATGTTACCCATTTAGCCATGGAGCCGGACCATGAAGCAATGATAATGCATGACAGCTCCAAAAGCGACATTTTCGACCGGTTTGAATATTACGTCGTCCACTTTGCGACATGTCCGAGTTTGTACTCTCTTGTATGATAAAAGAAGATAAACATGAGTAACAGCTTTCCTTCACACTTTCCAGACTTAGAACTGGCAGTATATTCATAAGCTGGATGAGCAAAATGTTTATATTTTTTGTTGTGTTTGCTGTAATAGATCTTGCAAAAATTGAGAGCTGTCGTCACATTTACATCACCTATTTAGATGGTTTGATTTGAACCCCCCCCCCCCCCCCCCATGGCACTACAGCCCTTGAAGGGCCTTCGCCTACCAAGCGACCGCTGCTAAGCCCGCAGGCCTGCAGATTACGAAGTGTCGTGTGGTCAGCACGACGAATCCTCTCGGCCGTTATTCTTGGCTTTCGAGACCGGGGCCGCTATCTCACAGTCAGGTAGCTCCTCAATTCTAATCACGTAGGCTGAGTGGACCTCGAACCAGCCCTCAGGTCCAGGTAAAAATCCCTGACCTGGCCGGGAATCGAACCCGAGACCTCCGGGTGAGATGCAGGCACGCTACCCCTACACCACAGGGTATTTGTACACACAAATTATTTTCATGGCTCTTTCTGCCTGTGTTCTAATGCCGGGAATCTCCACGTTCCGTTACTCCAGTTCTTGGAAGTAGGCCATGGTCTTCAGATAATGTTATTGTTGTCTTTTGTGATTTTTTAACTATGCAGAGCTTTAAGCGTGCTTTTAAAGCGTTACGCAATCTTCCTCTTTGCTTTCTTTCCAAGTTCTAAGCCGAGGTCGCTAGCTAAATATTTAATCAAACAGTAAGAATTAATATCAAATGATCAGAAGAAAAAAATCAGTCTGTTATTCCGTCCCTCAAGGTGCTGTTTGTTCTGCGTTGCGGTTCTGAAAGTCTACAGAAATTTGGTTTTTCCAAACGCTAATCGACGAAATAATCGTTAAATTGAGGATTTTATTACTTGGTGCGTCAACTACGATAAAAGCTTATACTGGTTTGATGTGTAGGCCTACTTGTGGAAGATGGGCCAATGCGGAGCACATCCTCAAATGTAATCTGATTTTCTGAACCTTCTCTTATTCGATAATCGACCTAATTCCCGCACTTACTAAGCTTTCCTAGGAGCTAGTGGGGAAATTCGACAATTGTTGAAACATGTTCGATAAAATCGGTACAGGAATCACTGTGAGTGACTGAATACAGCGTAGCACTGGGAATGTAGTTACCAACACGGTCGGGTCTGTCGCCCGCTTCTGTGGTGTAGTGGTTAGTGTGATTAGCTGCCACCTCCGGAAGCCTGGGTTCCATTTCCGGCTCTAGCACGAAATTTGAAAAGTGATACGAGGGCTGGAACGGGGTCCATCCAGCCTCGGGAGGTCAACTGAGTAGAGGTGGGTTTGATTCCCATCTCAATCATCCTGGAAGTGGTTTTCCGTGGTTTCCGACTTCTCCTCCAGGCAATGCCGGGATGTAACGGCACCTAATTTAAGGCCACAGCCGCTTCCTTTCCTCTTCCCTCTTCCTTATCTATCCCTTCCAATCTTCCCATGCCCCCGCAAGGCCCCTGTTCAGCATAGCAGATGAGGCGGCCTGGGCGATGTACTGGTCATCCTCCCCAGTTTTATCCCCCGACCCAGAGTCTGAAGCTCCAGAACACTGCCCTTGAGGCGGCAGAGGTGGGATCCCTCGCTGAGTCCGAGGGAAAAACTGACCCTGGAGGGTAAACAGATTAAGAAGTGGAAGAAGAAGAACTTCGGGTCTGTCACGATATTTCTCTAGATATTTCTCAGGATGAACAGTTTCCTTTAGCTGGCGACTTAGGTTGCTTCTGTGTTCCTGCACCTTCAAGTACAGTATATGCAAGCTCATTGTTCTATGTTTATGGATATTTGGACCAGTAGTTTAGCCCTATTTTCCTTCAAACTGTCTTTATATCTAGATTTATTTTTTTTTTTTGCTAGTTGTTTTACGTCGCACCGACACAGATAGGTCTTACGGCGACGATGGGATAGGGAAGGCCTAGGAATTGGAAGGAAGAAGCCGTGGCCTTACTTAAGGTACAGCCCTGGCATTTGCCTTGTGTGAAAATGGGAAACCACGGAAAACCATCTTCAGGGCTGCCGACAGTGGGGCTCGAACCCTCTATCTCCCGATTACTGGATACTGGCCGCATTTAAGCGACTGCAGCTATCGAGCTCGGTATATATCTAGAAATGGGAATTATAGTCCACCTCTGTTGTGTAGTGGTTAGTGTGATTAGCTGCTACACCCGGAGGTTTGGGTTCGATTCCCGGCTCTGTCACGAAATTTGAAAAGTGGTATGAGGGCTGGAAGGTGTCCACTCATCCATCCTCGAAGTGGTTTTCCATTGCCGCGGCCGGTTTCTTCTCTCTCCCTTGTGTAACCCTTCCAATCTTCCCATCCCCCCACCCCCCACCCCACAAGGCCCCCGGTCAGCATAGCAGGTGAGGTCACCTGGACGAGGTACTGGTCCCCCTACGCAGTTGTATCCCCCTACTCAAAGTCTCACACTCCAGGACACTACGCTTGAGGCGGTAGAAGTGGGACCTCTCACTGAGTCTGAGGGAAAAACCAATCCTGGACAATAAACGGATAAAGTCAGAATAAGTCGTTACATTCTGGTAGTTGATAAACATCGCACAGGAATAGAAATACGAGTATGAACAAGTAAAAAATGTTTCAGATAACATTTTCAGTTCTAGTACAGCAGAACCAGTAGCTTCACGAGTTCTAGATGAGGTACATGTTACCTCTTCAGTAGGCCTACTTCCAAAAACATTCCAACGTTGTTCTTAAAATTAGGCACAGGTGTCTTTTCAGTAAATGCAAATATGTTCTTTCCCCATAAAACGTCGAGAATTAGGGATGAGAATTTCAGGAACCAATTCATTTATTTGCAAAGTAAATGCAACATCATTTCAAACGCTAAAAGTCATTAACTAAAATAAACATGATGGGAAAAGGATCATTTCGAAAATTCCAAGGAATCTTGTTTAGTCTCACGTAGCGATGATAGCCTCTATGGTAAAACACACACACACACACACACGCACACAGAATGAAGTAATATAATCATTTTCTTTGCAACCTTTTGTATTATTCCATCCCAAAGTGAAAAAAGCCAGTGATTTCCTTAAGGTCCACCTCTGTGATGTAGTGCTTAGACTGATTACCTGCCATCCGCAGAGGCTAGGGTGAGATTCCGGGCTCTGCAACGAAATATGAAAAGTGTTACGAGGACTGGAACGGGGTCCAATTAGCCTCGGGAGGTCAACTGAGTAGAGCGCATTCATTTCCCACCTCAACCATCCTCGAAGTGGTTTTCCGTGGTTTCCCACTTCTCCTCCAGGAAAATGCCGGGATGGTACGTAACTTAACGCCACGGCCACTTCCTTCTGTATTCCTTGTCTACACCTTCTAAACTTCCCATCTTTCCCATAAGGCGCCTGTTCAGCATAGCAGGTGAGGCTGAGTTACTGGTCCTCCACCTGAGTTGTATCACCGCCGACGCAAAGTTTCACGCTCCAGGGCACTGCCCTTGAGGTGGTAGAGTTGGGATCCTTGGCTGAGTCCGAGGGTAAGGCCAAGGTTGGATTCTAAAAGGATTTTTAATGATTACTGTTTGAAAACGTAATATGAAATCATAGTTGAGTAAAATATTTCTAAAGTAACTGAAGTCAAGCCCAATCCCTTTTTTTTTAATGCTCTTTCCATCACTGTTTAAAATCCAAGTGCAGTTTGCAACATTTTGTCTGGCTGGACGTGCAATGTACGCTGAATAAAAGTGACATTTGACCATTGTTCCTATCTTCCCTCACTACTTCCGGGTAAACTACTTGTTCGTGCGACATCTGTACGTTGATTTCCGAATTCTTATGAACTGAAATTAGTTTGTGTCTTCCCTACACCTGTGTTGTGCGTGTGTGTTTCTCGTGGGACTCTACTGTACAATAGGGCTCGATCCGTGGTGCGTGTGTCTGTATGCAAAACTTTGATGTGAACTGGGTGAGTCGTCACAGTAACCACTAATATGCTTATGAATTTTAATACATACTTCATGGTAGAATTGTAAGTCTGTTGTAATAGTAGTAGTATTAGTAGTAGTAGTGTAGTGTAGTGTAGCAGAACGATCATTTGTCTACAAGTTTGTTCCATGTAGGAGTCTGTTCAGTTCTCTTGGTGTTTAAAAGTTGCTTTGACCAATTCATCAACCGTTTCAAAACCTATTTAAACAGAGAATTTTGTATCATGTTTCTACTACTACTTTGTGTAGGTCTTGGATGGGAATTTAAATGAGACAATGTCATCGGTTTATGACTGCGTATTACTATTGTTTGAGATAAGATTTATTTTTAAATATTTTAATGCATTTAAGTACTTCAGCAGAACGATCATTTGTCTACAAGTTTGTTCCATGTAGGAGTCTGTTCAGTTCTCTTGGTGTTTAAAAGTTGCTTTGACCAATTCATCAACCGTTTCAAAACCTATTTAAACAGAATTTTGTATCATGTTTCTCCCCGAAAATAGTTTAGAAATGAATCATGCATAACGTGATTATTAAGGTTCCTATTATAAGGAAAAGTAATATTTCTTTCCTGAGCTAATTTTACCCGAAATCAGAAGAACAACTGTTTATGATGGGTCTCTCACCTCGTTTAAAGCAATTTTATGTTGCTTATAAATGCATATTTCGGCCATTAACATTGTTTTAGTCATATTTTTCTTTTTATAGTGATATAAGGTAATATTTGGTTAAATTTTGAGTTTATTTGTTTAAATTAAGGCGTCGCTTTTAGCAAGGTACAACATGTTATCTGCGTCGAGTTTGAAACACATGATTTCAAAATAGTGTAGTAGATGGATTTTTCTTTCTTTTAACGAATATATAGGCAGCAGGTTTAAAAGACATGATTTTGAGAAAGAGATGCTGTATGAGCGTACATCGACAGATACCAAACACAGTGAGAACCCCGCCTCAGTACTATGACACTGAATGAATGTGTCAAGTTTTAACGGATCTACTGCAGCTCTGTCAGTTAGCATGATTAAATGTGTCTGCTGTATTATCGCTAACCCTTTCTTGGCATGTTTAATGTTAGGAATATTTTACCTTTTTACCTTTTTAGGTCATATTTAGCTAGTCTTTAGGGAATATTTTGTAGTTCTTTAAGTTAACTTCCGAACCCTAGTGATTATGAACATGTGTACAGTAAGTATCGTAACTGTAAATGGAATTCATATGCCTCATACTGTCGTGCTCTATGAGCTTTCCGAAATGCTGTGAATTCTGCTGTTAATCAAGTGTTCCGAATATTCTTCAGTGTAAAAGCTCCTCGGAAAGTTTATAATTATAGCTTGTTTGAAACAAATGTGTGGCTTTCGATCCTCATTTCATCTTGAAAGCATACAGTAGGCTACGGACGCTTTGCCCCATTGTCCTAGTATTGGTTTCCTTTAAATGTACAGTAGGCCTATATCGACAGATTTTTCAGGGACGGACATTCATATTATTATTATTATTATTATTATTATTATTATTATTATTATTATTATTATTATTATTATTTATTACCGAGCAACTGGCTGTACGATTTGAGTCACTTAGCTATCAGCTTGTTTTCGACACATTCGGCTTTCCCGGATGGGTTGGGGATTTTAATCGCGTGGTTTCCCATTTTCACACCAGGCAAATGATGGACCAAGCCAAGACCAAGGTCACTTCCCTCGCACTCCTCTCCCACCTCCGGCATAAGACCTATCTTTATCGGAGCGACGTAAAGCAACCTGTAATAATAATAATAATAATAATAATAATAATAATAATAATAATAATAATAATAATAATAATAATAATAATAATAATAATAATCTACCACTTTTTCCACACCTGGGGACTCTCGAGTGCGAGCTGTGTCGCACATGTGGATTTGGTCCTGTTCTCCGGTCGGATGCCCTTCCTGACTCCAACCCGTATGTGGAGGAATGTAATCACTATTGCGCGGTTCTGTGGTGGTTGGTAGTGTAGTGTGTTGCCTGAATATGAAGAGGAGAGTGCTGGGACAAACACAAACACCCAGTCCCCGATCGAGAATAATTAAACAGACGCGATTAAATTTCCCGACGCGCCCGACAATCGAACCGGGATTCTCTGAACCTAAGGCTTCAGTACTGACCATTGAGCCAAGGATTCGGACAATAATAATATCATAAAAGAAATGGAGATTAAACATTTTTCTCCAGAAGTTCTTAAAATCTTGAAAGCCATCGATACTACGTATTTAAATATCCTCAAATCCCATCGACCTCAGCCAAGATCGGACACACACACACTCTCTCTCTCTCTCTCTCTCTCTCTCTCTCTCTCTCTCTCTCTCTCTCTCTCTCTGGGACGAGTGATAGATTGTCTCAGAATATAACCGTAAGTAACAATAAGATAAAATTCTTGTCATGACTTTATTTTTACGTTTTCCTCCATGACTAGTAGTAGTAGTAGTAGTAAGAAATAAATACCGTTATACTGGGTTATTCACCTAAGATGTTACATAAAAATGTATAGTCCATTGAAGGTATTCTGTTTTCATATTCTTAAATTGTATTGAGGGACTCGTGAAACATCTTGCTACATATTTGCTTCGAACAATAATAACGGAGATATCGACACCAACTTCGCTTTTTTTAAGTAGAACTACTGTAAACTTAGTCATTTCTTTCCTTAGCAAAAAAAAAAAAAAAGAAGTCACAAATACGGACATGGAACGAATTCATGACTAACATAATTACCTTCTGAAATATCAGTAATATTTCAGTTTGAGAATTTAGAGCAGAGGCAAACTTTTCATGTCGCAGCCCCATTCTGGAACATAGTTTCTTGCGTCCTCATTATTCTTTCTTCGTTCGTCCTCTACTTTGTACAATAAATAAATAAATAAATAAATAAATAAATAAATAAATAAATAAATAAATAAATAAATAAATAAATAAATAAATAAATCTCACGAGATCTTCTGTTTGATCTACCTATCAATAAAATTAAGTAATTACATTATGTGATAATATAAAAGGAGGTATGATAGCGCAGTGGGTTTGTTTCTGGCTTCCCAGCCAAACGGCCGGGCTTCGAGTATCTGTGACACAGGATTGAGATTTTCACGTGAAATGTCATACGGTCCCAGTCAGAGCACACGGCCTCAAATTCACTGCCAAATCCAAACTCCGTAAGGGTGGCTGCCTAATAATAATAATAATAATAATAATAATAATAATAATAATAATAATAATAATAATAATAATAATAATACTTTAACGAATGTTGTATATTTACGAGTGACTAAAAACAAAGGCGCTGGTCTCGTCCCATCAAACCATTCGTTGGCCCAAGATCTTGATGACAAGCAAGCTGCTTCCTTGTTGTTGCGATCCTAGTCATTACGTGTGTACAGCATATGCATGTCTCGTAAATACAATGTGATGTATGCGTTCGATCTGCAATACCTTCATGACAGGAGAAAAGAAATAAAATAATACTGCTTACAAAGGAACATAAGTAAAGCACTATTGTCTCTGACAATATTGTACATGTGAACTCAGGAATGAAGGAAGAGAAAAATTTAACCAAAGTGTGTGTGTGTGTGTGTGTGTGTGTGTGTGTGTGTGTGTGTGTGTGTGTGTGTGTGTGTGTGTGTGTGTGTGTGTGTGTGTGTGTGTGTGTGTGTTAAGGAAGTTCATGAACATAAATGTTAATACAGTGGACGAATGGTGGGTTCTTTTTTTTTTAAATTTGCTTTACGTCGCATCGACACTCATAGGTCTTATGGTGACGATGGGATAGGATAGGGCTAGGAGTAGAAAGGAACCGTCCGAGGCGTTAGTTAAAGTACAGCCCCAGTATTTGCCTGGTGTGAAAGTGGGAAACCACGCAAATCCGTCTTCAGGGCTACCGACACTGGGGTTCGAACGACTCTAATGTTAGCAAGTAGAGTATGGTAATGAAAATGAGGACGTTTCCATGCTTTCGCGAGTCACAATGAATGACTTCCGTCCTACGAACTTATGAACATCCCAAGAGGACCTCAAACACCGTACCATCGCAGTATTTGCTACATTATCTAGGGAACGTCTTCAGTGTATGGTAGGGCAAATCCATTGAATATAGGACATTTGGTGTTAAAATATTGGATTGCAGCAATCCACTGCACCTCATTTGATAGATGAATGTTTCGTTTAATATTACCTTTCTTTCTTTTTTTCTTTCTTTCTTTCTTTCTTAATCCGTTTTTCTCCAGGGTTGGTTTTTCCCTCGGACTCAGTGAGGAATCCCACCTCACAACCACAAGGACAGTATCCTGGAGCATGAGACTTTAGGTCGGGGTATACAACTGAAGTAGAGGACCAGTACCTCGCCCAGCCGGCCTCACCGGTTATGCTGGGGGTATGAGAAGATTGGAAGGGATGGACAAGGAAGAGGGGATGAAGCGGCCGTGGCGTTAAGTTAGGTACCATCCTGGCATTTGCCTAGAGAAGAAGTGGGAGACCACAGAAAATCCACTTCGAGGATGGCTGATGTGGAAATTGAACCCCGTCTATTCACTTGACCTCCCGAGGCTGAGTGGAACCCGTTCCACCCCTCGTACCGCTTTTCAAATGTCTTGGCTGAGTCGGGATTCGAACCCGGGCCTAATCACACTAACTACCACACCACAGAGGTGGACGTTCCTACAAATATTTATGGAAACATCAACAGGTCAGTAAACTCGTCATGGATAGTGAAAATAGTGAAAATGATTCATTCCATTTAAAATACCTGAAGAAATCTGGAGAAATATTGATTTATTCAAATGAAATATCTTGGGAGTCACAATTACCAGTCACCTCAACTAAGAGTTTTGAACAGCAGACAACACATGACATTCAAATAAAATAGCCGGGCTGAGTGGCTCAGACGGTTAAGGCGCTAGCTTTCTGAGCCCAACTTGGCAATTTCGATGCTGGTTCAGTCCGGTGGTATTTGAAGACACGTCATCCCCGGGTCAGTAGATTTACTAGCACGTACAAGAACGCCTGCGGTTCAAAACACCGGCACCTCGGCGTCTCCGAAAATCATAGAACTACTTCATAGGACGTAAAAAAACCAATAACATTATTATCAAAGAAAACATAATGAATGAACCCTTTCTAACATTGATTTTGGGAGCATATTGAAATTAAACTTTTAGTGGTTGGAAAATTACATGTAATTGAGGTGTATGTCCCATCCGTAACCAGTAATTATAAAATGAAAATTTCAGACGATTTCTTCATTACTAAGTGCTATTTATGTGAAAACTGGTAAGACCTTTGGTACACGAATAAAAATTATGATCTCTTTCAAGGGGAAAGATTCACAGAAATCAGTTAATTGAACTTGGCAGACACAAAAGTGTTGTCCTTTTCCTGTCACACCCGTAACCATGTGTCATAAACAGTGACAGGGAAGGATTTAATCAGTCAGGTTATGAGCAAGTATTATATTGTTTCCAGGTTCGTGAACATTAAAAGTTACACTTTCTTAGCAATTATGACACATTTTACTTTTGCAGCTGTCTCACCGTAACCATGGATTTGCCTGGCATCATCCTTCGTCGAAAGTACTGCAAATGTGCTTTGGCGTTGATGGCCAACATTTCGAATAGATCTTCTTCTTATTCTTTTTCTTCCCCTACTGCTTTTCCCACGTTAGTGAGGTCACGGGTGCGAACTGTGTCGCACATGTGTATGTGGCCCTGTTTTACGGTCAGATGCCCTTCCTGACGCCAACCCTATATGGAGGGTTGTAATCACTATTGCGTGTTTCTATGGTGGTTAGTAGTGTAGTGCGTTGTCTTAATATGAAGATGAAAGTGTTGGGACAAACTCAAAAACCCAGTCCCCGAGCCAGAAGATATAATCACATGCGATTAAAATCCCCGATCCGGCCGGGAATCGAACCAGGGACCCTCTGAACCGGAGGCCTCAATGCTGACCATTCAGCCAATGAGTCGGACATTTCGAACAGATAACAAAATATAAATATTTTGTATGAGGAACACTAATTATTGAGGAGCTCTTTTCCAAATGACTCCCAATTAATTTGTAATGTTTTGTTAGTGTTGTTGTTTTTGTTGTTAAAAATCCACCTACATTCAATTACGGATTTCAGAGAGTTATTGTAGTAGTTTTACCACATGGTGGTGGCCATGGTCGTTAAGGCATGAAATCTATATGGTCTGACACTGTGGTTAGCCGGTTCGAGTCTCACTGATGTTTCCACTGTGGGTGGGGGCAGTAGAATAACACCCACGGTATCCCCTGCCTGTCGTAAGAGGCCCCAGGGGCTCTCAACTTGGGAGCGTGTGTTGGCGACCATGGGGCCTTTAGCTGAGTCCTGACATTGCTTCCACTTACTTATGCCGGACTCCTCACTTTCACCTATCCTGTCCGACCTCCCTTCGTCAACTCGAGTTGCTTTCCGAACCCGACGATATTAGAGCATTCGAGGCCTAGGGAATCTTATATTTTCACGCCCTTCGTGGCCCTTGTCTTCCTTTGGCCGATACCTTCATTTTTCGAAGTGTCCATTTTTTTCTCTCTGATTAGTGTTGCATGGAGGATGGTTGCCTAGTTGTACTTCCTCTTAAAACAATAATCACCACCACCACCTCTCATTGATGGAAATAAAAATCACCATCAGAATGCTGCCCGCGAGGAGCGGTAGTGGTATATAATTTCTAATCACTAGATCGCGTGTCAAAAGCCTGGATTCAATCCCAAACCTCTCCGCAGTGTCCATATGGAGTGAGAGCAGAACAATGATATGCATTTCAAAATGTTTTTTGTGCTACAAGGGAAAATATTACTGATTTTTGTTAAATAAAGTGCTCTGAATCCATATCTGTAGATTTTCTGTAACTCGTCAGGAGTTTTTGTAATTTTGAAAAGAATATCGAAAAACATCAAATTTGACGAAGTTCATAATTGAAAAAAATAAATGTAATTTAACAAGACAATATTACCTGAAGTGAGGGATGTAGAATCCAAGTCAGTATTCATATTGTCTCGTATTACGTTATTTTTAGAAATAATAAGTAAATGAAAAACCTCAAAATTTGAACAAGAATTTCAATAACGTATTAGGTACATTATTTTTTAAACACAGCCTCCGTGGATCAGGCGGCAGCACGCCGGCCTCTACCGGTCACTCCATGTGAGATTTGTGCTGGAAAAAGCGGAGGAGGGACAGGTTTTTCTCTCGGTACTCCGGTTTTCCGTGCCATCTTTCATTCCAGGAACACTCTTCACTATCATTTCATTTCCTCTGTTAGCCATTAATCATTGCTCCAGAGGAGTGCGACAGGTCTCTCGGCAGTCAGCACAATTCATATCCTCGCCGCAAGTTGGGGGCTTCATTCATCCCATCCCTGACCCGGTCATTGACTGGAAAACAGGTTGTAGGTTTTCATTTTCAATTTGTCGGTCGAAACGTTGCGACGTTGTGATGCCCTGCTCTGACTTGAGAAACACTCCACTTTAAGCACCTGCAATAATCCGCTAACGTTGCTTCATTCCACTTGCCCTGGCATCTTATTTCCATCGTTTTAATATCATAATGAAATCTTTCAAGGAATGGTATTCATTCACATGTAGCAATGAATTGAGTTTATTCAATTGTCCTTGCAATATTAAACAAGAAACAATTTCAGTTGTTTTTATAAGATTTTAGTGATTCCATTTTGTCTAAATTACCAGCTGTAACGCAATAATAATAGCAGCATAATTGATGTAAAGGTAGCCTATATATTAATTTCGGTATTTAGATATTTTCATGAATTTCAAAACAGTAGTTTAAAAAAAATGGACGTGATGAAACGAAATTACGTATGGGGTTTGTAACTAACCATAGGGGGAACAGAAAAATATAAATAATAATTTCCTTTAAATATTTTTCATTTCAATGAGCCAGTCCTCCTTTGTTTTATTGTCCTGAAAGTAGGTAAAACTCCGCATGATTACTCTTGCTGGGCTCATTAGCGTCACATGTTCATCAAAGGCAAACTTTCGTTTCCGAATTATATCTATCATATAATTCCTTCGTGGGTTATCTTAGCTTCTAATTCACGATTGTGCCGTCTTCTGTATACACTGATGTATTTGATCGGTGTCCAAGGTTTTTCAAAAATCTTTTCCTCTTTCTTTCTTTCTCTTTCTCTATTTAGCCTCCAGCTTTTCCATCATGTTTTCTTGTACATTTCAAAATATTCCGCTACATATAGAGCCTCAGTACGATGATGATGATTATTATTATTATTATTCCCTTTCATCAACATGAAGAATGTTTCTGAAAACAATTGTTTTCTTTGCTTTTCTTTCGTTTCTCCGCCTTTCTTTTTCTTGTCATTCTCATCCTCACCTGATCCTCCTCGTTTCTCTCCTAGTTCTATTTCCTCTGTTCTAATGATTTATTCCCCATTCCCTTTTATTCCATATCTTCTCTGCTCTTCCTTAATAGTTGCAGCTATTCGCCGGTTGCACCCTGTATAACTCGCCTCGTCGTAAATTGATCATTTATTACGTCCTAGTGTACGTAATTTTCAGCAAGAGTCGTAACTACATTGCGCACAAGACTTCAACAATAATATATATCTTCTTCGAACACATTTCTGTGGAAAAAGAGTGCGACATGACCCCAGCACAGTAGTTCCGACGTGGTGCAGTACCGTCTTAGCGCCCACTAAATCACTCCAGGTTTATGTCCCATGCTCCATGGCTTGACATTTACCGCTGTACGCAGAGAGTGACCTGACTCATGTACTACACAATTGGCTCATACTCAGGCATGTAGCAAAAGTGAAATATAGGGTCTCCTGCTCCCTCAATAACGTAGCGTTCGCTCCCCGTCGCACACACTCAACTTTGCTACTGTACTTGCTCAGCTTACAACGGCTTAAAGGCAACGAACACACAAGACGACGCCCTTCTTTATGATCGATTATCGTATAGATCTGTAGCAAATATCTTTCACACGAGGATCGCCATTTCTGATCTGATATTCTCCAGTGAAATATAAGCAACTAGTTTACACTACTTGAATTCCAAAGGCCTAATAATCCGAGAATTCCTTTGATCGCTGAAACATCAGACCTGCGATTTTCTGAACAGGATATAATTTAAAGACAATCGAAGTTTTGAGATATGCAAATTATTATTATTAGTATTATTATTTGAACGGCGTGTGGCCTTCAGAGAGGCCTCTTGTCTGTGAGCATGAGGCCCTACCTGTGATGAATTATAATGCTAAAAAACGACACACAAACATAGCTTCCGAGCTATCGGAATTAATCAATTAAGAGTAAAATTTTCAAAAAACCGGCCGGGAATCGAACATGGTGGGACCAAAGGCTAGCAAGCTCACAATTTTTAATTTATTTACAATTTGTTCTATGTCGCACGGGCATAAATAATTATTACGGCATCGATGGGACAGGAAAGGACAAAGAGTGGGAAGGCAGTGGCCGCGGCCTTAATTAAGGTACAGCCCCAGCATTTTCTAGTGTGAAAAGGGAAACCACGGAACACCATATTCAGGGCTGCCGACAGTAATAATAATACTAATAAAATAAACTGGACAAGGAAGCACGTATGGAACGAATACGCAAACTTGAAATAGGCTATCAAACGTCACACATAATCTCAATAATAATAATAATAATAATAATAATAATAATAATAATAATAATAATAATAATAATAATAATAATAGTCTAATAATAAAGCCTTTTCCAAAACACTAAGATACGTCACTATGAAGCGGTTCGGAAGCCAGCAGTTATGTATGCAGCCGAAAACCCGTCCCTAAATACCAATAAAGGACTCTTCGAAGAGCTGGAGGAAAAAGGAGCAAAGAATAATTAGGGGAAACATGGGATCCAACTATAAGAATGACATCCACCAAACCAGATCCAAAAAGGAAGTGTATAAAAAATAGAGAAAACCACCGACACGATCCGCAAAAGATGGGCCCTCAAACGAATGGACTGAAACAGTTTGGCCAAGCAGTTCCTTCACCTACTTGATTCAAAACCTAAAACCACGATGCCTTGGTTTAAAAACACCAAAGAAGACCTCTAAGTGCTACACATCAAACCGGAAGACGCCTTTGACAGGGGTATTTTCCGAAAAAGGATGGTGATGAACGGGCTAAACCGAGACGAACAACCGGAAAAAAGACACTGTGTCCCTTGGCCAGAGGAACGCAAGCAGGCCCACTCAGAAAGAATGAGGGAATTCTGGACTCAAAAGAAAGCAAAGTTCGCTGCCAAATGTAACAAGACTTAACATGATCCTCGATGGCCCCAGTCAGTATAATAATAATAATAATAATAATAATAATAATAATAATAATAATAATAATAATAATAATAATAATAATAATAATAATACCTCAACTCTGCACATTCAAAAGAAGCGCCCTAATGAACTCTATCTATCCAACAAAATGTGAAACTGCTATTACTAGAAGTGGGGACTTTTATCAGAAGATGTCACTACTGAAGTATTAAGTAATTGTGTTGTTGTGAAGTTGCCTAAACTGACTGGAATTATTTGCTTTATGTTTGTTTACTTCAAGAAGTTTGGACATTTCCCCATAGAGGTCACTACCAAAAACTATGGTCATGTACTCTGGTACAAGAGAACAGAAGTTTTTATTGAAAGAAATTTTGTGTTCATGGTTTCTTTCTAGTAAATCGACTTTCATTTGTTTTTCTTATATATTTCAAAGTTTGCAACACTTCTTTCTCATTCCGCCAGTTTTGAATCTGGCCAATGGGAATTTTCTGTAATTATTTTTCAGTCTATCATAGGCTTCTTTTGGTTCTTTGGGTGTATCTTTGGGTTCTGCCAATGAAATTGAAAGGGTGTGTCCGGATTAGTTCAGAATCCTCTCGAACCTTCCCTTCGTGTATATAAACTGCGGCTGCTCTGGCTACTTTGTCATTTGATCGCCGAATTTCTAAGAGTGTGTGTTAAGAAAGGAGGCGGGGCGCCTCATTCTTCGCCAGGCAGTTCATCAACCCAGGTAATGGCCATCAGTTTTATCTCTCTGTAGCCACCTCCGCCTACTTAGGCCTACACGAGGGGAAGGTCCGAATTTCTAACTATGTAACTAACCTTTTCTAAAATGTAAATTTTTGTTAAGCTAATGTAAAACTTCATAAAGTCTTTAACCTAAATTGGGGATAGAGAGTGCGTTACCCTCTCGAGTTCCCCTTCAGCTTGGTTTTGAGGTGACTACGATTTAGTACCGTTTTTCTTTTCTGTAATGTATTAAATTAACTTTCATTCGAGTCACCTCAGTAGCTTGGAATTAGCCCCTGTATCATCGGGCCGAGAGCCCTGTTAGGGTTTTAATACTTCATTATCTAGGAGGGCAAGTGTACGCCTCCATTACTTTGTGTTCGGGCCATTTACTTAACTTGTTCTTTTTCTACAAAGGCCCAGTAGGTTGGGTAATTGATACCCCTGTGTAAAACAAAAATTGTGCCTTGAGAGGCCAAGAGATCATAATGTTATGTGTAATGTTGCCTTAAGCGGGCGGTTAAAATTGGATGAATGTTGGAGAGCAAATAAACTCTTTTCTAGTTTACTGTAATATTGAGGAGTGCCTCTGGAAGGCTGTAAATTTGTTGGAGCAAAGTGCTCTTGCCTAAATAATACCACTTTGAAATTGTAAACTTGGGGCTTGAAGCCCAGAATTGTTAAAGTTCTGAATATTGAATTTTCCAATTTTTGAAATTGTCATTGTACCTGTAACCTCATTATGTCACTGAGTGAAAAATTTGTTAAGTTTGAAATTCTGAAAGAAAAATAACCTTAAGTTAAAGTTTTAACTCAGTTTCTGATATCGTAGTTAGACCCTTTCAACACCCGCACCTTCTTTCACTTCTTTCTGCTCCACGGATATCTCCGGAATAATAATAATAATAATAATAATAATAATAATAATAATAATAATAAAATATCCGGTTGAGAAGGAGCAGGCAACTGAACACTGTCGCCCAGGGATGGTGCGGGCATCTAGTATACCTTCAGGCCTGCATTCTCACTATAACCTCCGTGCGTTAATGGGAGAAATGCACGGCTGCGCTGCGAGGGGTGAACATTGTACGTGAACGAATGTCACCACGCAAATATCTGCTGTAGTTTTACCGCGTGTTGCAATGACCGACTAAATAATTAGTGGAACTTCAGAGAGTTTTATATGACAGCTATCGGTTCTCCCTATCATTTCACGATAGAGGCAACGCAGTGATTTATGTATCAGTAGTGGTGATAATGAAATTAATGTTCATGTACACATTCAATAATGCTGTCTTCAGAAAAATAATTGGCCTATTCCTAATATGACATCATGTTAGTGTAAGTTAATGCTGCTAGGGAGGTGATTCATTGTTCCCGTGAATGCTCTCCGTCAGAGAAATGTAAGCATATTTCAGCTGTTACTTATGCAGTTCACTTACAAGTAATCGACGCTGTGAATGGTCTTGCCCTCGCAGCTCAAATGTGGGAAAAGTGAAATTTAACAAGGGGAACATATTAGAAAAAAATATTTTCGACGAAAAGGCAGAGGTTTGTTGTTGAACCAATTGAAATTGCTGATTTTGAAACCACTTGCACATTATCAAAAACTTTGCATGAGGAGAAACATCAAAATCACAGTCGCTAATGAATGCTTATTTACATTATATGTTTGTATTTGTAGTGCCAATGATAAAGTCCACCTCCGTAGTGTAATGGTTAGCGCTATTAGTTGCCGTCCTTGGGTCTCCGGTTTGATTCCCAATACTGCCAGAAATGTAAGATTGGTATCAGGGTTGTTACGTGGTTAAAACTATACATGCAGCTCATTTCCGCTAGGGGCGTGCCTGAAAAAGAGTAGAACCACCTCGCGACGAGGACACGAATTTACGTGTGATTACGTGTTTGTAAAAAACAGTATTTCGGTGAGATATTGATATTATGTAATGTTGTAACTGTTCGCTCTCCTACTCTTCTCATTAGAGGAGACGAAATTAGTAGGTGGGACACATGAATTTAAATATAAACTATATGTGGCTTGCCCGCAAATTGCCACGCAAATAGAATCAATTATCATTCCATGGTTTCCCATTTCTGTAAGTGATGTTTGGGCGCCAGCGGTACAGTTTTAAACAAAACTGTACAGCAAAATTTATATTTACTAGCATAGAGACTTATACTTAAATCACAGAGGTAGGATTTTAAATAATTAACCATTAAGTATCGCTTGAGAAAGAAAATTAACGCAATATAAAATAATATGAATTTATTATACAAAAATGAGATGAATCGGAAAAGTTCCTTGAAGCTTGGAGGGATTTTAGAATTTACGTTACTGAGATTTAGTGTTGCTTGCTTTATCTAGTTGAGGCTCAGCAATTACAGCTTCCGTTGAGGTCATCTATATTCCGTGGTTACTCGCTCCCCTCTTCTCTTTGTAGAATTGGCTCCATGGACATCCTTCCTTCTGTGATATGGTTTGGGCTATCTGGACTAGGACTCCCTAACTGCCTAGTCTTTAAATTAGACATTGGCCCTATACTTGTGAAAATTGATCAGCGTTGATCGTATGAGGAGAAAATTCAGAGTTATGAATTTTTCCATGTTATCAGAAATCTCAATCCAACTTAGCTATTCTACTGATACAATAGAGACTTGTACCAAATTCCGTGGACTTGAACTAAACGTAGTTCTTCGTCCAGAATAATTACTGAATATATCACAAGCCGTAAGCTTGTTTCGTCTCACCCTGATCCGACAGCATCACAGCAGCTAAGTACTGTGTCGAAGCGACAACACACTGTACGAAAAATAGCTGTGTCTCGAAGCGACCACTCACTGTTTCAAAAATAATAAAGTAGTTCTCGTTGTGTGTGCCCGCGCTAGATAATATACCCAGGCTCACCCTACTCTTGGTAACAGCTCAATACCAAATCTCAATACAACGAAGCATCTGATTCTTAGATCGCATTATCATCTCCCTCTCTTCATTCTTCACAAGTAACCAGTAGGTGTGGCGATGATGTAGTATTCTAGCTTGCTAGCCTTGCTCGCGGGCCGCTGTGTAATTCCTTTGCTCATGAGTTAAACCCGGAGTCATCCAACTTCCCCGCTTCAAGAATAACTTTTCCGTGTACACAAATATGAGACGAAATGACACCAACTCTGTCTCAACATTGGCCATATTTACAGTACATAATGAATTCCTATCCTACATAATATAATAATTTAAATAATAAATGATGTTCTAATATATACAATATGATTCCGAAGGCCTTATTTACAAATGAATGAAGTTGAATTAATATGTCATTATGAATAATTGCCGATGGCGGATAATCTTGATATCGAGTGATATCGCGTAAAACGATTGTACACTAAATTAATATGGCTGGAGAAGCCTGGACGGTTACAATGTAGACCTTTATATTTGCGTATTGCATTATAAAATTAATTTCATGAGGTTGTAACTGAATACTATAAACTTTCACATGCTTTGTATTGAAATAGGTCATATTAATATTATTATGGTTATAGAATACAATAGTGCGTCTACTATTCTGACATGTGTGCTTTAATAACGATGGCCTACTGCAGCTTACTTTGCAAATATATCACTGCTACAATCATTTGTTTGTAATAATATTAACCTACTTGTAAAGTAATTAAAATAAGTTTCGTAAAGAGTAACTCTGTATTAATTAAAATATTTAAACCGAGTCGCTTCTTGCGATTTACTGCTAAGGTCCACCGTCTTTTCAAATCAATTACGCTAGATCGTGAAAGAAAGCTCTGTAGCTCTGTATCACGGTATCTATTAATGCAGCCAACAGTGATCACATTACTTCTGCCGGAACGTTATGGCATTAAAAAATAATAATCTGATGATAGCACTATAAACTGATTGAATAAATCGCACATACTCCAGCTCCTTACGGTCAATTGTTGATGAACATGCCTCTAAGTAGTTCTCGTAATATCCACCCGCAGCAGCACATTGCTATACGCACGGAGCCTATAGTAATACGTAAAAATGTACACCCGGCTGTGAAAACATGTTGATATAGCAACAGTAGAGAAATCTTACTGTGAAGTAATCCGTTTCTAGTATTAATATTTCATGGCGATATGAAATATGTGGACAATGTTTATAGTATTTAGTGAAAGTAGAGCATGTTATTTTAATGTGATATTGACACAACAGCTGTGTATGCGCTCGAGTGTGAACATGTTTTCGCCAAAGGAATGATGCATATGTTGTCGAGGGAAGGTGTTTTGGGGCTCCGCCAGCTAGTCGGAGCCAAACGTGTGTTAGACATGTTGGAATGGTGCTTTTATCGTGTCAAACTAATACTATTACTGCAAGCTGACTAATAGTGCTCTTATTCTCTACACTGCCGCCTAAGAAGACGTCAAGGAGATTAGCGGTACATTGACAATGATATATTTTATTTTAAAACTAATTAATCTCTAAATAGACGGAATTTACGGAATGTAAACGTGTTATTTACGGGGTGAACAGTGAACCACTGTAGGGGTATTTATTTAAAATAATTATATCGAATTTTTTAATAAACAATAATGTTATTGGTTTTTATGTTTCACTAAGCTTTTTTGATGGTTTTCGGAGATGCCAAGGTGTCGGAATTTTGTCCCATAGGTGTTTGCCAGTAAATCTACAGACACGAAGCTGACGTATTTGAGCACCTTCAAATACCGCCGCACTGAACTAGGATCGAACCTGCCAAGTTGGGGTCAGACCTCAATCGTCTGAGCCACTCAGCCCGGGCGAATTTATTTATTTATTTATTTATTTATTTATTTATATGATAAGTAAATAGTAACATAAAATATTATCTAGATTGAAACTATTTTGATTGCTGTAAGAGGATATTTGTTTGATGATAATAATAATAATAATAATAATAATAATAATAATAATGGCGCATGGTCTCCGGAGAGGCTTGATTCAGGTCTTTTTTCTAGTAGACTGCCTATAGGCAACCTGCATGCCTGTAAGGATGGGACCCTGCCTTAGATTATTTATAATAATGGAGACGCCACACACCCCCAGCCCCCGAGCCAGAAGAATTGACCAATTAAGGTTAAAATCCCGGACCCGGCCAGGAATCAAACCCGGGACCCTGTGGACTAACGGCGAGAATGCTAACCATGTAGCAATAGAGCCAGATTTATTTGATTACTTTCCTTGATTGCATTTTATATTTTAGTGCATTCAGAAGTCTGCCTTTCTTCTGATGCTATCGCTCTTTCCACTGCCTGGAAGAATAGATTTTCCGTTTCCAAGACAAAATTCTCTCGGCGTTTCCATAAACTGTAAAATTTAACTGAGTTGTAAAACCAGTATTATTATGATTATTATTAATTAATTTATTTATTTACCGAGCGAGTTCGCGTGTGGCTACGGACCACACGGCTATGAGCTTGCATTCGGGAGATAGTGGATTCGAACCCCACTGTCGGTAGGCCTGAGGATGGCTGTCCGAGGTTTTCCATTTTCTCACCAGTCAAATGATGAGGCTGTACCTTAAGTAAGGCAACGGCCGTTTCTTTCCCACTCCTACCCCGTTTCTATCCCATCGTCACCATAAGACCTATCAGTATTGGTGCAAGTTAAAGCAACTTATGAAAAGGATATTTCTTTGTTATGCTCAATTAAAGAGCACGTTTGAACTTGTTGGCTTGGTCTGACAGCTTCTCTTCGTCTTCTTCTGCACTTTTTTTTTTTTTTGCTAGCTGTTTTACGTCGCACCGACACAGATAGGTCTTACGGCGACGATGGGACAGGAAAGGGCTAGGAGTGGGAAGGAAGCGGCCGTGGCCTTAATTAAGGTACAGCCCCAGCATTTGCCTGGTGTGAAAATGGGAAACCACGGAAAACCATTTTCAGGGCTGCCGACAGTGGGGTTCGAACCTACTATCTCCCGAATACTGGATACTGGCCGCACTTAAGTGACTGCAGCTATCGAGCTCGGTCTTCTGCTTTTTCTCCTCCCAAAATCCTGTTCATGACTTCACTGTGTTGTTTGTTGCGTCCTTCTCTCCATTTCTCCAGTATTTAGCTTTTTCCGCGAATGTATAATTTGCAGTAAAAATTCCAAAGTATCTACGATTTCTGGTGGTATATTCTGTAGCATACATTTCTTGTAAATGTTGCTTAATATCTTTGAATTGATTGTATTTCGTAGTTTTTTTGTAAATATATTATTGTCTACTCTACAGATGTGACCGTAGAATTCCATGCGTCTCCTACGTACGACATCAATAAACTTATCTGTTGCTGTGTAGAGGTCTGTAGATTTTCTTTTGATCTATATGCCTTTACATTGAGTGGGGCTATAAATTTTTCTAAGCAATTTTCATTCTTGCTTTCCAATTTTATGTTATTATTATTCCCTTCAAATATGAGACACTGATTTACCTATAAATCAACGCGGGGATTTATTTCAGTGTAAGCCTGTCAACCCGCACGCTGTGATAAGTCAGTTATTGTTTTCCTTCCTCGATAGCAGTTGTCCTGAGTATAGACTTTACTTTTGTGTGGTAAGCAAATAAGGACTTCTTTCCTTCATGTTTAACTTTTGACGTTTTTGTTTCCATTCTCTTGAAGATATTACTTTTTCTTTCTGAATGAGAAACCTAACATTGCCGTAGCATACAAAAATATTGCAGTCGTTTTAAGATGCTATAGGGATATGTAAAAGCCAGACGGAATGCCTCACGTGGTACAGTACTGACATGCTCAGCACAAGTTCGATCTTGGCTCAGTCCGGCAGGTGTTCAAATACAACACTTGAACTATTGCAGGACAAGATTTCGGCACCTCAGCGTCTCCGGAAACCTGAAAATGTAGCGAGACGTAAAATATAAGCGTAAACATTGATTGCATAGTTTCCACTAGCAAATGAATAAGTAATTATGATTTGATAAATACTTATCTCAAAATGTTGATGGTTGTTTCTTTAGAACCTACTTGAAATTACCAACTATGTGCTGCGTGCATATGTTTAATGATTATATTGTAATTTATTTATTTATATCACCGAGTAAGTGGCCGTGCGGGTAGGGCCGCGTAGCTATGATCTTGCATTCAGGATATAGTGGGTTCGAACCAGACTGTCGGCAGCCCTGAAAATGGTTTTCAGTGGTTTACCATTTTCACACCAGGAAATGCTGAGGCTGTACGTTAATGAAGACTAGGGACGCTTCCTTCAAACTCATAGTCCTTTGCTCTCCCACTGTCACCATAACACATTTCTGTGTCGGTACGACCTAAAGCCAATTGTAAACAAATATTCTAGCGTCTGTGTCACTTTAACCAGGATCGATTGTTTAAACTTTAGCCTACTATACGGATTCACTTTTCAAACTTGTGTACTCTTCCTAATAGAACGGGGTCGATTTGCAAGGTATGGGAATCGAGTACGGTATATTAACCCAACCATTCACAACCATTACCTTGATCTTCGAAGGCCATGACCCTTTTCAGTTTCTCTTATGATGAATGTAAAGTGGAGCTGATGGAAATTATTTTTTCTCCTTAAGAAATTAATACCATCACCACCTGACCGACTTGAAAAGCATAACCTAATAATAATTCCATTTGTCTGTTGCCAGCCTGATGCAGCCCTTGTAAGGCAGACCCTTCGACGAAGGTGGGCGGCATCTGCCATGTATAAGAAAGTGCCTGTTCGTGTGATGGACGATAGTGTTGTGTATGAGTTGCAGGGATATTGGGGAAAGTACAAACACCCATCCCCAGAGCCTTGGGAATTAGCCATTTAAGGTTAAAATCTCTGACCAGGCCGGTAATCGAATCCGGGATTCTCTACTGAAGGTGACTACGCTGACCTTTAAGCCAAGGAGCCGAATCGTAAGATATTAAGAATTGTACCTTACTCTAGAAGATGAGATTACTTAACAATCAATTTCTTTATAGACTATTGGTGGCAGTGGTAATTGTTCGAAGTATTGCTAGATGGTCCACAATTAAGGTTGAAGTACGGATTTCATGTTGAAAAGTTTGATGCAGTACTCCACGCCATTCTATCCCATGCTAAACTTTTAATTTCTACGAAAATACTGTATCCTACAATCTACTCTATTTGCCTTGTCACGTTACCTTGGAATATTCCTACATTTCCCTCAAAAACCAAGTGAACAAGTCCTGGGTGTCTCAAAATGAACCCAATGAAACTAACTCTTCCTCTGGCCAAACTTCCCCAAATCATTCTCCTCTGGCCGACTTCGTGTATGGTCATTTTATAAACTCATTTCACATTCCGCCGGATCCCAAGGTTGTGGGTTCAAATTTGGCATAGGTTATCGTATTTTTGAAGGACTGACAACAGTCCCTTCGACTTATGATGCTTGGATGCAAGATAAGTATACCTGGTGACACAGTTGGTATTTATCCGACAAAATTAATAATATGCCATCTATCGGTCGCCCAAAAGTTCTAGTTTCTGTGCCATCTGGTAGTGGAAAACGGAACGTCAAAACTGTCAGGTAGGCAGCGTAAGTGGCGTCAATCGAAAATGTTTGCACATGGTATCTGTGCCCTTACGAATATGATGATAATAATAATAATAATAATAATAATAATAGTAGTAGTTTTAAGTCCCACTAACTATTTTTATGGTTTTCGGAGACACTGAGGTGCCGTAATTCCGTCCCGCAGGAGTTCTTTAATGTGCCGGTAAATCTACAGGCACGAGGTTGACGTACTTGAGCGAGTTCAAGTACCACCGGACTAAGTTGCGATCGAACCCGACAACTTGAGCTCAGAAGGCCAGCGTTCTACCGTCTGAGCTACCCGTCCGGGCATATTCTTCTTCTTAGTTTTAGTGTTGTTAACTTATTATTAATCGTATTTGCATTTTTCTGACACTACATTTCAAAAGCTTCTATTCTCTTTTTTCCTGTGCAGTTATTGTCTATGTTTCACATCTATACAATGCCGCACTCCATGTAAATGTCTCAATAGGCATCTTTCTAAAACCTGTTTTTATGTTTGAAGCGAGTATAATATTCCGAGTCTTGCCTAAAACGTTCTGAGCGTACTCGGTGAAAATTCTCTGAAGCAGGATTTTACCCTACTTACACATAGTTCCAGTGAGAATCACTCCTCTGACAGTTCAGGGACCACCCGTGGTTTGTATAGTCCTAGTCGCCTGAGGACAAGGAGGGTCATGAATCAGAAAATGTCCGAGATGCCCACTCCTATTCCATAGTACTGTATCTGGTATCTGTACTCTAAGGATCGCTTACTAGGTCACTCAGCCGTTGCCCATGGTTCACGAACTAGGACGTGACTACATTAACCCACTCCACGAACACAGAAGCTTGCAGACTAAACGCTGAAAGGCATAACAGACTAAAGTAAAGATGTATGAAACTTATGATTTCTAGTATTCATGAAGTGTAGTACAGATAAGGTCACAGTCTTAGTTGTAAATGATTTATTTATGGAGGTTCTTCTGAACTTGTAGGGTGTTTTTGTAGACTGAACCCAGCAAGGCATGCCAACGTATTAGAACTTTTACATTTTATTACTGTGTTGAAATAATTTGAAGTTACATAATATCTTAGTTCAAACAAGATAGTGTGTTGCAACTGCGTCACAGGTTCTTACTCCAAAAGATGTTCCAGATTACAAAGAGCCTGGTATTTCCCTGGCATGTACATTATATCCGCAGTGTTTGTGGAGACTTGGCAGATACTGGTATTGTTCTAGTCAACACTGTGTTTATCGAGTTATGACTGTGTGTAACTAGGATGATTGATGTTAATTGAAGATGTTAGAGCCCCTTCCACTTGTGTTGACTTTGTTCGGTGGCAGCTAATGACTTGTGCAACTAAACTCTATGCCTGACTTCTGGATGAGACACTCTAAGTGGCGATGATTGGGCTAAAAGCCTGGCTTGAGCTTCTGGCTTTACTCTGACCCTACCGCGGCACGACCAGTGCTGGCCAGTTTATTTATTTATCTATCACGAGTTTAACCATAATTGGCGATACGGAAACGGGCTACATCCCCCATCAACCCCCTCCCCCTTCCTCTACCACCAAAGTGGGGCTGGCGAGCAGCTGTAATGGGGGCTGTACAGCGCAGTAGCGCAAGGGGACTAGGGCCACTTTGCAGATGGCGGCGGTGGTTCTGACGAGCTGTGCACGTGTGCCACTCTTGCATGAAAGCGACGTCGCGATGCTATTTTGTCACCTCCACACACAAAGCACTTCGGGAAAGGAACACGGGTTGAGCGCTGATCTACACACACACGTGCGCACTTCGTAACCTTTATCTTGTTTCAAGAAAGCAAGAAAATAACAAAAAATAGGAGTGAGGATAATAAAATAAGAAGAAGGTAAAAGGTAGGAGTAGTGGAGAAGAATTTCTTTAATAACCCCCACACGCTGTGGCCTGTGATGCATTATGTAGATGTAGGGCTATGTCTGGCTCCAGGCAACCACCACCACTTTGCGACAGCTCCATCTACCGGACAATCAAATATTTAAACTGGACTCAACTCCTACAAGGAGTGGCAGGCATCTGACGTCCAACACAGAGCCTCCACAGCTTCTGCCAAAGGTCGTGTGTCAAGTCGGGTAACAGTCACTAGCATCTGTTGTAATCTTGAGCCTTCTCTAATAATTGCAATAACTATTCTATTCTGTTAAGAGCTAACTGTATCTATATCTGTTACCGAGTAATTGGCTGTCATTCGGGAGATAGTGGGTTCGAACCCCCACTGTTGGCAGCCCTGAAGATGGCTTTTGGTGGTTTCCCATTTTCACTCCAGGTAAATGCTGGGCCTGTACCTTAAGACCACGGTCGCTTCCTTCCCACTCCTACTCCTTTCCTATCCTCTCCTATCGTCACCATAAGACCTATCTGTGTCGGTGCGACGTAAAGCAGATAAAATAAGGTGAGAAATATCTTTCGAGGTTGAACTGGCTCTCTTGGAAGACATCTGCTGAGCAATGACTGAATTACTATGAAACAACTTGACGATACCCAGATGCTCTCCGTTGGCCAATGTCACAAACTGATTAAATTTGTAACACTTCGAAATTAATTCAGATAATAACTTCTCTTAAAAAAAAAAAACATTTCTGCAAAGGTAAACATTCCTTAACACGTTGAGTGCCAGACCGATTTTCATAGGCTTGCCGTCTAGTGCCGTGAGCTAATAACATCGAGTTACTCCCTGGTGCCAAAACGTTCACAGGCTTAACCAAGCAAATGATCGCTGAAATGAGGATGTATTTATGATATATTAGGTTAACTTATTATGTATATTAGGTAAAATATTGCGACCCCATATGGGGTCGTATTGATCATTACGAACTGTACATGTACACGCGCCCCCATATGGGGTCGTACTTATACAGTAGTTACTGTCCCGACGCTCGGTCATACTTACCTTTTCCTTTGCAGGGACGCGTTATATGCTGTTGATTATGATAGATATGTTATATTGTTCATACTGGAGCCGTTAAAAAGTACGATCTCCGATTTAAGGTCAGGAAATGTTTGTAAATGACGATCTTCCGATTTTAGGTTAGGAAATTTTCGTATAGAATATAGTTATATAAAATAGTGAAAATCAGTTGAATTTGGTAAATTAGGATGTAACAGAATAATATTATAAGAAGAATTAGTAGTTACGGAATATTGAATAAGTATACAATTTTTTGTATAACTTTCAATTTGAGTAAGAGAAGCTGGCAGCGCTGGTTGTGCACATGGGAAACCAGTGACTATATCGTTGAAGACGGTCATAATTGTTGCAACAGCTGGCTGGGAAACCTGGAGTACAGTGGGGAAGTGTGTGCTGAAGACTGTAATTCATGAATGTGGTTGAACATGCGAGATCGATTTTTGCTGTATACTGGGTTCAAAATCACTGTAACTATATACTTCGTCTACATCATCATTGTCCGACTTGTTCGATATATCGTCCAGACAGTCTGCACTAAGTCTTTTACTGCTCGATTTACTCTTAACTACTTAAAAAAGAAAAGGAAACTCAGAGCACTGCACACTTACATAAACAACCCGTGCGTGAGATAGACAATGACTTTGTCACCCTACAAAGCACTCTTGACGTACCCATATGGGATCGCGCCAAAACAGGAATTGAGAAATGGAAGGTGGACTATGCACGTACTTTAAATAGACGACCAGCAGATGGCAGGAAGAGACTTTATACATCTTCGAAACACATACTTACTGCGCACCCAAATGGGTTCGCACAGTTCTCGGTTTAGAACGAACGTACGACCCCATATGGGGACGTGAAGTTCAAAAACTTGGCTACTCTCACGTACCCATATGGGGTCGTATGGCACTCAACGTGTTAAAGTGTGCATGCAAAGACGCTATTGAGATTTAGAGCCATGAATGAAAAAAGAAACTTTTCCCTTTGCGAAAACTTAATGATCATGGATATGTATTTCATCTTTAGCGGCCAAGGCCGACGGTAAATGATTAATGTAACGTTACTGACTTTCTATTTCAACACCCACTATTTATACAAATCCACAGCCGCAGCATCTTTGGTGACCAAGACCTTCGGTATCGACTAATATGACGTCACTTCCGTTACGAAGTTTGTCACGTTATATAACTTTTCGGATGGCCCTCAACCATAACACACATTCATGACGAAAAAGCCCTCTTCCATTTAACTTGTTTTTGTTTTATTAACCTCATCCCTATATTTGTTATTTTATTTCTTTCTTGAAACGAGATAGCTTGCGGTACAGACGAAATTGTAAAGTTTTGACTTTCCGTTATACAATAATTAATTATGAAATTGATGACACAAATGTGTTGCAGTCAATGTATTTTTATACACCACAGAAACTAAGTCGTCCTAGAAATATCTTCACACTTTCGAAGGCTAAGGCAGAATTCATAAGAACTCCCCAATTAGCTGAGCAATCAGACTTTACAATAGTATTCATCCCTACGCTCATATTTTCAATATGATAGAAACAACATTCAGTTCGTCAAGTAACACTGTACTTCTCGACATAATTTTATAGATACGAAAAGAATTAACAAGAAAAATAAGTGTAAAAGTTGTAAATAATATTCAGTGTATTACATCCCAAATGAAATATATTGTTCTTTGAATTATTATATTAATTCGTATTAATTAGTAATATAATTAGTTACATTATCCTTCATGTATTTTAAAAATGTGGATTGTGTGTTACTGGAACTAAGTTGAAGACTATTCTAGCTAATGCTTTTTATGTCTAACAAGGGTCTGACATGTGCCTCATCGATTTTTATAAAATTTCGCAGGGAATTTTTATATTGAAAATGAAGAGGCACGTGTTTCGACGTTTTGCTAGACACTCCCTAGTTCTTGAAAAAATCAAGGTCAATGTTGGTGAGGGTAAATCGTATTTTTAATGATATAGGCCTAGTAAATCGAAAGATCGTCTAAAACATGTTTTATTTATATAATATGTGGTCCAGAGTTATTAACGTGTTTGTATTTTCATGTTGTAACAGAGTGAGGTGGAGGTCATACTACCAAACCACTGGTCCGTGTTCGATTCTTGGGCGGGGCTTTTTTGTTGTTTTGTTTCCATTCAATATTCTTATTAGGTGAATCTGATAATATTCTGATAATCAGAATAGTTTTCTTTGCCTTTCTTCGAAGTAAAACATTAGCATTGAAAATACGACTTTCCGTCATCAGTTTTGACATCGATTTTTTCAAAAACTAGGGAGTGTCCTGCAACACACTTCTCTTTATTTTCAATAGGCCTATAGAACGTCGCTACAAAATGTTATCAAAATCAGTGGGGCACGTGTCGTGAACAATGTAATTGTTCACAATAAATAAATAAATAAATAAATAAATAAATAAATAAATAAATAAATAAATAAATAAATACATTTTAGTAACACATTACGTAGCCAATATGACTGAGCTCAGCCATTATAGCGAATACGGAGAGAGGTAGACACAGATCTCATGCTGGCCGTCCCCAACCTTTAGATACATGATACAACACTGTAGAATTTTAATTAAAAATCTAATTTTTGAGTTTCTGAGGAGAATTTCCTGTACCTGTTCATGTTTCACAATTGCTACTTAGTATCTTCCACATTAGGCACCTCGTAGATATATAAACCACTGGCCCTATAGCGCGGATAGAGTTTGTCATTGTAAGCTGATTTGTATTATTAGATCTAAAATATAATTCGTAAGGAATATACAAATCATATGAAAGGAGTAAGGTATATAAAGATATTTTATAAAATAATAATAATAATAATAATAATAATAATAATAAAAATAAATCATTTACCTGGTTCAAAGATGGCCGAAATCGTCCGACTCATTGGCTCAATGGTCAGCGTTGACCTTCTGCTCAGAGGGTCACGAGTTAGAATCCCGGCCGGGTCGGGGATTTTTATCGCGTCTGATTAATTCTTCTGGCTCGGGGACTGGGTGTTTGTGTTTGTTCCAACACTTTCCTCTTCATTTTCAGACAACACACCGAACTACCAACCACCAGAGAAACACGCAATAATGATTACATTCCTCCATACATGGTTGGCGTCAATAAGGGCATACAGTCGTAAAACGGGGCCGAATCAATTTGTGCTGCACAGTTCGCACCCGCGACCCCAATACAGATTTGTCTTACGGTGACGATGTGTTAGGAAAGGGCTAGGAGTTGGAAGGAAGCGGCCTTGGCTTTAATTAAGGTACAGTCCCAGCATTTGACTAGTGTGAAAATGGGAAACCGACGGAAAAGCATCTTCAGGGCTGCCGACAGTGGGGTACGAACCCACTATCTCCCTAATGCAAGCTCACAACCGCACGGCCAACTCACTCATTTTGTGGCGAATGCTGTGCGATCTCTTGCTAGATGGAATAGTCTTTCAACATTGAATTCCAGGCCATTCTTTGATGTTTCCAAGCCATGATGTTCGCCCCCTTCCGACACCTCTTCGACCCATCTATTTTTCCTTGTACAATCCGTTGTAAGATCAGGTAACTGTCATTTAAGAGTTTAAGAAATTTAATTAGTTGTATAATACAATATCCACTTTTCACTACTAGAATGTCCATTTCCGTAATAGAATGGTTAGAGCTATTAGGCTAGTTGCTGTTCTTGGATGCTTGGGTTCGATTCCCAGTACTGCTAGAAATGTAAGATACATGTTTCTTTCAGAATATTGTGGAAAATTTTCTGTGAAGTGTGAGCCTCCGGCCGCGCCGGTCCTTCACCGCTGGGTTTCGTGGTTCAAATCCCTGTTACTCCATGTGAGATTTGTGCTGGACAAAGCGGAGGCGGGACAGTTTTTCCTCCGGGTACTCATCTTTTCCCTTTCATTCCAGCAACACTCTCAAATACCATATTTCATTTCATTAGTCAGTCGTCAGTCATTGCCCCAGAGGAGTGTGACAGGCTTCAGCAGCCAGCACAATTCCTGTCCTCACCGCTAGATGGGGACTTCATTCATTCCATTCCTGACCCGATCGAATGACTTAAAACAGGCTGTGGATTTTAGCTTTCATTCTGCGAAATATCATACTTGCCATTTGTGAGTTCATTATCAAGAAACTGTCACGCTGAGTGGTCCGGAAGGTAAAGCGCTAGCCTCCTGAGTTGAAGTTGGTTGGTTTTATCCCAGTTTAGTCAGGCGGTGTTTAAAGGTACCCTTAAATATGTCATTTTTCATGTTGGTGACTTCTAGGGGTGCAGGAAATCTTTTAATTACCGATATATTGATAATGCGATATACTGAAAACCTATTTTCAATAATCGATATATATTGCACATAATAAATCGGTATGTTCAAACGATATCCATATATCGCTAACGATAAGGATAAGCCAAGACCAACTACAATATCATCAGACCTGAATGCACATATCGATACCTGTCAAAATGATCACCGTATTGGGCTACTGGCCATCTTTACGTTCAGTTTGTTCGGTTTATTCTGCCTGAGCACGCGTCTGGTTGGTTGAGTTTATGTTGCTAATGGAATTATTCGCGGTTTAATTATCCATCGAATATTTGTATAAGTAGGCCTATATGTAACGTTCTTCAAACATTTGGCCCGTCTTGGCTATCTCTTCAACACGTACTACATGTACGTAACACGACCTAATACGTTGAAAGTCTGTTTCGATTACAATGCGGTCGTGAAAATTCTATATTCATTGACATGCCCCACAACGGGCGACTTAAACGCACTCTACAGTGTGCTAGCAGCAGTGCCAGACCTGTAGCTCAGATCCTTTCAAACAGAACAAAGATGGCCTAGGCCACCATAGCTCAATTGGTAGAGCAACCGACGCGAAATCGGGAGGTTGTGGGTTCGAATCCCACTGGTGTCCGGCTGGCCATTTTTGTTCTGTACTTAACATCTCTTCAACACGTACTACATGTACGTAACACGACCTAATACGTTGAAAGTCTGTTTCGATTACAATGCGGTCGTGAAAATTCAATATTCATCAATATTCATTATTAAAAGCTTCTCCCAAATTGTTAAAAATCATTTTATTGTACTGCATACAAGGAGGACTAACTCCAGAAGCTCACCATGGTTAAATATGTATTAAATATGTAAGTGTTATTGTACACTTTGTCAGATTTATTCAGCCTGTTATTGTCGGAATTATAAATAAATAAAAAAAGAGCGTTTCATTGTTCTTTCATTGTTATCTAATTATTGTACTGTTGATGTGTTAGTGATATAATAATAATAATAATCATCTTACCTCTACCGGGCGAGTTGGCCGTGCGCGTAGAGGCGCGCGGCTGTGAGCTTGCATCCGGGAGATAGTAGGTTCGAATCCCACTATCGGCAGCCCTGAAAATGGTTTTCCGTGGTTTCCCATTTTCACACCAGGCAAATGCTGGGGGATGTACCTTAATTAAGGCCACGGCCGCTTCCTTCCAACTTCTAGGCCTTTCCTATCCCATCGTCGCCATAAGACCTATCTGTGTCGGCGCGACATAAAGCCCCTAGCAAAAAAAAAAAATCTTTCCTCTGCTACCGCGTGCAGACATTTTAATTTGATGCCATCTGGCTGTCTGCTCGTTAATCCCCACATTCCGTTTTACTCTAGGCCTTCTAGATGGCAGAGTAAACAGAATCGCTCTTGGGCGTGTACAGTTGACTTTTAATTAATTTTGTTGGGAAACACTAAATATGTCGGCAGGGGATTTTTTTTTTATTTTTTTTTTTTTTTTACATGCGGACATCGTACGACATGTAGTGAGTGTCGCATGGACTTTCTTCCGCCCTTCAGACATCCGATTACCTCTGCCGGATTTGAACGGGCTACCTTGGATCCGGAGGCTGACACTCTAGCACAGATCCACAGAGGCAGCACTGTCGAAGAGTATAACAATGCTCTAAACATGTCACATTCATTGAAGATACAACACATTTTTTTATCATGATTTTACACAAAATATTTTGATCGTTATATTTGATTTGCTTTCCTTGGAACTGCCGTGATCCCAGTTTTATAGAACTTCAATATAATTTCAAATCCTTGTATTTTGGAAAAATATAATTTGATATCGAGAGATATCGATATTTAGTTTAGTAATATCGGCGTGTCTATACCGATATCGAATGAAATCGATAATTTAGTAAATCGGAACGTCCCTAGGCATTGCATATTCCACTGTTTACACTAAATTCGAATTCTAGCCAAGCCATCAGAGGCTCAGAGGTATTGATTGGATTGGATATTTCCAGGTTGCAATTCCACCTTCACTAGCACCATCTCTTACAGAATTATCGGAGTTCTCTGGTGCGCATGTTGTTAATGATGATAATAATTGAAAGAGAAACGATACATTTATGGAAAAACCGATATATTATGCGATAAATTGAGTCAAAATTTCGGTATCGATAAATCTAAAGGAAAATATCGGTATTTCATAAAAAACCAATATATCGTCCCCATCCCTAGTAATTTTACTGACACGTAAAATACAGTAGCTACTGTCTCACAAGAAGTCACGACAGCTGGTAGGTACGGCACGAGTAACAGATGATTTTACACTAAGCTACAAACATTAGTCGGGAAAAACAGTGCGAGCTCTTTGAAAGAGATGCGCCTTCATTATTAAACCGTTCATTATACAGCACTTAGAGTAACTGTGTAATTAAAGCACAATTGCACTACCACTTTGAAACTTCACAACAGCACTTTAGTTGGTAGAGTGGACGGAACCGATGTTTACTGCTAATAATAAGAGTTGATGTCTGACATTTCTTAGAGGGAGGTCCGTTTACTGCCTGCCGAGGCGGGATAAAGGGAGTGGCTGTGTGGTTGCCATGGAAACGAGGGTGGGGCGACTGCGGTTGCCATGGAGATAAAACTTCAGAGCAGCTCGTCTTGCTGGGAGTTGCCAAACCTGTCACTGTCACTGATAAGAACCTGATTATTTGTATAAGAGTGATCGCAAATGGGACGACACCGCTTGGCCAGGTAGTCTACAACAGATCACAGCGGTCAGAATGAAGGAGGGAACAAGTGAGCCGGAAGCGAGGGGTAAGAGCATGTAGAAAGGAATGCTGGAATGTGGCAACATCGTGAAATGGCACGTGCAGTGCTCCTCCCTCCAACCTTACCTGTCAGACGCCAAATTTAGTCAAGTCTATTATAGGCCTTGAGACTTCGATTAACGCATGCCCAGCAGCCATGCTTACCGTCCGCACCTTTTACCCCGCATGCACGCGACTTCTTTCGTCAGTCGACCATAGATATGTAGGACAAAGTTATGGCACCTTGGCGTCTCCGAAAATCATAGAAGTAATTAGTAGGACGTAAAACCAATAACATTATACGTTTTGTTTTCATGTTTTATTTTACCTTTCTGTAAACCTTTCGATGCTGGTATTTTTATTCTCAACCCATCTAATGCTTCTTCCAATATGGACCGCGTCACTTTGTTTACAATATTTCATTCAAGTACGATTTGGCGATTTTAGTAGTGAAATGAAATGGCGTATGGCTTTTAGTGCCGGGAGTGTCCGAGGACAAGTTTGGCTCGCCAGATGCGGGTTTTGGATTTGACTCCCGTAGGCGACCTGCGCGTCGTGATGAGGATGGAATGATGATGAAGACGACACATACACCCAGCCCCCGTGCCAGCGAAATTAACTAGGTATGGTTAAAATTCCCGACCCTGCCGTGAATCGAACCCGGGACCCCTGTGACCAAAGGCCAGCACGCTAATCATTTAGCCACGGAGCCGGGCATTTTAGTGGTAATTATGATAGAAACCCATAGATTGTTTAGATACGGATCTCCTTGCAGTCCCATCCTGCACTAACTTAGTCAGCTCTACACAACTACTACTAATAATAATGTTATTTGCTTTACGTCCCACTAACTACTTTTTACGATCTTCGGAGACGCCGATGTGCCGGAATTTAGTCCCTCAGGAGTTCTTTTACGTGCCAGTAAATCTACCGACACGAGGCTGTCGTATTTGAGCACCTTCAAATACCACCGGACTGAGCCAGGATCGAACCTGCCAAGTTGGGGTTAGGAGGCCAGCGCCTCAACCGTCTGAACCACTCAGCCCGGCTACACATCTACAGCATTAGCCGTTTGCCATATTCAAGTCTTGACCTACCTCTACCATTCTTACTCCCCTTCACTTTCATTCAAAACCAACTAAATAATTCCTGGGTGTCTCAAAATTTGTCCAATCTATCCTACCTAGAATTGAAATTTATTTATTTATTTATTTATTTATTTATTTATTTATTTATTTATTTATTAGTGTCTTTTCAGTGGTGAAGTTAGGGTTCTAGGCCCTCTCTTACACTTAGCCATTTTTTCTTCCTAGAGTAATTCAATTTAATGACTGGTTTGCCCCTGCGACGAGTCCTCTCCAACAGGGTCGATCCTGTGCAGTACGTTTTGCGTCTGCATAGCTCCTGCATCTTGAGTTCACAAGAAATATCTTCATAAACATAAACAAACAAACATACTAATTACAACCTTAAATAAAATGTTAAGATACTTAGTTAAAAGTACGTAAATAAATAACTACATTAATATTAACACTAATCAGTATTAAAACCACGAGGAAGACAGCAGGTGGCTGATCAAGTTCTGCGTACCACCAGTCTGATTCTTCAGCAGACTTTAAGAGAAGCTGAACATCGTCAAAGTTGGCGCCGCTTAATCAAGAATATTGTGTGAAGTCAGATGGAGTCACGACGCTCAGCAATGAGTTACACGACCCTGACGATGAGTATTAAAAACTCTTAAAACTGACTAATCCTATGTAATACATGAATAACCAAAATCCCGCATTCGATGGTGGAATTCGAAGCAGGAATCATCACTATTTTGTAGGCTACTTATGCAGTGCTCGAGAATCAATTAAATGGTGAAAGCATTACAGGAAGAAAGGTTTCAATCCACTTGACTACCCTCCACTCTCTATTGGTTTCTCGCTGAACATCTCTCAACCCATTGGCATTCTCCTACTTAACATATTCGTATTTTGCTGAGTCTCCGCCGGATACGGAATAGGTCTCAATACATTTGGAAAAGAAAGATATTGTAAGAAAAACCCACAATCTAGTTGAGAAGATGAAAGGCGAGTGAGTCTTTTCTTTTAGCACGTGCAGGAATGAGCAAGGCAAGTGATTGCAGTTATTGCGTGTGCGACATGTCACAACACAGGGCTGCCATCCTAACAAATTGCAATATTATGCAAGCTCTGAGCTGGAGAGCGGCTAGGGTGAGGGGAGTCCGGGTTTATTCGATAAAATGCATTACCCAGTCAATTTATAGGCGATAAATGGAGCTGAGTGGGGTAGGGGATGTGTGAAATGAGGGAGAGAGGCTATACTAGTACCGGGTGCGTCTTCACTGCTGTTCTCATGGCGAACTCTTACAGACCTACCTCCTTATCGTCTTTGTTGCAGACCATGACATCGATGTGACCTTTAAAAGTAAGTCGAAAGAATATCTAGTTAGTTGAGCACATTTATATACAGTAGAACCTCTGTTTAACCGGAACAATGGGGGTGAGGGCTGGGGGGGGGGGGGGGGTTCGGATAATTAAAATTTTGGATAATATTTAAAATATTTTTTATGAAACGTTGTTTGTTGTTTTAGATTAAAGTAAATGAAGTCAACTTTTTTTTTTTTTTACAATTTTGTTTTAAGTCACACTGACACAGATAGGTTTTATGGCGACGATGGGAGAGGAAAGACCTAGAAGTGGGAAAGAAGCGGCCGTGGTCTTCATTAAGGTACAGCGCCATCATTTGCCTGGGGTGAAAATGGGAAGCCACGGAAAACCATCTTCTGGGCTGCGGACAGTAGGGTTCGAACGCACTGTCTCCCGGATGCAAGTTCATAGCTGCGCGCCCCCAACCGCACGGCCAACTCGCTCGGTATATACAATCCTAACAAAGCATTCTAATAAACTCAAACTACTGTACACGTTTAGAACAAACCATGTTCCATAGTGCGTATACTTATGCTCTACATATTGCAGTATATATTTTTTAAAGTCTTCTAATTTCGTTTATTCTTTCCTTTTTACATCATTTTCTAGGAGCTGTATCACACAACCGTTTCAGCAGCAGAACGTCAGAAGGCTTTGATTCGTCGCATCACAAACTGAGTTTGTAACAGAGAAGGGAAGAAGACAGTCAAGGCCAGAATCCAAGTATTCTTTCAGTCTTTTCCTTTCATTTTAAATAGGACCAATAATATTTTTTATTATTATTATTATTTTGATTATTATTTTTTTTTCTGCTAGGGGCTTTACGTCGCACCGACACAGATAGGTCTTATGGCGACGATGGATAGGAAAGGCCTAGGAGTTGGAAGGAAGCGGCCGTGGCCTTAATTAAGGTACAGCCCCAGCATTTGCCTGGCGTGAAAATGGGAAACCACGGAAAACCATCTTCAGGGCTGCCGATAGTGGGATTCGAACCTACTATCTCCCGGATGCAAGCTCACAGCTGCGCGCCTCTACGCGCACGGCCAACTCGCCCGGTATTATTATTATTTTTATTATTAATGTTAAGGGGTTTCCGTGGTTCACAGAGGTGTAAGAAGGTGCTGGTGTGAATGGATGGACAGAGAAAAGATCAGAGCATAAGAATAAGTTAAAACACTAAATTTTGAAATTTTATTTATTTCCTTTTTTAAATTTGGCAGTTAGAGAATATGAACAAACAACAACAAATAAAGGTTAAATATGAGCTCGTCAGCTCCCACAATAACAGTGGCTTAAATTCAAAAATCACGCACAATGGAGAAGATCATCGGCACAATAGTTTACAAGGAATGAGCTTTGTACCTCTAAAGGTACAGTATTACAAGAGCATATTTGCTCCACCCACATTCTAGGAGACTGGGCTCCAAAATTTACTACAGTCCAGACTCTCAGAGGCACAAGCTTCTAGCCAATTTTTACACTAGATTATTTTCAAAAAAACTGCCTTCACAGTACTGTCATTTCTGCTCGACAGTCTTTTACACACTTGTCTATAAATAATGACACTTTCAACAGGGGCAAGCAGTGCCCATTCTTAAAGGTCTTATGTACAAAATGAAAGGTTCAAAATGATCGCCCATGAACAAAATGCTAGGAGGTGAAACACTTGCACTCCTTTTGAAAGAAGTTGCAAAGGCTAAGCCTATACTGCAGAGGGGTGACAAGATGCGAAATATTAAGTACCAAAAGAGTTTGCAGAATTTAGAGTTTTAGAAAAACTTAGTCACTCCCATACCAAGTTGAGTGGGAATTAATGGAGGGTGAACACTATTTTTTCCCTAAATTTACATATTTTCCAGCAGAAATTTGAACAGAGTCCTTAGACTTGCCAAAACTTTACATTTAAACAGATACTTTCGAATTTTACATCAAGAAAAGAAGTTTGAAACATTCCCCTCAAGTTAACTGTCTGGAGGTATTACATGTTAAGAGATGTTTGCTTTACCTTGAGTTGTTGGGCCTTCCGACGACGGCAGGCAAGGTTGCCCCTGCCTCCTATTACGCCGTACACACACTAGACATTACAGCCCTAAAGATCATCGGCACAATAGTTTACAAGGAATGAGCTTTGTACCTCTAAAGGTACACTATTACAAGAGCATATTTGCTCCACCCACATTCTAGGAGACTTTTATAACAACTCAGAGAAGTTTCCAGAACTCTTTTCCGATAGGCAGAATGCCTGTACTTCCCCCAATTTTCATTGACTAGAGAAATATACACAAAAATTCCTGATTGGATAATAACTTAAGGAAGAAGGAAGCCGTAGAAGTGATAGTAACCTTAGCACATAAAATAAATAATCTACAAACATTTAACGTTTACCAATATTGAAACTTGAAAATTCCTTAAAAAATTAATTGTCCGTCCTCCTGCCAGAGAGGGCACATAGGCCGATAGTAGACACATCTAAAGATTAAAGGTGCAAGTATCTTCAGATACATAGTTTAGGATTCCTAGCGCATATGGCATTCTAGAAGGCGCGCACTTCAACTGGACGGAGAAGGCGTACCTCCGGTACAATTATTATTATTATTATTATTATTATTATTATTATTATTATTATTATTATTATTATTATTATTATTATTATTAGGCTAAGTCTGTGTGATATGGGCCACTTAAATTTACACGTCCATAACTCTACTGACCGTAATGAAAATGTCTCCGATTTTATACGCGATAATTAGTACAATATATCAAATTATTTGATGAAAATAAATATTAATATAATCTTTAGGTATTGTTTAAAAGTAATATTTATTCTAAAATTTGTTATCGTGTAATTTGGACCGATAGCGTGTAACTTGGACCAGGTGATCGTGTAATTTGGACTGGTGAATATAAACACAAATTATTTAATGCACTTATTGTGAAATCCTAAGCAATAAAATATGACACTATGAATTATAGTCTTCACTTTTGGAATATAGGACAATGATAAAACAATTTTTGGCGCAGTTTTCCTGAACCCACTTTTCGCAATTACTGCACTGAATCCAGTCATCATAATGTTTGTTACATGCAATCCAAAAACTGTTTTTAAAGTTTTTCTTGCGTCTGTAGTGAACAGTTTCTCCACTGCTCCTCAGCCCGAAGGCCTGCAGATAACGAGATCTCGTGTGGTCAGCACGACAGATCCTCTCGGCCGTTATTTTTGGCTTTCTAGACTGGGCCCGCTATTTCACCGTCAGATAGCTCCTCAATTGCAATCATGTAGGTTGAGTGGACCACGAATCAGTCCTCAAATTCAGGTAAAAGTCGCTAACCTGCCCGCGAATCGACCCGGGGCGTTCGGGTAAGAGGCAGGCATGCTACTCCTACACAGCTGGGTCGGCCTCAAATTATACAGCATGTTCTTTTAGAAGAAACGTAATTATTACAGTTGCTTTAACGGTCCAAATTACACACTGTCGGACAGTGCAAATTACACGGCATGCATGGATTTAATATAAAACTATATAACATGCAAATTACTTAAAATTTATGAATGAAACTGTGTTAAAACTTACATACACATTTCACCAGTACTTGGCTGAAATAACTACTTCACGGTAAACTTATTTGTCATCATATAAGCTTACAAGGAATGTGAGAATCTTTGTTTTCCTCTTCCTCTTTCAACATTAAGTCCACCAGCAAACCAACTTCCAGGAAGAAATTTACCCCCGGCTGTCATGCTGACTTTGCCTCAGACAGGGAGTGACCAATCTTACAAATACCAAAAATGTTATCGGTCCAAGTTACACGGACTTGCCCTATTATTATTATTCTTGTTTTCGAATAGGGGTAAGAAGGTGATGGGGTGAATGAGCGGACAAAGAAATTACCAGAGCATAAGTTAGAGCATTAAATTTTGAAATTTTCTTCTTTTTTTTTAGTTTTAAAATTTGATGGATAATCTGAATGAACAACGGCAATATAATGATGAGCTCGTCAGCTCTCTCAACAACAATGACTTAAAGTCAAAAATCAGGTACAAAATCAGAATTATCCGCGTGAAAATGTACAAGGGATGGGCATAATCGTTCCGAACCAGTACACTTTAACAAGAGCATGTTTGCTCCTCTTATTTGCATTCTAGGAGACTTGGCTCAGAAATGTTACTGTAGTCCAGCCTCTAAGAGGCACAAGCTTCTTACAATATTATGCCTTACAAACTCCAATAACTGTGTTTCTAGTCCTTTCTGCGCAGAAGTCTTCTACACATTCGTCTATCAACAAGTACAATTTAAACGGGGGCAATGAGTGCCCATACTAAATGGCTTAATGTAAAAAATAAAAGGTTTAACACGATCGTCCATGAACAAAAGCTAGAAGGCGAAACTCTGCACTCCCTTTGGACAAACTTTTAAAACTCTAAACGGGCTTATGGCCTAAAGTTTCAGAGCATAAGCCCATTCTACAGAGGGGTGAATAAACGAGAAATATTAAATGCCTAAGGAGAGTGAAGAATTTAGACGTTTAGAAAATTTTTCTTCACCCCACATCAAGTTAAATGGGAATCAACAGAGGGTGAACACTCTTTTTTCCCTTAATTTGCAAGTTTCCCAGCAGGGATTTGATCAGAGTCCACAGGCTTGTTGAAAATTTACATTTAAACTATGACTTTAGAACTTTACATTATAAAATAAGTTTGAAACCTTCCCCTCAAGATATCTGCCGGGAGCTATCACATGTTAAGAAATTTCTGTCATTACCTTAAGTATTTGGGCCTTCCGAACGACGGCAGGCAGCCCCTGCCTTTCAATAACACGCCGCACTCACTAGACCGGAGCGATGAAGATGACAATACGGCCCTAAAGCGCCCAGCTTTTATAGCATTTCCGAGGGGATGTTTCCAGAACTCTTTTCGGATAGGCAGAATGCCTGTACACACCCCCAATTTTAATTGGCTAGAGCAAATATACACGAAGTTCCTAATTGGTAAATAATTAAGGAAGAAGGAAGCTAGGATTGTTAAGAACTTAGACACATAAAAATAAATCCACAAAACTAACGTTAAGAAACTTTGAAAATTGAAAATCCCTTCAGAACTAATTTTCCTTAATCCCGCACGAGGGGGCACATAGGTCGATGGTAGAGACATCTAATGGTTGAAGGTCCAAGTATCTTGTAATAAATTAGTTCAGGATTCATAGCACAGATGGCTTTCTAGAAGGCGCGCAGTTCAACGGGACGGAGAATGTGTTACCCGGTACAATTATTTTATTATTTTTATTATTTATTAATACATCCATAACAGGGTCTATCCCCAATTACAATGGATGGTACAAAATACATTCAATATATAAATGGTACCTACATGTACAAAATAATATATAACAATTAAAAAACCAAGAACCGAGATTGCCTTGACTAAATTAAGAATAATTTAAACACATTTTCAATAAAACATACAAACAAATAAAGTATTAAAGTTAAGGAAGATAAAACAAATAAGCAGAGAAAAAAAGAAAAAAGAAAAGAAAAATATTCATAAGAACATCAAATACACGAACACATATACATTTGAAAAATAATAGTGGCATTACATACATCATATTTCAGTGCTGAATTTTATCCAATAAATTATTCATTATAACGTAAATATTGTTTCAACATTTTTGAAAATAAAGGAAGTGATATAGCAAAATCTATTTGTCTGCTGTCTGAAGATATTTTGTTATATACTTCACACATTTTTACAACAGGTGAATTTTTATGATGTGAGGTGCTTGAGAAGGGGTAGTAAAATGTTTGTCTCAAACGAAGAGTTACCCCCTTGGTACTAAAGTTGATTATTTTAAGAAACTCTTGATTATCTAATATTCCATTAACTGTCTTGTAAAGAAATATCTGTTGAGCTAATATTCTACGTGTACTGAGCTGCATTAAACCAAATTCATTTAATAGAGTTCTATAAGAAACTCTTTGATGATATGATGATCGGTTATATTTTTAAAAATATAAATATCGCAAAAATGTGTTCCGTATTTTTTCTATTTCGTTAATTGTACACATGTACTGAGGAGCCCACACTACACATGCATATTCAAGTTTACTTCTAACAAGATGACTGAATAAGATTTTTATATTATATTATTATTATTATTATTATTATTATTATTATTATTATTATTATTATTATTATTATTTCTTAATCTGTTTATCCTCCAGGGTTGTTTTTTCCCTCGGACTCGGTGAGGAATCTCACATTTACCGCCTTAAGGACAGTGTCCTGGAACGTGAGACTTTGGATCTGGGATACAACTGGGGAAAATGACCAGCCCCTCGCACAGGTGGCCTCACCGGCTATACTGAACGGGGGCCTTGTGCGGGGTGGGAATATTATAAGGGATAGATAAGGAAGGGGGAAGGAAGCGGCCGTGGCCTTAAGGTAGGTACCATCCCGGCGTTTGCCTGGAGGAGAGGTGAGAAACCACGGAAAACCACTTCTAGTATGGCTGAGGTGGGAATGAAACCCCGCTCTGCTCAATTGACCTCCTGAGGCTGAGTGGACCCCGTTCTAGCCCTCTTAACACTTTTCAAATATTATGGTAGAGCCGGTAATCAAACCCGGGCCTTCGGGGGTGGCAGCTAATTATGATAATCACTACACCACAGAGGCGGATATTATTATTATTTATTATTATTGTTGTTCGAAGTCTGACACTTAAAAGAAAGTAAATATAGACTGTTCCAGTAGTTTTTATAACAGGATTAATAATATTATCATAATGAATTTGTTAAGCGCTAGGTTGTGAGGTCTAGTGCTCAAATTGATAGTCAGATGTAGTGTCCGCAGGTGAGTGAGTTCAGGTGAGAACAGAGTTCTCGTTCAGCTTCCGCTAAAGCCAGGCAATGTTTGTGCTCGGTGTATGCATATCCCTACTGATTAGGAGTCGAGTCCATGACGTCACGCAAATTATTATGGTCGTGTAATGACATGGTCCATCCATTCCCCGGCGTGTCAACAACACTGACAAAACCAAATTCGACACCGATTCCCTTCAATTATGCCAATAAAGCTGTCCTAAAACGCGTGTTCTCGCCGCACCACGGCTGAATTATGGCACAAAATTCAATGACGTAATTTATCGTGAAGTGATAATTGAATGCGCATCGTGTTTTAATCCCAGAGCAGTGCGATCATAAATTGTATTGCCACGACATGCGTCATTAACGTTCAAGTCCTGGGTTTGTTGCCCGGTATTGTGTGTGCTGTGTCCGCCTGCCGATACTTTCTCCTTTGCGGCCGACCACGGTTGAAATGTGTGGCTGTATGAAATGACACAAGAGGAACAAAATGGAAGCGGCGAAACTCGTGTAAAGAGACGAAATGAAAACTCGCTCGCCTTTGTTGAGCTAGCCAGCCCATTCAGCAGGTGGTCATTTCATGTTCACCACCATGCGGACATATTTCATTGTATTGTTTTCTTTAAGCGTAAAATGGTAGCAAGCACATGTCTACATGCATGAATTGAGGCTCTTAGAATATTCATCATTGAACTACATGTTTACCACTGTACATGTGTCCGTGTGTGTTAATTAAAGCAACCAAACTGCATTTCATTTTTATAGATTCTTGGACACAATTACTGTTGATATTATTACTGGTCGAATGATTAGCATACTAGTTTCTTCTTCCAGGCTGAAAATGAAATTAAATGAAATGGCGTATGGCTTTTAGTGCCGGGAGTGTCGAAGGACATGTTTGTCTCGTCAAGTATAGGTCTTTGGATTTGACTCCCATGGGCGACCTGCGCGTCGTGATGAGGATGAAATGATGATGAAGACGACACATAGGCTACACCCAGCCCCCGTGCCAGCGAAATTAACCAATGATGGTTAAAATTCCCGACCCTGGCAGGAATCGAACCCGGGACCCCTGTGACCAAAGGCCAGCACGCTAACCATTTAGCCATGGAGCCGGACTGCCAGGCTGAGTGGCTCAGACTGTTAAGGCGCTGGCCTTCTGACCCCAATTTGGCAGGTTCGATCCTGGTTCAGTCCGGTGGTATTTGAAGGTTCTCAAATACGCCAGCCTCGTATCGGTAGATTTATTGGCATGTAAAAGAACTCCTGAGGGACTAAATTCCGGCACCTCAGCGTCTCCGAAAACTGTAAAAGTAGTTAGTGGGACGTAAAGCAATTATTATTATTATTATTATTATTATTATTATTATTATTATTATTATTATTATTATTATTATTATTATTATTATTATTATTATTATTTTCTTAGGCGTAAAAAGGGAAAATGTTTATTTTAATTTTTGAGAAAAATAAAATGATTATACACATGTCTTTGAATGTGACACGATGTTATCAAGCCACCGTGAGGCTGTAATGTGAAGTATTGATGGATGGCCATGACACAAAATTCCACCACCTGTGCATCTCTCTTTGTACTCGCTGGCACGTAAGCCTAAACAATAAGGGTTAACCTTACTCTTTCTCCCCTATTAGTCCCCCTCTTTCCCCATGGCACTACAGCCCTTGAAGGGCCTTGGCCTACCAAGCGACCGCTGCTCAGTCCGAAGGCCTGCAGATTACGAGGTGTCGTGTGGTCAGCACGCCGAATCCTCTCGGCCGTTATTCTTGGCTTTCTAGACCGGGGCCGCTATCTCACCGTCAGATAGCTCCTCAATTCTAATCACGTAGGCTGAGTGGACCTCGAACCAGCCCTCAGGTCCAGGTAGAAATCTCTGACATGGCCGGGAAACGAACCCCGGACCCTCTGAACCGAAGGCCAGTACGCTGACCATTCAGCTAGTGAGTCGGGCAGAGTGTGTATTTCCTTAGTTCCTCATTAGGCTTGAAAACAGGGTTAATTATGAATATCTTGATGGATCATTCATTTATCATTTACTTGGGTAAGGGAACCTCAATTATTGATACCCTATGTTTAGGTTAGTTTGTGAATGGTTAGTCTCGTGATTTCAATATGTATCTACTCAAGTTGGCGGCAGTAATGGGACATAAAAAAATACATTAGGATGGCGATATTTGCCTTTTAGTGTACAGTCTTACGTGGCGATTACTGTATACAGATCCATGGCCTGCATGGCTATCAAGGTACTGTTGCTAGGTAACATTACGTCACACATTTGTTTGGACAATATTTCGTTGCAAACATTTTCGGATGAGTGGTGGTCATTATTGTTTCAATCCTCTTGACCGGCATTTAAAAGTTGTACAAGAAATTTATCCCTCACTGGTTCACGTAACAGTACCTTCAACATTTTGAGTGTTATTACGAAGTATTCCTTTCAGTTGGTACCAGCTGTAGGTATCTCAAACCTACTTTGGTGATGTATCCTTTTAGTTTTACAAACGAGATAAAGGATGGCTTGGAATTATATTCACACTTCACAATCAACTTTACAAGTAATTCACTGATAACTGTTAGTCTGCATTACGACGACTCAATATTCGGCTGTCACCGAACTGTTACAAGAACTCGACCGAACAGATACACGAAACATACTACGAACATATAATCCATTTGGTCACTGACGATTACGTATCCATGCGACTGCTTCTTCTTCATCTCCCTGACTCACTGACCAATTGTGCCTAACTTTCCATCCAATTGATTAGCTGCTGTAGGATACGTACATATAGACATAAGTTGTCACACCCACGTCATTTCTCAGAACAGCTATGATGTCAATCCCACCCAGCTACAAATGTTACAAAATGTGATGAAATAGCCTCAGGCACACTAGGAGTTCCCTAAATATGATCTCGTCGCTAAATGCATACAATGACAGAGTGACGACTCGACAGTTACTGTAACAGCATTACACCATATGTTGCAATGTCAAAAGGTTTCACAAAACATATCCATATCTGACATTAGGCATCAAATCTCACTTTACATGGTTTTAATGCTAATATACACACACACATACATATACACAACAAATTAACTACAATGAAGCAAGCGATGAAATGGAAATGTCGTATGGCTTTTGGTGCCGGGAGTGTCCGAGGACATGTTCGGCTCGCCAAGTGCAGGTCTTTTGACTTGACTCCCGTAGGCGACCTGCGCGTCATGATGAGGATGAAATGATAATGGAGACGACACATACACCCAGCCCCCGTATCAGCGAAATTAACCAATGATGGTTAAAATTCCAGACCCTGCCCGGAATTGAACTCGGGACCCCTGTGGTCAAAGACCAGCACGCGTAGCCTCATCTAGCGGCGAGGATGGTAATTGTGCTGGCTGCCGAAGCCTGTCGCACTACTCTGGAGCAATGATTAATGACTGACAGATGGATTGAAATAATATTGGGAGTTTTGCTTTACGGTGCACCGACACAGATAGATCTTATGGCGACGATGAGACAGGAAGGGGATGGGAGTGGTAAGGAAGCGGTGATGGCCTTAATTAAGGTACAGCCCCAGTATTTGCCTCGTGTGAAAATCGGAAACCACGGAAAGTCAACTTCAGGGGTGCCGACAGGGGGTCGGAACACCTGCACGGATTGACACTTGCACGGAGCCCTTCACTCTATCTAACAGTACTGTACTTGGTGAGCCAGTAGTAGGATGGTGACATTTGCACGGAGTGACACTTACACGGAGCCTCGATTTTCATATACTCCGGCATTTCTCGTAGCCTCGATTGAAGAGCTGCCTTACCTCCTCGGTGTAAATTGTTGAAATCACACTCTCTGTTTCCCTCGCACTTTTATTTTTGCTACACTTTTTCTCATTTCATTCACCACTTCATCCGAATTGTAAATATGACTTGCCTCGCCTAAAACTGTATTACTTTTTGTTATTCTTCGTTTAGAGGCGGGCTGTGTAGCTCAGACGGTTGAGGCAATGGTTTCTGAGCCCAAGCTGGCAGATTCTATCCTTTCTCAATCTGGTGGTATTTTAAGGTGTTCAAATACGTCAGCCCGTGTCGGTAGATTTACCGGCACGTAAAACTCCTGCGGGATAAAATTTTGACACCTCGGCGTCCCCTAAACACGTAAAAGTAGTTATTGTGACATAAACCCATAACATTATTATTCCTTTATATTAACTTGTCTTGAAATCTACGCGGTAATAAGTCAGTTGATCTTCACTGGTATAATTCACAAGGTACTGATGTCCATCGTATATTAAAAAAAAGCTTCCCCTTGGTGGACTTGGTGAGCTCCATTGCTGTAGAACAATAATTATCACCAGTTCAACACAGAACACCGGTTGTCACCAGGTATCAACTATAGCAGTGAAATCTAAAGGCTTCTATCTATCTATCTATCTATCTATCTATCTATCTATCTATCTATCTATCTATCTATCAGGAGAGTCTTCCTCTCCCCTCCCTCTGCTTTCCAACTCTCCATGGGCTTCCGTGCAAGTATCACAACTTCGCAGACAATGGGGTTTGAACCCATTATCTCCCGAATACTGGATACTGGCCGCACTTAAGCGACTGCAGCTATCGGGCTCGGTGCTGGAATAAAAGATGACAGGGAAAACCGGATTAACCGGAGAACCCACCTCTGCTTTGTCCAGCACAAATCTCTCAAGGAGTGACCGAGATTTGAACCAAGGAACCCTGAGGCCGGTGCGCTGTAACCTGAGCCACGGATACCTCAAGTACAGGAATATCATACGCTAATTTGATCACATCTATTCCTTCACCATGTATCGTTACCCCCGAACTTATTTCGTTGATTACAAATGTTAAAAATATTAATGAGTCCTAAAGAGTACGAATTTGCTATCGATGAAATTGAATTCTGGTTACCTACTGGGAACTTAATATTTGAGAGAATATCTAATCAATTACAGTCAATTAGATGCATCGTAATGAGCTGGGTGTTTAAGACCATTCCTGCAATATGACTTCCTCTAGAATGTGTGTTCGCCTTTTTTTTTTGTATAAGCTGAATTTGTGTGTAGATTTCTTTCCCCTTCCTTCCCGCAGAAGATGGGGGAGGCGCTCTATGTCTTACTTAATGGGGATGGTAGCGGTTTCAGTCTGCCATTCTGCCCGCGGCTTCATCCAAACGCTAGTAAAATGTAAATTAATTCCCCCAGAAAGATTCGGAGCGGGCTGTTTTATAACCTATAATGAGCTCTTGAGCCAGGAGCTGGAGCTAGCGCGGCAGGTTGTCTCATCACTTGACTGAGTCATGGCAGTAACCATTACCGTGTACTCCAGCTGATTGCTCCACTCTAGTGATCTTGTTCACAAGTTGATTATGTCAGGTTAGGATACAACATTTTGAAACAATGTTACACTCCTATTAGTCTATCGTGTTTGCTCTGAAATTACTCAGGCAGAACACACGAATTAAAACCTGTCTACATTCCCTAACAAATATGAGATTCGTAGGCTACCTTTCCATCTTTACTTGGTTTACGTCTGTGTGAAGTTACGTATTCTGGAAATCAATTCTTTATAACCGTGGCTCTTAAACTGTGGTACGTATCCCCTAGCGGTATGCGAGCAGCCTTCAGGGAAAACATGATGAAAAATTGAAATATGGAAATGAATAATAAGAAAGTTAATATCAATATTAAGCAAGCACCTTCGATAATACCACTAGAAGACACCACCATCAGAAAGGTGTCGGCGGTCAAGTACCTAGCAGAGTGGATCTCTGCAAACCAGAGTGAGAAACTAGCCATAGACATCAGGTGCACCAAGTTTGAAAGAGCCTATCACTCCTGCAGAAGCATCTACGCATCAAAGTACCTCTCCAAGAACCTGAAACTCAGGCACTATAATGCGGTAGGAATACCATATGTTCTCTATCCCTATGAGTGTCTCGTGATGACCAAGAAAGGCACTCTCAGGAAAGTAGAACTCAAAGAAAGGAAAATAGAGAATACTGGGACCCGTAAGAGCAGAGGGAGGCACCTGCAGAATTTGGCAAAACGATGAGCTATACAAACATAAGAAATATATCGTCACGTGTATATAAGACCAGGTCTTCTGTAGGCACCTAACCCGCATTAACCCCTGCATACTTACCAAGGGGATCTTCGCTATGACAGGTAGAGTGAAGGCATCCAGGAACAAGTGGATCTCTTCGGTCAAGTCGGATCTGGAACAACTGGGGATCCCACATGACCGTCCAGTTTCGGCAAGCCATCCAGCGGGGTATTTTTCGAATGTCACTTACGAGTAGGAAGAACACAGGAACCAGCAGACCTATGTGAACGGGGGAAAGAAAGCTGGCTTGCAGCCAGAAAATGAAGGAATACTGGAAGAGAAGAAAACATAAGGTCCAAGTGACGAGAAGATACGAGCCCCATGCTCCTCAGTAGGTCCAAACGAGAAAGAAGGGAAAAGAAGAAGAAGTTAAATATGTGTATTAACTGCGCACTTTTTAGCGATAGATATGTGTACGGGTTTGAGGAGTAAGGAAGGAGCTCTCCCGGTTCCGGTAATATTGCCAACTGAATGGAAATGAAATCTGAATTGAATCGATAATATGATCGATCGATATGAATTTTCTATACCTTTGTTATCTTAAGCCAACAACTGTGTCACACACACATTATATAACATGATATAACGTTTCTCGATGCGAAACTTATTCCTAGAGTGAACTCCATAGCTTGGCTTTGCTGTGTGAATAACAGTACTAGTACGTAAAGCGTACGCCAGATGTCGCACAGCGATGCATAAGCGATTCATAGTTTGTGTTTCAAAGGTTGCCAGTACGAATTTCGCAGATTGCCGAGGTCGACCGATTCAGCACTAGGTTGTAAATCTATCGCTAAAAAGTGCGCAGATAATATATGGAGCCACGTCCCGCTTGAAATTTCCACCTGGTCTACAACACATCAGAAAACTGTTACGATCTGCAGGCTCACCCATCCCATTGGAATTTTAATGGCTCGCAATGTCTGAATACCAGAATTTTTTTTTGCTAGGGGCTTTACGTCGCACCGACACAGATAGGTCTTATGGCGACGATGGGATAGGAAAGGCTTAGGAGTTGGAAGGAAGCGGCCGTGGCCTTAATTAAGGTACAGCCCCAGCATTTGCCTGGTGTGAAAATGGGAAACCACGGAAAACCATTTTCAGGGCTGCCGATAGTGGGATTCGAACCTACTATCTCCCGGATGCAAGCTTACAGCCGCGCGCCTTTACGCGCACGGCCAACTCGCCCGGTAATATCAGAATTAAGATCGAATTTTTTTACCTTATGGATAAGGTTAAGGTTAATAAATTAATTTGACATCGAGGCTAAAATCTAGCGTTTTGTTACACTTTCATACAACAGGGTATCTTGTGTTACTTTATTATCGCCGTGCTGAGCGGCTTTCTGACCCCAACTTGGCAGGTTCGATCATGGCTCATTTCGGTGGTATTTTATGGTGCTCAAATACGTCAGTCTCGTGTTGGTAGATTTACTGGCACGTAAAAGAACTCCTGCGGGACTAAATTCCGGCACCTTGGTGTCTCCGAAAACCGTTAAAATAGTTACTGAGGCGTAAAGCCAATAATATATTTATTATTACTTTATCATCATTGTATTATACATGATACAACACAAAACTTTCTTGTGATGTGCTATAAAATAGATTTAATTGCACAATCGCGTTTTGTTTACGATGTGTATTAAAAATATTATAATCAGTTAAAATGCCTCAATAATGAGCCAGCTATTCATATTTATTAAACACACAAGGGATCATTCACTTTCATAAAAGGCACAAGCGCCTGACCACATCTCGGGTCTATTTCGTTAAATAAGAGTACTCTCGTGTACTAATTCATTACAAACGCTACGGCGCATATTATTTCAGACGGCGTATCACCTCATCCTTCAGTCCAAGGTTCAAGTCGAGTGCATAGTGATGGAACAATTCTGTCGGGAATTTAGATAATCTTTCTGTTCCGACGTTGCAATAGCTTACACATAGCCTAGCCCAAATCACTCAAAATCATGCATATAAGTCGTGCGAATCCTGACATAAATTTAACTAACATTTTACTATCTTCCCAGACATCGTCTTAAAGTATCACATCTTTCCTTCTTGAAGACATTTACGTTACAACTGATTACGTTAACATGCATAAGGAATAAAGTGGAATATTTCCCTAGCGACATTCCTGTTACACCTAGCTCCCACATTTCCCGTAAATCATAACTAACTGTACAATTCCCCAATGCAATAACCCTGTGGAAGTTACGTACTCGCAATAAGGGCTTAGTCAATCTCATGATTATATCATCAGGTTGCCTGATGGGTTTGCTTATTATCATAACTATATTACACAGCTGCCCGAAGGGCTTAACTATATTACACAATTGCCAAAAGGACTTAACTAAATTCTTATCTACATAATTAAACAAACAGCTATCTGCGAAGTCATTACTACTCCTAAGACTCCTTTCACACTACACGGTTTCGGCCGTACGCCAAAAAAACCGTACGGCTCTTTGCCATGGAGATGTTGCTTTCACACTAAAACGGTATTTTTGCCGTACGGTTTTTTTGCCGTGGGAAGCTCAATGCATGTCTTGATGCTAGTCATACAAGAGAGTCATTTTAATAATAGGATGATTTCTTAATATTAGAAGTTTGTGGCTGAACATTAAAGTGTGAAATTGTATCATAAGTATATATTTGTGAATCTGTATTATGTAATAATATACACTATATTAAGTTACCAAAGAATTTTTCTTTGTCTTAAATTAGAACAAAATATAGTTTCATTTCTAAGTAAACTTCACGCCAGGCATTTCTTATCGTATTCCGATCTTTATAAATGCAGTAGCGGCGATTAGGGGGGCGAGGGGGTATGGTCGCCCCCGCCCCAATTTGTGGAGAAAACATAACATTATTATTCCGGTTTAGGTGGCTGAAACTAGGACTTGTTTTATTTATTTAAAAAAGCAATTTGTACAAGCCCTGTTGTCTTATCAGGTAAATCTTTCTTTTATTTTCTTTAATTATCAATAAAATTATTAGCGGGAATACGCACAAAATGTAGTTTGTCGCGGCTAACTGATTTGTATAGCGCCATACCAAGTAGTGGAGACTCAGCATGTCCTGTGAGGAAGGGTGGCAAGGGTATATTTTATTGTCAAGGCCATGGACACTGAGGTATGATTCACTCGCTTGCCGCGCGCATTCGTCTATCTGGCAATCTCTTTAGTGTATTAGTTTCGTAGTGTGTAGTCAAATATTAAACGAATTTTAATTGTATTATCACACCATACTTCTGTTTAATTTTAGTGCATGTGTAAAATTGTTCCTTTGATGAAAGTTTTATTGTGTGGTATTGAATCAATATCTAAAAAAACTATTACCGCACTTAAATTGGTAGTCTGACAGCCTTTACCTCTGTGTCGAAATTAGCCAACCACTTCGAGCTTTTTTAAATATTTTTGGTGTATATACCTCCTCTCCCCCCCCCCACACGCTATACACCACAAACCCGGGTATGTTTTGTTGTTTGTAAATTTCGCCCCCCCTCCCCAACACACACGTCCAATACCCAATCGCCACTACTGTATAAATGTCTAGAGTTATGTCCTAGTATGGACCAGAGTAATAAGAATTTCAGAATCTACGTCAGCCATTTCACAACACCAACGATAAATCCTACAAAGCAATGCACTTAACATTTTAACAACAAAGTAAAACAATAAAACGCAGCGATACTAATGCGTATAAGTTGTGTCTAGATACCCTAGCGTTATCTCCTCTACAGCTGCTCGAGAGCTGCCGTACGATTAAAAAACAGTGCAGTGTGAAAGCATGCATTTAGCTGCGTGCGCCACCGAGTCAACGGCAGCCGTCCATTCCAGTGGCAAGACACGGCTGCCGTGCCGTGTAATGTGAAACGTCCAATGCTCTTCTTCACGCCACTAATGGAATGTCGCCGTACGTTTTTTTTGCCGTACGGTCGAAACCGTGTAGTGTGAAAGGAGCCTAACACATGCCAAAACACTTCTTCACTTAGCTCATTGTTGATGACCCCTCTGCTTCCTCCTTCTGGGCATGGCTACTTCTTTTTAGCCCATCATGATGAAGCTGTCATCCTGGGTCGATCCTCTTGGTCCAGTCTCCGTGGATGGCCCCATCGTGAGGTCGTGTTCTTGAGGTTAATGTCAGAAGGCCTCGTGCTTATCAGTTCTTGAACTCGATACAGGTATTCCCTGAAATTAAATGTCTAATTATTTGACAGCACGGAACTACCGGCACTTCTACTCCATTTCAAGGCATAAAATCAGTTACTGACGATCTGCAAAGCTAAACATCATTGTTCTCCGTCGACTGCTTAACCGCGCGCAAATGTGTGTGGAGCTAACTTTAACTGCAAGCTGAAATGAATAGCCTAATCTGTCGAACAAAATTGTCATTACCTATTGCTCAAATTATTCACACACGTAAATTTAGTGGAAACAACAGTAATTGCTTTAGTCTGTACCTCCACTTATACCTCACATTGTTAAATATTTATACGGTTGCCCGTACCGCTTCCATGCTGAAGTCTATGCGTACGGCGGTCGGCTAATTATACACTCTCGACCGCACTGTAAAACGTCTGAATGCAATCATTCGATTGAACATTACTAGAAAGTTTATAGATCACTTATCTGCTGAATAAATCCTAGCGCAACCGCACTAATGTAAGCACAGTTTTTGTCCTAAGCAAAGTTTATGGCGCAATTATTGAAACAGACGAACGTACTTACGACACGCACAGAAGTAAATCTTGCTACAGAATGAGATACCTTCCTCCAGATCACGCAGTTCTTACAGGGAGCATCTAGCCAAGCCACGCTAGGGAACTTACCAAGAAGCACACTTAAGATTGGTATGCAGATACCTGACGGTTTCCCATGGTTTGCAGGCTAATACTGAATTATAGAATTCGTTACATATTAATGGCATTAGACACATCATAATGTTCCTAAAATTCTGAGGATCGTTGTTATCTTTTTATCTCCTCTAAGAGCCTTCAGGGAGAGTAGATATCGCTCGATTCCTGCGAAGTGACAAGCCTGTTTCTTGCCGCTTTAAGTTTCATTAAGGTGGCATGGTAGTTCCCCAAACAAGATCCACATATTCTTGTCCTAAACTGACACGTCTTCCGTCTCACACATACATTGCCACGTCCGAACTAGCGGACTGCATCCAAGCTCCTGCGTAAAATTTGGCTTCGCGCCAATAATCATTGGATCCTATTGCGCAACATAACGGTTGCATTAAATATCGCTATTCTCATCGTGAACAGTCGTCTGGCCTTCGGTTCAGAGGGTCCCGGGTTCGATTCCCGGCCGGGTCGGGGATTTTAACCTTCATTGGTTAATTCCAATGGCCCGGGGGCTGGGTGTTTGTGCTGTCCCCAACATCCCTGCAACTCACACACCACACACAACACTATCCTCCACCACAATAACACGCAGTTACCTACAGATGGCAGATGCCTCCCACCCTCATCGGAGGGTCTGTCTTACAAAGGCTGCACTCGGCTAGAAATAGCCACACGGAATTATTATTATATCGTTAACAGTATGGCTCAGTATCATTCAGGGATTTTTCGTGGGGATACATTGAACTTTTAGCCATGAGTGATGGGTACAATCTCATAATACAGGATCTTTCACTCGAAGTGGGGCCGGCGCAGCGCAGCGCAGCGGATAGATGGGTGAGCTGAAGATCAGACGCGCACATGGCAACTCGCTGATCTTGGGGCCGGGAGAGAGCCCGTTTGAATCGCATGTAAATAATAAGCACACATAATAACGCATAATCAAAGTAAAAATAATTTCTCACCTTGTCACAGATGACGTTGAAAATTTCTGCACCTCCATCTACACATTTCTGGCTTCATCTAAGGAAATTTTCGTTTATACACACTAGTTCATCTACCGACATAGCATCAATTTATCTCGTGATATTTTATTTGTGTTCATCTAGAGTGTGAGGGTTTGTTGCGTAAACCGTATTTTTCAATTTCCCCCATAAATAAAAATCGCAAACCGTCAGATTTGGGGATCCTGCGGGCCACAATAGTTTACTAATTACCCTCTTGTCGAAAATTTCCTCAATTAAATTTAAAAAATACCGGGCGAGTTGGCCTTGCGCGTATAGGCGCGTGGCTGTGAGCTTGCATCCGGGAGATAGTAGGTTCGAATCCCACTATCGGTAGCCTGAAAATGGTTTTCCGTGGTTTCCCATTTTCACACCAGGCCACGGCCGCTTCCTTCCAACTCCTAGGCCTTTCCTATCCCATCGTCGCCATAAGACCTCTCTGTGTCGGTGCGACGTAAAGCCCCTACCAAAAAAATTAATTTTAATGACTCGCTAGCCGTATACGCGGTTACCGAGTCTTGCTGGAAATATCCAGATTGGCATACATTGTCCGTCAGTTGTTAAAAAATGTTACGAGAATGTCATCCCTATATCTCTGCCCAGTGACTGTGGTTTCAAAACCTATAGGCCCTGTTATCCTGTCTGCATTTACTGCCGCCAACCTCCCAGTTTCATACTCTAGATGAACTCAAACAAAATATCACAAGAGAAATTGAGGCAATCTCGATAGATGATTAATTCGTAGGAATGAAAATTTCCTTAGATGAAGCTAGAAATGTGTAGATGTAGTTGCAGGACATTTTCAGTATCTTCTGTGACAGGGTGAGAAAGTATTTTACTTCGTTTATGCGTTGTTATGTCTTCTTCTTTTTCTACCACTTTTCCCAACACCTGTGGGGTCGCGGGTGCAAACTGCGTCGCAACTGTGAATTTGGCCCTGTTTTACGGCTGGATGCCCTTCTTGACGCCAACCCTATATGGAGGGATGTAATCACTATTGCGTGTTTCTGTGGTGGTTGTTAGTGTGGTAAGTTGTCTGAATTTGATGAGTACAGTGTTTGAAAGGACACATACACCCAGTCTCCGGGCCAGAAGAATTAATCAGAAGTGATTAAAATCCCCGACCCGGCCAGGAATCGAACCCGGGACCCTCTGAACCGAAGGCCAGTACGCTGACCATTCAGCCAACGAGTCGGACTTATGCGTTATTATATGTGCTTGTTATTTACATACGATTCATACAGGCGCTCTCTCGGCCCGCAGCTCAGCTAGTTGTCATGTGCTCGTCTGAACTTCAGCTCGCCCATCTACCCGCAGCGTTGTGCCGGCCCCACTTTGAGTGAAAGACCCTGTAGTTTGAGAACGTCTGCTTTATGACATAATATTGTTGTATGGATGTTAGGTCGTGTTACAATTTTATTAAATGCTGGCGCGTTTCAACCTTCCTACCAAGACCGTCTTCAGAGCAATGACAGTATAGAATTAACACTTTTAATGGCAGTTGTCATTCCATAGTAAGTGGAGTCAGATGGAAAGAAACCTCTTAGAAATGTAGTTCATTTCTGTATCACGACAGCCAAGGAGAAAGATGTGAAGACTTAACTATGGAGGGTGAGATCGACACTAGGCAATGGTATGATGATAAACGGGGTTAAAAGTCAGGTTGTGAGTTTCACAAATAGGAAAAGTCCTCTGTTTCAATTACTGCGTGATGGGGTGAATGTTCCTTTTGGGGATCATTGTAAGTACCTAGGTATTAATATAAGCAAAGATCTTCATTGGGGTGATCACATAAATATGATTGTTAATAAAGGGTACAGATCTTTGCACATGGTTATGAGGGTATTTAGGGGTTGTAGTAAGGATTTAAAGGAGAGGGCATATCAATCTTGGTAAGACCCCAACTAGAGTATTGTCCCAGTGTATGAGACCCTCACCAGGATTACTTTATTCAAGAACTGGAGTAAAATTGAAAGAAAAGCAGCTCGATTCTTTCTGGGTGATTTCCGACAAAAGAGTAGCGTTACAAAAATGTTGCAAAGATTGGGCTGGGAAGACTTGGGAGAAAGGAGACGAGCTGCTCGACTAAGTGGTATGTTCCGAGCTGTCAGTGGAGAAATGCCCAATGGAATGAAGATTGGATCTCAAAAACAGGTGAACATCTCTGGCCTTTCTTCCCACCTAATTCGAGGTCTGATCTCCCAAGAAGAACTTGGACCATCGTTAATAGGATTCGATGGGGTCATGGTGTCTGTGCTGCGTCCCTGTATAAATAGGGAAAGATACAATCCCCCGAGTGTGACTGTGGTGCTTCTTTTCAAACCATCGAACACATTGTAAAGGAGTGTAGCAGAAGAGCCTACCCTGGAGATTGGTTTGATTTTCTAGAGGCCAATACAGAGGCTCTAGAATGGATAACATCTTTGGACATTAAAATATAATGTACTTGCTTTCTTGTTTCTGTATATACATATATATGCCATACGATAAATAAATAATAAATAATAGTGGAGAAATGGCGTGGAATGGCGTTATTAGACGAATAAGTTTGAGTGGTGTCTTTAAAAGTAGGAAATATCACAATATGAAGGTAAAGGTGGAATTCAAGAGGACAATTTGGGGCAAATATTAGTTTATAGGAAGGGGAGTTAGGGATTGAAATAACTTACCAAGGGAGATATTCGATAAATTTCCAGTTTCTTTGCGATCATTTAAGAAAAGGCTAGGAGAACAACAGATAGGGAATCTGCCACCTGGCCGACTGCCTCAAATGCAGATCAGTAGTGGTTCATTTTATTGATTAGGCATGTTCTACTGTACTTAGTGTATAGCCGTTCTGTTTGTTATAATTATTCGGATTATTAACAATTTCTATCGCCTCATGAATCATTCTAGATACAAAACGTTGCTTCTTATAAATGACAGATATTGCATCAAAAATGGATGTGATGGTCAGTATGCATGTCATAGGTGGGCAATTAGAGAGTCCCGCTGTTTGAGCTAAGGGCATGAGCACGGGAAGAGCAGCGAGTAGCTGACTTCTAATCGTTTGTGGTGTAAAGACTACATGGCGCTGTGCGGAGTCAAGGCGCAAACAAAGCCACAGTAATGTACTGGAATCAGTATGTTATGTTTACGCAATACAGTCGTATACTGTAGTTCGTTTGTCGTTCATTGTTTATGCTGTAGTTCTAAACAAGCTTTTATGTTGACCTACAGTATTTCTATGAGTACAGGTAGTAGTCAAAGGAGTATTTATATTATCACACACAAACGTAATTAATTTTGTTTCCTACGCAGAAACCAATGAAATGAATATAATTAAACGAATTTAGCTAGCACATTTCGTTTGCATACAGAATAACTCCCTTTGTTTCCTCGCCATAATCTAATGAGCAAAATAGAACGAGACATTAGGCACAATAAACCTGTTAAAACTCGTCAACGCCCAGTGTCACCTACAGGTGCACTGCATTTAAAAGGCAACAGTCACAAACTGAAAGGTATTATTGAGCTTGTTTCTGCTCATAAGTCATTGTTGAAACTTACGCAAGATAATCTGTGTGAATGTTATTTTATTGAACGTTGGAATTGGTTGTGACGATTAGTTTTCTATGGTGTCTATAAGTACTTGTGTAGGAGAACCTACCACTTCTCATTCTTCGTCAAAAAACTGGAAGAAACGGTGAGTCTAAACCTTTGAGTGTATTATGACTTGCAGATAATAGGCTAGTATTGATATTTGTTTACATTTTCTTGTGGTAGAATTGGTTTTAGAGGGGTGGGGTATGTTCGAAATCAGTGTGTCACCTACAGGTGTCACCAGGCATTATACTTTCTATATGTGCATTGTTTGTTTCTTCTCTAGGTTGGAGGTTCACGAGATTATAGAGGCTTTAGGTGAACTGGACAGTATTACTGACTTTACACTAATTCATCCCGATGACGGACGACAGACGGAAGAAGAAAGTGGTGACGAGGCAGATACACATATGAATTATTTAGGTGGCCGTATGTTGACAGCAATTGTTGAGACGAACGTTACGTCAGAAGTAGGTCCTGATTCTGATTCTGACTCTGAATTATTGCCCAGGCATAGTGTAGGCTTCATGGAAAACCACCAGAGAAAACCTACGTCTGTGGAGCTCCTACAAATATTAGAGTTCCACATGAAGTCAGATTGAATCCTGATGCTGGGCAGCATGAAAGAACTCAATCTTCCCAAAGAAGAAGCGGCCTCTGCCACAAAAGAACGAGAATTATGTGCAAGACGTGCAAAGTAAGACTTCATATTCAGTGCTGGTACAGCTTTCGCACAAGCAGTCAGTAGGACTATAGCCTCTTGTACCAAGCGGGACATGATATTGAAAGTGAATTCACTGTATTAGTATTTATTTTCTGTTTGCTATTATAATATATTAGTAATTTTTTCTATTTGCTATTATAATAAAAGTGAATATTTGATCAAATTTATCTTGTTTTTCTTATGTTTTAATCATTTTATTTCTAATAACAATAATAAAGCCATTGTTCTAAAATGTGTGTTTTCTGTTAACAACATCTGCAATGCCCAGTGTCACTTGTAGGTGACACCTCATTTCTATCTTTTCTGTTACCGAATTTGGAAGTTTGACTTTAGATTCCTTCATTAGACAGGAAAAGGACCTTAAGTTATGAAAATCAGCAAAAATTACCTCCTAGCCAAGCAACGGGCGTTGACGGAAGTTTAGACAAGCTCCCCTTCACTACTTGTAACTGAGAGCCGCGCAAGCAGCTGCTAGGCTGTACCTTCCGTCAGAGCTGGAGCTCTGTTTATCGAGTCGAACTGTGCCCGTATGGCATATAGACTAATATTTATAATGCGACCTAATTTTTCAAAACAATATTATGTCATTTAGTGGCTGTGAATGAGTTTTAAAATCAATTATTTCTTCAACGTCAGCTTCCAAAGTTCATGAAGGGTTGCTGGAGCACCCAGGATTCAGTTTGGGATTTGAACGGAAATTTAAGGCCGGATGCTCTTCCTGTCACAACAAGCTAGTTATGTTAAAAATCCTACCCGAAGTCGCCAGGATTTAAACACGGGGCTTTGTTGCTAAGCCTCCGAGAAGGCGGCCTATATAGAATCTTTCATCAGCTGATCCTGTCCGGCTCCATGGCTAAATGGTTAGCGTGCTGGCCTTTGATCACTGGAGTCCCGGGTTCAATTCCCGGCAGGGTCAGGAATTTTAACCATCATTGGTTAATTTCGCAGGCACGGAGGGTGGGTGTATGTGTCGTCTTCATGACCATTTCATACTCATCACGACGCGCAGGTCGCCTACGGGAATCAAATCGAAAGACCTGCACCTGGCGAGCCGAACGATTCCTCGATCACTCCCGGCATTAAAAGCCATATGTCCTATCATTTCATCAGCTGGTCCTATGCATTCTTGGGATCACCGGAGGTGGTGGTTAATATTTTGAGAGTAAGTACGTCTAGCAACCATCCTCTCTTAATACTAATCAGAAGAAAATATAAGTCATCCGACTCTTCGAAGCATAACGGCAAAAGAAAGGTAAGGCTACATAGGGATGACAAACCGGGCTTTGCACACATGGTACCGTCGGGGTCAGAAGAGCACAAGTGTTGGCCGAGGGTGGTTTGATAGGAATGTTGAAAGTGGGGGGGGGGGGGAAGAAAAAATGCCCTCCTTGAGGCCACGTTCAAATTTCGAATCGAGATATACTGGGATTCGAAACTTGGTCGCTCGTTTGGGAGGAAAGCCATCAGAAAATCACGTCCATTCTCCATAAACATACGAATTCTGTAACTGATGCAGTGTGTTCAACGTTCATAAAATTACTACTGGTGTTAAGTGGCGTTGTCATATCAGAATGTTGTCCTGAAGGTATCTCTTTTTGTGACAATACATACACGCACTTACGAATTCTTGAATCATTGTCGACTGGACTGAGATTCCTTGATCATACGAGGCGAGCGAGCGCTTTACCAATTACGCTACGCAGTTAGTCGATATAATCTCTCTCCTTCAATCGAACAAGTGCCTGTGCGGTTTGGGTCACGTATGTGTCAGCTTTCATTCGGAAGTTATTGGGTTCGAACCCCACTGTTGGCAGCCCTGAAGGTGGTTTTCCGTGATTTCCCATTTTCACACCAGGCAAATGCTGAGGTTGTACTTTAATTAAGGACACAACTGATTCCTTCCCACTCCTAGCCCTTTCCTAACCCATCGTCGCCATAAGACCTATCAATCTGTGCCGGTGCGACGTAAGACAAATTCTAAATAAAAAACAAAAACTGTAGGAAGCTAAATGGTGTGTCATAATTAATACCGCAAATTGAAACAGCTGTAACTATACGATACTAGAAACAAAATAGTCGTAGTAAACATGGGTCCGCAAACGAGCCGTTTGCGAGAATTTGTAGTTACCAGCCGTTACTGACTTGATGTCCGGCTCCATGGCTAAATGTTTAGCATGTTGGGTTTCCGGGTTCGATTCCCGGAAGGTTCGGGAATTTTAACCATCATTGGTTAATTTCTGTGACACTGAGTCTGGCTGTATGTGTCGTCATCATCATCATTTCATTCTCATCACGACGAGCAGGTGGCCTACGGGCGTCAAATCAAAAGACCTCCACCTGGTGAGCCGAACATGTCTTCCCGACACTCCCGGCACTAAAAGCCATACGCTATTTCATTACTGACTTCATTGTGTGTAAACGTCATGTTAGTAAGGGAAAGGTACCAATACAACATAAGTTAATAAAAAGTTATGAGATAATTTGGTAGAAGTGCAGTTCTTTTTAATAAACAAGAAAACAGTCTTACTTAGTATGTTACAGTTACATGTTACAGTGACTGTACAGTGGACTTACTTGTAGTTATAGGAAGTGGTCAAAGTATTTTCTAATTTTCTACAATAATAAGAGATAACCTAGTCGTGGTGTACCTGAAAATGTCATACCTAACCCACAATCTCCTTAAATTATTTTAAAGTGAAATTATAAATAAATTTAGGATTATAAGAAATCATCGTCATCATCATCATTATCTTCGTCGTCATCAATGTCTAAAGGCAGCTATTGTTCTGTCCTCAGCTCCTCCTTTCATTTCATAGCAGGCACCATAATGAGGACTCTGTGCCAAGTCTTGAAGGAATTGTTTCCTCGATCGTCCTCGGCCTTTCTCCCCCATGATATTTCCCTTCCGGCAGATTGGTAAGAGAGGTATTATATCGCAAGATGTGGCCACTGAATTTAGCTCTTCTCTGTATCGTTAGCATCACTTCTCTCTTCCTCTGAATTTCCTGCAGAATGCTTTTGTTTGTTCTTTTTCAATCCGTAGCATACGTCTACAGATCCACATCTCGAACACTTCCAGTCGTTTCCAGTCCTGATCTCTGATTGTCCAAGATTCACAGCCATTCAGTAAAAGACTCCTTACAACATTTCTTCCTAATTACATAATCTAAATTTGCACTGACCGAAAGATTTCTCTCATTTCTAAACGCCTGTTTGGTAAGCGGTATTCGTCCTCTGATCTCTTTGCTGCACCTGATCATCAGACTTCGTAGATAAGGGGAACTGGTGATTTTATTTCACTACCTTGTCTGTGAGCATGATGTTGGTGTGAATTCGTTCAGGATGTTTACTCACACCTAATACCTTGGTTTTCTTAACATTAATGCTTAAGAGGGAATCTGACAATTTTGATGACAATACATTCAGCATCTTTGACAACTTCTTCTCAGAGTCTGCTACAGTTGCTGTTCATCTAAAAATTGAATGCATTGGATAAAGCGCCCATTTATTTTAATTCCCTTCATATTTGCGTTCAACTTATTTATGGCTTCTTCAATGAATATATTAAAGAGGTACGGTGTTATACAGCAGCCCTGCCTTACACCTTTCCTGATTTTTGTTGTCCGGATACTTCCTCTGATATCTACCGTCGTGGTTCTGTCCTTCATAGAGTGGCAGTATCAGCCTCCTGTCTTTCCAGTCCAAACTCGTCAAAAAAATCAAGTGAATAAAAATAAAAACTGGATTTACCCTGGACGCCCTCTTTTGGCCACCGATGTGTCACTGAATTATGTTGTTGATGCTTCATTTTGGAGACGTACAGTTTTTTAAACACACACAGGTATTATGGCGACGAAGAGATAGGAATGGGAAGGAAGTTACCATGGCCTTTATTAGGGCACGACCCTAGCATTTATCTGGTGTGAAAATTTAGGGACGTACCTAACCAGGCAAACGAATGGGAGGGATGCTGTTGCATGAGTAGGCAGATGTATGGAGAAATCTGTTTTCCCTTGCGCAGTAACGGCGATTGGGAATTAGAAATAGGGGGGGGGGGGGATATGCATCAGCACTGCAGAAAAAGAAAACTGAGCGAATTTCGGCAGAGAGGTAAAGGTTGACTGTTCACCAACTTAACTGTGGTGATAATAGTTGAGATTTTGGTTCAATACTATGCAATAAAAGGGGCTGTCTGGCCGAGGCGGTAATGGCGTACTCGGTTCGCCCGGAAGGACGTGGGATCGAATCCCCGTCAGGAAGTTGTAACATTTAAGAACTGAGATTTCCACTTCCGGAGGTGCATATGGCCCTGAGGTTCACTCAGCCTACACCAAAAATGAGTACAAGGTTAATTCCTGGGGGCAAAGGCGGCTGAGCGTAGAGCTAACCACTCTGCCCCATCAAGTGCCGAGGTTACGAATAGTGGAAGCCTTTACCTTCCACTCCTCCAAGGGCCTTCATGGCCTGTACGGAAATGACTTTGCTTGCTTTGCTTTACTATGCAATTAAACTTTCACTAGAGGAGCAGTTATTACAATTATTATTATTGTTGTTATTATTATTATTGTATTATAATTAAATGGAAGTACGGCCTGATTATACTATTTAACATTATTTAGTATTCGACTACGCACTAAGAAACTAAAGGGAATTAAAATTAAGAGACTGCCATACTGACGAATGCGCACGGCAAGCCGGAGAAATATACGTCAGTGTCCATGACCTTGGCAAAAAATACGGTGTGCCCCTGCTACCCTTGCAGGGCGAGTTGACCGTGTGGTTAGAGTCGCGCAGCTGTGAGCTTGCATCCGGGAGATAGTAGGTTCGAATCCCACTGTCGGCAGCCCTAAAGATGGTTTTCCGTGGTTTCCCATTTTCACAACAGGAAAATGCGGTGGCTGTACCTTAATTAAGGCCACGGCCACTTCCATCACACTCCTAGACCTTCCTACCCCATCGTCGCCAAAAGACCAATCTGTATAGGTGCGACGTAAAGCAAGTAACAACAACAACAACAACAACAACAACAACCTGCTACCCTTCCTCACTGCACATGCAATGTGCTCATTACCTGCTGTGGGGTCCGGCTCCATGGCTAAATGGTTAGCGTGTTGGCCTTTGGCCACAGGGGTCCTGGGTTCGATTCCCGGCAGAGTCGGGAATGTTAACCATAATTGGTTAATTTCGCTGACACCGGGGGCTGGATGTATGTGTCGTCTCCATCATCATTCCATCCTCATCACGACGCCCAGGTCGCCTACGGGCGTCATATCAGAAGACCTGCATCTGGCGAGCCGAGCTCGTCCTCGGACACCCCCGGTACTAAAAGCCATACGCCATTTCATTTACCTGCTGTGGCGCTATACTAATCGGTTAGCCGCGCCGAGCGACATCTTATGCGTTTTCCCGCTAATTATTTTGCTAATGAAAATCAACAGCCTGTTTCTAATCAGCCGACTGGGTCAGGAATGGAATGAATGAGGCCCACATCTAGCGGCGAGGATAGGAACCGTGCCGGTTGCCGAAGCCTGTCGCACTACTCTGGGGCAATGATTAATGACTGACAGTTGAAATGAAATGATATTTAAGTGTGTTGCTGGAATGAAAGATGACAGGGAAAACCGGTGTACCCAGAGGAAAACCTGCCCCGCCTCCGCTTTGTCCAAAATTAATCTCACATGGAGTGTCCGGGATTTGAACCACAGAACCCAGCGTTGAGAGGTCGAGGCGCTGCCACCTGAGCCACGGAGGCTTCTATTTAATAATTAAAGAAAATAAAGAAAATAATTAGCTGGTAAGAAAACAGGACTTGAACAAATTCCCCATTTTAATGAAAATCCACAGCCTGTTTCCAGTCATTCGACCGGATCAGGAATGGAATGAGTGAAGCCCCATCTAGCGGCGAGGATAGGAAATGTGCCGGCTGCCGAAGCCTGTCGCACACCTCTGGGGCAATGATAAATGAATGATTAATGAAATGAAATGATTTTGGAGAGTTGCTGGAATATAAAATGACGGGGAAACCCGGAGTACCCAGAGAAAAACCTGTCCTGCCTCCGCTTTGTCCAGCACAAATCTCACATGGAGTGACCGGGATTTGAACCATGGTATCCAGCGGTGAGAGGCCGGCGCGCTGCCGCCTGAGCCACGGAGGCTTCTCGAATTCCTCATTTTAATAATTCCTATAATTCCTTGTTTCAGCCATACAAATGTATTGTCTCCTCCACTAAGTGGGAGAGGGGGAGACTGCCACCCCCGCTAATAGCCGCTACTGCCTTAGCGGTCTTGTTTGTGTGCTTAAATGCTGATACTTTTGCCTTGCAGTCCAGTGCTTTACAACCTACGAGCCAATTATACACTGTGTCATCTAATGGTGTCTGTGGCTGTGATAAGGCAAAGTCATTCCTTACCAGTCTTGGTAGTAAATATGCAAAAGCACGGATAGGAATACGGTGTTTGTGTTTTACTTCAATTGGACAGCTTAATTAAATATATTGAAATGATCAGTTTAGTTGTTGGATATGGCGCAAGTGATAAACGAGTGGTTGGCTGATTGAATGTCGGATGGAAGTCCCAGATAAACACACATAGACTAAGGTAATAATCAAACAGAGCAACAGTGTAGCTGAGGCCGGCCTAATTGAGGGATGCGGGCGTGCGCGGTGGCAGCTAGCAGATAGCAAACAGCTTGGGTAATCCCGTGGAGGGAGCACAATGGGGGCTGCAATTGATTATAAATTGCTTGCCACGAGCGATAGCATTGTAGCAGTGTCCAGCATCCGCTTATCTGAACATCGCCTGATTGGACGGGCTGGCATCTGCGAGCGAGCTAGCACTGCCTGCTACATCTCCCAACAACGAGCACTGGTTACTCGATCTCGGTGACAGTTCGCTTAGCTTCAGTGGTCGTTGAATCAGTACAGAATTTTATTTAAATATAAAATTTCCTTGTCCCGACGTTCAAATTATATTGCTTCTAATTATTTACTAGCAGTTACCCGCGGGATCCTCCCGCAATGCATCACGATGTTCATGCTGCAAAGTTTATGAACTCTTGTGCTGAAGGAAAGCCATCTTCAGGGCTGCCGACAGTGGGATTCGAACCCACTATCTCCCGAGTACAAGCTCACAGCTGCGCGACCTTAACTGCACAACCAAGTTGCTCGATCATTCTTCAGCTACTTTCGTACTACCATAGCCAAAGACGAGGCAGACCAATGAAAGAAACGATGCTTTTCCAGCCCATACCACAAGACATAGCGCACTTAAAACATAATTCATCTCACCTTATTTTGAATTTTAAAATACACATAATTACAAGAATGTTGAAACTGCTGAACACAACGAAAGCCACGGGAGCCAGAATAATGTTCGATACCTTGTTTATGTCTAGATATTTACAATACTATTCAGCAGAAGTGATAAATTATTATTATTACTATTATTATTATTACTATTATTATTATTATTATTATTATTGTTATTATTATTATTATTATTATTATTATTATTATTATTATTATTATTATTTATTCATTTGTTTCGGCCAGTTCTGGACCACGCTATTTTAACCGATTTCTGTCTTGAGCTTTAACACTGGCCCAGTACTCCCGCATCCTTCTTCGATGAGCTTCCTTCCGTTCTTCGATCCACGTCTTGCCTGTCTTCATTTCATCTTTCATTCGAAAACTATGTACTGTAGACCTTCAAGTTTAATTTTCAAAGGCTCTCGTTGCAAGATGTCATCACGTAAGATCCGCAGTTCTTGTAAATCCTCTTCCACCTCGGTGAATCCGACTCCTTTAAGTATTCTTATTGCGAAAGTAGGCAAAGATACTCGTGTTAAGTGACTATGGAAAGAAATGCTTCTTTTCCTAACAGTGTCTGTTGTTTTCTTCATACGCAGATATAGTTCATGACTGTACCTTCTCCTACATTCTCAATTTTCCTTTGCTGGGCCTAAGATCTTCCTTAGAATTATCCTTTGTTTGGCTTCTAGTTTTTCTGCCAGACCTTTCTTATTTATTGAGAGGCATTCTGCTGCATATAGAGCTTCAGGTTGATTTACTGTACAGTAATGATGAAGTTGGGATTTGTGGGATTTGAAACATATTGACCGTTTGTTATAGATATCTTTAAGGAGGTGGCGGGTAATTTCCATCTTATTGATTCTTGATTTCAAAGCCTCTTTCTCAGAATTATTATTATTATTATTATTATTATTATTATTATTATTATTATTATTATTATTATTATTATTATTATTATTATTATTATATATTTATCGATACAGCCACCTGTGGGCCACGTTTACACAACCTTCCTTCTATGAGGCCTACGCAGACTGATACCCTTTTCTTTACACTCTCGCCAAAGATTCTTGAGTCTTTGACTTCTTCTTGCTCGTTCTTCCACCGAGATGTTCCGTGGCTTCGCATGTTGCTCTTCAGACGCATCCCTCATTCCCGCAACCTGCTTCCTAAATGATGTCCTTTCTTTTATATCCTCCTCCTTGATACCTATTTCTGCCAAGCCTTTGTGCATCTGTGTAAGCCATCCCGGTTGTTTTTTCACTTTTCCTGCAGAAGAAGTATTCTGTTGACCAATCTCTCAGGGTTCATTCTTTTGATATGCCCATAAAACGTCAGTCTCCTTTTACTCATCACAGTCGTGATTCTTTCTACTGTCATATTATTATTAATATTTCGAATGGCTAGTGCTAGCTTGGTGGTTTGCATGTAAGGCAGACCCTCCAACAAGGGTGGGTAGCATATGCCATGTACTCTAAATGTATTTTGGACGATAGCGTTGTATGTAGTGTGTGAGTTGGGTGTTGGCTCAGCACAAAGATAAAGTCCCCGAGCGAAGTTATTTAACCATTAAGATTCATATCGTTCAACCCGGTCGGGAATCGCATACGGAGCTCCGAAGACCAAAAACTGACCTCTTAACCATGGGGCTGGACTATAGAGTAAATAGAAGATTAGTTAAAAGTAGGTAAGAAGACTAATTATGCTCGTGGACTGCCATACACTGTGGAATTGCATTTTGCCGAGAGCACTAAAATATTTGTTTATGAAAATCGGTAGTTCTATTGATTCTTTTCTTTATCAACATACGGTCTTTGAAGAGAACAGAAAGGCTAGATATAGCCCAAGTTAGTTGGTAACACTGGGCGGTGAAAGCTCTCAACAGCCACCACTGCCTGCTTGATCTTAGCTATGGAGAATTGGGCCTCTTATTTACAACTCGACTTGCGAACAAAGTTCCAAGCGTTTGCGATATGAGACAAAGCGCTGCGCCTTGTTTAATTTATCTGGCCTGGAAGCATCCCATTCCACCCCAAAGCAACCTCCACCCTTTCCTCCGACTCTGCCGCCCGCCCGACAAACTTGGCGTTCGCTTGTTTGGGGAAAAATCAAATATTGTCAGAAGTTTTGCCTGGAGTGCGAACGAAGTAAGACTGCACGTTGCCCACAGCTGCAAGACTCGGGATACAGAGGAAAGTTGAGTAAAGAGGCTCATTCAAGATCTGGATCTGTCTTACCAGCTACCGGAGATGTCGAGCAACGCAGCACAAGTTGGTCGTGATATTGGTTTATTAGATTTTCTGACTGATATCTCAACAAAAGCCAATTTTATAACATTTCATAAATTTATTTTTTGGTCCACAGCCTGCTATTTAAATACGACGTAGGTTGAAAGTCTTGCGTGCATTTTAAAATCTAATTAAAGTCTACTGGATAATGTTAAAAAGTGAAATTCCTGACTGATAAACTCCAACATTCCCTTCTTTTAAACAACTTCCGTTTTGTGCATGTTTGCTTTGGAAACTACTAGAGAATTCCAGTACATTCTTAAAACAATCCGGTGGGAAATTATTGATGTAGTATTTCATTGACCGAACTCCGCTCGCATTCATCATGGAAGCACTTTTTGTCTTCCAGTCCGGAAATATTACCGTAACCCATAAACACGTAAGATTTCGTTTCCAACTTCACGTATTCAAAGCGTTTGATTTTGTTTTATTCGTTGATCTAGTAACGTTTCGAAATTAACATTTCGGTTTTTTTTAGTTCTGAAGGAAGTTGACTTACCTGGTACTTTTCCCCCTGACTCTTCATACTGTATATAGAGTGGTCGGAAACAACATGAACCGAGTATATTAAACATAGAGGGTAAAAGATATCGGTAAATAATTTGAAAAACATTATTCGATATGAGCTGCTGAAGTTAGCCAATCACCGGGCGACTTGGCCGTGCGCGTAGAGGCGCTCGGCTGTGAGCTTGCATCCGGGAGATAGTAGGTTCGAATCCCACTATCGGCAGCCCTGAAGATGGTTTTCCGTGGTTTCCCAATTTCACACCAGGCAAATGCTGGGGCTGTACCTTAATTAAGGCCACGGCCGCTTCCTTCCAACTCCTAGGCCTTTCCTATCCCATCGTCGCCATAAGACCTATCTGTATCGGTGCGACGTAAAGCCCTAGGAAAAAAAAGTTAGCCAGTCAGATTGCTTCCCGGGCGAATTCAAATGGGCTTTGCGAGGTGATGTTGCCAGCACGTGGATTAAGACTAGCTTGAGAAATTTGTGTCAACACAAACACACCTAGGGTTTCAGCCGTTGTCACGGTAGCGAACTTGCTATGCAGCAATCCTGTCAAATCGGAGGTCTGTAGTAAAATCCCTCCCCTGGCGAATTTTTTCCGCTCCATTGGTGAATTAAGTTGGTCGTGCGTTTAGGGTCGCGCTGCTGTAAGCTTGCATTCGAGAGATAGTGGCAGCCCTGAAGATGATTTTCCGTGGTGGCCAATTTTCACACCAGGTGAATATTGGGCTGTATCTTAATTAAGGTCACGGCCAATTCCTTTCCTATCCCATCGTCGTCGTAAGACCCATCTGCGTCGATACGACTTAAAGTAAATTACCCTAATAACATAACTATTACGGGTGTACTTGTATAGAGCTGTAGACAAACGGTTTCCTATCTGATTATTCTTTCCATGGGCCGAGGACTGACAACCACATAGTTCATACTGAGTCTGTCTTTACTTCAACCAAGCCCCACTGTTCCATCTTTCTTATTCAACCTCCCTTCATCAACTCTTTTCTATTAGGTTCCCAATGAGTAGGAAGTGTTTTATGTTCATACTTTCCACGGCCCTTCTATTTCCTTAGCCGATGCCTTCATTCCTCGAATAGTAATAAATCCTTCGATAGTATTACGGAGGTTGGTTTTGTTGTTTTCCCCCTAAAAATACGCTTCGGTATTGCACCGAGAAGTGCACCATTCCTTAAACCCAGCGTCGAGCGGGGATGCTCTACTGGCTGTATGGCAAGTGGCGTTGTAAAGAAGAAAAGTTATTTACCGTCAAATAATCATTGACATAAAATCATTAAATGAAAATTTCATAAAAATTATGGTTTTAACTTAGCAGAACTAATAAATTCCGCCTCTGTGGTGTAACGGTCAGTGTAATTAGCTGGCAACCCCGGAGGCCATGGTTTGATTTCCGGCTCTGCCACGAAATTTGAGAAGTGGTACCAGAACTGGAACGGGGTTTACTCAGCCTCGGGTGGTCATTTGAGTAGAGGGAGTTAGATTCCCACCTCAGCGATCCTCAAAGTGGTTTTCCGTGGCTTCCCAGTTCTTCTCCAGGCAAATGCCGGGATGGTACCTAACTTACGGCCACGGCCACTTCCTCCCCTCTTCCTTGCCTATCCCTTCCAATCTTCCAATCCCCCCATAAGGCCCCTGTTCAGCATATCAGGTGCCCCCCCCCATATGGGCGAGGTAATGGTCCTCCTCTCCAGTTGAATCGTCTACCAAATATCTCACGCTCCAGGACACTGCCTTTAAAGCGGTAGAGGTGGGATCCATCTGAGTCCGAGGGTAAAACCACCTTGGAGGGTAAGCCAAATAAATATAAGAACTAATAAATTAACTTATATCACGTGTTTGGAGCATCAGACACGTGGAATCCCATGTTTTCAATTAACAGAAAATAACAAATAACAAAATAGCAGATTTACGTTTTCAGTTTAAAATATACAGTACAAACATATTTTTAAATTTTAAGTCTTTTCACGTCAGCAGCTTCTGCTGAAATGAAAGTACAATAAGCAGGTCCACCTCAAGAAGATATATATTTCCCTGTATAAAACATCCTTTCGCGTGGTGTACGACTCTTACTAAACGACGGGTGCTTTGTGAAAGGGGGAGCACAAACAAAGCCGTGGTCATACCGCGCTATGGATACAAAGGGTGTGTGTAAGATATACAGCACTGTGTGTCACAAGGAGAATAAACATAATCTTTATTTGTGAAAAGCGCAATTGCTTGGTCGCCACGTGCTTGGGGATGAGCGGATTTGTGCGCCAGAAGTCGTGGGAAGAACAAACAGTAGGAACATTGATATGCGTGCACTTGCCAATTTGGTTTGCCAATTCATCAAGCGGACTTATGTTTGTTATCTCTGCATTCGCTATCGTACTGCGTCGCTTTTATCAGGCTCCAAATGATATTTGCGCTGGAAAGCTGATCCTATTCTCACCAATCTCTTCTTCTCAGTGGCTTATGAAAACTTTAATACAAACCATTGCATTCATGACCTTGTAATTATGCCCGACGATAGGACTGGGAAGTTGTACTACTTGGTGGTCCAATGTTCGAATCCCATCGGTTGTAACTGGTATTTTTATGATTTTTTCTTGAGTTTTTTTCTTTTCAGTATTATAGCAGAAGCTCTGACGTACAGAAGTTTTCTCCTTTCTTTAAAATACAGGATGGTAGGGAACAAGGTGCACCGGGTTTATGTGCATTAGAGGGTTGGTCATACTGATAACAAATATTAATTCGATACCTCGCGCTGTTGTCATTAGTAAGCTGCAAAAGTTAGCCAGTGAGGTACTCCTGTGGGTGGGGGCGGTAGAATAACACCCACGGTATCCCCTACCTGTCGTAAGAGGCGACTAAAACTGGTTCCAGAGCCTTTGAACTTTGGAGTGTGGGTTGGCGACCACAGGGCCCTTAGCTAAGTTCTGGCATTGCTCCCACTTACTTGTGCTAGGCTTCTCACTTTCATCTATCCTATCCGACCTCTCTTGGTCAACTCTTGTTCTTTTCCGACCCCGACGCTATTAGGTTTGCGAAGGCTAGGGAGTCCTTCATTTTCACGCCTTTCGTGGCCCTTGTCTTCCATTGGCCGATATCTTCATTTTTCGAAGTGTCGGATCCCTTCAATTTTTCCTTCTGATTAGTGATATATAGGGGATGGTTGCCTCGTTGTACTTCCTCTTAAAACAATAATCACCACCACCACCACCTTAGCCAATGAGTTCCAAACGCGGGTGAATTCAGATAGGTTTTACGAGGCTGAGTTGCTAAATCTGTACGTGGCTTAAAATCGGCCATCGAAGAAAAAGAACTTGGCCAGTGGAGAGGTTTGAACGCGGATCACCGAGCGAACAGTGTTGCACTGCACGGTGACACCGGTCGAGACCCACGGTGTGTTTGTTGCTGCCATGGCTCCCAAGCCACGTGCAGATTTAGCAACGCCGCCTCGCAAAGACTACAGTATTTGAATTCGCCCGCGAAGCGATATCTGATTGGCTAAATTCAGCAGCTCATAAAATGACAAACAGCGCGAGATATTGAATTATTTTCTTGAAATTATTTATCAGTATGACCAACTCTCCAACGCTCATATACCTGGTTCACGTTGTTCCCGACCCCCCTGCATAGATGTGTACAGAAACAACGGGGCCAAGGCTGCCGACGGTGGGATTCGAACCCACCATCCCCCGAATGCAAGCGCAAAGCCACGCGATATTAACCGCACGACAACTCACTCAGTCATTTTTGAAAATATGTATTTTTCTATCAGCTGAGGATTTTTTTAAATCGTCATATTTTGTATAGGCTACCCGAGATGTACAGTAGCCCGCTGGTTTTCTGATTCAACATACTGTTATTGCGTCTGTCCACATATGATTGAAGTCTTGTGCAACGATGTGACATATGAACTGAGAAAATACTGAGCCGTTCTTCCCAATATAAAACAGGTACTTTTGAGTGGTCAAACTTCACTTCCTCTCTTCCTTCCATAATCGTAACACTCGCTCGGGCTCCACTTTAGCTATTCCTCTTCACCACTCTTCTGTGTATAACAAATCTTTCATTGTAACCGGATCCAGGCTTTGGAATTCCCTGCCAGTAAGTGTCAGGGGCATTGACTCCTTCCTCAAATTTAAAATATCTTGCCGAGACTTCCTGTTGAGAGATACCGATTGAACTGTGTATTGGTGTGTATTGTGTGCGTGTGATTGGTAATTGTAAAATTAAAAGTTGTTTCTGTTAGTTTTATATAATATAAACGTAAGGGTAGTTGATAAGTGTGTACATTGTAAGTGTATGTGCAAGTGTCTGTGTGAGATAGAAAAGACTGAAGTAACGAGCTAATAAGCTGCATATTGTGTGGATGTGTAACTTAAGCTTAATTTAGGAAATAGTATAAGTAGTGTAATTAGTATAATTAGTAATAGGCAACCTTAATATTATTTATTGTATTGTGGTTAAGTGTAAGAGAGGGCCGGGTGCCCTAACTTCGCCACATGAAAGAAGCCATAATAAATAAATAAATAAAAATGAGCATGACTCATAGTCATAGGGCAGGCTAGAGTCGAGTTTAATTGTCAAATGTCAACTAAGTTATAATACTAAGATTCATTAAACTAATAAATAGTATAACCTAATAGCCTACCTACTCACTAGCAACTTCAGAATTATGTTGTGACTACCTTTTTAACACCGCAAATAAATCAATCTATTATTTAAACCTCCCTGTAAGAAGAGGACAGTGAATGCAAATGGGTATTATTTTCAAATGAGCTGAGCTCTAGAGTCCATTATAGCATACGATTCTTTCAGTGTAGCATGGCTCACTGTATGTCTCGCTGCAGTGAGCCGATAAGGAGCCGTGCGTATCTTGTGTCTCACTGAGCCGGCTCGTTCACGATTCTTTCCGTGTGCCACGGCTCACTGTATGTCTCGCTGCAGCGGAAGCTCGGCTCTCCACGTGTCCAGTGAGCCGATAAGGAGCCGTGTGTATCATGTGTCTCACTGAGCCGCGCTCGTTCACGATTCTTTCGATGTGCCATGATTCACTGTCTCGCTGTAGCGGAAGCTCGGCTCCCCGTCAACGTCCAGTGAGTGCGCCACTCAGCACTGTCCGCTGGGAGTAAGCTGAATCGTGTGCCGTAAGCTCGCCGTTCATGTGAATCGATTCACTCGGACACTTGAATGAATCGATACACTGCTTCGAATCATGCATTCAGTAGCCAACACTAGAGTCTTGTACTCTTTGCACTTGTACTAGATTCCTTCTATACACCTCAAAAAGGATTGTAATATCGAGGATGCAATGCGATAATAAGATACCGCATCTTATTATTGTATCAGACACACACAACCTAGTAAAGTAAGCTTTTACAAACTCAAATATTTTTCATCGAATATCTAACGAAACAGTAATAATAATCCGTTTACCCTCCAGGGTTGGTTTTCGCTTCGGACTTGATCCTACCTCTACCACTTCAAGGGCAGTGTCCTGGAGCGTGAGACTTGAGTCGGGGAGAAACAGCTTGAAAAGAGGACCAGTACCTCACTCAGGCGGCCTCACCTGCAATGCTGAACAGGGGCCTTGTGGGAGGATGGGAAGATTGGAAGGGGTAGACAAGAAAGGAAGCGACCGTGGCCTTAAGTTAGGTACCATTCCTGCATTCGCCTGGACAACAAGTAGAAAACCACGGTAAATCACTTCGAGGATGCCTGAGGTGGGAATTGAGCCCCCCTCCACTCAGTTGACCTCCCGAGGCTCAGTGGACCCCGTTCCTGTCATCATAGCACTTTAAAATGTCGTGGCAGAGCCGGGAAAGTAACCCGGATCTCCAGGGGTGGCAACTTATCACACTAACCTCTACACCACAGGGACGGACAATTATTATTGTTATTATTATTATTATTATTATTATTATTATTATTATTATTATTATTATTATTATTATTATGTATGGCGATTTCTAGTCGGTTGCAGCCCTTGTAAGGCAGACACACCGGCGACCCGTAGGCCTATCTGCCGTTTATATAATACTGTGCGTTATTCTAGTGTAAGACATTGTTATATGTGGTGTGTGAGTTGCAGGGGTGTTGGGTACAGTACAAACACACAGTCCCCAGGCCAATAGAATTAACTATTTAAGGTTAAAATCTCCGACGCGATCGAGAAGCGACCCGAGACTCTGTGAACCGAAGAGCACCACGCTGACCATTCAGCCAAGAAACCGGACTACAGTATTAATGAAAAGGTTACAATTTGTGTTTTCTTTTAGTGGTGGTTGTTCGTTCTTTACTCTGCCTTAGTGCCGTGTATGGTTACATCTGGCATAGTTCACGCTGTGGCATGTTTGCGACCGGGCTGAGTGGCTCAGACACTTGACGCGCTGGTCATCTGACTCCAGTTTGGCAGGTTCGATCTTGGCTCGGGACGGTGATATTTGAAGGTGCTCAAATACGTCAGCCTCGTATCGGTAGATTTACTGACACGTAAAAGAACTCATGAGGGACAAGATTCCGGCACCTTGGTGTTTTCGAAAAACTGTAAAAGTATTCAATGGGACATATTTGGCATGTTTGCGATCAGTACATTGACGTCATATTGAGAAAGAAGGTCCTATTCCATCTGCGCAAATCTACTGAGGTCCGGGTGTATCTATGGAGGTTGTGGATGGTCAAGACAGCCGTTTTTCAGCCTTTACCATGCATGTGCAATGCAGTTCATATCCGGTGAATTAGCTGGCCAATTCATATGTCTGATACCCGCCTGTACCATGAAGTTCCTCACTGATGTAGCCCGATGGGAGCGAGCACTGTCGTCAACGAGCCGTACAATGTCAGGGTAATTATGGTCTATTAACTATTCATTCTAACAAAGAAGAATTTTCAATAATAAAACCGGAAAGATCGTACGCTTCAGGGTGTCTTATTTTAAAAAAGGGGGGGGGGGACTCCAAGAACTCGAGAAAAAGGAAAGGTTCTGTGAAACTTTCTGGGGATGGAGAAGACTACTGATGACACATGGAAGAAAAGGAGAGATGATGAGCTGTACAAGCGCAATGAAAAAATCACGGACATGCTGAAACGAAGGCTGAAATTCTATGGACATCTCGTAAGAATGGATGACAAACGACTGTCCAAAATTCTTAGATACATCACGGAATTAAAGGCCACCTCCAAGTTGAAATTACAGTAGCAATGATCCACAATAGAAGAGGAAGCGTCGACAGTCTAAAATCATTTGAGAGAAACCTTTAAAAAGGAGACCCAAACGGATTATTTTCGAAGAGGAGAGAAAGGTGAGAATCGAAAGAATTAAGAGGTTCTGGGAAACGAAGAAAAGAAAGGTCAAATTCGGAAACATAAAAGTACAATTTACTGAATTAAAAATACACAAAACGTGTAATCGGCATTTTGTAAGTGTGGAAATTGAAACTCATCACCGGGATACTGTATAGTACTTAGTCGAATATTACAGTACATTGCCCACAAAACACGGGTCTGTCAGTCTCAATCCATTAAGAATGTTTGCACTTCGCAAATGGGGAATGTAAACAACCACACTTAGTTACACTGTTTCGGATGTGAGATCCTTGGGACTATGCTGGTACAGTACTAGACTCACCGCCAGGCAACCTGGCATCTTTGAACTTAATAGAAACACAAAGATGACTGGAAGTTCCGAAGCTACGCAGAGAAAGAGATTTCAAACGAAGGACGCAAATTTCAGGGGGCGGACAATGGAAGCCACAGGAGAATCGATATCATTGCCTTCAAATACAAGAAGAGAGGTTTCATCATCGACTCAACGGTCCACTTTGGAAGCCATAAGTTGCACCCCTCAGACGTCAACCTCGGAAAAAGAAAGAATGCTTACTTACCAACAATTCCTTACTCAGACATGAATACCAAACAACCAAACTAAACCCCATGGCACTACAGCCCTTGAAGGGCCTTCGCCTACCAAGCGACCACTGCTCAACCCGAAGGCCTGCAGATTACGAGGTGTCGTGAGATAAATACCAGCTATAGGTCATTCCATGTTAAGGAAACAGTATTGCTCTTATGACAACCGTGTTGCCATGTCGAACGGCTCTGCTCAACACCATCACGGATAAACGGTGGCACATGAATTTGGAAAATTCAGTACTTAAGTTCAAGATAAAAAGTGGAAGAAACTATGCTGCAAATTTTTTTTACGAACTAAAGGCATCGGTGGGCTTACAGGGGCTATTTTTGTTTTGTACAGAATCAGAGATAAACTACGGTAAAAAAAAAACCGCTCAGCATTGAAGTGTAAGGCAAATTGGGGGAGATGATAGAAAAATAATATTTTTATGGGCTCGAGGGTTGAGGGATGCATTTAACTGCAATTAATACATTTCCCCAGGCAACGCGAGGTACTACTGTGCTGTCGTATCGCTCACAGAAACACTGGTAAAAATGAAATGCGGTCGTGAAAAATAGTGGTAAAATTAAAATGCGCTGAGGAAAGAATAGCTAAATAATAAAACCAAGCACAAATAAAACACACGGCAAATTCTTTTATCAGTGCAAGTTATGCCATGACTTATTGCTGCAATCCACAACACCAAAATCTTCAGTAACCACTTCTGTACAGTACAAAAATAACAGAACACACACAAATACTACGAAATATACAACCAAGTCTCACTCAACACACATGCAACAAGTAAGTACTGTAGATGACTTCACTACAGAAGTGAGCTGCCGGCAGTTCACCGAGTGAGGGACTGCACGAGGATTGTACAAGGGCAACACAGAAGAAGGAAAATGAAGGAAGGCAACGAAGCAGTGGCTGTTCCTATCATTGTGCTTCCTCCCTACAAATATATTTTTGAAAAAGAAAATGTTATGTAGTTATTAAAATAACTCAAGGGCAAACATTTTTCATTTTTTTAATGTCTTTCATAATACATTACAAAATTTAGTATAAAATCCCTTAATCAGAAAGAATTATGGGTGTCGCAAAGGGGGTGTGTTCATTCCTTGTAGATCCATAACAGTAGTACTGTTTTCTTAAAGTGGAATGAGCTATAGAGGAAATCGACATAATGGGTCTGATGATTGGAGCGAGGGGGACAATTCCCATTTGTTGCCACCAGTTTTAGGAAGCAGATGTGTCTACCAGTTACAGCGTTAGGGGAATTTGCCAATATTGCAAGAAGGATTCATTAATAATTCTAAGAAATGATTATTGCCATTAGGTTACCATTTAAATTTCTCAAGTGCATCTATTTCCTTTCTAAACATTAATGTAAATCTATACTTTGTCGCAAGGCAGCCTAATATGAAAGGAAGTATTTCATTAAAAATATTAATGTATTGTTTTTCTGTAGAAGTAGAGATAAACTTTCCAGACATTATCGCATGTTTGTACTGATATCCCATATATCTCTGAAATTTTGCGGATTTTTTCTACCTCGGGTTTCTCAGATATGCACTCTGGCCTACCAGCACGTTCAAGCTGATACCTCCACTAAAAAGTAGCGATAGTAGTTTGCAGGTTGACAGGAATATTGCTCTAAGAAAAGGATAACGCTTAGTGTATGACTTGTTCGATTTTAATCCAGGGCAATTTTCACTATCTTGCCCGAATACAGCCTTTTGTAATCCTGTTACTCACAAGACTGTACATTCAAACACTCCATAACAATGACAATGTCAACTCCTATCACATAAAGTAACAACTAAAAGTTATATTTTTATTAGTAATACGTAGTATCGACTAGGCGGATTATTCATCTCTCTCTTTACTCTTCTCCTGTTTCTCAACATGAATGATTTAACCCCGATCTTCCCATTTAAAAAAATATTTTTAGGTTTTGTTGTTTCACCCTTGTCAACCGTAACATTGTTGTATATGTATGGATACATTCAAACGTTGGCTCGATCCTTATCTGTGGACCTTGTCACAATATCTAATAACCCTGCACCTGATACCTGCGGCTAAAATTGAGTTATTAAAATGCCGTGCAAACATGTTTTGGTAACTGGAGGAATATTATTTTTTCCGAGGGTAGGAGTGGCGACCAAACTCTGTCCTGTTTATGACCGTCCTCGTAAAGTGCTGGTGGCTTCCACAAAGCCTATTGTATGGTGTTGCTTTCAATGTGACATTTTTATAAGCTGGGCATTATGGTGGGACTACTGGGCAGGACTAGTCACCTAGTACATGGGGTGACCAGTCACTCTTTTTTTTCGTGAGCCATGTCTCTCCCCAGGGCAAGACGTATACAACTGTTTTTATCTCGTCAGTATACAAGAGGCCTTTGTGGTCTAAAAATCGGATGTATTTTCTGAGCTTCTATAATAGATAAAGAGACATCAAACATATTCTATACTGTTTGTTCAATGTATCTGATTTATGAACCGAATGGGAGGGAGATGTTTATTCTCGGACAGACTGATGTTCGATGTTGAATTTTCGACGCGTTAATGTGAATCTCATATACGAAAGAAAGTATTAACAAATGAAAGGCAAATTTTCACTACAGGATTTATAGTAAACAAGTTACCTCATTGGAGTAATTTCACGTCACTACCTTAATGTTATGGTCCGAAAGTCGATTTTGCCTGGTGTGATTTGAATTATCTGTATTCTGGCCGGCTTCTTGGCTGAATGGTCAGAGCAGTGACTTTCGGTTGAGAGAGCCCTGGGTTCGAATCCCATACGGATGGAAATTTAAATCATAAATGGTTAAATCCCTTGGCTCGGGGTCTGGGCACGTGTGCTTTTCTCAACAGCTTTAAGGTTCACAGACTACTTTACAGTAACACACAGTTTGCTGTACATGGCAAATTCGAACCACTTTCGTTGGAGGGTCTCCCTCACAAGGGCTCCATCACGATCGCAATAACTATACGAAATAATAATAGGAATAATTTATCATTTTTCCTCCAGCTATCCGTCTAGACACTCACTGGCTTCATCTAAGGCAACCGCCGTTACTATCAGAGTTAATGATTGTAGGACTTTGAAATTTATATATATATATATATATATTTATTTATTTATTTATCTATTTATTTATTTATTTATTTATTTATTTATTTTTGACTTTATCAGCCGCGAAGTTAGGGTTCTTGGCCCTCTCTTACACTTGTCCCTGTTGTTCGATTACTCGTCCACGAACCTACTGCGCTGGCGTAGCAGGGGGAGAGGTAATACTCCCTCGTGGCGCGTCCCAGGTGGCGGATAGGGGGGTCCTAACGGGCTTGCTGGCGGATTTGAGGGGAATAAAATACCTCTCGCGGACCAAACACACAACACCCTGTGGGTGAGGGACGCAGATGAAGAATACACCTACGGTATCCCCTGCCTGTCGTCAGAGGCGACTAAAAGGGGCGTCCAAGGAATGATTGTCTTGGAAGCATGAAACTACTTGTGATCAGTGCCACCACGCGGAGAACACCATGGGTTGCTTTTACTTGCGCGTAGTACCACTGGATTAGGTACCAAATGGGTTTGTGATTAGTAACACACAGGAGCACCGTGCGGTCGGCTTTTGCAGTACCTGTGATTAGTACCACCATATGAGCAGGACCATGGTTCTGCCTTGCCTTTGATTAGTACCCACTGTATGAGGAACACTACGGGATAGTGCAGGTTCTTGTGGCTAGTACTCTTATGTGATGAACACCATGGGTTTGCGTTGCCTGTTAATGGCGCCGCAATGTGAGAAAAACCATAGGTCTGTATTATATGTACCATAATGTGTGGAATACCGCGAGTCTTTGCTACTTTTGATTAGTACCGAAACATGACAAATACCATGGTTCTACTTTCGTAGCGATAAGTACCGTTATGAAGGGCCGATAACTTGGATTTTGGACCCCTTTAGACTGCAGGCACCATCGATTCAGTGTTATGCTAGAGCAGCACTCCCGTGGCCAGTAATCCTCTTGTTTTACGTCAGTTTCTGTGACTGCAAGGCATTGCTGGTCACATCCACTGATTGTTTTAAATTCATATCCATCCATTCATTCTTCGTCCTCATGTTTTGAATTCTGGTCAGTGGAGAATTTTAGACTTTTAATTTGTCATTCCATTTCGTCTCATTTCGTACCGTTAGGGGCCGATGACCTCGATGTTAGGCCCCTTTAAACAACAAGCATCATCATCATCATCATCATCATCACGATTACCCGTAAAACTATAGGTCTCGTGGCCGCGTTCTCCATATCAAGTTACGTAATGCTCCTCTGGCTTCTTCTTTTTCTCCTTCTTCCTATTATTATGTTTCTTAATACTGTTACGGGAATACCGTGGATTGTAGTGATGTAAGAAGGTGCGGGCTTGAATGGGTGCACAGAGAAAATATCAAAGCATAATTTAAAAACACTAAAGTTTGAAACAATATTCCTTTCTCTCAAAAGCACACGTTTCTAATCCAAATTGTATATTCGATCACTTGGAAAAGAGTTTTTACTGACTTTTCTGCTCCACAGTCTGATCCACAATAGACTATGAATAATTAGAAATTAAACAGGGGCAATAAGTGCCCATTTAAATGGCCTCAGTGGTCAAAACAAAAGGTTTAAGAAATCGGCCATAAACACAATACTAGGAGGTGAAACACTTCCACTCCTTTTGAAATACACTTTGAAAAACACCTAAAATCCTATATGAGCGTATGGCCCTATGTTACATAGGCTAAGCATATACTACAGAGGGTGACTAGATGGCGCAAAATATTAAGTTCCAAAAATAAAGTTAAAATTTATAGTTTTAAAAAGTCATAGTCACCCCAATACCAAATTGAATGTGAATTAAAAGAGGGTGAACGCTCTTTATTCCCAAATGTACATATTTCCCAGCAGAGATTTGAAAATAAAATTTATATTTGAAAGGTAATATTAAACTTTAGAAATTTACATTAAGAAATAATTTTGGAACCTTCCTCTCAAGTCAGCTTTCTGGAGCTATCACATATTTAAAAGATGTCTACCATTACCTTGAGCTGGCGGGCCTTTCGACGACGGGCAAGGCTTTTCCCTGCCTCCACTAACTGTGTGCACTCTAGACTGGAGCGGTGATGAAGGTAAAATGGCCCAAAAGCTTCCAGCTTTTATAGCAGAGGGGAAAGTTCCAGAACTCTCTAGACCGATGGCCTGTACACACCTCAAATTTTGATTGGCTAGAAAAAATATATACAAAAATTTCTGATTGGCTAATAATTTAAGAAGGAAGTGATAGAAGTGCTAGTAATTTTAGGACACCGAAAATAATCTACAAACACTTCAGTTTTACAAACTTAGAAAATTTAAAATTCCTTTAACAATTAATTGTCCGTCCTCCCACCAGAGAGGGCACATAAGACGACAGTAGAGACATCTGAAGATTTAAGGTCCAAACTTCTTCCAGTACATAGTTTCTGATTGATGGCCTTTTAAATGGCGCTCAGTTCAAATGCCCGGAGAAGGTGTACCTCCGGTAAAATTATAATTATCATCCTTCGACCCCTTGGCTGAATAGTCAGCGTACTGGGTTCGAATCCAGGTCGGGTCGTAGATTTTAACTACGAATGCTTAATTTCTTCGGTCCGGGGACTAATCATTTCTCATCGTCGTCTTAAAAACACTAGGCTTCACACACACACACACACAACCAATCACCACAAGAACACGCAATACTGGATACATCCTTCCGGTTAGATTTGGCGACAGGAAGGGCATCGGGTCGTAATAATGGGCCAAAATACAGATATTGTGTCAACCTCAAGGAATTTGGGTAATTTTCAAGATGATGATGATTATTATTATTATTATTATTATTATTATTATTATTATTATTATTATTATCCGTCTCAGTAGTGTGCTGGTTAGTGTGATTAGTTGCCACACCTGGAGGCCCGGGTTCCATTCCCGGCTCTGTCAAAAAGTTTGAAAAGTGGTACGATGAGTGGGACGTCGTCCTCTCAGCCTCGGGAGGTGAAATGAGTAGGTGGGGGTTCGATTCCCACCTCAGCCGTCCTCGAAGTGTTTTCTGTGGTTTCCCAATTCTTCTCCAGCCAAATTCTGGGATGGTACCTAACTTAAGGCCACGGCCGCTTCCTTTCCTCTTCCTTGTCTATATCTTCCAATCTCCCCATCACACACAAGGCCTCCACTCAGTATGACAGGTGAGGCCGCCTGGGCGAAGTACTGTTTTTTCCCTCCGACTCAGCGAGTCATCCCACCTGTACCGCCTCAAGGACAGAGTCCTGGAGCGTGAGACTTTAGATAGGATATACAACTTGGGTGTAGGACCAGTATCTCTCCCAGGCGGCCTCACCTGATATGCTGAACAGGGGTTTCTTGGGGTATGGGAAGATCGGAAGTGATAGACAAGGCAGAGGGAAGGAAGCGGCCGTGGCCTGAAGTTAGTTACCATCCCGGCATTTGCCTGTAAGAGAAGTGTTGTTGCACTTTCTGACTCACTTACTTTAAAAATATAAAAGTGCATTAAAATGAAAATGAATATTCATTAAATACAATACACAATCGTCGGACCTTGTACTCACACTTAGTTCTTACCTAATTACTTACACATTCGTTGTTTGATGGGCGCCATCTACAACTCAATGCAGCAATAAGAGAATGAGATTCTTGAATATCTCTAGGGTGTGGGGTAATAAGCTTACTTTTGACAACATACCGTGTAGGTTCTAGGAAAAGGAGATTGTCGTTCGATTTCCCCATTAAATTTCAGATTATCTAATTCTAGTATTAAAATAAAACGATAAATTAATTTCATAGAACAAAATATATTCTTTAAATTGTATAGAAAAAGTAGTAAGATTTGCTCCAATAAATCGGATGAAAATATAAAAGTATGACATAAGAGCTGAAAGAAACTAGGCATTAATTTGAATTCCTCTTGACTGGATATTTAAAAATTATACAAGAAATTTATCCCTCACTGGTTCACTTGACTGTACCTTCAACACTTTGAGTGCAATTACGACGTATTCCTTTGGGTTTGTGTTTTGCTGTAGGTGTATGAAGCCTAATTTGGTGATGTATCCTCGACGCTATACTAAGCTCACACAGCTCACTGCTTCCATTTGTTCTTCCTCGTCACCATGCCCGTCTTCTCCGGCGCTGCTTTCTATTACCTGCCTTCATTCCACTCTCGACCCGATCACTTCTTCCTGCTTCAGGCTCTCTTCTAATACCCGTAACTGCGTCACTTTCCAGAATCTGACCCATCTACCATTAGTTACCACTAATTGCTGCCTCCTAATGTGGGCTCTTAATATGTGAATTCTGGCCCTCACTAAATGTTTCTTTAGGATTTTTAGATTCTTATTCCCTTTTCTTCCCATGTCTCTCTTAATCCAAGTGTTTTCACTTTGTAGATTACCCGCATTTCTTATCACTATTTCAGCCATCAATGTGGATAACAACTTCACTTTTATAGGCCTGTTACCATGCGCTTAACCTATCCTTTCCGCATCATCAATATCTATTTCGCTGAAGTTAATTTTTATTTTGTTCTGGTTGACGTCCACAACTTTGTGAATTGTCACCACTTTGTCCTCTCCCTTTTCTTCCGGCACTCCATATATAAATAAGCATTTCTTCCTGCGTTCCTTACTACTGTCGTCTATTTCTATCTTCAGCTTCAACATCTCTTCTTCCATATTTATTTTCTCTCTGAGTAACACAATTTCTCTCTCGTTGTTTCCCACTTTGGTCATTGTTTCGCCCGTTTCTTTCTGGATCCATTGCCTCATATTTTCGAAATCCTTCACCTTTTTAATCTATTCAAACGGGCAAACTTCTTCCACAACCTCCTTTACCACCCTCCTTATGATTTCCACACCTTCCCAGCTCATGTTGCTACTGGAAATCGGGCCGGTGTTTGCTTCCACGTCCCCTATAAGTAGCAATACCATAATCACCGTTGCCACCATCATCATCTTACCCTTCATTCCCATTTCCTCTTTATCTCTCTTTTGGCTGTTTCCTTCTTCCTTCTCCCCTGCAATCTTCCGATGATTACCCGATATGGTTCCACACCAATCATCTTCCTCGTCACTCTCCGCTCCTCTCTTGCACTCACCGCTCATACTCCACTCCCGCTCTGACCCGTACACTCAACCCAGCACGTCCGCACTCGATGCTTGCTTGGGCTAGACTGATTAAGGTACAGCTCAAGCATTTGCCTGGAGTGAAAATGGGAAAACACGGACAACCATCTTTAGGGCTGCCGACAGTGGGGCTCGAACCCACCATCTCCCGGATGCAAGCTCACAGCCGCGCGCCCCTAACCGCACGGCCAACTCGCCCGGTAAACATCGCAGTTTCTCCGTGAGCTATCTGAAACGGCTTGGTTATCTACTGGTCAGTTGAAATCGACTCGTTGCTGACCCCAGGTTCAGGGTACTGGAAAATAAATTTTCCATAAAAATGAGTTATAATTCGATTAACTGCTTTAAAAAAAATGTTTACCTGTGAAGTAGAACAGTTTGCTCTGTCTACGGTGCTCATTTAAAACGATCTCATTGACTGGTAATTAAATGTGCTATATTGTGATTGTTCGAATACTCTCTCTAAATTTTAGAATGAGATTGAGCTCTGAGATCGACACCTCGCTATCGAATCGGAAACAATCTAGTCTAACGAATTTGGAAGCCTCGTCGTTGGTTGTTTCTTCTCTACTCACTTGTAGATCTCTGTATGAACGTTGATAATGACCCCGCAAGAGAGAGCCGCAGATAAAGGTACAAGTGCACTCTATGGAATGAGCTTTAAGGCTGAGTAAGACTCGTTCATATAGTGTTCTGTCTGTAGCAGGACTACGAGTCAAGTACCCAGCATATAGACGCTGCTAGCGACTCGACGCTATCAAACTTAAATTGCTTTCAAAATGAACTTCTGTGTCAACACAGTACAACTGGCACGCCCCCTGTCCTGCAATAAGCCGGCAGGTCGCGCTAATATCCTTCTCTTCTCTGCTCTTCTGAGTCTTAACACAAAGACACGTGTAGTGTCTGTCTCGCTGTGTGTGAGTGTGAAGGGTATTCAATAAGGGTGAGTAACATGATATTTATTGCCTTGATATGCAAGTCCACAACAATAAGTCCCCTCTCGTCAGCCTCATTTGCATATGGCATTGTATCATCTTGTGTGCGCCAGGCACATTACAAATTTAATTCTATAAACCTGATTAAACGCAATTGGAAACAATAAAACTCATCATTTGCAGCGGTTCTGATCTTCCCTTTCTTCCTAAGACAAACCAGCGCAGCATACAGAAGAACATGGAATACTATCAATAACAATAAAATACGCTTGAGAAAGAGTTATTCTACACAGTCCGGTGGTATTTGAAGGTGCTCAAATACTTCAGCTTCTAAAAGAATTCCTGCGGGACACAATTCAGGCACCTCGACGTATACGAAAACCGTAAAAATAGCTACTGGGACCTAAAACCAATAACATTATTTATTATTCAATACTGGGTATTTGTTCCTGGGTACAAAAGATAAAAAACTATCTTCATTTACTTGTCCAGCGACATTCTTCAAAAACAATTCGTTTTGTAGAGTAAGTAGACTTATTTGCGAGCTCAGCTGTAACTTCATTTTTTAAATTGTGAGGCACAAATCTTCAAGCTTAAGTTATCCCCTTCTTCCTTGTGATTTTGAAATTTCCTGGTGTCGGCACTTTTCCCGCAAAGCATCTGTCTATCTGTATATTTAAAAATAATGGGCCATTTCTATGCAATCTCCACCGGCGGTTTCTCCTGAACCGATTTACCTAATTCTTTCTTAAATTCAATATTTTGGCTAAAATGTGTGGAGGTTTTACTGATTTTTGTTGTTTGAGTCATCAGTCCATAGATTGAATTGATGCAGCCTTCCACGACACCCTATTCTGTGCTAACTTTTTCATTTCTACATAAGTAGTACATCCTACATCTGCTGTATTCTAATATGCTTCTCATAATCATTTCTTCGTTTACCCCTGCCGTATGTACCGACGATACCTCCCTCATCTGCCATATCCTGGGTGTCTCAGGATGTGTCCTGTCATTCTATCTCTTCTTTTGGTCAAATTATCACCAACTCATTCTCCTCTCACCAATTCGATTCAGCATTTCTTCATTCGTGATTCGATCTACCCATTTCAACGTCAGCATTCTTCTGTAACACCATATTTCAAAAGCTTCTATTTCCTTTCTTTTTGAGCTAGTTATCATCCATGTTTCACTTCCACACAATGCCACGCTCCAGAAGATGACTATTACTGATTACTGATTGTATGCATGATACATTTTCATTTCTATACGCACGAATGACACGCGATTCTCCGTGAATTGCCGTGTAAACTTCTTCCTGCGTGTCGATCGAAGATTCTGTTTTCCATTGCGCTTCCTCTGTACGTGCTGTATAACTCCAAATTTTAAGGTTAGGTATTAGTTTTCTTCATGTTGAGAATCAAAACGATCAATAACAAGCGTCAAATGTTGTAACTCTCGTTTTTATAATCAATTTGCTTCGCGTCGCACCAACGTAGACGGGTCTTACGGTGACGATGGTATGAAACAGTGTTAGGAATGGAAAGAAAGCGACCGATACCCGAATTGTTGTACGCTGCATGAACACGTAGGTTCCCTTTGTTGCATGACACCTAACGGAACTACGTGTAATTTCAATGTTTTAGGTTACAGTAATAGTTTGCTTTGTGTGCATCCGGGATATAGTAGGTTCGAATCCCACTATCGGCAGCCCTGAAAATGGTTTTCCGTGGTTTCCCATTTTCACACCAGGCAAATGCTGGGGCTGTACCTTAATTAAGGCCACGGCCGCTTCCTTCCAACTCCTAGACCTTTCCTATCCCATCGTCGCCGTAAGACCTATCTGTGTCGGTGCGACGTAAAGCCCCTAGCAAAAAAAAAAAAAAGTTTGCTTTGTGTTGTATATTGAGACAATAAGAACAAGAAAAGAAATGGTGTATGGCTTTTAGTGCCGGGATGTGTCCGAGGACTTCGGCTAGCCAGGTGCAGGTCTTTCGATTTGACACCCGTAGGCGACCTACGCGTAGTGATGAGGATGAAATGTTGATGAAGATTACATATATACCAGTCCCCGTGCTGGGGAAATTAATCAATTATGGTTAAAATTCCCGACCCTGCCGGGAATCGAACCCGGGACTCCCGTGACCAACGGCCAGCACGCTAACCATTTAGCCATGGAGCCGGACATTGAGACAATCACTAGTCCAGATTAGTGGAGGTTATATGAGTCATGGAACGACATATTTTTACCATTTTAGGTGACTGCATTTGTTCATTTTGGGCTTTGTCCCACTTTTTATTCAGTATCGACAAGCATCATTGTGAAATTTGGTTGTAAGTAGCCGAAAAAATTACCAATGATTGGGAAATTTGTGCAGACTTCACTGGTGATGATACTTCGTACAGGACTTCCTATTAATAAGTATACGGAGTACGTACATTTACTGTCCTTATCCAGTGAGTACTTTCTCATTGTCACACCATAAACCTTACACTTTGAAAATATACAGCATGTATAGAGGAAGCACTGTGCAAAACAGAATCTTCGACAAAGGTTACGATGGCTTCCTACACAGTCCACGCCCTTTTGTATCCTATTGTCACCATAAGACTTCTCTGCATCGGTGCGATGCAAAAGGAGTAAAAATAAAAAATAACACAAGATTTTTGATTACGGTACTCGAAATATTATTTTTATGCTTTTACTATTTGTTTTACGTCGCACCGGCACAGACAGGTCTTATGGTGACGATTATTTACAATATATTTTTCTCTATATTGTTGATGTAGGTCATTCAACGTAGAATTTCGTCCCATACGGTATACATTTTGTTTTCAAAACTCTGGTTGTAATAGGTCCTTATACATAAAAATTCAGAGCCAATATCTGATGCAAGTTGATGGAAGTTATACCCGTGGCATTAACAGGCAATGCAGCTATGATGTTACCCAATGGTCGTAGAAGTAGATATGTGCTCGAATAGCAAGGTTCCAACTGACATCATATCTGTACGGCTAGTTATCATCATCATCATCATCTGTTTACCCTCCAGGGTCGGCTTTTCCCTCGGACACAGCGAGGGATCCCACCTCTACCGCCTCAAGGGCAGTGTTCTGGAGCTCCAGACTCTTGGTCGGGGATACAACTGGGGAGAATGACCAGTACCTCGCCCAGGCAGCCTCACCTGCTATGCTGAACAGGGGCCTTGTGGAGGGATGGGAAGATTGGAAGGGATAGGCAAGGAAGAGGGAAGGAAGCGGTCGTGGCCTTATGTTAGGTACCATCCCGGCATTCGCCTGGAGGAGAAGTGGGAAACCACGGAAAACCACTTCCAGGATGGCTGAGGTGGGAATCGAACCCACCTCTACTCAGTTGACCTCCCGAGGCTGAGTGGACCCCGTTCCAGCCCTCATACCACTTTTCAAATTTTCGTGGCAGAGCCGGGAATAGAACCCGGGCCTCCGGGGGTGGCAGCTAATCACGCTAACCACTACACCACAGAGGCGGACACGGCTAGTTATACGGGATGAAACTCCCGTGGTTATGTATATGCATCACAGGGCATCAGAGTAGTAGGCCTATTACTTCTGGAGGAAAGCTTTCTGTACTCAAGAGATATTTTAGATAGACTATTCTCTAAACAAATTTAAAATTGTATTAAGTTTTCTCAACGTTTGGTTAGAATTTAAAGTATCGGGCGAGTTGGCCATGCGGTTAGGGGCGCGCAGTTGTAAGCTTGCATCAGGGAGATAGTGGGTTCGAACCCCACTGTCGGCAGCCCTGAAGATGGTTTTCCGTTGTTTCCCATTTTCACACGAGGCAAATGCTCGGGCTGTACCGTAATTAAGGCTACGATCGCTTCCTACCCACGCCTAGCCCTTTCCTATTCCATTGTAAGATATCTCTGTGTCGGTGCGACGTAAAACAAATAGAAAAAAATATCTCAATGAATTACAATTCTCTGATTTCTTACTTTAATTTGGTATTTGAGACTATTGTTTCTTTAAGCGACAAATCTTCAGAATTCTCCAGCGTTAAACATTGCAACAAACCCTAAGATGAAAATGGTGGTGTTGTGATTTTATGAAGAAATTTAAACGCAGGAAAATAGCGGGAGAAGACACTGCTGCAGATATTTAACTGTGTTATTCTTGCCCCGAAAATTAAAAATGCTACGAAATTAATGCATAACTTATAATCCTTATGTATGGAACAGAAAAGAAATGCATGAAATAACGGAATAAGTAGTTTCCAATATATTTTTAAACAATTCGGAATTAAGATTGCTATCCGCCACAAACCCTAAGATTAAAAATGGTGGTGTTGTGATTTCATGAGGAAATTTAAATGCATTGTAAGGCCCTTTAAGTGGACACAATTGTTCAAAACATGTATGGCTTTTGTCTAGATCTGAAATCATTACTGGTGAAAGGAGAGTTCAAAAGACTATGATTCCAAGAATTAATTTAACATCATACACCATCCTTGCTTTTCCATTTAAAAGACGACAATATGATATTCGTCACGCTTTCTTTCGTATGACGATTAACAAAGTGCAAAGTAAAACTTCACATCATGTCGGTATCAATCTGTCCCTGCCAGTGTTTGCTGATGGCCGATTATATGTTGCTATGTCTCGGCTGCGTTTCTTCAATAATTTGAAAGTGCAAACAGTACCCAAAAGTCATATTACTATCAACGTTGTATATAAAGAAGTACAGCGTTGCATGCAATGTATATGAGGTCCATTACTTGTCACTTGCAGAAAACTTGCTGTAAGTCTATACAGGTGAAGCGAAATTCGCGCACTCGGGTGAACTTTTGTGAGAGACATTTTTTGTTTGTTTATTGCTGGCATGTGAGGAGTCACGCTGCGACGCCCGAGTGCGTGAATTTCGCTTCACCCTGTATATTATTTTCATAATTACTAGTATACTGGTCCGCCTCTGTGGTGTAGTGGTTAGCGTGATTAGCTGCCACCCCCAGAGGCCCGGGTTCGATTCCCGGCTCTGCCACGAAATTTGAAAAGTGGTACGAGGGCTGGAACGGGGTCCACTCAGCCTCGGGAGGTCAACTGAGTAGAGGTGGGTTCGATTCCCACCTCAGCCATCCTGGAAGTGGTTTTCCGTGGTTTCCCACTTCTCCTCCAGGCGAATGCCGGGATGGTACCTAACTTAAGGCCACGGCGCCTTCCTTCCCTCTTCCTTGCCTATCCCTTCCAATCTTCCCGTCCCTCCACAAGGCCCCTGTTCAGCATAGCAGGTGAGGCCGCCTGGGCGAGGTACTGGTCATACTCCCCAGTTGTATCCCCCGACCAAGAGTCTGAAGCTCCAGGACACTGCCCTTGAGGCGGTAGAGGTGGGATCCCTCGCTAAGTCCGAGGGAAAAACCGAACCTGGAGGGTAAACAGATGATGATGATGATGATGATGATGATGACAAGTATACTGTTTGTTTTCGGAACATTATTCAAAGAAACCCTCCGTAGAGTTTCGACAGGGCCAGTCTAATTCTTTTTATCACGAATCATATACGGAATATTAATGTACCATGTGCATTCATCGATCAAAATATCTTACAGTTTAAAAAGATGTAACGTTATTAATTTTATTTGTAAGTATATGACTGTTCGTTTTAGACTGCTACATTGATCTTGCCGATTTTAGTAGTAGAGGTAGCAGGCCTAGCCTAGGTTGGTGTCATTGAGACGCTGCCTTCTGACCCCAACTTGGCACGTTCGATCCTTCTCAGTCCGGTGGTTATTTGAAGGTGCTCAAATACGTCAGCCTCGTGTCGGTAGATTTATTGGCATGTAAAAAAACTCCTGCGGGACAAAATTTCGGCACCTTGGCGTCTACTAAAACCGACAAAAAGTACCGTAGTTAGTGTGACGTAAAGACAATAACATTATTAATATTATTATTATTATTATCATCATTATTATTATTATTATTATTATTATTATTATTATTATTATTATTATTACATTTAGGGGTTTGGAATTGGAACGTGAGCAACTACGTACGGATTGTTTCCTGTACGTAAAATTGGTCATATGATATAATAATAATAATAATAATAATAATAATAATAATAATAATAATAATAATAATAATAATAATAATAATTGTACCGGGGGTAACCTTCTCCGGCCATTTAAACTGCGCGCCTTCTATGAGGCCACCTATGTAAACAAACTTGAACTGGTGTACTACAAGATGCTTTGGTCTTCAACTGTTAGATGTCTCTATCATCGCTTTAACTGCTCCCTCTAGCGGGACGAACTCTAATTACCCTATAAAAGGAAGTTTATTTTTGCAGTTGGCAAACCTCAGGTTTTGAGGACTGTTTTGTTTATGTAACAAAGTTGTCAACACTTAAGCTGGTTCCTTCTTGAATAGTAATCAACCTATCAGAGACTTGTAAATATTTTCTAAAGCCAATTAAAATTGGGGGTGTGTGCAGGATTCCAGCATATCAGTAAAGAGTTCTGGAAGCTTCCCCTCAAAAATACTATAAAAGCTGGGCTCGTTAGGGCCATATTGTCTGAATCGCTCCAGTGTGTGGAGGGTGTATAAACGTAAACCAGAAGGCAGGGACTCAGGTGGCGTTAGGAAGGCCCAGTAATTCAAGGTAATTGCAGAATTTTCATAAACATGTGATAGCTCCTGGGGATAGCTTGAGGGGAAGTTTTTAACCTCTTTGGTTTAAATGTAGTGAGGGGAAGTTTTTAACCTCTTTGATTTAATGTAAATTTCTAAATTTGTTGGTTTAAATGTAGAATTCTCGGCCAAGTCTGAGGACTCTGTTCTATTCCCTGCTGAGAAATATGTAATGTAAGGGAACAAAGAGCGATTACCCTCTATCGGTTCCCATTCAACTTGGCATGCGGTGACTACAGTTTTCAAACCCTCTAAATTTCTTTAATCATATTTGGCTTTAATATTTCTTACTTCACCCCGGTGTGGAGTATGTTTAGCCTCTGTATCATTGGGCCACGGGCCCCCTTAGGGTTTTAACTATTTCTATAAGGATGGCAAGTGCTTCGTCTCCTAGCCTTTTGTTTATGGGCAGTTATGTTCAACCTTTTCTTTTCATATTAAGGCCATTTAATATGGGCGATCATGCCACTGTTTATTCGATAATTATTCTTTCTGGTGTGAAGTTCCCTTTAGGAACATTAAGTTATAAAGTGTTGTGCAACAGAAAACCCAAATCAGGGCTACTTAGTGTAAATACTTTAACTGAGGACAACCGATAGGTTGTAAGTGCGCCATGAGAAAACTGGTGCCTCTGTGAGGCTGGACTATGATATAGTTGGAGCGCAGGCTCCTACCAAGTGTATTTTCCTGGAGCTTATAAAATTTTGTACCTGGCAAGAGCAATAATGCTATTTTCTATGCAAATCAACGAAACTATTAACAATTGTAAATTTTGTACCTGATTTTCGGACTTTCAAGTCCTTGTAAGTGCTAGAGCTGACTAGTTCCTTAATAGTGTTGTTATTCATTAAGATTATCTATTTATCAGTTTTAAATTAAAGAAAATAGGAAAGAAATAAAATTTTAAAATTTGTTGTCTTAAGTTTTGCTCTGGTTAATTCCTTGTCCATCCATTCAATCCTCACGCTTCTTACCCCTCTGTGATCCACGATATTTCCTTAATAATAATAATAATAATAATAATAATTTTGAGGCAGGACCAAATTCATCCTCGAAAACCCCATGAACACAATTTACAATTCCTTTACAAATGAAAATTATTTGGAACAATGTGGAGAACTTCACAGCACAGTGAGGAATACATTTCTCGTAAAAAAAAAAAAAAAAAAAAAAAAATACAACGTTCAGAATAACACACTGGAATATGAGAATTCGCGTAAGCAGACGACCAGGAAAAATCTGCGTCAAACCTTGTATTCTGGGATAGAATATGCATGCTTTCTTCACTTTGTTCAAAGGCTATTATTGAATGCTACTGAACGTACAGATAATAATGTTTTATATTATTCTAATGCAGACAGTCTAAGGCAGGGCCTCTAAGAGTGCACTGCACGGCGCAAGGTACAGGTGACGAATTCACTAGGTTGACCAGAGTGCAAACCCCCACTCCTCTTTCCCTACACCTGCCTCACCCGTTCGGCCTGTCTTCGCCTTCTCCACCTTCCCCGCTGATTCTCCGCTCACTGCGAAATGTTTATGTGCGGTGAGCGGTGACACTGTTGTATGGGACAATTTTACCGGTATTAAAGCACTCTTTCAATTTAGTTTGAGCAGACAATTTATCTTCCCTAGCTCTTCTTTTCCTTTATCGTTGCAATGATACCGGTTATGCCCAAAACAAGGGACCGGCTGACAGCAATTCTGAGAGCTGTTTTTACATTGCAATAAGAAATCTAGTTTTCGTACAAGTCAAAACAGGAACAAATACCTTTCACATATGCATGTGGAACCAAACATAGAAATAATCTTAGCTGCTTCTCGATGCAGCGTAGGAAAATCTTCCTTCGACAAATTCACGTACAATTTGAGCAAAGCCTTTGTATTAGAAACTAGATCTTTTTGATTAACTTATCACATAATTATTATCCCACGGATTAAGCATTTGACTTTATCGTCACGACTGACAAAAAAAAAAAAAAAAAAATAAAAAAAAATACGAAAGTTCCCAGTTCGATTGATATTGACTTTCGGAAGTCTTTGCTTTCTTCGAAACAGGTTGCTCGATTATTATGTTGTTGTCTTGCGCGTATCTATTTCACTGATAAGCAAGCCGTCTATCACCGAACGCTTCCTCGCTCTCAGCACACTACACCATCCGAGTCAAGCCGAGTTGAGCCGAGTCGGACCGATGCACTGTGCATGGAGTCTCTGCGCCTCGATTTGCACACGTGAGATTTTGGGCGTTTGAGAGTCCCTGGTCTAAGGATGTAGACTTCGTCTAAACAAGTTACATTATGGCTGTTAGCAAGTGTTTCTGACAATCCATAGCTTTCATCCGATCAAATTAACCCTTCAAGCAAACTCATGGCACTACAGCCCTGAAGGGCCTTGGCCTACCAAGCGACTGTTGCTCAGCGCGATGACCTGCAGATTACGGGGTGTCAGCACGACGAATCCTTTCGGCCGTTATTCTTGGCTTTCTAGATCGGGGCCGCTATCTAACCATCTGATAGTTCCTCAATTCTAATCACGTAGACTGAGTAGACCTCGAACCACCCTCAGATCCAAGTAAAAATCCCTGACCTGGCCGGGAATCGAATCCGGGACCTCCGGGTAACAGGCAGACACGCTACCCCTACACCACGGGGGCGCCATTTGACATGTTTGAAAATAACAATAATAATGATGATAATAATAAATTCTACCGAGCTCGATAGCTGCAGTCGCTTAAGTGCGGCCAGTATCCAGAAATCGGGAGATAGTGGGTTCGAACCCCACTGTCGGCAGCCCAGAAGATGGTTTTCAGTGGTTTCCCATTTTCACACCAGGCAAATGCTGGAGTTGTACCTTAATTAAGCCCACGGCCATTTCGTTCCCACTCCTTGCCCCTTCCTATCCCATCGTCACCATAAGACCTATCTGTGTCGATGCACGTAAAGCATATTATTAAAAAAATTAAAAATTCTGGTCGTGCGCGAGTCGTCCTTTTAAAGACTGACTGGATCCTTAACTGTTCTGCTACCAGCTAGCGTAAGAAATGCTCAGACGACACTGAAAGGGTTTGCGAATGAAGCGGGAAATAATATGGTTTCCTGTTGCTTTCCACGCTGATCCAGACTGCGCTCTTTGCGGTGTCGTCCCATTTGCGGTCAGTCTCATTTGCGGTCAGTCCTATTTGCGGTTACTCAGGTAGAATACAAAAATAAACTAGTTTTGACCGGTGAGACATTGTCCCATTATTATTATTATTATTATTATTATTATTATTATTATTATTATTATTATTATTATTATTATTACCAGAGCCTCCGTAGCTCAGGCGGCAGTGCATCGGCACTGTTCACTTGGTTCCGTGGTTCAAATCCCGGCCACTCCATTTGAGATTTGTGCTGGACAAAGCGGAGGCAGGACAGGATTTTCTCCAGGTACTCCGGTTTTCTGTCACCTTTCATTCCAGCAACACTCTCCAATATCATTTCGTCTCATCTGTCAGTCATTAGTCATTTCCCCAGAAGAGTGCGAAAGGCTTTGGCAGCCGGCACAATTCCTATCCTCGCCGCTAGATGGGACCTTCATTCATTTTATTCCTGACCAGGTCAAATAACTGGAAGGAGACTGTGGATTTTCATTTTCATTATCATTACTATGGTTTGGCAAGTAACCACTATAGGCTAATCTCACTTTCCTAATCTTTCATAATGTCCGACTTAACAACGGAGGAGAAAGAGAAATATATACTATTCTTCATTTTAAATATGAATTACTTACGTGTGCCTTAACATATCTGATCAAGAATTCATCCAAATGAGTGAAAAGCTCATTTTAACGAATCGAAAGTTCATACAGCAATTCCTTATGAATGGTCTCTCCTCCCATTGTAATTTCACCCTTGGCTGGGAAATCGTTCGCTGTGTCAACACACGCGTTAAACCGCATCTGAGGGTCTTCCCATCTGTCACAAATAAAGGACAAAGCATCCATATGAAGAAATTACCATCGATTATTCATGGACTGGGAGTAACGAATTCGCTGCACTCTTTATTCCAATGGTGTGAACTACAGTGTAAGAAACGTTGGATGTGTTTTAATCAGTGTCAAAACAGGGCAGACCTTCGTTACAGCATTGCATTTAAGGAATTATCCACAGTTCATCCCCAAACAAACTTCTTCCCTCCACAAAGTTGCTCCTCTGTCTCTCTCTCTCTCTCTCTCTCTCAAAAAATAGATTAATAAAAAGTGTGCATGACTTCTATGAACTAGAAGTATCATTTAACACGGGCGAATTATTAATTACTGTAGTTCTTTGAGTGGGTGATTAGAAAATTTGTCAAAAATGTTATTTTAGATATTTTTCATGGAAGTTCTTTCATTTCCACAATGATGTTCTTCACTTCGTCTCTTGAATCATTGGCGTTTAAATCTCATGTTTATAATGATTGACTCTAGCTTTTCGTCAGTCGATAGGCCTATAGATAGGTTTGATATAATTTTCCATGCCACCTTATTTTGTGAAAACCATTATCTCCTTCATCCTACATCCATTCCGATCAGTTTTTAATACTCGTGTCTTAGGGAAGGAACGACTTCGGACACGTCTCTCTATACAGGATGGTCCGAAGCAACATGAACTGGGTATATGAACGTTAGAGGGTTGGTCACACTGATAAATAATTTGAAAAAAAATCAGTATCTCGCGCCGTTGTCGTTCTATCAACTGCTAAAGTTAGCCAATCAAATCGCTTCCCGGCGAATTTAAATGGGCGGTGTTGCTAAACTTGCAGGTGGTGTAAGGCCAGCTTGATAGCCATGCCGAGATGTTTGCATCGAACACAAACACACTGGCTTTTAGCCGGTGTCACCGTAGTGAACTTGCTGTGCTGCAATCCTGTCAGCTCGGTGGTCCGTATTCAAATCCCTCCCCTGGAGAAATTTTTCCTTCGATTGATACTTTTAAGTCGGTCATAAGCCACGTGCAGGTTTAGCAACACCTCCTCGCTAAGTCTATTTGAATTCTTCCTCGAAACGACCTGATCGGCTAACTTCGGCCGCTGATAAAAGGACAATTTGCGCGTTATTTATCAGTATGGCAAACCCTCTAGCGCTCATATAGTCTTACCCGGTTCACGTTGGAGTAAAGGGCTGTAAATTCGTGATGCAAGTAAGTTCGCGATAAATGTTTGAATAACTATCATGAGCTTCCCTGTTGGAGACTAAACATTTCAACAATATTACTACTTCCCTGAGTTCTCAGCAGACGCCTCTAGCTACTTGCTTTGGTCTTCATCCTTCTAAGGGACACATGATACTTATTCAAGATTTATCACGAACTTACCTCCCTTTACCCTACACACAGTGCCTATGTTTGAGGTGGGTAAATTCCATCACTGTGGATTTAATTTTGAGATATCTGTACGCGTTGCTTCCTAATTCTTTAATAGAGAATGACATACACTTTTGAATACGTCGAATCCAAATAACTTTACACATATGTGTATGTATGTTGGGTATTCAGCCCGAACGCTGGTTGGATCCTCTCCAGTTCCACCAAGAGCTGTCATAGATAGCCTAGGAGACACTGAACAGGCTTTCAGTGCCTTACACATAGGCCTATACCTTACAGAAAGCTCTGACTTGTCAAGATAATTGCCGACCAGTCAGATGACCTGAAAATGTGAGAATGCCATGTGTCCTGCCTGACGACTTCCTTAGTCACGTTGGTTGATCAGATAGCATCACAATTTATCTCAACCATTCCAGCATTCCGTCCAGCATTAAAATCTTTCGACGAATGGGGAGTCAAGCCAGAGGGTTATGGGTAAGAAGCGGACATGATATCCCTACACTAAAGGGCCGGCTAATAATAATAATAATAATAATAATAATAATAATAATAATAATAATAATAATAATAATAATAATAACAATACATCGAACAGATCTGGAACTTGAGAACACTTTTCAAATTCAGACAAAGAAGAAACACTGTAGTTACCTTTGTGGACTTTAAAAAGCGTACGACACCATACACAGGCAGACGCTCTTTGTCGCACTGGAAGAATATGGCATTGCCAGAAAAACCAGAGCACTTATACAACAGACGCTTACAGACACCATCTCCACGATCAAGTTCATGGGAGAAATTTCGAAACCTTTCCAGATACACACAGGTGTCCGACAAAGAGACGGGCTCATGCCAATCTTGTTCAAATAGTGTTGTACAAAATTATCAAGCAGTGGGAGGAAGAAGTTAAAGGAATACAGCTTGGGAAGTAAACGTGAAACAAAAACCATCATAAAATGTCTGGCATTTGCAGATGACATAGCCATACTCAGCAATAATACACAGGAGGCAAAAGAAACACTGGAACGCTTGCATGAAATAGCTGCGAAAACAGGTCTACAGATATCTTACGAGAAGACCCAATACATGGAACGACAGAACAACAATGTGCACACCATGCATACTGTACATGGATCCGTAAAAAGAGTCAAAACATTTAAATATTTAGGGGAATACATACAAATAGGAGGATCAAACAAGGTGTCTAACATAGAACAGAAACTCCAGAAAGCATACAAACTCACATGATCACATTATAATAAGAAAAGCATATGAAGACAGGCCAAACTTTGACACTACAAAACAGTCGTATTACTAAAAGCATTGTATGCGTCAGAAACGACCACAGTTGGAGCATCAGGCATCATAGAGACAGAAAAAGTAGAACGTAACATTCTCAGAAATATATTGGGACCAATACACAGAGATGGCATATGGATGAAACGACCTACCGAAGAGCTGTACCAGCACACTGACCGACGCAGAGACATGATCAGGAAACGCAGACTAACTTTCTCTGGGCACATACAGAGAATGGACAGCAACAGACTTAACAAAGAAAATCTTTGATGTAGTAAACAGTTCAAGCATGAAAACAAATTAATATCATGAAATAGGCCAACGGCCGTAGCCGTGTTGAAACACCGGATCCCGTGAGATCTCCGAAGTTAAGCGACATTGGGCGTAGTCAAGATTTAGATGGGTTGCCACGCGCTGTTGGTGGGGGCAAGGGAATGGAGAAGCGGAAAGGAACTGACCACCCTACCGCACGTAAACTCCGGCTCAGGCACACCTCTGCGGAGGTTCGGACCTGCCTTCGGGCTGAATACACCCTTACCATTATCATGAAATAGAGGAAGTCTTAAGGCAGATGGGGATCAACAGACAAATGATAGGCGAGAGAAAAGAATTCAGAAACAAAATTACGAATACAAAATTTATAGTGAATGAGAAGAAGAATACAGGAACATTGCGGGCAGAACAAAGGAAACAGGAGCACAGCCAAAGGATGAAGAGATTTTGGGAAGAGAAGAAGAAGAAGGGAAAGAAGTGAAAATTGTGTCATTTTGAGATATTCGAGTTCAAACACTGCCCCTAAGGGCAAAAATGATATGAATGAATACTAATAATAATCATTGAAAGGAAGAAAGAGGAGGAGAGCGTGTAGAAATATTTTTCTTTTCTTTTGGCGGTATGCTCCTTCTGAACGAGACTTAGGTTCACTGTCTGTGGTGTTTACACCCGGGAGGAGAATACAGTAGCCCAGATTCCTAGCGATAAAATAATCTCCTTGGTATTCGTCTCGGCTGTCAAAGGTCACAGCAAGGACAAATTAAAGGAGAATTAGCCCATATTATTTACATATCAAGCCGGATCTCATTTCAGATTACAGGCAGTTTGATTTGCATTTCGGACAGGCCTAGCCTCGATCCGGCTTTGCAGTCATCTGATGGGGACAGCATCAGATAAGACCGAGGTACAGTCGGCTCCGTGTTCCAACATGTGATCAGGGTTGTCTCTCTTCTCACCACCTTTTTATTTCCTTCTTCTCTTTTATACACTCGAACGTACAGGCGTATAATGAAGATAGATAAATATTATCAATCCCAATACACCATTTATTTTTAAATACATGTGTCCCTCGTCAGTACTACCGCATAGTAAATTTTTTGGAAACTTCAATGAATGAATGAATCAATGAATCAATGAATCAATCAATCAATCAATCAAATGTGAATGTGTAACACCTGTCTAACACTTAGGCAGTAGTCATTTATTCGCAAAATACGGTGCTGTGGGTAACTTATGAATTTCTATTAAAATGTATTTTCCAGTGGATACCTCTGTGAATGTACGAGGGCTATAAATAAAGTTATGGCAATATTGATAGAACGCAATGTTTAATGAACTAACAAGTACAATTGCATTACATTCCTTAATGTAGTCACCCACAAAGTCCGAAGTCCATTACATTTTTCCGAATGTAGAGATGCCACGTCAGGAAATGGCGGCCTCGGTGGGGTTCCTTCAACTTGAGAAACAGGTCGAAGTCACAAGGATCTATGTCTAGTGAGTACGGAGGGTGTTCCAAGACCTCCCAATGTCACCGTTACACACCCACGGTATCCCCTGCCTGTCGTAAGAGGCGACTAAAAGGGGCCCCAGGGGCTCTGAACTTTGGAGTGTGGATTGGCAACCACGGGGCCCTTAGCTGAGTCCTGGCATTGCTTCCACTTACTTGTGCCAGGCTCCTCACTTTCATCTATTCTATCCGACCTCCCTTGGTCAACTCTTGTTGTTTTCCGACCCCGACGCTATTAAGTTTGCGAGGGCTAGGGAGTCCTCCACCTTCACGCCTTTCGTGGCCCTTGTCTTCCTTTGGCCGATATCTTCATTTTTCGAAGTGTCGGATCCCTTCCATTTTATCCTCTGATTAGTGTTATATAGAGGATGGTTGCTTAGTTGTACTTCCTCTTAAAACAATAATCACCACCTGTCACCGTTACAATAAGAGCTTGACATTGTTTGGGACATGACAACGTGTGTTGTCATGCAGCACGATAGGGGCGATTGTCTCGCATTAAAGATGGACGTTTGCACCTCATAGTCAGACGCAGATGTAGATGTGGAACCCAATGGGACGCAATTTCCCTCATGTTAAGACATTTTGCCAGTATGTGCTACGCCGTTTGATGGCTATCAGCAACCTCTAAGGTTAATTCCCGGGCCACGGAAACGAGACCACTCACGATGTCAATCTGATCTTGAGGAATGGACGGCCGATCCGCGCGATGCAAATCCACAGTCCCATTCCTACCCGCACGGAGAGCCTCAACTCATGGGGTAACCGTCCTATACGGTAATACATTCTCATCACAGGCTTCACATAATGCTCATAACATTGTGATTCATATTTGCCACGGGCAACCTAGATTGTGATCCACAAACGCTGATCACCTTTTGGAAACATGCTTTAGAGCGCTGAAATAGACACTCTTCACTTCAACGCCACACAGCAACAACATTCTCAACTGGATGCTCGTCAAATGCACACTACATATCGACAACAGCGCCACCTGACCTCTCCCATATCCTATCTGCGCATGCCCGATCTCCTGCGAGTGTCTGGACTACGTTGCAACTATGTTATTACCGGGCGAGTTGGCCGTGCGCGTAGAGGCGCGCGGCTGTGAGCTTGCATCCGGGAGATAGTAGGTTCGAATCCCACTATCGGCAGCCCTGAAAATGGTTTTCCGTGGTTTCCCATTTTCACACCAGGCAAATACTGGGGCTGTACCTTAATTAAGGTCACGGCCGCTTCCTTCCAACTCCTAGGCCTTTCCTATCCCATCGTCGCCATAAGACCTATCTGTGTCGGTGCGACGTAAAGCCCCTAGCAAAAAAACTATGTTATTTACAGCTTTCGTATTTCCACTGATTCCCACCTTTCAAATTTTAAACGACAGTTTCCGTTTAAAAGACAATTTGGGTCATAAAGGTAGCTTCAATTGTTTAAATAGTTTAAAAGTCTATTGACACAATTTTTGTCGTTTCTTATAGATTTGAAAAATGTCAATGGAACGACAAGTCAAGGAATACCAAAGCAGATATTACGATACCAGCAGGCACTCTAATGGACGCCCAACTTACAGATAGGTCGAGACTGTAACAGTGCACTTGGCCAATATCTGTTTGGGTGATGAGATAATAATAACTTTATTAATAATGTCCCACCAATTATTTTTACTGTTTTCCGAGATGCCGCGGTGCCGATAATTTTGTCCCGCGGAAGTTCTTGTAAGTGTCAGTAAATCTACCAACACAGAGCTGATGTATTTGAGCACCTTCAAATACCACCGGAATGAACCAAGATCGAACCTGCCAACTTCGATTCAGAATGCCAGCACCTTAACCGCCTGAGCCACTGAACCCTACATTATTATTATTATTATTATTATTATTATTATTATTATTATTATTATTATTATTATTACGGATATCATTGTGGACAGAGGTGAAAGAAATTGCGGGCATGAATGGGTGGATAGAGAAAGATTAAATAGCAATTTAAAACTTTAAAATTTGGAATATAGGCTATTCCTTTTCTGGGTTTGTTTTATATTTTATTTTCAAACTTTACACTTTGCTAAGCAAATAACAAATAATCAGGTATAAGGTGTAGCTCGTCAGCTCAACAAACAGTATAAGAGAATCTACAACAATCAGATAACAACAATTAAACAACATGAGCTTGAAGCTCCCCCGTTTCAAATTTAACAAGAGCACCATCGCTCCCTTCAATACATAGTCAAGGAGACGGAACTCCAAATTTTACATCAGTAGGAAGAGCATCTTTGCTCTACAGAATTGCTCACTAGGAGACTATTCTCCAAAATTTTCAAGTTCCAGGCTTATCAAAGGCACAACCTAAACTTAATCAAAACACACAGCAGACATTGTCTTGTTTGCTCAACAGTGGAAATTATATAGAAAATATAATGAGAAAAGTGAACTTTAACAGGGGCTCATTCTACCTGGCCCTAGGAAAAAAAAAAAAAAAAAGAAAAAAAAAAAAAAAAAAAAAAAAACTGTTTAACGAACTCTTGCACTCCTTTGGAATTCACCAGAACATCATTAACACTGTATGTGGGCTTATGGCCCGAAATTACAGAGGCTAAGCCTACACTATGGAGGTGACTAGATGTAAAGGTAAGGGTTATTCTGCCCGAAGGCAGGTCCGAACCTCCGCAGAGGTGTTCCTTAGCCGGAGTTTACGTGCGGTAGGGTGGCCAGTTCCTTACCGCTCCTCCATTCCCTTACTCCCCACCAACAGCGCGTGGCAACCCATCCAAGTCCTGACCACGCCCAATGTTGCTTAACTTCGGAGATCTCACGAGATCCGGTGTTTCAACACGGCTACGGCCGTTGGCTGACTAGATGGAGAGAAATATTTAATTTACAAAATGAAGAGGTAGATTTTAAAGATACAAGATCATAGTCACCTCAATATGAAGTTGAGAGGGAATACAAGAAGGTTCTCACTCTTTATTCCCTAAGTTCGGTTAAGTTCTTTAGATTAGTTTGAGAATTTACAATGAGAAATATAAGTTACATTACGAACAAATTTGAAACGTTCCCCTCCAACTATCTTTCAGAGACTGTTACATGATTACACGGAGTCTGCCATTACCTTGAGCTGATGGACCTCCCTGCGATGGACGAGGCAGCCCATCCCCTGCCTCCGCTACGAGCACACTCTAAACCTCTTCACTGGAGTGCTCGAAAGACAACATGGCCCGGACCGGGCGAGCTGGCCGTGCGCGTAGAGGCGCGCGGCTGTGAGCTTGCATCCGGGAGATAGTGGGTTCGAATCCCACTATCGGCAGCCCTGAAGATGGTTTTCCGTGGTTTCCCATTTTCACTCCAGGCAAATGCTGGGGCAGTGGCCTTAATTAAGGTACAGCCCCAGCATTTGCCAGGTGTGAAAATGGGAAACCACGGAAAACCATCTTCAGGGCTGCCGACAGTGGGGTTCGAACCCACTATCTCCCGGATGCGAGCTCACAGCTGCGCGCTCCTAAACGCACGGCCAAACTCGCCCGGTCCTTTTCAGGTCTGATAGCCCCTTACCGGCTATTATCTCACCTGCATACAAGCAGTCTGGTTGACTGCAGTACTGTAATGCCCGAATTTGGCCCGGTAGTAGAGTGATTTCGATTTTGAAGTGTTCTGACATAATCTGAATGTCGTCTCCATCTTTCTCGCCCGTTCTTCAATTCCTGCATTTTACTTGAAGTTTGGAGTCAGATTCGCACCTATATACTTGAGCGTTTTAGTTCTTTTGATGTCCCCATACTTAGTTTTCATTATTCAGGATGATTTGTGGCATTTGTGTTCATATATACTGTCTTTTACAAATATATTTATAATCCTCTTTTTCCTGTTGTTTACTTCAGGATTTCAATCAGCTTAGTCATAATTTGTACGTTCTCTGCAAAAAAATTACACCATTAACAAATGTTGTTATTATTATTATTATTATTATTATTATTATTATTAATCCAAAATTCACAGTTTAATAAAGTATGCAAACGAATTTTCAATTTGATTGCAGCTGCGCATTCACTTTTTTTTTTAGCTTTCCTGCACTTTGATTCAATCTCACTTATTAGACAACCATCCTGGGAGAATACACATCCTAAATAGACTACTTGAAATTATCTACCTGTTTCAGCTTTGTATTCCCCAACCTGGCGTTAACTTCTCGTATGTTTCTCACCTACTGGCATCACTTTATTGTTGGAAAGGCTAATTTTCATATCATATTCATTGCACTTATTTTTAAGTTCCAAGATATTAAACTGCCGTCTTTCGGCACAATCTGCCATTAATACCAAGTCATCGGCATAGGTAAAACTGCTGCTTATTACATTTTTACGTAGCTGAATCACTCCCCGCTACGTTATACCTTTCAGTTCATGATCCATGTAAACATTGAACAATATAACTGAAATATTATAGCCTTGTCTAACCCGTATACGTACCTTGAACCAAGATCTCATTCTGCCATCAATTCTCACCGAAGCCCAGTTGTCAACATAAATGCCAATGACGGTATTAAATAATCTATCCTTAATCCCATAGTCCCCCAATACGGGGAAAATCTTTCCCTCGGTACTCTGCCATACGCCTTCTCTACATCTACGAAACATAAACATTTATGTTTTATTTTCAAATGGCGTTCGATCTTGGAAGGCCATGCAGCCAGTATTTACACACTGAGAGAGAATACGTGTACAGATCTTCGTGGTTGAAAAACAGTCATAACTTATAAGTTTAAAAAAAAATACTATTTATTCGGGGCGTTGACCTAAGAAGATCTTTTGCCCCTCTTATGCACCATATGTTTGACCCTGTGTGTATTTGGAAATGGCGGAAGTGTAAAGTGTTGAATGTGAGGAAAGGAACATTAAGGACGACACAAACACCCAGTCCCCATGCCAGTGATATTAATCATTTACAATTAAAAACCCCTGACCCGGCCTGGAATCGACGGACGCGAACTGGCGGACGCGTTGCCCCCTACACCGCGGGGCCGGAATAACTTGCAACTTAATAACACATTCCGATAAATATTGAGAAATGACAGAGCAGAATTGTCGAGTTAGGTTTGATAAGAGGTTGATAACTGAGGTTCACAGTGGGGTATTTAACTTCACTAGAGAAGAGTGCAGATGGTTCTGCTGTTGGAAGTACTTCTTACTTAACAGTAGGATGTGGTTCAAGTCTGTCATTTTTCCAGGGTTTTCTGGGCAGTGAGGGTTGTACAATACAAACACGAACATAATTGTCTATTCATCTTGTAGCGTTTTTAATGTACTTGGCGCATATTGAAAATTTCATCTCGACAACCTCTCTGTGGTGTGCGACCACACTGGTTTTGATCCAACTTACTCTCAATTACTGATCCCACACTCCATTCAAAAATGCCAGTGAACACCTTGCATTGTATATTAATCAATGAAATACCTCGATAGTTGTTGCGATCATTCTTGTTACCTTGCTTACAGATAGGTGCAATTACTCATTTTTTCTATCACAAGGTACCTTATTTGCATTCCTTGCTAATCATATTACACTATTAAACCATTTTATCCCTGCCTTCCCACTAGATTTCACCATTTCAGGTCTAATTTTATATATTCCTACTGCTTTATGACAGTAGAGTTTATTTACCATCCTTTCCATTTCCTTAAGCGTAATTTCACTAAAATGATTGTGCTCCTCCCCATGAGCTCCGTTGTTCGCGGCGTCAGCAGAAATAAATCCTTTTACGTTGAGAATATTTAAAAAATATTCCTTCCACCTGTCCAGTGATTCCCTGCAATCTATTATGAATTCACCTGAATTACCCAAAACACTATTCATTTCCTTTTTTCCCACACTTTCAGAGATTATTTATTATTGTCAAGAAAGACTTTCCTGCCGCTTGATGTACCCTTTCCGGGTTATTACCGAAATATTTCTACGACTTCTTTTTGGATTCAACAATTGTTTGTTTCGCTCCGTTCCTCTCATCTGCGTACAATTCCCCCCCCCCCCCCGCCCTCACCACTTTTTGTTTGGATCAATTTCTAATATGCCTTACTTTTACGTTAATCAAACTGCTCTCACTTCATCATTCCACCAAGATGTTAGCTTTTTCCTGTCTTAACACACGGTTGTTCCTAGCCATTGCCTTGCTGTTTCTATTACACCATCTCTGTAGGTTACCCGCTCTCTTTCTAATCCTGAACCTGTTACTGTCTATTGTTTGCACTTTTCACTAATCATATCCAAGTAGACCCTACTTCTGCCTGCTTTCCTCATTCTGGAGATTTTCTAACCTATTCGTCTGCAGGCAGATTTCATTTTATTTATCAATATGTCTCAAAATACTGAGCTCATTATTGTATAATCAAAAAATTCTCCTGAATACCCGCGCATTGCTAACTTATGTCCTGAATTCAAAGTCGATTATGATAAGGATTATTATGGATATGGTGCCCCTACCCTCTCATATTTAGCAATGTATACCGTTATGGTTGGATAATGTATTCGCAACTGATAATCCCATACCAGCACACAAATCCAGTAAACGCTTTCCATTCCTATTAGCTTCCATATCTTTCCCACGTTTACCCACCACCTTTTCGTATCCTTCAATTCTATCTTCAACTCTTGCATTGAAATCGCTCATTAGCACTATCCTATCCCTGTTGTTCACCCTGACTACAATGTCACCCGGTGCTTCATGAAACTTGTCATCTTGAACCATATTTTCACTCTTACATGGTGAGTACACTGAGACAAATTTGCTCATATCATCACTCATTTACGTGCTCTATATTGCGTGCAACAGTATGCCTGATGAACAATCCTACCCCACACTTTGCCCTTAACTTTTTAACCCCTGTTAAGAATAACTTAGCCGGGCTCAGTGGCTCAGACGGTTGAGGCGCTGGCCTTCTGACCCCCAACTTGGCAGGTTTGATTCTGACTCAGTCCGGTGGCATGTGAAAGTGCTCAAATACGTCAGCGTCGTATCGGTAGATTTACTGGAACGTAAAAGAACTCCTGCGGGACTAAATTCCGGCACCTCGGGTTCTCCGAAAACCGTAAAAGTAGTTAGTGGGACGTAAAGCAAATAACATTATAAAACCGTATAATCTCCTATCTCTTCTCCTCTTAACCGAATATCGTTAACTCCTAACGCATCCAGACGCATAGTCTTTGCTGACTCATCGAGTTTATATTTCTTTCTTCCATAAGCCCCATTAATACGGATAGCTTCCCATCGACTTATATTTCGTTCGCCAAATTGTTTTCGAGGATTCTCTCGCCTGTGTAATGGAAGTGGGACTCCGTTACTCCCATAGGTCCCGAGGCTTGCTTAAAATGTTTTTGAGCTCTGTAAATTCTGTGAAGCAGGATGCCACCCTAATTACACATAGTTCCAGCGAGGAGCTCTCTTCTAACGGGTTACAAGGAGGACCATGACTCAGAATGTGTCCCCTTCCATAGCATCCCTCTGTGAGTGGGAGCGGTATCTACAGCCTGTCGTAGGAGACGATTAAAAAGGTTCCCAGGGGCTCTTAACTTGGGAGCGTGGGTTGGCGACCATGGGGTCCTTAACTGTGTCTTCGCATTGCTTCCACTTACTTGTGTCAGGATCCTCACTTTGATAGATCCTATCCTCCCTCCCTTTGTAAACTTTTATGCTTTTTTAATCCCAGGCGGCATTAGAGCATTCGAAGCCTAGGGAGTCCATTATTAGTGTTAATACAGGATGGTTGCACAGTTGTACTTCATCTCAAAACAAAAATCACCACCACCACCACCACCATCACCAGCAACTGGTATCAGGACTACTTGCTAGCCCACTCAGCCGTTGCCCATTGTTCACGAACTAGAACGTAACTACAGAAACCCACAGCTCGAACCGTTAGAGACCAAATTAAGAAGGGATATTGTTTATACGTTTACATCCTTTCTACCGTTAATGTCTCTTATCTTCTCTACTGACTTTCTTGTACGCGATGCATAAAAGGCGTACATATTCCGAAGCCAGGTATCGAGAGGAGATAATAATAATAATAATAATAATAATAATAATCGTATGGCCTCAGCTACCGTGTGCGGACATTTCAATTTGACGCCATCTGGCTGTCTGCTCGTCAATTTCGACGTTCCGTTTTTCTCTAGGCCCCCTAGATGGCAGACTGAGTAAACCGAAACTCTCATGGGCGTCTATGGCTGAGATTTAATGAATCTTGTCGGGTAAACACCAAATGTGTCACCAGAGATCTTTTACATGCCGATATCGTACGACATGCAGTGTCGAATTGACTTTTCTCCGCCCTTCAAAAATACGACTACCTCTGCCGGGTTTGAACCCGCTATCTTGGGATCCGGAGGCCGACACTCTACCACTGATCCACAGAGGCAGCTTATCGAGAGGAGATGAGCACACACTATCTCGTGGTGACAACACAGCCCCAAGGTAGCTCCATATAGCTGATGCTCGCTGAAGAAAATCATGAGACCAAGTATCTTTTCTGATATTAAATGAAGGAATATAATTATGATGGTAATATATTGTAAAAATTGTGCGTGATACTGTCCTCACAGGAGAAAATCGTGCCGAGAAAGAAGCATATACTCTTCATAGTCAAACGATATTTGGTGTTCAATATAGTCATTGCAAGTTTATTAATAACATTCGCACCTATTCGATATTTATAGCTAGTGCCGCAACGGAAGAGCAAAGTCGGTATATGCAGTTCCAAGTCTCGTTCAGAGTGAGATCAGATGACTATGCTGGTCATAATGGTTGACGATCATTTTCTAGTTTCGCGGAAAGCCCATGATTGCGTTCTGGAATAATGTACCCTTAGTCAAGCGAAAGGAAGTATCAGGACTGGTTGGATGTTTTGACTTAAGGATATCTTAGAGCTGGGGGGTCATCAAAAAATTAGTGTAACGTGACGTGACAAAATGTGTGACGGAAGTGTAACCATAGCAACCGTGCAGGCACTGATGTGAGGTATGGATGGATGGCCATGACCGGAAGACGTATTTATGATCATTTGATTTTCGCAAAGGGAAAAGTGTTTTTATTTTTCTGTAAAATATGACCACCGAGCGAGTGACTGTGTGGTATGGATCGACTTCACTGTCGGCAGCCATGAAGATAGTTTTCCGAGGTTTTCCATTGTCACATCAAGCAAATTGAGTGACTGTTCCTTAATCGAGGCCAATGTAGATTCCCTCCCAATCCTAGCCCTTTCCTGTCCCATCGTCGCTATAAAACCTATCTGTATTGGTGCGACGTAAAGGAATTTTAAAATAATATAAAATATGACCTTATTACACTAGTTTTATGTTTTGCATTCTCGTTTATTATTCTATTAATACGAAAATTAAAATCTACTTACGTATAACTTAATTGACACGTAATACAGACTATTCTAAGAAATAGGAGTAAGATTATTGTTGTTTTTTTTTTTTTGCTATTTTGCTTTACGTCGCACTGACACAGATAGGTCTTATGGCGACGATGGGATAGGAAAGGCCTAAGAGATGGAAGGAAGCGGCCGTGGCCTTAATTATGGTACAGCCCCGGCATTTGCCTGGTGTGAAAATGGGAAACCACGGAAAACCATCTTCAAGGCTGCCGACAGTGGGACTCGAACCCACTATCTCCCGATTACTGGATACTGGCCGCACTTAAGCGACTGCAGCTATCGAGCTCGGTAAGATTATTGTTAAGCACGCAGTTATCGTTATGTAATTGTTGTAACACAAGTTCTGATATTAAGACTCATCAGACGAACACGACAATGAGGAATGAAAGATTATATGGAAATTATTTCTACATCTAGTACAAGATGATACGCACACTCTTTCAAGACTGTACTGTCGTGTAAGGGGAGCTGTAATGCCAGGATTCTTCTTCACCCTTCGTTGGCTTTGTCTTGCTCAGAGTATTTTTACGGCGAACCCTTGGAAGGTGGTGCATTCTGAGGGTCGCAGCTGGTGGTCCGTGGGCATGGGTTCGAGCCATGGTGATGTTAGTGACATGCCTAATAGATGAGCCCAGTACTCCCCGCCCAATGATGTCATCCGCAGTCCTGGAGATGGGCGACAAAAAGCTTGGAGCTAATCGAGCAGAACTTAATTCATTGTTGGCGCGTCTGCCGCAGATTTTAAAATAAAGTGCGCTTGGCACACGGGCTGCTCCCGCCCCCACCCCACCCCCTGCGGCGCGCCACCGTTATGGAAATGTCTCCCGTCTTAGGCAGCGGCGCCGTAATGGACGGCACCTGAGATCTAACGAGCGGGGACGAACTGTAGCGCTTCAACCTCTTAGCTCCTTCGCGGCCGAGGGGTTGGTCTCCGGTAAACACTTAATTCGCATCCTGATTCCTACTAATGAGCTCCTTCTACCACTGTGCTACGTAATATCCCTCCCTCCCCGCCATTAGTTCTTGTTTATACCCTGACTTCAAACAAGCTTACCAAACAGTCTTGTTTCGCGTGCGGAAATGTTTACAGTAAGTACAATACAACTTCAAGCTAACTCCATAGAGGTAACTGTAGCAAAAGATGCAGGGAAGAAAACTGAGTAGTTAAAGAGCTATGTTATCCCTGCACAGGCCACGAAGGCCCTTGGAGGAGTGGTACTAAGTGGGACAGACTGGTTAGCTCTATGCCCAGTTACCTTTGCCTCCCCAGGGAAAAACCTGGTCGTCTGTAATGTAGGCTGAGTGAGTTCCGAGTCCATGTGGCTTTCCACAAGAATAACTCTCCTTTCTACATCTTTAGACTTGATGACGGGGAATCAAGCACATGTTCTTCCAGTTGAATCGGTCACATCTTTCTAACTTTGGCTAAGCAGCTCCGAGAATTATTTAAGGGAAGATAATTTGTTGATATAAGGCACTGAAGTACTGGTCATCAGTTCCTGTAGCCCACTGACGGAAAGAGGGGAGTAGTTCAAATTCCACGGAGCTTGATGATTTCGGATGAAAATACTAATAATAAAATTCCGGGCGAGTTAGGCGTGCTGTTAGCGGCGCGCAGCTGTGAGCTTGCATTCGGGAGATAGTAGGTTCGACAGCCCTGTAGATGGTTTTCCTTGGTTTCCCATTTTCACACCAGGCAAATGTTGGGGCTGTAACGTAACTAAGGCCACGGCCGCTTTCTTCCCAATCTTAGGCCTTTCCTATCCCATTGTCGCAATAAGACCTATCTGTGTAGGTACAGCGTACAGCAAATTGTACAATAATATTTCTTTGAAAGAATCAACTAGTTCCTAGACAATTTGGTCTATCTTTGTTTAATGTGAAACAAACTAATCTAAAAGTTAACTTGAAATTACACACATAATAATAACCTTAAAACTACAAAATTGTTCGTAAAGCATCTGACAAGGTCACAAGAAGCAAATCAACAAAAATTCACTTCGTATATACTTACACTGATAGGTATTGGAATACAAATCCTTCAAGTATCTATGCATGTTGAGTAATCAGACCGAAGGCTGGTCTGGTCCTCAACAGCTCCGCCATCAGCCGTCATTGACGATCTAGGCGTTACTGAAGAGGAATTCTAGGAAAAAGGGTAGTGAGGTAATTTCTCGTTTCTTTCCTCGCCAAGTCAGAAGTTGCTATTGCATATCGGTCAGCCAAGTTCACTAAAATGCACGCACCAACCGAAACTATGAGCAACATTTTCACACCATTCATAACAGAGACTGGCTGCATAAGGAATGCCATTACTAGCATCGCTCATACCTCATTCAATTTCATGTTGTCAAAGTCAAGGATGAGACTGAGGCAGATCGATGAATGTAACAAATTTGATCTATCCCATGCCAGAAGACAAAATGGACTGTACACACTAGGTGTTTCCAGCAAAAGCACACCCTAAAAGTAAACTATTCAATCGTCTGTTCCTGTTGCCAGCATCTTCACATCATACAGTCACAATGCTGGGATGGGCATGGTGCCATTGTGGCCCTAATTAAAGTACATGCGCAGAATTTATTTGTTTTGAAAATGGGGAAGAACATATTTTGGTCTGGCTACTCAATCACCTCCAGAATACATGTCCTCGACTCGTATCCTCGTGCCGATTCGCTTAGTATAAGCATGTTACGTAGGTATGCAGCATAAACATGTTGTTTTGTAATCGCACAGTAATTGTTCTCTAACAGAGATGTGTATCATGATTGTACCTACTCCCATCCCAGTTTTCACTGACAAAAAAGTACCCAGAAGGAGTAGTTGAAAGTGAATGAAACTACGTATGCTGAAATACTATGTGCCTTTATTGAACTGTTTACAATATGGGATGAGAGAGACAAGGCCGTTGGCAGTTACAGGTGGAATGTTGGCGCCAGATCAGTAGGGTGTCGCACCCCCACTGGCCACAATGCATGCTCTTATGCGGTTCGGAATGGTGTCAAGCAGCCTTTGGACCCTCTCCTGGGGCAAGTTCCTCCACAGTTCTTGCAGCTGTCCCTCCAGATCCCGCAGGCTGGTACTGGGACGGAGTCCCTTTCTAGTATCATCCCACATGTGTTCAATGATGGAGAGGTCTGGAGATCTTGCTGGCCACGGGAGGACCTCAACATGCTCTAGGAAGTCCATTGACACACGTGCTGTGTGTGGACGTGCATTATCTTGTTTGAACGCTGTCCCAGGGTGCTGTGCCATAAGAGGTAGAATGTGCGGACGCAGAATGTCTGCGACGTACTATTAGTGGGGACCTGAACGCATATCCTATGGCTCCTCACACCATGATGCCAGGGATTACGTCTATGTCTGTTTTCCACAACATGGGCAGGATCTGCCCTCTGCCCTCGACGCCGCCAAACCCGCACACGATGGTCATCGGAGGTTATGGAGAAGCGGGACTGATCACTGAACATGATGCGACGCCAGTCGTCCTCTGTCCATGCCTCCCGGGCAATGCACCCCTCCAAATGCAGGCGTTGGTGTTCTGGTGTTAATGGCAACCAACGCATCGGGCGGTAGGACCCCAATCCGGTGGATGCGAGTCGTAGAGACACTGTGCGGGAACTTACAGGATGTTGTAGAGTCTCCAGTACATGTTCGCGGATGGCGGGTGCCGAAGTTACGGGATCCCGCAATATTTGGCGCACCATAAGACGGTCATCCCTCGGGGTGGTGTTTCTTGGACGACCTGAACCTGCACGACGTGAATGGGGTGCCCTTATGTACACACTGATTCCAACATCGGGCCACTGTGACATCTGAATGGCCCACATGGCTGGCAATTGATACGACCAACCTGCCCCATGCTTTGTACTGTACGTAGGCCTCCCTGTACGCTTCGCTTAACTATCTCACAGCAGTTGACTGGTAACAACTTCACAACAGCACGGTGCCATAACGAATGCACTCTGGTGGGCGTTCTACACATTACAGGTCCTTGTAAATCTAGTCATTTACTCACACATCAATGGCATGCATGTATACAGAAATGGGATAATATTGGACCAGTCCTTCTAGGTGCTTAACCATTCTTGTGAGGCAGTCTGTGTGTTAGAGTTGGAGGTCATCCGAAATTAACGAAATAGTGCCATGTAACAAAATGTGTGACGCGATGTTACCTAGCAACAGTACCTTGAGAGCTGCACAGGTCGTGATCTGTATGTCATGGCCATCCAACAATACTTCACATCACAGCATGCACGATTGCTGTGTGACATGGCGTCACATGTCTTATTGAAAGACATAGGCCTATTTATGATCATTTTGTTTTTTAAAAGGGATAATTAATTATTTTTCCTATTATGTTTATCACACTACTTCTAGGATTGAAATAATTAATTACGAAACTTGAAACCTTTCGCTTTACCATCTCTAGTTCATTGATGAGCCCTGTTTAATATTGGTCAAATACTATTGCTCCATATTTCATAATTGACCTCCCGAGTGATTAATTGCTTTCGCCTGGAAACGGAATCTCCAAGCAGTTCCTAAGAATATTTATAACTTTAAAATTAAACAATATACCTAAAAGAACTGAATAAACTATATATGTAGCTAAGAGAAACCGGGCCTTAAGGACAATAAATAATCTACTGATCTTAAACTACAGGAACATACTGTACTTAAAGTGCTTGGAACTCTAAAAGCACTTAGGGAAATTTCATACGATCTTATGAAATAAACAGCAGTATCATGGGCTAAGATGCTTTCTGTGAGTTGTTTGCAGATCTTGGGGTTCCAAGAAGCGACCACATTAATCTCCATTAGCTGACTTGGTTCGCTGCGAGAGTATTTCCTCATTACACCTGTCCGCGTCCTGTTTACCCTCTTCACGGTTAAATTTAAGTGAATGTTTTATCTTTGTCTAGGAATGCATCCCGTATCACCATCGAGAACCGAATAACTGACAATATCATGCCAGAAAATCTAAGAAGTACAACTTAGACAAGAAACACTCGTATATGCTATATTATTTTTGGGATACTAAGTCGTGTTATCATTAATGTACAATGACGCTTTTCAATCTTCCAATCAAGATCGTCTCAGAGCAATGATATTAATTAAAACAGTAAATGGCAAATGTAACGTCAAGAGATTTTCAGTCTATCGAACACACAAGTTCAATATAAATATTACGCAATAATATACCTGTAAAAGAGCACATTATTAAACAAGGAATAAAAATCCACTATCAAACAAAGAATGGCATGTTTCGTTCTCAAATGGACATCATCAGATTCTATCAAGTCACACTCAATATTTGGATATATTTATGTTTATTTTCGTCTAAACACCTAGGAATTTGAAATTTAGGACTTACCTTAATGATGCCTTGCATTGAATGCTGGAGTGGAGACCAGTAAGTCCCCAGAATAATATTTTGTAAAAATCCAGCGAGTTTTTAGGTGTTCTCTCTTTCTTGACGTGAGTCGATGGCGTGAATGAAATAGTTCTACCTTAAATCAGCGTGTTTAAAATAATCTACTATCCGATCAATAGTAGAAATATTATTCATTCAAATTTCCATTTTTGAAATATGAATTGCGTATTTTTGCATATTTTACTTGCCTTTAGCCTGCCTGTTTTGACAAATTTGAGCACCTAATCATCCGTCCGGGATCTAGTGATTAATCACTTGTGGTTCGTGAAGCAGTAAGTATACTAGGTGCGGTTCCCAGATCGTGGGAGATATCTTTCTAACACACTGAGACTAAATACAGTCCATGTATTGCCTCGACCTTCCAAAATGACTGCTTATCAGACAGATTGCTTGCACGTATTGGAGAGTAAGTGGTCTGCTTAACTGCTTACTCTGCCGCATTACTTGGCTTTCCAGTCCCCTACCGAGAATAAAATTCCTTGACGAGGTGGGAATCGAAACTAAGGTCTTCACATGGGAGGCAAGCTTACTATATCTTCACAACAACGCTGGCAGGATGCCCTCTTATGTTTTTAAAGCGTGCGTAACGCATTCCTGGAGTGAAATCGTAAACATGAATTTATTCTTCCCGGAGTGGAAATGTCTTCATTCATTAAAGACTTCCGAATGGAGTGGAGTTCGTGGGAACCACGAGTGGTCCATCCCAGATGGTAGCTTGTTACAGCACTCGCGGTGTTTGATCTGCACACACCACCCACATAGTCAAGGACACTAGTCACACACGCTTGTTCCATTCATAAACCTCGTGTAAACTCGGCCCACAATGGCTTCTGGACGTTTACCGACATGGAGCAGATATAGCTTGAAGCATTCACATTAAAACTACAAATTGGATGTAGTTCAACATATATATCTCCTTAGTTCTGATTGTTTTATGTCGTCTCGGACAACACAGGTGCACACAGGCATTTAAAGGATGGGTAAACGATTGACAATCATCAAGATCCTCAATGAAACTTGGTGCCTCAAATGCTGAAGCAAGTTCAAGATAAGACAGAGATCGTAAAGAGACGGTGTCCAACGGACAGCTGTGAAGCTCATGTGATTAGGTACTCGTCTTCCATATGCAAGGTTGAGGATTCAAAACCCGACACCTAGGAGTGAGAAATGAGATAGTTAACAAGGAGGCTTTCGAACTGAGCTATTTCTGATGAATGAATAAAGTAGCCTGGAGGAATGAGATGGCAAATGCTGAAGTAATGTGTCGGGTAATGAACATCTCTGATGAAATAATATGCAGAAGACCTCTCTGACCTCAGTAAGGATGACCAGTTGCCACATTCAAACGTAAGATTTCGATGCATATTTCCCGTTTTTGCTGTAGAAATTCGCAGCTAGTTTTTTGCAAATGACTTTTCAACAAAGTGTACATTTTCTCGAAAAAAAAACTCGAAAAAATTTCAATCTGAGTTTATTTAGACATTTTCCATGTAATATTATGATTAGCTAATATAATAATAATAATAATAATAATAATAATAATAATAATAATAGTGTAAGTGGTTTTACGTCTTCTCGCACGGTTTTCGAAATTCTGTGCCGCAGGAGTTGTCTCCATTCCAGTAAATCTGCCGAATCGAGGTTCGCGTAGCTGAACACCTTCACATACCAGTGGACTGAGCCAGGGTCGACTAATAGTGAAGTAGTAAAATGCAGAAGATGTAATGAAACTAAAGTATACACTAGTGTCTACATGTGAATAACCATCCATGCAATTACTTTCATGAAATCTTTTCAATAAAATTGGTAGTGAAACTTAGTGTTGTCGTGTAAACTAGCCTTACTTTTCTACAGTACTACATGCATTCTATGCTTTACGTTCTCTTTGAAAACTGGGTTCGTTTTCGTCAGTCGTCTGTGACCATTATAAGTTGTGTTTTGATTACAGAGCAAGAATCTGTTCTTTTATATTATTAGACTCATCGTAGGCATACTTCGAAACACCGTTATAAAAGTTGAATACTTCAGATAGTTGGTTTTTTAAAAAAATGTACATTTTAACTTGTTTGACGCGTATTAAAAGATGAAAAATGCTGAAAATTCATTGTTTTTCCATTTCCACAACTTGTGGGCCTCAAACGTTTAATGGGCACGATCTTTAAGCTGTCATAAATGTGAACTGACTGTCGATACACTGCCAAGAAGTCAGGCTACATCACCATCGGCAGGCCTAAAGATGGTTTATGTAGGTTCGAACCCCACTGTCGGCAGCCCTGAAGATGGTTTCCCGTGGTTTCCCACGTTTCGGTTTAGCCCGTTCGTCACTTACCTCCTTCACACCAGGCAAATGCTGGGGCTGTACCTTAATTAAGGCCACGGCCGCTTCCTTCCCACTCCCAGACCTTCCCTGTCCCATCGTCGCCATAAGACCTATCTGTGTCGGTGCGACGTAAAACAACTAGCAAAAAAAAAAAAAAAAGATGGTTTATGATGTTTATCATTTTAACAGTCATATTATTCTCTCTCATTCCTGTCTACCGAACCTCTCTTGGTCCTGTTTTATATCACCAGAATGACTACTTTATGTTAAAAATAATTTGTTTCATTTTTGTATTTTTTTGCATTGCTTCTTCCGGTGTCACCAACTACGCAATTATAGATTTTATCCAACTACGTCTGTTCAATGTATTGTTACACTTCTTAATACATCATCATCATCATCATCATCATCATGTCCGCCTTCGTGTAACGGTTAGTAGTATTAGATGCCGTCCTCGGGGGCCAGGGTTCGATTCCCGGTATTATCAGAAGTGTAAGAATGGCAGGAGGGCTGGTATGTGGTTGAAATGGTACATGCAACTCAACTCCATTGGAGGTGTGCCTGTAAAGAACTGCACTACCTCGGGATGAGGACACGAGAGTTTACTTTATTACCATCATTTTAAAGTAGTAGAACTTCTTGTTCATCAGTGATCTCAAATAGAGGCACGGCATACGAGATTCACTCTCGTAATTCTTTTTATTATTATTATTATTATTATTATTATTATTATTATTATTATTATTATTATTATTATTATTATTATTATTATTATATTCGCTGGGGCCATCGAAGACCACGTTAAGTCTTGTTACATTGGCAGTGAAATGTGCTTTCTTTTGAGCCCGGAATTCCCTCATTCTTTCTGAGTGGGCCTGCTTGCGTTCCTCAGTCCAAGGGTCGTTGTGTCTTCTTTTCGGTTGTTCGTTTCGGTTTAGCCCATTCGTCACTTACCTCCTTACAGAAAAGATGTCTGTCAAAGGCGTCTTCCTGTTTGATCTGTAGCACTTGAAATTCTTCTTTGGTGATTCTAAATTAAGGCATCGTGGTTTTAAGTTTTGAATCAAATAGGTGAAAGATCTGTTTGGTCAACCTGTTTCCGTCCATTCGTTTGAGGTAAGCGTAAAATCGTGCCCGTCTTTTGCGGATCGTGTTTCTTTGTCCAGTCCATTTTTCATGATCATCTCACCCAGGTACTTAATTTTTTCTAATCACCTGATGACCCCGTATATCGTCCAAAGGTTTGGTGGTGAGTCTTTTATGTTAGTCATTACTTCTGTTTTCCCATACGCTATCTTCAGTCCAGTTTGTTTGGCTATTTATTTATTTATTTATTTATTTATTTATTTATTTATTTATTTATTTATTTATGTATTTATTTATTTATTTATTTATTTATTTATTTAATTTCTCGGGACGTTAGTTGCTTGCTTCCCACTCAGACTGAGGTTTGGGTCACGTAGCTTTTCAGCTTGCATTCGGGAGATAGTGGCTTCGAACCCCACTGTTGGCAGTCCTGAAGATGTTTTTTTCCCGTGGTTTCCCATTTTCACATCAGGCAAATGCTGAAGCTATACCTTAATTAAGGCCACGGCCGCTTCCTTCCCACTCTTAGACCTTTCTTATCCAATCGTCGCCATAAGACCCTATCTGTGTCGGTGCGACGTAAAACATCTAGCAAAAAAAAAAAAAAACCCAGAATAATTCTACTTATCCTGAGAACCAATTGCAATTTATGAGAATTCGTGGACGTTAAGTATAGATCCTGTCGTTGCTTATTGCACCTGTGCATCGTTGTTTTATATCATTTTCTATTCTATTTACAACGACTTTAGCATGTAGGCTAGTCCATTTTTGTTATCGTGCCAGTTTCTGGTCCCAGCACACCTCATACGATTGCAGTCGGCTTTTGTATATATTCCTAGAAGAGCTCAATGTCAAATCATATTCTTATGTCTAAGTTGGAAACACAATACAGCTTATTAACGTTGGCTGATATTCTTTTTCTCTATGACATTTAGTGCAGCATTCGTTGCTGACCATCATTCTGTACTGTAGAGGGGGTGAAGACGGATGGTAGTGTGATAGACGTTCGATTTGAGGTGGTCCTTCATCCGGGGATCGGAGATGTCACCTCTTCTTATTGTCCCGTCCATCCAGGCTGCATAAATGCCTTCAATTGACTTTTTCGATTAACTTACCATCATCAGAAAGAATTTAAAATTTCGTCATTCGCGGTAGGTCTTCGCTACCAACTTGATTGTCCAAAGTCTTGTGGGCCTAAATTTTTTGTAAAGTTACAGCTCATGATGCACAAAACGATCACTTCAATCTCTAGGTTTAGCGTTTTAAATCTATCTTTTCTTCAGCAGTTATCATGACGTCATAAGCGTAAAGAAGGATGGGTGGACTATCGGCCAATGCAGATCTGCCTGAGTGTGTTCATCGAAAGTAAGAAGATACAACCTGTAACAATAAAGTTCGGTGAATGAAGTCAGAACGGTCGATCCGGCAACACTGGCGACATACAACGCTGCACCTGCGTAGCAGCAGGGTTTGACCACCTGTTCGCAACGTTGTTCTGTTGAACATCGTGTGTGTGCCGTGTAAGACCTGATTGACACGGTGCGTGTTTAGTGCGTTGGTTCTGAGCTGCAATCAGGAATATGAATTACCAAAAGATCAATGTACGGTTTTGGCAAGACACCGAAAGAAACGCATGCGATGCTGGTACGTGTCTATGAAGATCAAGCACTGTCCTTGAAGTGTGTGTACGAGTGGTTCGCCCGTTTATGAGGAGGCCGGGAAAGTGTTTCTGACAACCCCCGTAGCGGAAGAACGGTGACCGCCGTCAGTGAGGAAAACATTGAGAAGGTGAGGATATTAATCACGAACGATCGGCGATTAACTATGCACATGATAGCGGATTAACTGCAGATTAACCGTGAATCCGTGCGACAAATCGTTACCTAGAAGTAAGAGAAGAGGAAAACGTGTTCTCGTCTTGTACCACATCACTTGACTGACGAACAGAAGCAGGCACGTTTAGAGGCTTCACAGGATTTTATCGAAACGGCGGATGCGACACCAAATTTATTGAACTGTATTGTCACTGAGGATGAAACCTGGTCTCAGGTACGAACCTGAAACGAAACGGCAAAGCATGGAATGGCGTTCTCCGGGATCCGGCTTTTTTTGTGAAGTTTCCAGGACATGTATCGCCGATCTCAGCAGTGCTTAGTTATGGGAGGGGACTATTTCGAAGGACAGTAGGGTCAGTGTCGTGCACTGTCATCTATGTTGATAGTACAGGGCTATTTACCAAACTTTATTGTCACAGGTTGTATTAAAGGTGGGGAAAAGTACGCCCAACTTGTTAATTCTGAGATTTTCTGCACAAATACGAGTCTTCAAATGAATAATTTAATCCATATTTAATGCAGTATTTTTAATAGTAATAACCCAGAAACAATTTGGACACGTCACGCACCTGTAAACTTGCATTCGAGAGATAGTGCGTTCGAACTCCACTGTCGACATCCCTGAAGATGGCTTTCCGGGGTTTCCAATTTTCAATCAAATTTTAATCAAATCCACGGTCGATTACTTCAAACTCCTAGCTCTTTCCTGTCCCATTATCGCCATAAGACCTATCTGTGTCGGTGCGACGTAGCAGATATTTCTTGATTACGGAGATGTGACCTGTTTGAAAGTTACTTACTTGGGTTTTCAAGCCCATGTGTTTGAATGGAAACGTACAAATTGCATCGAAAGTCTGAATGACATTAAAGTGTGTTTCTATAATCAAACACGTAGACTACTACTACTTTTGGTGGTTTACATTACTTATGCACCATCTTGAAAAACATGAAGTGGGTGGCCTGATTACCAAGTGGCATTGACACTTCCTTCTCAACGTGACGGACATGGTTCGAATACCCAAAAATAAAAACCAAATTTGGAATATTTTGGATGAAAGTTATTTCCTTGATATTCGGATCTTGGTCGCATTAAACAATCAGTTTACTCATTTATTTAAATTTAAAATACTATCATCGGCATAAAATAAGTGAAACTGAAAACCAATCGAACAAGGAGTCAGAATACTAATTTCCTTCTCTATTCTTGAAATAGTTAAAAATCTTATCTACTGAGCATTTACTTGTTTTCATGCATGCAAGTTATTACAAAAATTACGCATTCTCTTCGTGTTATTGTAGTTTTTTTAAGTATCATAAATTGTTTATGCTCCGTCCGATTTGTTGGATAAACGGTCAGCGCACTGGCCTTCGTTTCAGAGGGTTTCAGGTTCGATTCCCGGCCGGGTCGGGAATTGTAATCTCTTCTGATTAATTATTCTGGCTCGGGGACTGGGTGTATGTGCCCGTCCCAAAGCTCTCCTCATTATATTCAGAAAACATCCAACACTACCAACCACCACAGAAACACGCAATAGTGATTACATCCTTCCATATAGGGCTGGTGGCATACGGCCGTAAAACAGGGCCAAATCCACATCTGCGACCCAGTTCGCACCAGCGACTTCACAGGAGTGGGAAAAAGCGGTAGGAAAAGAAGAAAGTGTTTATGCTTGTTTTAGCCGTTTTAATGTTCATAAAGCTATTTATTAAATATTAAATTATAATAACCGTACGAAATATTTAAACCTTAATTTTACTGGTCTATAAAATATGACTTAACAAGTGTTTCCCTTGGAGAATTCATAATTATGCAAGTGTGTATGCAAGTCGAAACCGTTTATTGCGGCATCGCTTTTAACGACGTATAGGTTATAACGGCAAAATATGTCTGTCCCGTCTCAATGCTATATTATAAACACTGTAATTAAAAAATAACTTACCGGGCGAGTTGGCCATGCGGTTAGAGGCGCTCAGCTGTGAGCTCGCATCCGGGAGATAGTGGGTTCGAACCCCACTGTCGGCAGCCCTGAAGATGATTTTCTGTGGGCTCCCAATTTCATACCAGGCAAATGCTGGGGCTGTGCCTTAATTAAGGTACCGGCCGCTTCCTTCCAATCCCTACGCCGTTCCTATCCCATCGTCGCCATAAGACCTATCTGTGTCGGTGCGACGCAAAAAAAAAAAAAAAAAAAAAAAAACACCACTTAGTACGACATCGCTTATTACGATATATATCGTAAAAAACGGCGTATTTTTATCACATTTTCCAGGAAATGTATCGACTATAACGTCCAATGTTGATTTTGTTTGTTACGTATTTGAGGATTGCTGACAAGAATGTATTATTTCGAAACTCTTCTTTTCAGAAGATTGTAAATTTCAAATCATTCTGTCTGTTATATAGTCAAAGCAAGCATTGCTGTGAAGATGTCGCAAATAAAAAGGAAAGTATTTAGTATTGAAGAAAATCTCACATAATATGGCGGTTAGAAAATGAGGAATACACGTAGGTATAGCGAATGAACGATTTCTGCACTTTCGAATAACGGAGAGAACACCTAATTTATTAGCTAAGGCCGTGTGCGACATTATTGATCAATTTACATTGCTGTTGCTTCTTTCTCGACCGAGCTCGATAGCTGTAGTCGCTTAAGTGCGGCCAGTATCCAGTATTCGGGAGATGATAGTTTCGAACCCCACTGTCGGCAGCCGTGAAAATGGTTTTCCGTGGATTCCCATTTTCACACCAGGCAAATGCTGGGGCTGTACCTTAATTAAGGCCACGGCCGCTTCCTTCCCACTCCTAGCCCTTTCCTGTCCCATCGTCACCATAAGACGTATCTGTGTCGGTGCGACGTAAAGCAACTAGCTTCTTTCTCGCTTATTATTTTACATTTTGCTGACGCATTATTGTTGTACGTTTTGGGTAAACATTAGAATAACATTTACTCTCAATCCCACGCCACAAATGCAATATTGGAAATACAGTACATTTTTTCACTAATTTTTGAAGTTTTAACACTATCTGTTAATTAACCATGTAAATGCACAGGCTAAAATTTACAGATAGGACATTTTTAGCAGTAATAAAAGACCGGTTTGTGCGTCTATCGCCTATGACGACTGTTAATTGGCGATTCATTGGGAGTCGTTATGACCAGTTTTGACTGTATTTTATTTATTTATTTTACGCTAAATTTCGGGGGAACTGTACTCCTGCTGTAGAAGGAACTGACGTGGACTAAGGACTTGCCCAAAAGTGGAGCTCTTAATTTAACGAAATAATCTCGAAGAACATGACGTATCCACGTCGTCGGTCGTCTCGGTAATTAGTTAATTACGTCTGAGAGAGCAGCGCGCGGGGTATTGTAATGTTGGAGCGGGCTGCTCCGTCAATGAACGGATCAATATTTGTATGTCCCTTCCCATTGAGGACGAGCCCTTGTTTGCCGAGGTGCGGCGCCTTTGAGCGCTGCTCTTCTAACCGTTCCGCTGTGATGGACCTAAACAAACAGCAATGTAGAGCTGGCAGAAAAGTGGGCAAACAAGGGCCAGCCAGCTGCTATCGCCTTGCCTACCTGCCGTACGCTTCCTGCCTGCCCTTTACAGACATGCCTGTCTCTTGAAGAACACTTCACGATATTTGCATGCTACGAGATTGTTTATTGAACCAAAGAAAGTAGAGTTTCTTGAATATAGCAGATCTCATCTAAGAAGAACTGGCCACGTCTTCTTGAGCGAAAGGGAGGTAATTTTCAAAAAAAGAACTTTAAGTACTCATCTACAAACTCGGTTGCGAGTTCATTGAGAAGTCTTCTTCCTCCTCCTTCTCTTGCCTCATCGTGCAAGTCTGTTTAATTGTGCGGAGCGGGTTATCCATTGGCAGTTTTTGAACATCTGGTAAGAGTCTGGCATCGACAGCCCTTCTAAGCCGTGCGTTTCTATTGTGAATTCAGCTGTACCGTTTCTGTTCTTCAAAACTAACCGGGTTCCCCTCAGATGTATTTCTGGCGGCTACACAAAGGGATTCACCCTCTCATTTGAAATGGTTTTGCTTTCTTTCTTTAAAAGGGGATTTATTGAATTTTCACGAAACAGGCGGTCGAAACATTCCCAATCGTGATGCGCTAACAAAAATACAAAATTTGATGCAAAACAATTCATGAATAAATGATTCTGAATGTATGCTTATCACCACCGCAAAACTATGAAATAATTACCCTCAAACAAGCCTTAAGAATAGATGACTATATGTACGCAGCCTGAATTTTCTTTCGGTAAGGTGTTCAATTTATTCCTGGTACTTTTTCGGTCAGCACCTTCACTATCACTTCGTCAAGTAGGCCTACTGTAATTGAGAGTTTCGAATTTATAGGTACTTCTCACGGAACATGATGGGTTTGAACATGCTTGCGTACTGATTAGCTCGTAAAATAGAAAGTCATGTAAAGCAGTTGATAATAATGAATTTATTTATTTATTGCACACCACAGGATATAGTGTCCCAGTTACAGTGGCAACTACAGTACATAAACTGCAATTAATATGGCGGTACTTATATCTCAACTATATTCTAATTTTATGTAACCTAATCTGCTATAGTATATAATAAAGTAATTTTCTAAGAACTAAAGAGCCTTATATTATTATGGTAAAATAAACGAGGAGAAAGTAAAAGACAAAAGAAATGAAGCAATTCACGTGCAAGCATAATATTATAAAACTTCACCTTACAACACATAGTTCTTAGATTTCCCCTATTTTTATGACTTCATACAATTACGAATAATAAGCTCGCGCATTGGCAGACTGAAAACCCGGCCATTATTTTTTTTTTTTGCTACATGCCACTGTTGAATGTTCTACAGAGCCTGTTCACCTGTGTATTATCACGGGCACACGCCTGGTTTTTTCATTTAGATATGTCATTTCTGGAGTTGAAGCGAGGCACATGGAAATTTAAGAGAAACAGTAATTCAAGATTATCAACAGCATAGCTTACAATTCCTTTTTTAAAATACTGCATCCTTCCGTCTGCGAATTTCTAAACTCTCCACTCCGAAATTTAAAAGGACTTCACCATAGGGTACCATACGTTGATAAATAAAATATTTCGTGGCGTGTAGGTGTAGTTCTATTTATTTATGACTGTAGGACGTGTCTGATGAGCTGAAATTAATGGCGATAATAATAATAATAATCTACAGCCTGTTTCCAGTCATTTGACGGGTCAGGAATGGAATGAATGAAGCCCCCATCTATCGGCTAGGATAGGAATTGTGCCGGCTGCTAAAGCCTGTCGCACTCCTCTGGGGCAATGATAAATGAATGACAGATGAAATGAAATGGTATTGGAGAGTGTTGCTGGAAGGAAAAATGACAGGGGAAAACCGGAGTACCCGGAGAAAAAGCTGTCCCGCCTCCGTTTTGTCCAGCACAAATCTCATGTGGAGTGACCGGGATCTGAACCACAGAATCCAGCGGTGAGAGGCCGGCCCGCTGCCGCCTGAGCCACGGATGCTTCTAATAATAATAATAATAATAATAATAATAATAATAATAATAATAATAATAATAATAATAATAATAATTGAAGCTACTTGATCCTCGAATGGAATTATTCTGTGGAACAGATGTGAAAAATACAGGGAAGATGGGACTTAAGGAAGCAGGTGAGGTACGTTGTGTGTTTCAGGGTAGACGACAGCTGCGAGTTGAAATAGTATAGGCTTATTTAGTGAATATTATATACGTTTGCTTCTCCTTAGCTGATCGCTGAAGTATAAAAAGGCGCAACAGCCCAGAAGGGCCATGGCCTACCAAGCGACCGCTACTGAGCCCAAAAAGCCTGCAGATTACAAGGTGTCGTGTGGTCAGCACGACGAATCCTCTCGGCCGTTATTCTCGGCTTTCAAGACCGGGGCCGCCATCTCACCGTCAAATGGCTCCTCAATTTTAATCACGTACTCTGAGAGGACATTGAGCCAGCCCTCAGATCCAGGTAAAGTTCCCTGATCTGGCCGGGAATCGAACCCGGGCCAACGAATAGGAGGCAGGAATGCTACTTCTACACCACGGGGCTGGCCGCCTGATGTGTATACAATAACATGTAATGTAAACTGGATCTAGTTATATTTTTCGAGAACTATTGAAAATGAAGTATTCTACAGTAGATTTATCGGCGTTATGTTCCACAGGATCCAGAAATGTATTATTGTCCTCAGAGGCTGCTTAGAAATTGAGTGGGACGGAAGAGAAGGAAGCGGAGTAGTCAGTTTTGTTTTGTTTCTGCAGTGCAGTGTTCATTTGTTTGATTTTGCACAGTGTTGTAGTGTTGTGTGGCTTTCCCTGTTCACTTATTTTCTGAAAAGAGTATTTAAAATTTAACAGGCGTCCTATGATAGTAGCTAGCCTCTAAATGGCTAGAGAGGGACTGAGGACATAGATGTTCACTATCCAAGGTTAATGTACAACAACAGTATAAATATATCTACCAGACAGATGTACAATACACCTTCAAGTAAATAGTAATCGTTATAAAATATGAAAGCCATCTTAATAACAGTGCTGATGGTGGTTTAATGATGGTAAGTCCAAGTAAATAATCTGAATGATGATATTCGCGGTAAGCATGATTATACACTTTATTATATTCGTTCAAAGTACATGAACTCCAATGAACGTAAATAACTTATCTCTTACAGCGTAAATTGAACATTATTTGTTTTTCTGTCCTCTTTCTTTCATTATTATCTCTCTCCATTTCAAACTCGGGTATTGCCGCAGTGATCGAGAGTGACTGGGAGAACTTCGCCCAACCTTCTCGGCCTGTGACGTAGCCACAACGTCATAGTGCTCATCGCCTGCCAGTCCGCCCACTCACAGTGCTGGGCGCTCGCGGGTCGTAATGCCCAGCGTGAGCACCTCTGCTCTAGATGATACTTGGCCTTGCTTAAAGACGTTTGCATTCTAACGTCTTCGTGCCAAAAAATTATTTCCTTAATGACAAGCTGGAGTTCGCCATATAATTTCCGGCACTGAGTGTGGGAATTTTGAATGCAGTTGTTTTATTTCGGTTTCTCCAAACAGCTTGAAATTTCTGGTGTTTATATTATTTGACTACTGTCGAAGCTTGTATCCAGATAGCCACATTTACGTACACCATCACGGATCATATAAAACATTTCGTTTTGCTAGTGTTTCATCGTCGCACCAACTCACAATCAGTTGGACGTTATGGCGACGATGGAATTATAAAGGGTTAGGGGAGGAAGGAAGCGTCCGTGGCTTCAGCATTTGCCTGGTTTGAAAATGGGGAACCAGGGCTGCCAACAGTGGGTTTCGAATTCACCATCTCCCGCTGCTAGTTCACAGCTATGTGATTCAAACCGCGTAGCCAACTCGCTCACTATTATACATGTTATCATCAAGGTTATAATCTGAATGACTTTCTGCACCATAATTACGTGGTCACCAATGAAAATTTGCACCGGAGTTAGTTAGAATTCGGTAACAAGTGGCCGTGGGATTTAGGAAACACAGTGTCATCGTATTTCCATACAGCTGAAGTTACAGAAAACAAAGGAAAACATTAGTTATTTGCTGATAGTACAGTTCAATCCTTATTGTGGTTGCCGTTATAGATACTTTAGACGAGGAATTGAACTCTCTTTGAACTGAAACTTCACAGGTTATCAGATTTCTAGATATAAGCACCTTCATTTTACTTTTCGTTACGTGTTAACTTATGTGGTGTAGTAAGTTAGTCGTCCGGGATTCCAAGGAAAGCGGGTTTGATTCCTGCTGATGTAGGTTGGCGGAGGGGTTCAAAAGTGACAGTTGTGTGTTGTCCACTTCTGGTACGATCAATTACTTCTTGCAGGAAATAATTCCAAAACCTAACTGCCTATTGAAATCGATAAAAAATGAAGAGGCGGTAAAGCAATTGACGTTATCAGCGTTATTTTCTAGATACACATATGACTTCCAAGTATAATATTTTAAACAACAAATATGTAATTATATTTAGGTTTTTCTTCTACGACTACCCTTTAGGCCTTACAAGGTGAATATACTGTAGTTCACATGAAACATATACCATGTCGAATATGAATTACACAGCCTACTGTATTAACCTGGATTCATAGGCAAGCCACCTCACGAACGTGTTAAGTGGGCGGCATCAGAAGCCACATCAGGGGTACGATTGGAGAAGCCAAAGCAAACATGTCAACAGCTATGTAGTGAAGATAAACATGGGTTGGCCACTGGAGTCGAGCTGTACACTCGTAATCTACATACTGTAGCTTGATGATGGCGGTGGTGATGATGCCTGTAACTATGTCAGGGTAGGTGATAATTAGAGCCCAGATTTTTTAGCTTTGATAGCTTAGCAGGTACATTCATTTTAAACGAGTAGCAGGTTTGACTTTTTCGTGGCCAGTGGGTAATAAAATTCCCACTAATTTTTTCCGCTATTGGGCCATTGGGTGACCTGATTCCCACTTTTGATTTGTGCTGCTACCTGGTGTGGACATCAGAAAATCTATGAAAAAATTCTGGTCGGGTATATTTGCAGTTTCTAGGTTGATGGATTTGTTTGTTTACATGTGTGTAGTGTAATGACTGCTAGGAGCGCACATGTTTGGGAAGTGAAGTGATTGTCTGCACCAGAAAGATGGAAATTAGAAATTCTAAGCTATTTAGGTTATCATAAACTATTCTGTAGTGCTTCAGACATAGATTGAGCATTTTTTTCTCATTATGGGTAAATAAATAGGATTTATGTAAAGGAGAAACACAGGAACATAAGTTCTTCATAATGCCATGATTACTCATCTCCAGAATTATTTTGTTATTTTATTTTACTATGTTACTGAGTTCCAGAAACATAAAATGGAAATGTAAAATGTAATGTATTAGTAGCTTGTTTCATGACAAATAAGTGTGTTCAGATTACCTTTCCAGTATATAATTGTGGATCTATTATTCGTTTGGCTTTCATTTTGTACACCCCTTATTCTACCTGAAATTATGGTTCCAGCTGTATTCAGTGTAAATTAGTTATACTTCTGTGTGGTATAAGATAAATGCACATATTCACATTCTATATCCTGATTTTTGTGCGCTAGCAATGGGTTATTGGGAAGTATAGTTCCCACTTTTGTGTAATTTAGGCATACTGATAGCCATTGGGATATATAGTTCCCACATTTTTTTTCATAGTTCCAGTGTTTGAATTTTTTTAATAGCGTCTCATTCTTTGGCATTCCATCACTACAAAAATATGTTTAGTTCCCAAAAATTCATTTCTTAAATAATTTGGCCTCGAAAGGGTTAACTAACAGTATAACGGTTCTGCTTTTGCGTAAATATTAGGGATACAGCCATTAACGACCCCTAAAAGTTTTGCTGATCACCTACATAATTACAGAGCGGTCTTGACGGTACTGGCTACTTACCAATCAAGTGTGCATTTTAACCTATTAAATTAGTGAATAAAATTCTGAGCTGAGCTGTAATAATAATAATAATAATAATAATAATAATAATAATAATAATAATAACGTAAGCCTAAGGGTGTACTACACCAATTGTACTGCCACTCGGTGGTATTAATAATTGATTTCAGGGGAAATACAACCGGGAATCCACACTAGCATTAACACAGCGTTATACTGTGTTACAGTAAGAAGCGAATGTTAGTAGCCTGATTTTATACACGTCGTTGCTTCAAAAGGAGGCATGTTTCAACGGTTAATCTTTGTAGCACTTGCTTATTCACTTACTTACTCGTAGAATTGAAGAAATTTGGATTGCCTCAGCTTCATCGTGACCATTTGTTCTTCTACAGTCTCCGAGTCTTACAATATAACACTTCATAGCCAAGAAAAATAGCAAAGAAAGTCATGAGCACATCGAAGTCATTTTTGAAAGAATGTAAACTTCAGTCGAAGTACCTTCAAATATATCAACATTCTTTCTTCATTATATCATAATGAATACGAGGTCTAACTGGGTTAGGATATCTAAATAATCTAATAATAAGATCGTATCACTTAAGCCTTGCGCACTACTGAGTCAAGAGCCAACTTTCTAAAAAAGCCATGTTATAGTTTTATGCGACTGTTTGCATCGTAATCATAGCCAGCGAACCTCCAATTTTACATCGAATCTGGACGTTTCATTACGGACATGCCCCATGCTACGGCCAGGATTCGAACCACAGCCTACTTGGTGAGAATTTAGTGACAGTACAACTCGGCTACTACGCCTCCCTCCCGAACTTTGCCTGGTATGAAAGTGAGAAAAAGGGAAAACTACCTTTTGCTTGCCAATGTTGGAGATTGAATCCATTATGTCTCGATTTTAAGTTTACAGCTACAACACTCGTACACGTGCCCAACTTCATATTATCTATTTATTTATTTATTTATCTATCTATCTATCTATTTATTTATTTATTTATTTATTTATTTATTTATTTATTTATTTATTTATTAGCCGCTAATCGGTCATATAGGCCATAATAACTTCCACCATTATATATCCTGCCATTTATTCAATTTTCCTTCGAGCATTAGCTCGCTGTGTCAAGCAAGACGTTCGTCCGACCATTTTGCACCAGTTGTCCATTTCTCATTTCGTAAAGTTCCAAAAGACACGATGATTGTTCAGAAAGGTCTCATCTGTGCGCGTCTTCTGGTCATAGACCCAATTTTTCGAAGTATTTCTTGACGTTAATGTACCAGAGAATTGTGTTTTGGTTTTGAGTCCATATTATTAAAACTTCGTTTTGTCTGTCCGTCGTAAAAGCAACCTGCAGAAGTGGGGCTTCAACATCGAGTCCTCACTGTGTAAGTGTGGTGCAGTCCAGACGACGTCTCATTTGTTGCAGTGTATTAAGTGCCCTAAAACATGCACAGTACAAGATCTACTTCAGGCAACTGAAAATGCACTGGATGTTGCCAATTTTCGGGCAAAAGTAGTATACACCTTTTTTTTATAAGTGTGACCTTGTCTATAATGTAGGGCCTTTATATAATTCAGTATGAGTATATTTGTATATGTATTTATAGCATTAATGCTTCTGATACGAATAAATAAATAAATAAATAAATAAATAAATAAATAAATAAATAAATAAATAAATAAATAAATAAATAAATAAATAGATGATCATAGAAGCGAGTTCTCGGTTTGCGCGTTTGTCTGTGACGTTCTCTTCTTAAAGTAGTAGGTTCCATTTTGGTAGTTTGAGCCAAGTACAGCATGTTGTGGAGAATCGTTCTCTCCTTTTGCTCTAACTTAGAAGTGCACATTTCTGTCAGAGGATAAGGCATTCTGACACACAGAGCTATACCGGATTGAAGACTGTATTGCAATGATTATTTTTTGTAATTATAGAAACTTACCTCTTCTTGTAATGATATGTTCAGGTTGGTTTGGAAAGCTACCTCAATTTTTTTTCCTCTCGTCGCTAAGGCATCTGCATTTACTCCGTTTGATTAGTATTATTTTTATTTATTACAGTCTGATTTACGTCGCACCGACACACATAGGTCTTATAGCGACCATAGGACAAAAAAAGGGTTAGGAATGGGAAAATGGAAAGGAAGCGACCCTGGCCTTAATTATGGTACAACGCTAGCATTTTCCTGATGTGAAAATCGGAAACCATCTTCAGGGCTACCGACAGTGGGATTCGAACCCACTATCTCCCGAATGCAAGCTGATAGTTACGGGACCCAAACCGCACAACGACTTGCTCGTGTTATTATTATTATTATTATTATTATTATTATTATTATTATTATTATTATTATTATTATTATTATTATTATTATTATTATTGTTACCGTGTTTTAGCGGTAGGTAGAGGTGAAAGAAGGTGCGGGTGTGAATGGATCTCAAGCTACGAAATTATAGTGCCGGTAAAGTAAATTTAAAATTTAATACGGTTATATTTTCTTTTTTAAAACAAGGAAATAACAAGCATGGCAGGTACAGAATAGCAAGTCAAAATAAGGTAGTTACAATATTTACAGAATTTGGGCTTCGCGCCCCGAGTTCACAATGCTTGGGCAATCAGCTCAGTTTTACCCCAAACACAAGTTTTAACAGAGGGGCAGAAAACCCCATTCATACCTAGGAGCCCTTGCTCCAAATTACACTGAAAAGCCTCCTCGAGGCATACAACATACAATTTTCAAAAGAGCCACTCGCTTTCAAATTTAAGCCTCTTCCAGGCCACACCAAACTCCACCTTCAAGCTGTCCTCAACGGACATAAACACAGGGGTAAAATACCCAATCTACTGAGGTCTATTAAACGAAAAGAATGTTAATTAAATGACCTCTAAAATAACAATTTGAGAGGAGGCGAACTTGCACTCCTAATACACTAGATTAAGACCTACTTGGCGCTAGGCCGTTAATACAAGGGCTAATCCCATACTAAAGAGGTGACTTAAGAAGAGAACAATTTGTTTTACATTAACGAAGAATAGGTTGAGAAAAATAAGTTCACCTCAAAACAATATGAGTGGGAGCTCGAGAGGGTTAGCACTCTCTATACCAGAATGTAGCTTTCCAAGAGAATAGATGAAAAGAGTAGTTACATTTACATTTTAGGAAAAGGTTACATGGTGGAACGCTTCGCACCCGCCCCGAGAGTTAAACTGCTGAGCTAGCAAAGAAAGAATATATTAATCGGCCATTACCTTATAGTTGACCGCTGCCGGAGAAAGAGGCGCTTCCCGCCTCCTGCTATGTACTTAATACACTGAAAGATGGAACAGAAGTGGCCCGGAGACCCAAAAATCAGCAGTTTATATCCTCTCGCGGAAGGTTCTAGGTGTTAGGGGAAAGAAAACACCCTCCCACAAACTTTTTATTGGCTAGGGTATAGAAACATATTCAAGTTGAGGGAAGATACGAATGATTGGTCAGAAATTAATAACAGAAATTCGGGATTGGTCAAATCCAAAACAAGGGGAAAGAGAGGGGTATACAGCCAACTTAAACAATAACAGAAAGAAATTTAACAAAGAACAAACTTTTGAAATAAAATTTTCTCCAAAGAACAGTTATTTTTCTTCCCACTAGGGTGCACTATTGTAGTTTTTCAGTGGTGTCCTCTAGAAGAGAAAGTTCACACTTCTTACTTCAAGCAAAACAAAAGTACGTCGAAAATGACACAGTTCACAAACTCAAAAATTTCCAGGTGGTGACATCTTCTGAGAACTAGAAAATTAATAGGGTAAATAAAGTTCAGACTTCCTCCAGCAGAGGAGTTTCCACAGGCGCACATTTTAAATTAGCGGAGTGGAGGTGTACCGCCCGGTACAGACCTCCCCCCCCAAAAGTTCCTCGAGGGATGACACATGAAGTCAGTTTGAAACAAGTTCCTAGTTATGATGTGAATATGAAGATAGATTGCAGAAGCATTTATGAGATTTTCTTAATTTGGTTTGTTTCAGTTTCAAAATTTTGTTGTTGCAAGTGAAGTAAAGTCTTTCTGTTTTTAGTAGTTGAATTCTGAGGATAAACTTTTAATACTTAAAAGTGAAGAAAAATTTTGCAATGTCCACCAAATATTGCTGTTGAATTCCCATGAAACGGTATTAAGGTTGAACAGGAATATCTATGTAGTTGATGTAGGCTAAGTTGGATGGCCAGACCGGCCGTTACAGCTTGCGTCCAAAGGAAGCCGCTCGGACCCCTCAAGTACCCTGAGATACCGCTCGCCCGCACTATGAGGGGAGCAGAGGTGTTGAAGCACGCCGCACCCGCGGTGAACATATACAGGCTGCGGGCAAGTAGCAGGTCGTGCGCCGCACATCAGCCTTGGCCTGGAGGAGAGCTCCGGCTCGCCGTGCACATGTCGTCCTCGCTGGGGCCGAGGGGGCCCGTCCTCGAACCCAGCCGCGGCACAGCGCCGCGCGGCTGCGGGGGCACTGAAACATTAAAGCTAGGCGGCAGAATTGTGTTGGACCATCATTTTTCTTTTGAGGGCACAGGCATGTAGAGAGATTGAGGGGCCAGCGGCGTACAGATATCCATGGCATTTCATCTAAGCCAGCCAATGTGTGTAGTGGAGCAGGAGACGGGAGCGTGGTAATGGCCGTGACAAGGACAGGATGGCAGTTTAACAATCGGGGGAGGTTTACAAGAAATGCTTACATATAAAATAAAATAGAAGGAGCAGAATGCCTTAAGAGTGGAACTCAAAAAAAAAATATAACCATCATATTCCTATCAAATTATATGAAGCAAGTTGAAACAAATTTACACCGGTTTCACCTGGGACAGGTGAACCCTAGATATCCTCTCGGTGGCTGGATTGCTTACTAACAATGTAACCGGAGTAAGAAAATCGAGAATGATGCATGGCCCATGAAATCTGGGGGCAAGCTTGCCCGCGGGAACAAAATTCTTGACCATAACCTGGTCACCTACCTTCAAAGGGGTGGGTCTCCGTCCACGATCATACCTTTCCCTAACCTTTTCATGAGACACTTTAAGATTGGCTTTAGCCTTCTTCCAAAGATCTTTAATGTTGTCCGGATCTATTGTCTCGGGTAGAATGTTACTCAGAGACCAGAGGTTAGAGAGCGGCGTGTTGGGAACAAACTTGAACATCAAGGAAGCTGGAGTAAACTTGTGAGATTCATGAACCGCCGAATTCAAAGCGAAAGCTATCCAATGCAGGGACGTGTCCCACCTGGAAGGATCTTCATGATGATAGGCAATAAGTGCGGACCTGAGATTACGGTTAACCCGTTCAGCCAGAGATGGTTGAGGGTAATAAGCCGAAGTAGTTACATGAGAGATGGACAAGTCAAAACAGAATTTACGAAATAAATTAGATGTAAAAGCCTTAGCATTATCAGATACCATATATTGGCACGGACCAAAAGAAGCAAAAATAGAATTTAAGCAAGTAATGGTGGACTGAGCGGTAGCCAGCTTAGTCGGAAATAACCAAGAAAATCTGGTAAAACTATCTACACACACAAAGATGAACTTGTTGGCATTACCCTTTGACTGGGGGAAGGGTCCTACATAATCAATATACAGGCGTTCCATGGGGCGCGACGCTTGCTGAGAAGACAAGAGGCCTACCTTGGTGGACATGGTCGGTTTACTAAGCAAACAGGATTTACAAGCCTTTACTAGTTCACGGATTTCACCGTCCATACCTTTCCAGATGAACATATCACGAATTTTTTCATGAGTTTTAAAGATACCAAGATGCCCTCCTAATGGGGTCTCATGATAATACGTGAAGATCATAGGTACAAGAACAGCCGGAACAACAACTTTCATCATCTTATCATGCCTCGAAGGGCAACATAGAACCCCATTCCTCAGAACATAAGGGACAACATGTTCCCCAGAAGAAAGGGTTTCCATTATCGGAGCCAGCGTCGGATCTTCACGTTGGTATTTCTCGATATCCCTAAAAAGCATGGGAGCATCTGTTAGGATGGCATTAACCTCAGATAGTATGGACTCGGAAGGTGATGAACTGTCGACCGGTTCGTGGGTCTCGACGTCGTTAGAAAACATACGGCTGAGTCCATCAGCAACAACATTTTCGATACCTCTGATATGTCTAACATCAAATTGGAAGGCAGAAATACGGATGGCCCAACGGGCTATACGACCAGTACGACGCGGTCTACCTAAGACCCAGCTTAAGGCTTGATTATCTGTCTCCAGGTCGAATTTGACGTGTTCCAGATAGAGACGGAACTTTTCTAAGGCGAATAAGACTGCCAAACCTTCAAGCTCATATATGGAGTACTTTGCTTCTTGAGCCGAGAGAGTCCTAGATGCATAGGCGATGGGGCGCCTCCCTAGTTCAGTCTCTTGGAGAAGGACTGCAGCTACCGCCGACGACGATGCGTCGGTTTGGACAATGAATTTCTTCGCGAAATCAGGCATAGCAAGTACAGGGGCATTACAAAGTGCTAATTTAAGGCCTTCAAAAGCGGCTTGTTGAGAAGGTCCCCACTCGAATTTGATGCTTTTCCTACGAAGAAGGTTAAGGGCGCCGCTCTATTAGCGAAGTTAGGAATAAACTTCCTGAAGAAATTCACCATACCAATGAACCTGGCGATACCTTTAATGTCCTTGGGAGGTTTAAAATCACGGATGGCCTGTGTTCTAGAATGATCGACTGCTGCACCATCGGGTGACACAATATGCCCTAGGAATGACATAGAGGGCTTAGCAAAGGCAACCTTGGACAACTTAACAGTTAACCCAGCCTTACGAAGGCGATCGAGAACTTCTCGCAGATGATCTAGATGTTCTTCAAAAGTCTCTGAAAATACGACGACATCATCTAAGTAGTGATATAAGTACTCGAATTTGATGTCGGAGAAGACCCTATCTAGTAGCCTAGTGAGCACAGCTGCCCCCGTGGGGAGCCCGAAAGGTACGCGGTTGTATTCATATAAATTCCAGTCCGTGGCAAACGCTGTAAGGTGTTTAGACTCTTCGGCAAGGGGAATTTGATTATAGGCCTGATTCAAGTCCAAGATGGTGAAGAACTTGGCCTTACGAAACCATGAAAAACAAGAATGTAGGTCAGGAAGGGGCACAGATTGCAACACCACCTTCCGATTGAGAGCCCTGTAATCAATGACAGGCCTGAAGCCTCCTTGGGGTTTCGGGACTAGAAAAATAGGCGATGAATACGCCGACTTAGAGGGCCTAATAATACCATCCTTCAACATCTGATCGATAATTTCTTTCAGAGCCTTCATTTTAGGTGGAGATAGCCTATAAGGTGGAAAACGGACAGGAATCGAATCCGTGACCTCAATTTTGTATTCAATAAGGTCAGTAACACCAAGAGTATCAGAGAACACCTCGGGAAACGACAGACACAGTTTGCGAATACTATCAGCCTGCTCCTCAGGTAGATGTCTAAGGTCTAACAACATCTCATCCTGGGTAGGCGAAATAGAAGAACATGACACATAATTACACTTTAATAGTGGGATTTTACAATTAGAAGCAAATTTGAATGTGCACGACCTAGACTGGAGATCGAGCACAAGACCAGTGTGAGAAATAAAGTCAGCTCCCAATATAATGGGGCAAGACAATTGCTTGGCCACAAACAATTTAACTTTCCATGTAAACTTAAAAATACGAATTTTGACCAGTAAGGAACCTAGAATTTCTAATGGAGATGAATTAGCCGATACGCATTGAACAGGAAAAGAGACATAGTCAGGAAGTTTACAAACCGTTTTCAATTTAGAATACCATTCAGCCGAAATAATCGAACAAACACTGCCTGAATCTAAGAGAGCTGTTATAGGCTCGTTATTTAACTCAATCTTAAGAAAAGGAACAGGTGCGGGGGTATCCGCCGCAATCCTAAGACATTCTTTAGGGCATTCAAACGATGAATTTGAAGGCTGATCGTTCTCTGCATTTACAACCTGTTTACTAGGGGCTGAGTCTCGGGAAGATGGATTAGTCGACTCAGCCGAAGCCACTAGTCACTTTTTAGTATTGGCATAGGTGGAATTTGCACCAGAAGTTGAGCAGGAGGGGGTGCTATTTGAGTTTGGGCAATTCTTGGCGATATGTGAGAAGGCCCCACACTTAAAACAGCCTTGTGATGACCCGGCTCCATTCCTTGTCCCACTTGACTTGATCAGTGGACACTTGTTGCGCAGATGGTCAGGCGACCCGCAAGCATAACATTTACGGGGATTGACTGGTCGGCGAGGTGGAGGCCGAGTATTACTAAAGGAAGGCGGGGGTTCTTTCGCGACACGCAAAGAATCGGCGTATCTAACTCCTTCCGCTGAGACGGCCAACGCTTCAAGTTCAGAGAAAGTTTGCGGGCACGCCGCGAAACACAAATATGACCTGTAGGGTGGTGAAATCCCTCCCACAATAGCTTGTACAATCTGATCCTCAGGGAAATGAAGAGCAAACACCCTAGTATAAAACTTAATGTCCTGTATGAAATCAGCCAAGTTTTCATCCAAGCGTTGTACACGGTAATAGTACTTCTGAATAAGGGAGGACCTGGCCCTAGCCGGGATGAAGTTAGCTAGCAAATGGGCATGGAAATCCTCAATAGATGATTGCTCGGCAATGGCTCTTACGATTTTATCTGAGAGAATACCAATAGCATACGGATAGATAATTTGCAAAATTTGACATGGAGAAAGAGAAAACACAAGGGCATGATCCTGAAATTCAACTAGAAATCTTAAAAAAGAAATTACAACACTGGTGGTATTAACGGAAAACTTAGAGATACCTCTGAGCAACATTGCCAATGGATGAGGCAAGCTGCTAAACCCGGGTGACATAGTAGGTAAAGGTTTCAATGGCAAGGAAGTTAATTCAGAACGGATGTTACTCAAAGATGCACGACGTTCAGATTCGTTGTCCAATGGGGCAGGGATAGTTTGAGCAGCAACGGTTATCCTATTAACTTCTCCCTTGGGAGGCGCTTCCTCACTACCTGCATTCACTATGGTGGGTTGATCAGATTTGGGAGGAACTTCCCCAGTTAACAATTGAGTGACCTTACTAGATAATTCGGAAATATTTTCCAGGAGCGTACTAGCTTCCTTCCTCTGAACGTCATTCAGTTTTAGAGACAACAGATCGTTAACCCTATTCGAAAAATGATATAGCCTGCCTTGCACACGCTTAATTTGATTAGGAGACGGATCATTTTCATCAAAAAAACTAACTACAGAAGCTAGCCCAGTAATATTCTCGACAATCGTGGAAAGAGAGTCATCAATTTCTTTCTCTCCCAAATTGGGGATGGAAATGGGCAAATCAAGGGACTCTCTAAGCTTGTTAGTGTCTACTGCAACCGTGCCTCCAGATTGCACATTTCTGATAGTTAATTCATAGATCAACTCCTCCTTGCGCAAATAGTTAAGATGGAGAACATCGCGAGGGCCGGGCATGGTGACAGAACAATTTTGAAAAACTCAAAAAAATTCCAGCAACTGGGAAAATAGTTAGAGTTCGGAACAAACAATGTTTAGCCGTCAAAAGGGGCTAAATTGAGACCCATTCAACCACGCTCTGCTACCACTTGTTACCGTGTTTTAGCGGTAGGTAGAGGTGAAAGAAGGTGCGGGTGTGAATGGATCTCAAGCTACGAAATTATAGTGCCGGTAAAGTAAATTTAAAATTTAATACGGTTATATTTTCTTTTTTAAAACAAGGAAATAACAAGCATGGCAGGTACAGAATAGCAAGTCAAAATAAGGTAGTTACAATATTTACAGAATTTGGGCTTCGCGCCCCGAGTTCACAATGCTTGGGCAATCAGCTCAGTTTTACCCCAAACACAAGTTTTAACAGAGGGGCAGAAAACCCCATTCATACCTAGGAGCCCTTGCTCCAAATTACACTGAAAAGCCTCCTCGAGGCATACAACATACAATTTTCAAAAGAGCCACTCGCTTTCAAATTTAAGCCTCTCCCAGGCCACACCAAACTCCACCTTCAAGCTGTCCTCAACGGACATAAACACAGGGGTAAAATACCCAATCTACTGAGGTCTATTAAACGAAAAGAATGTTAATTAAATGACCTCTAAAATAACAATTTGAGAGGAGGCGAACTTGCACTCCTAATACACTAGATTAAGACCTACTTGGCGCTAGGCCGTTAATACAAGGGCTAATCCCATACTAAAGAGGTGACTTAAGAAGAGAACAATTTGTTTTACATTAACGAAGAATAGGTTGAGAAAAATAAGTTCACCTCAAAACAATATGAGTGGGAGCTCGAGAGGGTTAGCACTTTCTATCCCAGAATGTAGCTTTCCAAGAGAATAGATGAAAAGAGTAGTTACATTTACATTTTAGGAAAAGGTTACATGGTGGAACGCTTCGCACCCGCCCCGAGAGTTAAACTGCTGAGCTAGCAAAGAAAGAATATATTAATCGGCCATTACCTTATAGTTGACCGCTGCCGGAGAAAGAGGCGCTTCCCGCCTCCTGCTATGTACTTAATACACTGAAAGATGGAACAGAAGTGGCCCGGAGACCCAAAAATCAGCAGTTTATATCCTCTCGCGGAAGGTTCTAGGTGTTAGGGGAAAGAAAACACCCTCCCACAAACTTTTTATTGGCTAGGGTATAGAAACATATTCAAGTTGAGGGAAGATACGAATGATTGGTCAGAAATTAATAACAGAAATTCGGGATTGGTCAAATCCAAAACAAGGGGAAAGAGAGGGGTATACAGCCAACTTAAACAATAAGAGAAAGAAATTTAACAAAGAACAAACTTTTGAAATAAAATTTTCTCCAAAGAACAGTTATTTTTCTTCCCACTAGGGTGCACTATTGTAGTTTTTCAGTGGTGTCCTCTAGAAGAGAAAGTTCACACTTCTTACTTCAAGCAAAACAAAAGTACGTCGAAAATGACACAGTTCACAAACTCAAAAATTTCCAGGTGGTGACATCTTCTGAGAACTAGAAAATTAATAGGGTAAATAAAGTTCAGACTTCCTCCAGCAGAGGAGTTTCCACAGGCGCACATTTTAAATTAGCGGAGTGGAGGTGTACCGCCCGGTACAATTATTATTATTATTATTATTATTATTCGTTTCGGCTGGCTGTGGACCACGTTATTTCAATCATTCGCATGCTTGAGTTTTAATTTCCCCCATGTGTTTTCGTATTCGCTTTCTGTGAGCTGTCTTTCACTTCTTGCCTGTTTTCAACTTCGACTTTTTCGTGGAATCGCTGATATGCTCGAACTTCCATCTGGAGAGGAACACGTTCGTGGATGTCTTCATGTGAGAGTCCTAGTTTTTTGAAGGTCTTTTTCGAAGTCGGTCAACCAGGGTCCCTTGGGTTTCTTGTTTTCAAAGTAGGAAAATATCCGGTCGGTCAACCTCTGCGAGCTCATACGTGTTATGTGGCCATAAAAATTAATCCTCCGTCTCCGGATGGTGTCAGTTATCCTTTCCACATGCAGGTACAGTTCATTGTTATGGCATCTTCTGTACTCACTATACATTGTACTCACCATTTTCTCTAATTGATCCTAGGGCCTTTAGCAGGATTATTTATTTATTTCTTTGACTTCTAACTTTTCAATTAGACCCTTCCTGTTCAATGCAACGCATTGTGCTGCATTCAGAGCCTCTGGACGAACGATTGAAAAAATGCCTAAGGTTGGAATTGTACACTGATCTTCTGTTGTAGATATCTCTAGTTTATTATTATTATTATTATTATTATTATTATTATTATTATTATTATCGGCATGTCAAGAAGAGTACACTGATAAAATCTCAATTCTACGTGTCGATGGACAAATATTAGGGGTAACAGCTGGAAACAGATGTCTTCCCTCCAATCCTACTCGCGTCTCTTAAGTCACGTGATAGTGGAGAATCCACAATAGATGTTTATGTTCACTTCCCACGGTTTTTTTGTTATGATAAAAGTCGGCTAGCCGAGACTACAAGGATACAACACCGCGAACAACACGTATAGGCCAGGTCAGCCCAGAGGAACATTGGAGTAATCCAGGCGGAGAAGGCAACTGTTGTAAGCAGCTCACGTAACATGAAAGCTGTCAATCGTAGCGGTTCGATGTCCCTATTGTCCGGTTATGATTATGGAACGTTCACAATAGACCGTCAGACAGCTCCAGATGCATGCCTATTAAGCTGTATGTCACACTGGCAATTATACAAATACTAGTGTTCCGTTGTGCTGTACGCAGTGAATAGTGCAGGCAGCGGGTACACACCTCGCTACACGTCAAGGCAGGCTATAGTATAGCCCTCGGCTCTATGAAATGAAACCATCCAGCAAACGTCATAACAAGGCTGTGAAACATGATTTTCAGTGTTTTAGGATGGTACACTTTCAGTTCAATATTTTGTTAGCCCTTCTTGGAGAATTCAACCCTGGCTGAGACCAATGGTACTTGAAAAATTCTCTGCTTGTAGATTTATAGGCACTTTAAAACTCCTGCGGGACAAAACGTTGTCATCAAAAAATAAATATTGTTAGCGGAACATTACTTTGTTCATATTATAATTATAATTATTATTATTATTATTATTATTATTATTATTATTATTATTATTATTATTAAGATGATTACTATGATTGCCGAATATTAAGGGTCAATGGGGAGGTCGATCTTCACTTTATGGGCAAAAATTAATTTTGCGTTCAATTTTACCCGCCTAAAAGTAGAATTTATAATAGAAAACCATTTATACAAGCCCTGTTTTCTTATCACTTAACCGGGCGAGTTGGCCGTGCGGTTAGAGGCGCACAGCTGTGAGCTCGCATCCGGGAGATAGTGGGTTCGAATCCCACTGTCGGCAGCCCTGAAGGTGGTTTCCCATTTTCACACCAGGCAAATTCTGGGGTTGTACCTTGATTAAGGCTACGGCCGCTTCCTTCTCACTCCTAGGCATTTCCTGCCCCGTCGTTGCCATAAGACCTATCTGCGTCGGTGCAACGTAAAGCAACTAGCAAGGAAAAAAGTAGCTTATCAGTCACCTAATTTTCATTCCTTTAATTTGTCACTGATTGGACTTCTGAAAATTATCACTTTTTGGTGTTTATTTTCAACAAGTAAGTAAGTGAATGGAAATATTTTAAATTCTGTAAGTAATTATATTTAATTGTAATACGTTTGTAAACGTTCCTTTGGTGAATGTTTTATGGTATTAAAAATTAAAATAGTAATAAGAAACTATTATTACTACATTTAAGTTGGTAAACTGTCAATGTTTTATTTCTCTGTAGAAATTTGCTCAGAGAGCGTCAACATCTTATCAATTTGTGCTTATTTTTTGAAAACTTGTTCGTCTACCCGACTCCGCTATATAGCCCAGACACACTGTATTTTTTGTTAACTATGTTTTGTGCATGGTTCATGTTTGTGGGTTACTGTAGTCACGTCCTAGTTCGTGAACCATGGGCAACGGCTGAGTGGCCTAGTAAGTGGTCCTGAGAGTCGGGATACCAGTTGCTATGGAATGGGAGTGGGCATCTCGGACATATTCTGAGTTATGGCCCTCCTTGTGCTCAGGTGGCTAGGACTATACAATTCACCGGTGGTCCATAACCCGTTAGAGGAGAGATCCTCACTTGGACTATGTGCAAGTAGGGTAGCATCCTGCTTCATGAATTTACCGAGTTCAGAACATTTTAAGCAAGCCTCGGACCTATGGGAGTAACGGAGTCCCACTCCCATTTGACAGGCGAGGGACTCCTTGGAAACAACTTGGCGAATGAAATGGAATTCGATGGGGAGCTATCAATATTAATGGGGCTTATGGAAGAAAGAAAATAGAACTGGCTGAGTCAGCAAAGAGGATGCATTTGGATGTGCTAAGATTAAGTGATATTCGGGTAAGGGGATATAACGAGGAAGAGATAGGAGATTATAAAGTGTACATGACGGGTGTTAGAAAGGGAAGGACAGAGTCTGGGGTAGGGCTCTTTATCAGGAATACCATTGCACGCAACATAGTTTCTGTTAGGCACGTAAATGAGCGAATGATGTGGGTAGATTTGTCAGTTGGAGGATTTAGGACTAGAAATGTGTCCGTGTATTCACCATGTGAGAGTGCAGATGAGGATGAAGTTGACAAGTTTCATGAAGCATTGAGTGACATCGTGGTCAGGGTCAACAGCAAGGATAGAATAGTTCTAATGGGCGATTTCAATGCGAGAGTTGGGAATAGAACTGAAGGATACGAAAGGGTGGTTGGTAAATGTGGGGAAGATATGGAAGCTAATGGGAATGGGAAGCGTTAGCTGGACTTCTGTACTAGTATGGGTTTAGCTGTTACGAATACATTCTTCAAGCATAAGACTATTCACCGCTACACATGGGAGGCTAGGGGTACTAGATCCATAATAGACTATATCTTAACCGACTTCGAATTCAGGAAATCTGTTAGGAATGTGAGAGTTTTCCGCGGATTTTTCGATGATACAGACCACTATCTGATCTGTAGTGAACTAAGTATCTCTAGGCCTAGGGTAGAGAAAGTGAAATCTGTCTGCAAATGAATAAGGGTAGAAAATCTCCAGGACAAGGAAAGTAGACAGAAGTACATGGATTTGATTAGTGAGAAGTTTCAAACGGTAGACAGTAAGCAGGTTCAGGATATAGAAAGTGAATGGGTGGCATACAGGGATGCTGTAGTAGAAAAAGCAAGGGAATGCCTAGGAACAACTGTGTGTAAAGATGGGAAAAGGCGAACATCTTGGTGGAATGATGAAGTGAGAGCAGCTTGTAAACGTAAAAAGAAGGCTTATCAGAAATGGCTCCAAACAAGGGCCGAGGCAGACAGGGATTTGTACGTAGGTGGAAGAAACAGAGCGAAACAAATAGTTGTTGAATCCAAAAAGAAGTCATGGGAAGATTTTGGTAACAACCAGGAAAGGCTAGGTCAAGCAACAGGGGAAACCTTTCTGGACAATAATAAAGAATCTTAGGAAGGGAGGGAAAAAGGAAACGAACAGTGTTTTGAGTAATTCAGGTGAACTCATAATAGATCCCAGGGAATCACTGGAGAGGTGGAGGGAATATTTTGAACATCTCCTCAATGTAAAAGGAAATCATCCTGGTGGTGTTGGGAACAGCCAAGCTCATGGGGAGGAGGAAAATGTTGTTGGTGAAATTATGCTTGAGGAAGTGGAAAGGATGGTAAATAAACTCCATTGTCATAAGGCAGCAGGAATAGATGAAATTAGACCTGAAATGGTGAAGTATAGTGGGAAGGCAGGGATGAAATGGCTTCATAGAGTAGTAAAATTAGCATGGAGTGTTGGTAAGGTACCTTCAGATGGGACAAAAGCAGTAATTGCACCTATCTATAAGCAAGGGAACAGGAAGGATTGTAACAACTATCGAGGTATCTCATTGATTAGTATACCTGGCAAAGTATTCACTGGCATCTTTGAAGGGAGGGTGCGATCAGTATTTGAGAGGAAGTTGGATGAAACCCAGTATGGTTTTAGACCACAGAGAGGCTGTCAGGATCTGATTTTCAGTATGCGCCAGGTAATTGAAAAATGCTACGAGAGGAATAGGCAGTTGTGTTTATGTTCCGTAGATCTAGAGAAAGCATATGACAGGGTACCGAGGGAAAAAATGTTCGCCATACTGGGGGACTATGGAATTAAAGGTAGATTATTAAAATCAATCAAAGGTATTTATGTTGATAATTGGGCTTCAGTGAGAATTGATGGTAGAATGAGTTTTTGGTTCAGGGTACTTAAAGGGGTTAGACAAGGCTGTAATCTTTCACCTTTGCTGTTGGTAGTTTACATGGATCATCTGCGGAAAGGTATAAAATGGCAGGGCGGGATTCAGTTAGGTGGAAATGTAATAAGCAGTCTGGCCTATGCTGACGACTTGGTCTTAATGGCAGATTGTGCCAAAAGCCTGCAGTGTAATATTTTGGAACTTGAAAATAGGTGCAATGAGTATGGTATGAAAATTAGCCTCTCGAAGAGTAAATTGATGTCAGTAGATAAAAAATTCAACAGAATTGAATGTCAGATTGGTGATACAAAGTTAGAACAGGTCGATACTTTAAATTATTTAGGTTGTGTGTTCTCCCAGGATGGCAATATAGTAAGTGAGATTGAATCAAGGTGTCGTAAAGCTAATGCAGTGAGCTCGCAGTTGCGATCAACAGTATTCTGTAAGAAGGAAGTCAGCTCCTAGACGAAACTATCTTTACATCGGTCTGTTTTCAGACCAACTTTGCTTTACGGGAGCGAAAGCTGGGTGGACTCAGGATATCTTATTCACAAGTTAGAAGTAACAGACATGAAAGTAGCAAGAATGATTGCTGGTATAAACAGGTGGGAACAATGGCAGGAGGGTATTCGGAATGAGGAGATAAAGGCTAATTTAGGAATGAACTCGATGGATGAAGCTGTACGCATAAACCAGCTTCGGTGGTGGGGTCATGTGAGGCGAATGGAGGAGGATAGGTTACATAGGAGAATAATGGACTCTGCTATGGAGGGTAAGAGAAGTAGAGGTAGACCGAGACGACGATGGTTAGACTCGGTTTCTAACGATTTAAAGATAAGAGGTATAGAACTATATGAGGCCACAACACTAGTTGCAAATCGCGGATTGTGGCGACGTTTAGTAAATTCACAGAGGCTTGCAGACTGAACGCTGAAAGGCATAACAGTCTATAATGATAATGTATGTATGTATATTGTGCCCCACCCTTCGACTTCCAATTTCCATTCTTCATCAATTATTATTATTATTAGGATGCGGTTATTAGTAGCTTAATAAATGTCAAAAAATGACCGATAAAATGACTTAAACGTTCTCTAGAGTGTGAGCGATGAAATGACGTAAAAATATCAAGGAAAATATATATTAAATAAAAATATGTGTGCTGTCTATATTAACTGTAACTCTTAAAGCAATGAATACAATCAGTAAGTGACATGAAATAATAAAAGATACAGAAACACCTGAGATAATATTTCAGCCCTTTTTAAAATGCTGTTCTTACAAGGAACATAAACGAATATCTACATGTCGTCATTATTAGGATATTATGCAATCCCTGCAATCTAATGTTGTTCTGGATACAACGTGTTTGTCGCGACCTGCATGTTTCTGAATGGTAAATATTTTATCTGCTGCCCCTTTCACTTCGCATATTTCTCAGAAAGAAATCTGACTACCTGTAGAGAAATATCCTCCCTGAATTTTCCTTCAGTGGGCAGATTTAGATGGCTATATCCCTGGTATTCTAACACTTGAAATGAATCACATACGAATAAATATGAATGGCAAAGTGCAAAACGAAGCTAAAAAGTTCGTTTGTGTATGTTAGTACTGCGACACTTTAACAACCTGACTGAAATATCAATTTGTACCCAATAGAGTTAAAAGTACCCACCCCTATCTATCCAAATTAGAAGCAATTTGTCTTGTATATCTGTAGATTTTCGAAAATAAGGATAAGGTTACTTCATATCGCCGTTTTCAAAGTGAGTAATGAACTTTTCATAATTTGAGTACTCTCATTCATTGAAAACGGCAAAGATATTTAGGCATATTGAATATCCTGCGTAAATGCTAAACAAGACTTGACCAAGAAAATACTGTAATGAATTGCTGAAAATGACAAAATTATGAGACAAAATTGATACAAAGAAATTACCTGAAATTGAGAAAGCAACAAATGACGAAAAATGACTTAATAAATGCGAATTTCCGTTATCAAGGGGGGATGATGAGGATTTATATATAAGTTAACAATGTTTATGATGCATCAGTTAAAAGATGATGTACCGAAAAAATCGCTGTCTGATTTGTGTCACGTAGCTATTAGCTTGCAGGTGGGAGATAGTGATTTCGAACGCCACTGCCAGCAGACCTGACGATGGTTTTCCGTGGTTTCATATTTTCACATCAAGAAAATGCTGGGACTGCACTTTAATGAAGGTCACAGTCGCTTCCTTCCCACTCTTAGCCTTTACTATCCCATCGTCGGCATAATACCAGTCTGTGTCGGTGCGATGTAATGTAAAAATATGAAAAAGATAACATTTCATCAAAATCCGTCCGTGATTATTATTATTATTATTATTATTATTATTATTATTATTATTATTATTATTATTATTATTATTATTATTATTGTTCCGGGGTTTGTGTGGAACGCAGAGATGGTGAAAGAAGGTGCGGGCTTGAATGGGTCTAACTACAATATCAAGAATTGAATTAAAATTGTAAAAGGTTATATTTCTTTTAGAACTTCAAACTTAAAAGTTTTTCACTGAATGAACATAACAATGAAACATCAGGCACAATGACAAATTCAAAAATTGCGAAAATTCAAGATTTAGAACTTAATAATTCTGGGCTACAAGCCCCTAAGATACAAATTTACAATTAACGGTGGAATTGTTTATTTAAGGGCAGAAATCCCCTAATCCAAGATCACTTGCTCCCAAAATGCAATATCTAGCCTTACAGAGGCACACTTCACTCTTACGAAACTTTGAAAAGAGCTTGCAGGCTCTCAGTTTTTACCAGCCTACTCAAGGCAACATCAAAACTTACATTCTCTGGCCTCTCAAGGCACTATTTACAAATTGAGAATAATTTTCTACAGGGGTATCTAGTACTCAACCTAAAGGGCCTTTGCGAAAAAGAACAGGTTAAATAAACGGCCCGAACACAAACTGAATGGAGGCGAAAACTGCGCTTCGAGATAATGAAATATTAAAAACTATAGGGCTCTCGGCCGATGAATCAGGGGCTATTCCCAAACTACTGAGGTGGCTCGCATGGAAATAACTTTAACACATTACAGGAGAACACCGTTACAAAGCGTAGTTACTTCAAACCAAGATGAAGGGGAGCTCGAGAGGGTAACTCACTCTCTATCCCCGATTTAAAGATTTTATGAAGTTTTTACATTAGCCAAAAGAAAAGTTACATTTTAGAAAAGTACTGTTACATAATTAAAGATTCGGACCTTCCACTCGAATAAAGCTGCAGAGGTAGCAAGAAAGAATGAAGTTATGTGGCCATTACCTTACAGATGTTCTGCTGACCGAAGAAAGAGGCGGCCCCGCCTCCTGCCTTAACATACACACTTCTCAAGACGGTGATCAATTTACAAGGAAACATGAAAAGCCGCAGTTTATAAACCCTCAGGGAAGGTTCGAGATCATTCAAGACTAATCAGGGCACACCCTCTTAATTTTTATTGGCAGATTCAAAGTTAACAAGAAATGCGGGATTGGCGGAAAATGAATTACCAAAATTTATGATTGGTCCGATTCAAAACTGGCGGAAATAAGGAAGTGTTGCCAATCCAAAAATAAATGATCATAGATTCAGTTACGGACAACCTAGAAATACAAAACTTCTTTAAATTATGAATCCTTTCACATTGCACCAGAGTGCATGATCATAGTTTTTAGTAGTGTCATCTGTAGAAAAATGTCCAAACTTGTTGATGTATAGCAAAATAAAACAAGGAGAAATTCAGTCAGTTTAGGAAACTTCACAACAAAACAATTACTTAATATTTCAGTGGTGACATCTTCTGATTAAAGTTCCAAGTTCGTGTAGTATCAGTTTCACCTACTGATCAATAGAGGAGATTCTTAAGGCGTTGATTTTGAATGCGCGGCGTTGAGGTGTACCTCTCTGTACAATTATTATTATTATTATTATTATTATTATTATTATTATTATTATTATTATTAGTAGTAGTAGTAGTAGTAATTATCAAAAAATATTTTTAGGAGGGCCTACTTGCTCGAAGACGACACATGCACGTACTGTGGTCATAATTGCCATTGCTAAGTACAACTTCAAAGAAGTAAACAAATATTACATTGTTCGTTTACTAATCTGTACATTGTAACCTTTTTAAGGCAACTATAATAATTTATTTATTATAATAAAGCCAGAATGCTGAAACGAGAATGTCTTCACGGAAGTGAACGTCTTATTTTGAACTATAGTTCAGATAAACTGGATGTGCTAGGAAGATGATTAATGAGAAGAATTGTAGGACCAATGTAAACAACAGAACAAGAACAGGAACAGAAAAGTAAGTAAAAAGAAATATGCCAGAATATAGGAAATATAACAGAAACAATAAAAAGGTGTTTTTGGACATACATGGAGAATTGATGATAACAGATTGCAAAAAAAAAACAGATATTCAAGAACCTTTTGGAGAAGAGTCAACAAGGAACTGGATACAAGTATTCAAGGAAGATTTAGAAAGAAATAAAATAAGAGAAAGGGAAACTATAGAAAGATTTTGAAAAATAAAAACATCGTGTAATGGAAGGATTCCAAGGAAGAATGAAAGGGAAACCCAGTCCAAAGTGGTCTGAGGAGAGATGATGATGATAATGGTCTATCACTCGCTGATGAACATGACTCTCTTCTTCAAAACAGTTTTTGTCAGTTCTTAGAAGGCTATAGAGGCCGATCTTGGAGCCGCAGATTCTAGCCCATTGATGACATACGATGTGCATTCAAGTTCTAAGGCCTCCGATTTTTTTCTCCAGACTGGAAAGAAATAGAAACATGTGCATTGTTTTAAAAGGAGCCCACGTTCATTGTCAAAACGTCACAGAGATGGCAGCACTATACGACAGATGGATTTTTAGCGCCAGCCGCGAGAATGAGAACTGTTTTAGATACTTAAAATGGCGACGTTTTCCTTACGTGAACAGCGTGCAATCATTCGTTTTTGCGTGGTGTGACACCAATTGAAATTAATCGACAGTTGAAGGAGACATGTGGTGGTGGAGTTATGGATGTGTCGAAGGTGCGTTCGTGGGTGCGACAGTTTAATGAAGGCAGAACATCGTGTGCCAACAAGCCGAAACAACCTCGGGCTCGCACAAGCCGGTCTGACATGATCGAGAAAGTGGAGAAAATTGTTTTGGGGGATCGCCGAATGACTGTTAAACAGATCGCCTCCAGTGTTGGCATTTCCGTGGGTTCTGTGCACACAATCCTGCATGACGACCTGAAAATGCAAAAAGTGTCATCCAGGTGGGTGCCACGAATGCTGACGGACGACCACAAGGCTGCCCGTGCGGCATGTTGCCAAGCAATGTTGACGCGCAACGACAGCATGAATGGGACTTTCTTTTCGTCGCTTGTGACAATGGATGAGACGTGGATGCCATTTTTCAATCCAGAATCAAAGCGCCAGTCAGCTCAATGGAAGCACACAGATTCACCGCCACCAAAAAAATTCGGGTAACCGCCAGTGCTGAAAAAATGATGGTGTCCATGTTCTGGGACAGCGAGGGCGTAATCCTTACCCATTGCGTTCCAAAGGGCACTACGGTAACAGGTGCATCGTACGAAAATATTTTGAAGAACAAGTTCCTTCCTGCACTGCAACAAAAACGTCCGGGAAAGGCTGCGCGTGTGCTGTTTCACCAAGACAACGAACCCGCACATCGAGCTAACGTTACGCAAACGTTTCTTCGTGAAAACAACTTTGAAGTGATCCCTCATGCTCCCTACTCACCTGACCTGGCACCTACTGACTTTTGGCTTTTTCCAACAATGAAAGACACTCTCCGTGGCCGCACATTCGCCAGCCGTGCTGCTATTGCCTCAGCGATTTTCCAGTGGTCAAAACATACTCCTAAAGAAGCCTTCGCCGCTGCCATGGAATCATGGCATCGACATTGTGAAAAATGTGTACGTCTGCAGGGTGATTACGTCGAGAAGTAACGCCAGTTTCATCGTTTTCGGGTGAGTAGTTAGTTAGAAAAAAATCGGAGGCCTTAGAACTTGAATGCACCTCGTATTTTGTCTCGAATGCTGTGCAATTTTTATTATTATTCAGAAGTTCCCGTTGTTTACTAGCATTGCGCTTTCAGTTTCTATTTTCCGACGTTGTCGCTCAAAGTGCCGAGTTTCGTCCAAGACATTACGGCGCCATATCAAGTACAGTAGCTTCCCAGTTGTCTGTTTTAATTTGACATTCCTTCATCTAGGTCTTTAGTGTATCTTTGTATTGCTTCTGTGGTCGTCTTTGGCCATCCTGTAGCTGGGACTACAGAATTCGTTTTGGCAGACGGAATTCAGGCATAAGAACAATGTGGCGTGCCAACGGGGTTGGTGCTTTATCATTATGGCTTCAATAATGGTAGAGTTCGCTTCTTCTATAACACTAACGTTAGTTCGCCGATCTTGCTATTTCACCCTCAGGATCCTTCTCAGGCAGCGCTGGTGATATTTTTCTAGAGGTAGTCCATGTTTCACACCCAAATGTAAGGGATAGTGTAATAATTGCTTGGTACACATAAAGCTTGGTCTGAGCAGTAATATTATGATTATATCAAAGACCCTTACCCGAAGGTGCTCAAAAGCTCTGCTCGCACATTTGAGGTGGTGTTGAATTTCGGCATCAGTATTTGCATTTCCAGTGAGATGGCTACCAACGTACAGAAAGTGTTCAACATTCCACAGAACTCCTCATTGGACTGTGATTGTAGGACACACAATTGTGGAGATGGGATATTAAGCAATGTTAAGCAATGCTTGTATATGCTTCATCAATCGCGTTTAAGATTGCTTGTAAGTCTGTTTTTGAGTTGGCAAGAATAACATTGTCATCTACATATTGAGTTCAGCATTGGAGGTTGTGGAATATTGGATAGAACAGAATAGGAAACAACAAGGGAGGATGAATTGATAACGACATGTGGTCCTAGCATGTTTTATCGTAAAGACGAAGCTCGCCGTCGACAGCCCTGAAGATGGTTTTCCATGGTGTTACCATTTTCGCACTAGGCAAACGCCGGGGCTGTTGCTTCTTTCCCTGCAGGCTAGCTTAATCGTAAAATAATCAGCGCTTCGCCATAGTATGACAGTGGGCTCATCGGTTGTAATACCACACCTTTCCAATTGCTGCCTGATACGCAAATGAGAAGCTACTGGAAACTTCCTCTAAACCAAGAAGAAGAGGATATAAGTGTTCATATGAATCGACTACAGTGGATGATGTAATAGTTCACATTTGAGCTCTATATCTTACCTTCACACACTTACTTTTCTGTTGAAAATGAAAATCCACTGCCTGTTTACAGTCATCGACCGGATCAGTAATGTAATGAATGAATTCCGCATCTACTGGCGAGGATACGAATTGTGCCGCCTGCCGAAGGCTGTCGCACTCCTCTGGGGCAATGATTGATGACTTACATATGAAATGAAATGATACTGGTGAGCATTGCTAGTGTAGAAGTTGATAGGGAAAACCGGAGTACCCTGAGAAATGCCTGTCACGCCTCCGCTTTGACCAGCACAAGTCGACAAGGAGTGACCGGGATTTTAACCACGTAACCCTGCGTTGAAAGACAGGCGCACTGGCGTCTGAACCACGGAGGCTCTACTTTGCAGTTATTTACAAAATTTAGTGACTGAGTCACGTGTATTTTGTGATATTCTGAAGGAAAATAGGATTGAAAATAGAAATAACTTGCTTTTGGTGACAATACTCGGGAGAGAGATCGGGAAGTAGACGAGCTTAACACTAGCTCAAAACTCAGTCCTGCGCGATACGTCAGCTTTCACTCACTGGTGAGTATAGCGATTGTCTTCTGAGTACATCAATGTTGTAGATTCGGGCCTCTCAGGGTGCATGCGCTTGGTGCATGCTCTGTGCACGGTGCAAAAGACGACTTCGCTTGCTTGACCCGAGTGCAGACCCCCCACTCCTCGATTTGGAGCAATAGCGCTGTCTCTCTCTTTCCTCACGCCTGTCTCGCTCGCTCCCCCTGTCTCCCTCTGCCCCACTTTTTCCGTAGCGCTCCAAATCTGAGCTGAGTTGAGACGACTAAAGCCGAGCTTAGTCGAGTAGCCCAGAGACGAAGCATTGGTCCGAGCCAAGCCGAGCGGCACCGATGCACAGTGCACGGAGCTCTTGCGCCTCGATCTGCACGCGTGAGATTTTGGGCGTTTGAGAGGCCCTGTTGTAGATTATGGGTTCTTAGGAGGAAGGGACCAATCTAGAACTACAAGCTCTGCTGAAATGCTAGAAAATGAAGTCTACCAACGATCCTTGTTTTTGTAGAACCTGATAATCGTTTCCCGTTTTTTCTACGATCTCTTTTATCGAATTTGCTCCTTCTTCACTGCTGTTCAAAATGTTATTGGCCCTTGTGGACAATACGTCGCCACATCTGTGATCAGATGATACGTCATCACGACTGCTCTTGTTAGTTTGGCCCTTCTTTGTATTAGACATCAAAACGTCTATGCCTTACTTTTGCTGTCCTCCATGATAACGTTCTTCAACCTTCAATAGAGACTATTTCACCTGCTTTATAAGGTGTGTGTTAATCATTTTGGCGATGCTCAGTGGGAAAAATGCGAAGCGACTTACCTCTAGTTATTCCGTGGGCAACTACATTAAGCTATAGGTCTGATTTGGTTATTCCGCGAATGACAAGACCATTGGTCTCTTGCTGAAAAGTTCAAAATGGGTGCTTCTTTTATATTGACCGAATTGTTTATAATGCAAATTTAGGAAGTAACCTTGTTCATTTCTTTAAAATAATAAATAAATAAATAAATAAATAAAAATACAGTACACTGTCTTATTCCGAGCCTTCATGGTTCAGTCGACTAGTGATAATCTTGGATATCGAATACAGTTAACATTTGAAAGTGCTGAAAGCAATGTTCGAAGCCCCAAACCCCACTGAATCACCGCTTGTAAGAAGATTTTTGTCCAGTAGGTACGGGTTAAATTTAGGAGTATGCTCTGAGGAATTGTGACGGATTGTAGTCAAACCAATACAACACTAGTACTACTACTATTGTTAGTAGTAGTAGTAGTAGTAGTAGTAGTAGTAAAATGTTTTCATTCCTCCCCTGGAGGGGAAAGCGAGCCTCCTAGATAGTGACGCCGTCTCTCAAGCCAGGAGATTCGTATCGGTGAAGATGTTCGGAGAAGGTGTGAGGGTTGGCCGGCGTGGCCTCTGCTAGGAACTGTCCCGGCACTCACCTTAGTGCAGAGAATGAAAAACCACGGAAAATTATTGTCAGGACAGCTGACGGTGGGGACCAGCCCCTCTTCGTCTCCCGAATACGGAGGCGTAGAGCCACGGTAGAGCCGTGGCCTCCTCTCCTCAGCTCGGTGGCCGGTCGGAATACAGAGCTGTCGGACCACGGACTAGTCGTGCCCACTTGTGGGCTAAGACCCACTCTGCATCCTCAGAACCCATGTAACTCCGTTGCTCAGAAAGTTCGTCTTGAGAGTGATTTACAGCTGTTTCTTACTTCAGCACAGACGATACACCACTGCTAAGACATCTTCTGAGGTAGGCTTCAACACTGACAGTCATTATGATGATGATGATGATGATGATGATGATGATGAATCACATTGGCTCAAGCCCTCTACATCAGATAGATGTACGGGGCAATTGCCTTTTGTTTTTAATGATTATTTATGTGCAATTTGAAGCTCGAATTAATTATGATAGACTCAGCGTATACTTTGATTAGAACTTCAGTCTATATCACGCAACATTAGTACCATGGTTACCGCTTGCATCGGCAATATCTACGCGCGGTATGACTGTCCTATGTTTATTTTCCTCGCAGACGACTTGCACGACTCGCCGATGCTGCCAACCACTGTACTTAGGAACTAAATGGTACTGAGCCCTGGACCACAATTACATTTGTTGAGCCCTGGACCACAATTACATTTGTTTTCACATAGGTTAGGTTAGGTTAGGTTAGGTTAGGTTAGGTTAGGTTAGGAGTATGTTTAATTTTATCGCAGGTTAGGTTAGGTTAGGTTAGGTTAGGTTAGGTTAGGTAAGGTTAGGTTAGGTTAGGTTATTTATTTTTCTCGCAGACGACTCGCGGTTAGGTTAGGTTAGGTTAGGTTAGGTAATTTATTTTTCTCGCAGACGACTCGCGGTTAGGTTAGGTTAGGTTAGGTTAGGTAAGGTTAGGTTAGGTTATTTATTTTTCTCGCAGATCACTCGCGGTTAGGTTAGGTTAGGTTATTTATTTTTCTCGCAGACGACTCGCGGTTAGGTTAGGTTAGGTTAGGTTAGCCCTGGACCACAATGACGTTTCTCTTCACATTAATACACCACGGCATTCTATGTCGCTTACTGGTCACGAAATGACAGGATTGATAGAAGCAAAGCCTACTACTTCTTTCTTCGTACATAGCGCATCCAGTGCATCTGGCCATTGTTGATACAGAAAACATATCTAATTATATTGACATGGCATCGTGCGATGGATGTGTTATTAATGTAACAAGTTTTTCAGCGAATTACAAGAACAACTTCAATGATTTACTTCAATTCTATGTACGTCACAATTTGATTTCAAATAGCAGAGTATGTGAATGGTGTGGCCGTCACGTCAAATTATTAGTGAATGAGAAGTTCAATCGTGTTGTTTTTTCGTGTCGTCGCCTAACCTCCACTACATTAAGGTTGGTTCCATTTACATACATTCTTCTTCTCTATTATACATTGTTTATCATTCAGGTTACATTTCCTTGTGATATTTTCTTCCGGTGTCGGGAACGCTACGTACTACTAATAATTAGGCCTCTATTTCTTTTTTGTATTCAATCACAAGTCGCGCGGATTTAAGCCTCTATTTCGTATTCATATTTAAGCACAACTAGCGCTATCTATGGTTTCAAGTGTTTAGAATCGTAATTACTGCATCGAAACGTCTCAACTATTTCATCACGTTGTTATATAATCGTGGCTGGTGTTGGCACGAATGGACTCTGCATCGCCTGAAGATTTGCCCGATGAAATGTCACTACCGTAGTTCAACATAGCCAGATATTCTTACTCTAGTTTCATATGGTTATTCCTTGACATTGCCTTACTCTTAGGTCTTTTCATCGCCTAAGTTGGTCATAACTTCTGTCTGTATTGAATTATGGGAACGACATTTCACTAGACTAGCCTTCAACCAATGGCAGTGTCCATTCGCCCACCGTCAGCCATTATTACTATGATAAAAACTTGCGTGACAAGGTCTGAAGTTTTACCATACTTTGTTGTGCGCTGCTTAACCGAGGCTGTCAAAGCACATATCTGGTTCACCTGAAAGTTTCAGTTCGATTTCCTTCACGGATTTAACCGTAATACCGTGTCTTGAAGGCACATGGTCCTAGAAATGACACTTCCTATAGCGGAAATGAGTTGGCCTACCAGGTTAATTCCTGAGACCAAACATGCCCGAGCGTTCTTGCCGAGGTTATCGGTAGTTACAGTCTTTTAACATTTACTACTCCAGGGGTGGGGCGAACCTTCTGGATGTACTGCTGAGTGATTCAAACGGCGGAACACTGACTGTTTGAACACAAGTTGGCGCCTTCGGTCCTGTTTCAGTCCATAGATGTTTGAATGTGTTCGACACCATCCTCTTGGAGGCTGAATTTCTTCCACGTAAAACAATTCGTGCGGAACAAAATTCCGGCACATTGACGTCTCTAAAAATCTTTAAAATTAAAATGTCTTACTTCTTTTTGTTCATGGTTTAACGTCACACCAACACGTGGATTAATGTCAGTGCCTCAAGAATTGGAAACGTAGCACTCGTGTCCTTAATTAAGGTACATCCTCAGGATTTAATTGGTATTAAAATAAGAAACCACGGAAAACTATTTTTAAGAATGCCGAAATTGGGATTCAAACCCACGATCTTCCGAATGCAAGTTACTAGGTCTCTCGATAAAAAGCATATTATTATTTAGCTATATTCTGTGATACAGAAAAGTCCTGAATTGTATCTTCCTAATGACTTCTTCATATGAAGGGTCAGGAGTAAAGAAAGGAAAGTTAAATCGAGCAAGTGGCCTTGCGGTTAGGGTCGCGCAGCTGTGAGCTTGCATTTGGGAGATAGCTGGCTCGAATCCCATCGTCGGCAGCCCTGAAGATGGTTTTCCGTAGTTTCCCATTTTCACACCAGGCAAATGCTGGAGTTGTACCTTAACCTCTAGCGACCCTATGTATCATAACTATATGAGATGTCATGTGCTTTATCTTTTTCTTGGTCAGAGAATTAGTGTAACTTGTGGTGATCTTTTGTGTCATACATGATACTGAACCCTTCTTGAGCAAATGATGGCTGCAACACATTCTGGGTTTTATATTTGTAATTGTTGTTTTCTTCTATTACAAGGTATAGGTGGCTGCACGGTTAAAATGTCAAATCTTGGTATAGTCCTGGATGTATCATATATGATACAAACAAAAAGAAATCTAGAACCCCTCTCTAAAATGTTCCAAAAATACTATTTTTACCGGTACGTCGAATATATACCTTTAAAATCAAACTGAACAGAAAAGAAATTAACCCTCTACTACCCAATGTGACTTTGAAGTCACACATCATTCTTTAAACATTTTCTACTCTTAGAATGCAATTGAGCCACTACTTCTCAGTGTAACTTTCAAGTTACAGTATGGCTGTGTGATTTTCAACTGTTTATAGTTTAATAGTTATATGCATAAGCCACCAGGAAGCGCCAAATGTATGGTTGGGAGCATTTCCCAGGCACATGGCGGATAGCTAGTTTTATAATTATGTTTCGTGTTATTACTAACAAATTATATGCATAAAAAATATAGAAACCAAAGGTAAGCATCTTGAATATTTTATGAGACTGTTATTTTATAAATTAGTCAATTTTCACATATCAGAACATTACTGCCCAGTGTGACCTGGAAGTCACAAACCTAATTTTTGAAAATCAAAAATGAAAATTCAATAAAAACTGCATTTATGTGTAGTTTACAACATATTTACTTAGTATATGGCAGAGAAAATTTTTTAAAACACAACAAAATAATTTGGGCAGTAGAGGGTTAAGTTAATGTCAAAATCTCCCGTCACAGAAACCTCGAAAGTCCCCATGGCCGAAAGTCTTACCCCCGCACCTAAAATATTTTTCTTGAAAATTTCTCATATTTTTCTTACCTAAGAGGCCATACAAAGAGGGTTGTTGAAATGTCCAAATTTTGCCTTGTGTCTTTAGAGGTTCATTAAAACCACGGCCGCTACCTTCACAATCCTAGATATTTCCCATCCTTCCGTCGCCGAAACCCTTCGATGTGTTAGTGCGGCGTTAAACAATAGAAAGCACCAAGAAATTGGAAAGTCAACTACTTTCAGAACTCAGAAAAACTACATTTTTATTTCAAAACATTACAGGATAAACATCTAACAAGTTACAAAATTATATGCTTTGAATAACAGAAGTTAGGAGTGTAGTAAAATTAATTAACCTTGGTTCGATGCCCGGTAAATCATCGCTGAGTACAACAGTAAGTTGACTTACCTCTTTCTTTACCCTGACCCTTCATATTCAGTATTCAATTCTCAATTGATTTATTTTTCAACAACTTCAGAACCATCGTTCCCGATTTTTATTGCTCCTTCGCCTTTTCCCTCCCTTCCTCTCTCTTTCTCTCTCTCATCCGTTCTCTGTACTTGACATATTCCACTCATTTGTATTGGTAATTGTTCAATCCTATCATTTACCACATCAAGGTTTTCTTGAATTTCTTTTTACCAAAATCAGAATACCACCAGCTAATAGCATTGTATTTTTCTCATAACTTATTATGCTGCTTTTGTTTCGTTCGACCTCAGACGTTATTAATCTAGCATCCGTAGCTTGATGACTTGAATCTCTTATCGGTGTTAGCAAGTCTCCCATGAAGCGTATAAGGTTTAAAAAATCTGCCCATTCGGTGGCAATGCTTTCTCGCTTGTGCAGTGCAATTTCTAAAAATCTTGGAACGAGATAAATGTTGAGTATCGGATCAATTCATCCGGCAGTGTTTGGGAAGATTCTTCCACATGGCCGTTACAGTAATGAGGACGACACGCTCGCCTCGCGTTTAATTAGCCGTCGCAGGGACACGCATGGTCGGCGCGCCGGGTGCTGCCTGACAGCTGACACTCGAGGTGCGAGTAGAGCATTAATCACGCGCCTGTATACAGATGAGCTCATCTCCATTTCAAATCGCAGCCGGTCCGAACGGGCTTCCGCCTCGCCTCACCTCACCGAGATGAAACACTACATATGACTCAATCAGGGCTTCTCAAGAATTTTGACAGGCTTCTGGTGAAAATGAAGCAATAAAAACCTCCTGTTCATAGATCGTAGAGCCCTTATATATTTATTTGTCGTGTCAGAAGCACTAAAACCTACTACATATAAAATACACATTTACAGTACAGAAAAACCTCGTTTATCCGGCCCTCATTAATCCGGATCTCCGGTTTATTCGGATCGAAAATAATAAACAATATTTTTACTTGTACAGTATTTCTTTTATGGGGTCTATTCTTATTGAATGTTTTTTTCGCCAAGGATATTTAAGGGCAGGAATCGGAAGATAGTCAGCCGCAGTCTATCGAAACTACCATCCCGGCATTCGCCTGGAACTGAGAATGAGAAATCGTGGACTCTTCTGAGTTCCTTGACACATTTGCACGCATTCCCGGATGATCGGACATAGATGTGAACGACGTAAATGACTGGTTGATAAATGACTGTAATTCAGGCTACGGTATAATGACAGATGAATAAATTATTGCCTCTTGTTCCTCGGCAGGTAATAACGAAAGTGATGGTGAATTCGAAAATGGAACCGACGCTCCATCAGAAGAAACTATGACTCATGGATATGCAACAATGCAGCTGGACAAACTGATGGCCTATTTAGAATCCCAGACTGAAACCACACCGGCAGAACTGATGTTAGTAAAACGTCTTCGTGATCGTGCTGCGCGCAAACCCTATATAAATGTAAAACAGAAAAAGCTCACGCATTATTTTCGTGCATAAAAACAGAGTCATAAATGTAAGAAAAGTGTTCTTATATTGTTTATACAATTGAAAAAAAAGGCATTACTGTACAACTTATGTTAATATATTATATAACATGACTGTATTTTTTGTTTTTCCGGATTATCCGGATTTTCGATCATCCGGATCAGTTCCTGTCCCACATAATTCGGATAAACGAGGTTCTTGTTTATATATATATATATATATATATATATATATATATATATATATAAACAACAAAATATAAATTTAAAGAAAGACAGAAAAGTGCAATGTGGTAGATCTTGGCGGTGTATATGACTCCGTATCGAGCACAGCGCTTGGAGATGCTGCGTTGTTTCTCTACTGGCCGGCCCCAGAGGCTGGATTAGGGAGGGAGGCAGCCACATCCCCCCCCCCCCCCCCCAACACTGTGCAGAAAAAGTTAAATTTGTATTCCATTTTAGCTGTCACAAACTATGAATTATAGGAATTACATAATAAAGCATAGGCGTCAATTGGACGCCCTCAATGTAATTGTATAAAACCTATCAATAATACATATATTTAACTACAGCGTATACTTCAATCCAATCTATGTTGTTCGGGTTATCGATCCATAGTCATGTCATATGCAGCTCTCCATGCCACACTACCCTGTGCTAACCTTTTCACTTCTACGTAACTACTGCACCTGTTCTAATCTGCTTCTCGTATTAACACCCTGGTCCACCTATACCGTTCTTACCGTCCATACTTCCCTAAAAAAACAACTGAACAAGTTCTGGGTGTCTTCAGATGTGACCTATCCTTCTGTCTCTTATTTTGGTCAAATTTAGCCAAACCAATCTCTTCTCACCAATTCGATACAGTCTCCCTTCATTCGTGATTCGATCTACCCTTCTCACCTTCAGCATTCTTCTGTAACACCAGATTTCAAAAGCTTCCATTCTCTTTCTTTCTTAGCCAAAATAGTTATCGGTTCACTTCCACACAATGCCACGCTCTTCAAAAACATCTTTCTGCTTTCTGCAGTATATCAATGTTCAAAGTGAGCAAATTTGTTTTCTTAAGAAAAGGCCTTCGTTGCTTGTGCTAGTCCGCATTTTATGTCCTCCCTTCTCCTGCCATCATTAATTATTCTATTTAAGTAAGGTACAGCCCCAGCATTTGCCTGGTGTGAAAATGGGAAACCACGGAAAACCACCTTCCGGGCTGTCGACAGTGGGATTCGAACCCACTATCTCCCGGATGCAAGCTCACAGCTGCGCAACTCTAAACGCACGGCTAACTCGCCCGGTCATCGTCGTCTTAGTCTCCCTCTACTTCTCTTATACTCCATAACATAATCCATTATTCTCATAGGTAACCTATCCTCCTCCATTCACCTCGCATGCCCCACCATCGTAGCCGGTTTATGGGTAGGGCTACAGCTTCATCCATCAAGTTCATTTCCAACTTAGCCTTTATCTCCTCATTCCGAGTACCCTCCTGCCATTGTTCCCACCTATTTGTACCAGCAATCATTCTTGCTACTTTCATGTCTGTTACTTCTAACTTATAATATATCCTGAGTCCACCCAGCTTCCACTTCCGTAAAGAAAAGTGGTCTGAAAACGGACCGATCTAAAGATACTTTCATCCGGGAGCTGACTTCATTCTTACAGAACACTGTTGATCGCAACTGCGAGTCATTTCATTAGCTTTACTACACCTTGATTCAATCTCACTTACAATATTACCATCATGGGAGAATACGCGACCTAAATACTTGAAATTATCTACCTGTTCTAGCTTTGTACCACCAATTCGACATTCAGTTCTTTCGAATTTCTTACCTACCGACATAAATTTAGTCTTCGAAAGGCTAATTTTCCTACCATACTCGTTGCACATATTTTCATGTTCCAAGATATTAGACTGCAGGCTTTCCGCACAATCTTCAATTAAGACCAAGTCGTCAGCATAGGCCAGGCTGCTTACTACATTTCCACCTAACTGAATCCCTCCCTGCCATTTTATACCTTTCAGCAGATGATCCATGTAAACTACGAACAGCAAAAAGTGAAAGATTACAGCCTTGTGTAACACCTGTAAGTACCCTGAACCAAGAACTCATTCTACCATAAATTCTCACTGAAGCCCAATTGTCAACATAAATTCCTTTGACTGATTTTAGTAATCTACCTTTAATTCCATAGCCCCCCAGCATGGCAAACACCTTTTCCCTCGGCACCCTGGCATATGCTTTCTCTAGATCTACGAAACATAAACACAACTGCCTGTTCTTCTCGTAGCATTTTTCAGTTACCTGGCGCATACTGAATATCTGATTCTTACATCCCCTCTGTGGTCTGAAACCACACTGGTTTTCATCCAACTTCCTCTCAACGACTGATCGCACCCTCCCTTCCAAAATGCCAGTGAATACTTTGCCTGGTATACTAATCAATGAGATACCTCGATAGTTGTCGCCATCCTTCCTCTTCCCTTGCTTATAGATAGGTGCAATTACTGCTTTTGTCCAGTCTGAAGGTACCTTATGAACACTCCATTCTAATCCTGCTACTCTATGAAGCCAGTTTATCCGTACCTTCCCACTATACTTCACCATTTCAGGTCTACTTTCACCTATTCCTGCTGCTTTATGACAGTAGAGTTTATTTACCATCCTTTCCACTTCCTCAAGCGTAATTTCACCAACATCATTTTCCTCCTCCCCATGAGCTTGGTTGTTCGCAATACCACCAGGAAGGTTTCCTTTTACGCTGAGAAGATTTTCAAAATATTCCCTCCAAATCTCCAGTGATTCCCTGGGATTATTATGAGTTCAATTGAGTTACCCAAAACACTGTTGATTTCCTTCTTCCCTCCCTTCCTAATTTATTTATTGTTGACCTAGCCTTTCAAGGTTATTACCAAAATCTTCCCATGATTTCTTTTTGGATTTTCAAGTATTTGTTTTGCTCTGTTCCTTTCATCTATGTACAATTCAGTGTCTGCATCAGCCCTTGTTTGAAGCCATTTCTGATAAGCCTTCCTTTTACGCTTAAAAGCTGCTCTCACTTAATCATTCCAGCAATATGTTAGTTTTTCCCATATTTACACACAGTTGTTCCTAAGCATTCCCTTGCTGTTTCTACTACAGCATCCCTGCATGCCACACATTCTCTTTCTATATCCTGAATCTGCTTACTGTCTACTGTTCGGAACTTCTCACTAATCATATGCATTTACTTCTGTCTAATTTCCTCGTCCTGGATATTTTCTACCCTTATTCGTTTGCAGACAGATTTCACTTTCTCTATCCTAGGCCTACAGATACTTACGAGGGAACACATACATGTGTTACACTCGGATTCGGTTGAAATTTGTTAGGAATATTCATGGGAGGCAGTAGAATGCTAAGGTGAAAACTGCACGTGCCCAGCGCAAATTTAAACGCCAAAATTGAACATTAAATACCCATAAAACTAGAAGTGCCGCGAGAGTATCGGGGTGTGGCGAAGAGGTAGGGAGGAGCGAAGTAGCGGACGTGAGCCAACCAGGCTGTAACGAGCTGCGCCAGCAGCCAGGCAGCGTATAGTTAGCGCGTTTCCCTTAACTTCCCGATCAGATGTGCAAAACGTAAATATGAAAACAGCACATAGAACAAGTGTACAAAGGACAACGTTTGAACAACGATGCCAATAAGGTTTGAAAAATTCACGCCCGAATTCTTGTTACTCATTGTAATTTTTCAAACCTTATTGCCATCGTTGTTCAAACATCGTCCTTTGTACACTTGTTTCATGTGCTGTTTTCATATTTACGTTTTGCACATCTGATCGGGAAGTTACGGGGCACGCGCTAACTGCACGCTGCCTAGCTGCTGACGCAGCTCGACACAGCCCGGTTGGCTCACGTCCGCTGCTTCGCTCCTCCCTTCCTCTCCGCCACACCCCGATACTCCCGCGGCACTTCTAATTTTACGACTATTTATTTGTTCAATTTTGGTGTCTAAACTAGCGCTGGGCACATGCAGTTTTCACGTTAGCATTCTACTGCCTCCCACGAATATTCCTACCAAATTTCAACCGAATCCGAGTGTAACACATGTATGTGTTCCCTCGTTAGTTCACTTCAGATTAGATAGTTGTCTGCATCATCGAAAAATCCCCGAAAAACTCGTACATTCCTAACAGACTTTCTGAATTCGAACTTTGTTATTGTGTAGTCGAATACTAAGTTACTTTTCTATTGCATAATTACGCCATAATTCTATTTAATTGTAATACATGAGTAATTGTTCCTTTGGTGAAAGTTTCATACGTATTGTACAGTATTGAATCAGATCTGAATAAAAGTTTAATTGACGAGCGAGCGGCTGTGTGGTTTGGGTCACATAACCGCAATGGAGATAGTGGGCTTGAACCCCCTGAAGGTGATTTTCCGTGGTTTCCCACTTTCACGCCAAGCAGATGAAGGGGCTTTACCTTAATTAATGCCACATTAGCCTCCTTCCTGCTCCTAGCCCTTTCCTATCTCATCGTTGCCGTAAGACCTCTCCTTGTTGGTGCGCAATAAAGCAAAATATAAAATTGTAAATCTAGAAAAATCAATTATTACGGCAGTTAAGTTGATAAACTGTCAACCTTTACTTCTCTGTCAAAATTCGCTCAGAGAGAATTATAAACTTACAATTTTGTAGTGATTTTTTTTTCAACTTTGATGTGTATCTTCCAATTTTCCCCCAGAACCGGGCACTTCTTGTTGTCTATACATTTTTGTACCCCCGTGCCCCCAACTCCTGACTCCCAATAGCCACCACTGACCTGCCTTCAGAGGTGTTACATGCCGACGGAATGAATCTAATAAATGCGATAAAGATGGCAAATGAACAATCCGACATAGTTGCCAACTAGAAATTAGTAACATTCGGAGAGTGAGGTGTTGCATTCATAACATTTTTCATAGCGCATGTTTCTGGCCACAGTGGTGACTCACACTCACATCTTTGAGTCTACTTGAAAGCCCCACTGCAACAGGTTAGATTTGAATCTCAAAGCACATGAGCGCAGTCTGTTGAGCACTCTTCATCTTAACTATCCCTCCTGTAATACCAGGAGGAAGTTCTTCGCATGATGTATTTCCCGAGTCTGTTATTTGGTTTCTAGTTTATGTTGACACGCAAATCTCCTAGACCAAATAGCGTCCACTTTGACTGAGCAGCAATGAGTCGTTCGAATACAGCCAGACTGCTTCATTTATGAGCTTCTCTGATCAAACTACCTTAGTGATAGAAGTGAATAGCTACAGTCTGACGGAATGAGCTCAGACTCGCTCATTGCACGGCTCTAGGGCCCCTAGGTGCGCAACTACGTCTGGATGGTGCTCCGGCGCTCCCCACCGCTGCGATATTCCGTGGAAGTCTTAGACTGATTTATGCTCACAGCCCTAGTAGCTGGTATAGCGAAGAATGTGTTTGTAGTGAAATCTAACTCGTTGAGAAAAATATACATTAACAATGTTCGTATTTAAACATAACATGGTGAAAAAATTATATTACAGTACGTGTTTTACGATATTCAACACTTTACATCGTAGGTGGTCAATCGGGGAGCTCCGTTCTTTGAGATACCGTAGCGGCAATAGCGCGGGAAGAGCCTAGAGCAACTGAATTCTAATAGTTTGTGCTGTATAGACTAGATGGCGAAATGCGGAGTCAAGGCGCAAGCAAAGCCACATCAATATACTGTCTGAGTACATTAAAATATGGTTATAGTACAGTTCATTAATCGTTAATTCTTTATACTATATTCCTAAACAATCATTCACGATGGCCTACAGTATTTCTATGAGTGAAGGTATTAGTCGAAAGCAGTATTTAGTTACCACATGTCAAAATAAATTAATTTTGGTTCCTTCGCTTAATCATTGAAATGTATTTACTTAGCACATTGAGTTTGTACATAAAATATCTTTCTTTTCCTCACCATAATCTAATGAACTGAATAGAACGAGACATTAGGTAAATCAAACTGTTAAAATTTTAAATCTGTTTAGATACGCGCCCCTTCACTAGTTGTAACTGAGAGCCATGCAAGCAGCTGATAGGCTGCACCTTTCGTCAGAGCGCATTGTCTGCTCCTTTACCTGCCTGGGCTGGAGCACTACTCATTGAGCCGACCTTTGCTTTACATTGATGAACAATTGAATTAGAAATATAGTCCAAATACTTTGTAAACATACTGCGCGGGAATCGGCTGCGCATGTGGGCAGGAGCAATCGAAGGACGTGGACTGCCCAGCCTTCATCTACTCATCGTGTTAAACACTGTCCGCTGTGGCTGACAACAACGTGTCAACAAGCGAGTTAAGGGATAGCGAGTCGGGATGGGAAAAAGGGAGAAACCGTGCTTTTCAGACCTCCCACACTACGTACATGACCACGCCCCGCCGGTCACACAGAATCAGAAGGACGTTTACTAAGTATTTGGACTATACCAGGCTAGCAGTGTGTAGCACCCCTTTTCGCTTTGGTGGCGATTCTGTAAGACACTGAAAGTGTTGGGGAGCCATACTAACCTATGATCGCTGCTCTGCCTCTCATAACGCACGGACAGTAGTCGGGGGAGCGTCCATATTGCGAACATCCCCCTCGACAGAATCTTAGATATGTTCAATAGGATTGAATCCTTTGTAATCACCAGTGCTGTGAATGCTGAGGCCTTAGGGTAATTGCAAAATTTCATACTGCCGAGTCTCAGATACCCAGGCCGACCGTTCTAGGGATGATAATAATAATAATAATAATAATAATAATAATAATAATAATAATAATAATAATAATAATAATGTATGTGTATGTTGGGTATTCAGCCCGAAGGCTGGTTTGATCCTCCACAGTTCCACTGAAAGCTATCAACAGATAGCCTAGGCCCTACTAGGGAAATGAGGAGTGAGGTAGTTTCCCGTTGCTTTCCTCACCGAGCCAGTAGTTGCTACTGCATATCAGTCCGTCAAGCCCACTGAAATGCATGCACCAACTGTTAGATTTGAATTATTATGAGCGATATTTTCACACCATTCATAACAGGGACTGGCTGCGTAAGGAATGGTATTACTAGCATCACTCATACCTCAGTCACTTTCACATTCTCAAAGCCAAGGATGAGACTGAGACAGGTCAATGAAAGTTAATAAATTTGATATAGCCCATACCAGAAGACATAGTGCACCGTAAACACTACATTTCGCCAGCAAAAGCATATAATAATAATAATAATAATAATAATAATAATAATAATAATAATAATAATAATAATAATAATAATAATAATAATAATCACATGACATCGGCCACCGTGTGCATGCATTTTAACTTGATGCCATCTGACTGTCTGTCAATTTCGACGTTCTGTTTTACTGTAGGCCCACTAGATGGCAGAGTAAACCGAATCTCTCTTGAGCATCTATGGCTGAAATTTTAATGAATTTTGTCGGGTAAACAAGAAATGTGTCACCAGAGATCTTTTGCATACCGACATCGAGTGTCGAATGGAAATTCTTCCGCCCTTCAACAACCCCACTACCTCTGCCGGGTTTAAACCCGCTATCTTGAGATTCGGAGGTCGACACTCTGTTGCTAATCCACAGAGGCAGCTAATGTTAACAGTATTAATATTAATAATAATAATAATAATAATAATAATAATAATAATAATAATAATAATAATAATAATAATAATAATAATAATAATAAGTTGGAGATTTCAAGATTCTGATTCGTATTGAATAAAGTGGAACCAGAACTATTTCCTTTCAAGGTCAATATGAGTTATATATTGATGTCAATACGGTACAGCGAATATTAGATTAATCAACTGCAGTTCAAGTAAATTCGACTTCTTGATTTTAGATCCATTGTCTTGGAAGCGGAGCAACTATTTCATTTCGGTTCTCCCTTATTTTGAGTTAGTGTCTTGAACAGGGGATGGCGGTGAATCTACCCTCACCCCTACTGGAAGTTCCTTCTCCTTCTTCCTCCTTGGTCTGTTGATGAAGCAAAATCCCGACAGGAGGCGCTGTTATACACTATATTTCTTTGTTAGCACCTGGCTCACCCACTCAAGAGGTGAAGTACTCCCAAAACTCCTGACGGCTCAGCTGTGTCTAATCGCCATTTCCGCCACATTAGAGAGTGCTCCAGACGACATCTCTGAGGGGTGCAAGGGAGAAATTAGCACACAACAGTAATCTTCTGGTGTATACAAGAAGACGAAACAGCCCATAGTTAGACGTTAAGAAATATGTGTTTGACTTCATTACCAGGACAGGGTAGCGACAAAACTTCCAGCAAACAACACGTTGAGAAGATTCAGCCGTTCGGATCCTAGCCAGAGAATGTGGAATTTTTGAAAAGGGAAGTCACATCTCTATGCTTCGTATTACACGTAAAATTGGAGGTCCCATTACTACATGTAATTTTGAAACATGTAAGTGGAGTTCACTTCTACACCACGTAGATGGAAATTATTATTATTATGATTATGATTATTATTATTATTATTGTTATTATTATTATTAATATTTTACAACGTTATCCCCTGCTTAGGAGGTCGATTCAACCAGCTTAGCTGATGCTTTGGCCTTCTCCTCCTCCCAAAATCTCTTCATCCTCACGCTGAGCTGCTTCCTTCGTTTTTCTGTGCAAGTTATAGTAGCCCTGGTGTTGGGTTTGTCTTCGAACTGGTGATAGTCAATTTTGGTTCTGAATTTACATCTGTCCTGTATAATATCTTCCAAGATGTTGATTTCCTGGAGATCTGTTTCAATTTCACGAAGCCAGCTTTTCTTCATTTTAGATGAAAGGGCCAGGTTTAGAATTCTTTTAGTTGGTTGTTACTGTTCATTCTGATAATGTGTCTTAAACTTTCAGTCGACTTTTCCGAAAAGTGTGAGATTTTTTTTCAGGATGACAGTATATTTCCTGAGATGATTTTTTCCTCCATACTCCCTCTAAAAACTGGCCCAAAATATTTTCTTAAAATTTTCCTTTCCTGTTTCTCTAAGTCTTTGGTTAGAGACCCTCCACCGGGCGAGTTGGCCGTGCGGTTAGAGGCTGTGAGCTTGCATCCGGGAGATAGTGGGTTCGAATCCCACTGTCGGTAGCCATGAAGATGGTATTCCGTGGTTTCCCATTTTCACAGCAGGCAAATGCTGGGCTGTACCTTAATTAAGGCTACGGGCGCTTATTTCCAACTCCTAGGCCTTTCCTATCCCATCGTCGCCAAAAGACCTATCTGTGTCATTGCGACGTAAAGCCACTAGAAAAAAAGTAGAGACTCTCGACCAATGATTAAGGTTTCTGAAGCATATAATGCTTCAGATTTGATTACTGTATTATAGTGTCTAAGTTTTGCTTTCCGAGATATTGATTTTTTGTTGTACCTGTTCCAAATGATCTTGTAAGCTTTCTGTAACTTTGAAATTATCTCTCTGTTTCCTTCGAGGCTGAATGATTTCTCCATTTATCTGAACTGGTTCACCTGAAAGATTTTTCCAAATTTAGTAATTATAGGTTGTCCATCTAAATATTTTGAAGCTCCTTCCATGTATTGAGTTTTCAAATACGAGATTTGAAGTCCCGTTTTGATGGCAATTTCGGTGTAATTTTTCAATGGAATGAATTGATTTTGGCCTGTTATTGGAAAGGATTGCTATGTCAACCGCAAATGCCAGACAGTGCAACTGAACTCTATCTTTAAGTAGCCTGCCAAGGGTTATTTCTGTAATTTCCTTTTCCCAGGTCCTGATTATTTTCTCAAGTACAAGATTGAACAGTAACGGAGATAATCCGTCTCCTTGACGGACCCCGATGTAGGACTAAATAGTAAAAGGTTCGGATATTTCGCCTAGGATAAGTACCTTTCAATAAGTTCTGTTTGTCTCCGAGAGACGCCACTTTCTTCAGGCGTTAAGTGTTGCCTGCCATTAGGGAGAGGCCGTAGGGCCGTAGAGATGAGATTATTATTACCGAGTTTTTCACTGAGCCTCCCTGGCTCAGGCGGCAGCGCACCGGCCTCTCACCGCTGGGTTCCGTGGTTCAAATCCCGGTCACTACATGTGAGATTTGTGCTGGTCAAAGTGGAGGCGGGACAGGTTTTTCTCCGGGTACTCCGGTTTTCCCTGTCATCTTTCATTCCAGCAACACTCTCCAATATAATTTCATTCCATCTGTCATTAATTAATCATTGTCCCAGGGGAGTGCGACAGGCTTCGGCAGCCGGCACAGTTCCTATCCTCGCCGCTAGAAGGGGCTTCATTCATTCCATTCCTGACCCGGTCGAATGACTGGAAACAGGCTGCGGATTTTCATTTCCACTGAGCTTTTCCCTACACGCTGATTGGGTTGCCTGTGCAAACTACCACACATGCGGACTTGATCCTGTGTTATAACTGCCAGATGTTCTTCCTGATGTTAACTCTATGTGGAGAGATGTATTCGCTATTGTGTGCTGGTTGATACTGTAGAGAATTGTAAGCGAATTGAAGAAATTAATTTTGAGATAAACACTAATACTCCGTTTCCGACCACAGAAATTAATCTGCGCTATTAAAAATCCCGACCGAAGACAAAAGGAGTTGGAAAATAAATAAATAAATAAATAAATAAATAAATAAATAAATAAATAAATAAATAAATAAATAAATAAATAAATAAATAAATAAATAATAGGTCTTACGGTGACAATGGGATATGGAAGCGCTAGGAGTGAGAAGAAAGCGACCGTGGCCTTAATTAAGTTACAGCTGTGACATTTTCCTGGTGCGAAAATGGGAAACCACGGAAAAAAGTCTTTAGGGCTTCCGATATTGGGGTTCGAATCCACTATCTCTCGAATGTAAACTGATAGTTACCTGACCCAAACCGCGCACCCACTTGCTTTGTCATTTTTGATTAAGTGCGGGTATTATTGTTATTATTACTACTAGTATTATTTTTTTATTTACTTCTAGGAGTTGAATTTCGTACTGATGAGATAAAAAAGAACTAGGAGTGTTAAACTAGTGAATGCGACATTAACTAAGGCACAGACCTGAAAACAGGAAAGAACGGAACTCCCATCACAGGGACATGGTGGGGTTTGAACTCACAATCTCCCAAATACAAGCTTGCAGATTCATTACCCTATCACATGGTCACCTCGTAAGATATCATCATCATCATCATCATCTTCATAGCCTACACAGTGAAATATCGCTTACTATCTTTCCAATCGGATATTGCAGAATCATATGGACGGTTTCTTTATAATTATGAATATTATCAAGGTGAGGGGTAAGTAGTTTGTTAAGTTATCTTGAGTACCTAACTACCTAAAATCATGAGGTGAAAATACGCTCAATACATCCGGTACAATTTGTAATGTAAAAGATTTCTGTGAGTGGATGCTTCTATTGGATCTTGGAATTGGCTCGGCGAGAGTTAAATGTTTCCAACTGACTCGGGAAGACGGGCGAAAGGATGAGGGTTATGCGGTTCGATTTCCAATTGAAATGATCATCCGTGTGAACCTTTCAGTGTTGAGAGACTGGTGTAATCAAGCCGCAAGGTGGCGTGGCGCAGCGCACCACCCACCTCCCCTAATGAAAGCGATCCGTACTGGACGTGACTGCGGCGGCAAGTCGGTGATTTCAGAGCCCAGTTTAATTCCCCAGCAAATAGAAGCAATTTCCTAACGTAGCTGGATTAGTTCTCGTCGTTCGCCCCTCAAGCACGTCAACGCCGACAGCCTGGCGACGAGCGTCTCTACAGACAGCGAACCTCTATCCGGGCGCGTGGCTGGTAATTAGAGTTAACTAGCGACATCTGTGGACGTTGTCAACAGAGGTGTTATAATTCCCCAGGAACTGCTCACGTACGTTCCGAACACTGTAATGTAAGATGTATGAGTCCGCAGAAATACCGCCCGGGTTTCGATATCCGGACGGAGTGACTCAGGCAGTAGAGCCCAAGGTAGCAGGTTCAGTCCTGGCTCGGTTTGGTGGTATTTGGAAAGTTCGAATACGGCAGCCTAGTGCCGGTAGTTTTACCGGCACGTAAGAGTACTCCTGGGGACCAAGATTCTGGCACCTCGACGTCTCAAAAAGAAATTTAGCAAAGTAAGTCAGTGGGATATAGGCCCTAAACCCCATAGCTTTATTATTGTCAGCACAGTTTAATAATAATAATGGCGTAGGGCCTATGGATTTTAGTGCCGGGAGTGTCCGTGGACAAGTTCGGGTCGCCAGATGCAGGTCTTTAGATTTGACTCCCGTAGGCGACCTGCGCGTCGTGATGAGGATGAAATGATGATGAAGACAGCACATACACCCAGCCCCCATGCCATTGAATTAACCAATTAAGGTAAAAATCCCCGACCCGGCCGGAAATCGAACCCGGGACCCTCTGAAGGCCAGTACGCTGACGAGTCGGACATTTTTAATCAATGATCTTCCCCTAGTGATCACTGATTCGGATGAATATAGTGCTTCAGATTTGATTACAGTGTTGTAATTCTTTAATTTTGCACTTTGAAATAGGGATTTTTAATATATCTATTCCGAGTGAATCTTTGCGCTCTTTGTAGCATATTATTATTATTATTATTATTATTATTATTATTATTCCAATAGTCTAATCTGTTCTTTGTAGATAAGACAGCATCATACATCTTACTGATTAATAGAGGACGACTTAGCAAGTGAAAGTGGTAAATATTCAAATTGAGAAAAATAGAGATAAATGTGGCCTCAGACTTTGGGGGCGTCCTACTGGCTGAAGTAATGAACCAGGAATGGTACATTGATAAGAGCTGTGATTTTTCAAGTCAATAGAAATGATTTGAGACTTCTTAGGTTACTTTATAATGATGCTAATGCGCTCATATATGGTCTACATTTTACTGAGGACGTGGGAGAGGGAAATGGGCAAAACAGTCTGCAATTGCCGAAATATGATCGAACAATTATTGCAGAGGAATATGATATGCTCTGACGAAGGGAATGTTTTTAATTCTGTTATTACCGGGTGAGTTGGCCGTGCGCGTAGAGGCGCGCGGCTGTGAGCTTGCATCCGGGAGATAGTAGGTTCGAATCCCACTATCGGCAGCCCTGAAGATGGTTTTCCGTGGTTTCCCATTTTCACACCAGGCAAATGCTGGGGCTGAAGCTTAATTAAGGCCACGGCCGCTTCCTTCCAACTCCTAGGCCTTTCCTATCCCATCGTCGCCATAAGACCTATCTGTGTCGGTGCGACGTAAAGCCGCTAGCAAAAAAAAAAAAAAAAAATCTGTTATTTTATCTCTAGAGTGACATGTAGTGCTCCACTTACATACACACCACCTCATCGTGGTTGAAATACTACTGCGTGGTCGAAAACAAGATACATCGAACTTTAGTACCAATGCCACCGTATGGTCGACTTCGTTATTTCCGATTATTTAAGATGATAGCAGCTGCCTAGCCGCGGCGGTAAGTACGTGCTCTGTTCACCCGGAAGGACGTGGGGTCGATTGCCCATCAGGAATTTGAAGAACTTAAGAAACGATATCTCCACTTCCGGAGGTGCATAATGTCCTGAGGTTCATTCAGCCTACACCAAGAATGAGTACCAGGTTAATTCCTGGGGACAAAGGTGGCCAGGCATAGAGGTAACCATTCTACCTCACCAAGTGCCGAGGTTACGCATAGTGGAAGCCTTTTAACTTCCACCTCCTTCATGGGCTGTACGGATATTGCGTTTTGCTTTGCTATTTAGCAGAATGGTGGTATTGGCCATAGAGTGTAATACAAGCAGAGAGAGACCAATTATGTGAGGGCAAGTGTTGTGGACGTAAATTAGACCACAGAGTTACGTGCAAATAAAGAATTGTGTGGGACTTCGTCCATTCGCAAAGACTTGCAAACGGATCGCTGAAAGGCATAACACTCTATAACAAAGATGTATTAATGCATTTATTTATTTATTTTTTATTTTTTTATTTGTTTGTTTGTTTGTTTGTTTGTTTGTTTGTTTGTTTTATTTCATTTATGTAAGTAACAGTAAAGAACACACTGTGTCCATCGCACTATTAATTCTGGCTACTGGCAGAATTAATTTAAAATAGATTCAGTGCTGTATGTTTTACGTCTCTGCAATTGTTATAGGCTTCAAGACCAGACTTGCAGAATTTTGTTCTTAAGGAACATGTTCACCCCTTGTCCCTTTTCTCTGCAAGGTCGGGTATAAAGTGAGATGAACCTTCATAGCGACATTTTATGACTGGCCCGGGCTGAGTGGCTCAGACGGTTGAGGCGCTAGCCTTCTGACCCTAACGTGGCAGGTTCGATCCTGGCTAAGTCCGGTGGTATTTCAAGGTGCTCAAATACGTCAGCCTTGTTTCGGTAGATTTACTGGCACGTAAAAGTACTGCAGGACTAAATTCCGGCACCTCGGATATACTGAAAACCGTAAAGATAGTTAGTGGGACGTAAAGCAAATACCATTATTAATATTTATTATTTTACGATTGGATGCCCATCCTGGTGTCAATCTGATCATAAGAGTTACTGAGATGGAACCCGGTGCCGGAACATAGTCTACTCCTGTCGAATAGCACCAAGGGGTCTACTCAAAGCTTTAACGTCCAGAAACATCGGACTAATCACCGTCAACAGCGTACTATGAACACAGACTTTTCGTACTCAATCTAGTGATTAGAAATTGTATATTGCCACTTCTCCTGCACTGACGGCCAACATTCTGATGGTGAACATATTTATCGACCAACGGGACTCGAACCGGCTAACTAGTTAACACCTTAACGATCGAGGTCAACAGGCAGGCTTAAGGAAGGTTATTTTATGATCTGGTAGATATGCTGTCATAGATATTTTGCATTTTCGTAAACTGAAATGCCAAGTACCTGAAACAGAATTCGATCCCAGTGCTTTGAACACAGAAGCATGTCTGTTACCAACTGCGTGATTCAAAATATTTGATTTGTTGGTACCATAGCCGAATACAGTTACAAGCCGGATTCATGAACAGTAAGTTTGGCAACGTGCAGTAGAGGCCAAGGTCTTGTGTTTCTTGTGTTTCGTTTAATTTTTCACGGATGTGTCCGAGTATATGTAACAAGATAAGTGATAGAATAAGCTTACTTAAAGCCTATTATCGAAATAATGTGAAGGCGCAGCGGGGCTGAGTAGCTTGGAGTGTAGAGCTGGCTTTCTGAGCCCAACTCGGTCCGCTGGCATTTCAAGGTACTCAAATACTTCAGCCTGGTGTCGGTAGATTTACCGGCACGTTAAAGAATTCCTCCGAGACAAATTTCAGACATTTCGACGTCTCCCCAAAGCCGTAAAAGTAGTTAATGGGACGTTAAATCAATAACGTTATTATTTGTGAAGGCACGGACTGAATTTGGGTTATTAATAAAACGTTTCGTGTATTTGCAGATGCCCAGAAAATGTTGTCTTCCCATGTGCCGTAACAACTATAGCATTATAAAAAGAAGGTTTTGTTACCTCGTTTAGGTTTCCTTCTGACAATGAATTAAAACAACAATGGATTTGTCACATTAAATGGGATAACTGGGAATATGGGAATGATTCATGTCATATGCATAAAACATGTCACACACGAAAGTTTTTCAACAGGGGATAAAATTTGTGATAGAAAAGTCAACGTAACTATTCTACCACATAAACCTAATGAACTTCTTCCTGATGCATGTCAAATTGTTTTCCCAAATTTTCCAAAATATTTGTCATCGAAAAGTGTTAGAAGAAAAGATCCTGAAGATAGCAGACTGGAAATTTAGAGTAGAGAAAACAAGATGGATGATTTGCCAAATGTACCTATTTACTCAAAATACATCAAGATACAAATGTCACTGTTTATGTTAATAGTTATCAGGTGTTGTTAAAAGGAATGGCATGTTTAGCTGATGGTAAAATATCCAAGTGGTCTCAACTAAACGCATATTTATGAAATTATATAGGAACCACTTAGTGTAGTATTAGTGTTAAATGTGTACAGATAGATATGTTAAAAATGCTTCACAGTCTAATAAAGTCTTACCTCATATTTTTAAGGGAACAATTCGAACTTTGCACTAAAAGGAAAAGATTTACTCAAAAATTATCATTTGGAACTGTGAAATCAAATTATTTGCCGTCAGGAAAGTTTCAAACTGATAACTTAGAAAGAAGGTTTAATCAGTACCGATAGCTTGTTGGTTGTAACTACACTGTTACTGCACTTCAAGTCATAGAAAGTGAGATGAAAATTAGGATTAAGTGTGTTCTAGGGTTGCGGCGGTGGTGATATGGAAAAATGAAATTTCGCTGTAGCAATTAGAAATATCCGAGTCCATCAAGACAAGTGCTATTGGGCTCAATATGGAAGTAATAAACAAGTTAGACTCACTTTTATCATGTGAATTTTTAGGTGATCATTTTGAGATGTCAGGGCTAATAAACTGTACATTTCTGGGTAAACACTAAGAAAAATATCCAGAAGGATAAACTGTGATGGATGTTTAGGTTTACTGCAGAGTAATGAAACAGGTGACCCCTATTTTTAAGAACTTCAGAGAGATGGGTTAGTGATGCCATCAGATTGTGTTGTGTGTGTCTGCAGAACAGTGGTATACCTGGATTGTGAAAATTATAAAGAATTTCTGTTCTCTCTATCCCGATCTGCTTTTGCAAGAGAAGACAATCAACAGTTCTGGTTTGAACGGCGTCACTGTGGGCGTGACAACAATGGTCTGATAGATTGTTTATAATCTAAATTTGCGTTATATAAGTGTTGAACGCAGGTGAAGAACACGAGTTATGTCAGCAATGAGGACAAAAACATTAAGTGGAGGAAGATATCAACGCTCCACAATAACTGAGCCGGTGAATGCTGTTCTTAAAGTGTTTTTTTTAATCATGTTAAAAAGGTGTATTTTTAACTTAAGTGAATGCATGTACTTATTATCATTTTACGAAGAGAGAGAACTGATCATAATCATCGTGTTGTTTTACATGTAGTGAATATGGGTGAAATCATTCAAAGTCGGACACGCCCCCTTTCCTCTCGAGCCCCACTTGATACATAGGTACAGCGTTGCCAAGCGTACCATACGGCTTTAACTGTGGATGGCTCTGGTTGGTACACAAGAAGGAATGATACAAAAAGGATTTGGTGTTTATGGTAGTCTATATACCATTCAAAATCCGATTTTACGAATAAACTAGAGAACTCGTGCTGCATTCCTTATAAAGAGGTCAGATGACTCGTCTCGATATGCCTGTCTCATTCACATTGTTTTTCCTGCCCTTTTAATTAGTTTGATGAACATTTAATCTCAGTGCTTCGAGCATTCGGCCGTATCTGGATCTTAACATTTTCAAACGATCTTGCCCGGGAAAGTGCAACATACAATTGGCCATGACTGAATACTGGTTCGGGTAAGTAGACACCCACTCTTTCAAGAGTTTGTCCCTGCGCTTTATTACCGAAGGCCAGTCGACTTGATTCCTTCCCGTCGGTATGTACGTAGATCATTTTCTCTTACCAGCATGTAAGTAATTAGGAACGTTCCGCCATCTGTTGAGTATATTCAGAAGCTGGGGAAGGTCAGAGAATCAAAGAGCATCTAGCAGATAATAGTATTCTTCCATGATCAGAGGAAGTTTATACTCTCTGGCTTTACATGTAGTAATCAAACATGGCTGCATGCAGTGACATTATTAAGGATGAAAATCACATACATCAGGATATTAATGAAAGTGTTAGTCGCTTGGCAACCTGTTAAGTACAGGATGTACTGCAAGTTGGGGCAGGGCTTTGCCTGCATTTGTTGGAGTGATCATTTAATGGCTTTATTTTATGATTACTTACAGTTGGTTGAACTTAGGAACTTATCAATGTCTCATGAATCACCGGCAGGTAATTTCGGAGAGAATAAAACAGAAATGAAGCAAATTGGTCCAGTAGAACGGACGGACGGATTTTCCAAAGCTGTTTTTAGTAAACTCTTTTAATCGACAGATATAATGGAATATATCTGAGCAGGTGGCTTAGACACAAGAACACTGGCCTTTTGAACTCAAGCTGACGGGTTCGATTCCGACTCAGTCCGGGGCTCAAATACGCCAACCTCTTGTCGGTAGTTGTACCAGCACGTAAAAGCATTGCGATGGGACAATTTTCCAGCACCTCGGTGTCTCCATAAACCGTAATAGTGGTTAATGGGACGTACAGTACACTAAATATTATTAGAAACATAATTAATATTATTATTAAATAAAACTTTAAAATCTTTCTTCAATTTATCCCAGTTGTTTCCGATGTCACTAGCTCATTTTGGCATTTTGTCGTGTTTTTAAGGCCAGATATCATTCCTGTTCCCATATGATTTTTCAGATGAATATTTCTACCTGCGAGCCACTGCAAAATCACGATTTACTAATAAATACTATGAAAAGTTAAATAATATCCACATGCTCTGATAGCTATTTTTTCAGTTATTATTATTATTATTATTATTATTATTATTATTATTATTATTATTATTATTATTATTATTATTATTATTATTATTATTATTATTATTATTATTGTAACACTTGACGGTCGTATGAGCACACAAGTTTGGGTTCAAAACCTGTTTTCTGACTCTAAGTTCCATCATCAGCGATTTAAAGTTATTTTAAAATGTTAATCCGCATAGGTGCCTAGTCGAGATTAAAAAACAGCCAAGATAAAATGTAGATTACAAGACCTGGCTTTGACATATCGTTCAATCTGTTGGAAAGGATCTTAGAGTCTGAAAACCAGTTTTGAACTAAAAATAGAGTGCTGATACCATTGTTTTCGAATGATGATAATAATAATACTAACATCAAAAACACTCAAGATTGAAAGAATAATAATCATAACTGCATAAACAAAAACTACCAAGATAAATGGACACAACCCCACTGTCAGCAGCACTGAAGGTTTTCCGTGGTTTCCCATTTTCACACCAGACAAATGCTGGGGCTGTACCTTAATTAAATCCATGGTCGATTCCTTCCCACGCCTAGGCCTTTCCTATCCGTTCGTCGCCGTAAGACGTCTGTGCGACGTAAAGCAATTTGTAAAAAAGGGGTAAAAGAGAGAAAACGGACAGTGGAAACTAGCTTCTATTGAAGCATTCTGCAAGGAAATGGAACCTCTATTGAGCACAGTCAGGAAGAAACGAATCTCATTCTTGAACATTTCCTCAGGACACCGAAACAGGATCATCAGGAGAATTATAGAAAAATTACAGAGCAGTCAGAGCAACTTAAGATGGATTACGGAAATCAAGGAAGGTATGAAGCAACTACAAATTACAATAGAAGATTTAAAGAACAAAACAGGTAAAATCAAGAAGCTAACAAAGAAACTAAGATCAATAGCCGGAGAATGATGTCAGACGAAGAAGTAGTACTGAGCTGACAGGAAACTAAAAAGCCCTTCTTTCTTATAAAATTGACTAAAATTGTCCAATGAAGGCCATAAAATGTAAATAAATAATACAACCGTCAATACTGTTCGTACAATGGCTTTGATATTTTATAATGATTATAATTATTTCAGTGTCCTAAGTATGCCATGATTTTAGAAAAGGAAATAAATAAGTAAATAAATAAATATATAAATGAGTAAATACATAAATATGGAAGGTTAAAAGGACTGTTAGTTGGTTGTTCGAGAAACTTTATTTAACTCTTTCTTTCATTATATTCCATAGGATGGTGACATCCCGTTTGAGAACCTAAAGCTTGTCGGAATATTCATAGCAGAAAAGGTAATCGAACTTTGTCCAAGTAAGTGGGTAGCTAACATACTGGAGTCTAGACCACGTTGACAGTGCACATAAATGTTCCGAAATGGCTCAATGCCTGTTGACAATCGTACAAGGTTACGCGACACTTTAATTTCTCTGATGAAGATTTTCTGACCACCTTTCGATGGCCTTTTAAATGTGTTTCGCTGGTGGAAATCTCATTGAAAGTGCAGAATCCATTAGGGATATGGTGATGAAGAGTCTTAAATTCCGATCTGGTGCGATTCATCAGGAGAGATGGTTTTATTAATGGATATGTAAGCGTTCATTATTCTTGATTTGGGAAGCTCATTTATGTTTCATATGGTTGGGATTTTTTCCCGCTCTATGTATCTGAAACGTCATGTTGATAATCTCAAATATTCTGGAGCACGACAGGTGGGACAAGTACGTCATAGTCATAGGGGCACGGCCTAAAAAATGGATATCCTGAGGCCATGTTTCTTTGACAGCCGTGTGTTTTAATATCGGAGCCTTCCAATAATTACTAAACTGAAAAACTCTATTTCTACTCATAATATATTCATTTGTGCAGTTATGCGAAGGGAATGGGGACTACACTCACACTTTGGTTTTCAATTCAATTGAATGAGGAGTTAATTTTGATGAAGTTCTGGAAGGGCTAGTGACGTGCTTAATGACACTACTGATGATGATCACGATGGGCCGACCGGTATATAACATGAACCACGTTGGGCTGCTCACAGCTACTCGGGTATTTTTTTTAATTGAAAGAGGGTTTATTTTTTGATGCGGTTAGCTCTCCTTCGCGCGGTCAGCTGTCACACTCCGGCCGCCCGGCCATCACTCACCCCCCGCCCCCTCCCGCCCCCGCTATCACAAGCCCACTACACGGTTTTCTACTTAGCGCTGCCGGGGTAGGGGCGGCCAGGCTGGCCGGAGGGACCCCGTCACTCTAATTGCGTTGGAAAGCCACCACATATACAGAGACAGCCCTGCCTACTGCCTGTATTCCTGCCCTACACCTCCTGTCTCTGGACCCTACTACAAACTTTTGTCTCGAAATAAAAACCAAGAGGGAGAAACCGGACGTTAGTAGGCTGCATGCCGCCACGGGCGACGTCCATGGCAGTAAGTGATGACTAGGTAACGGATTTCAATGCACTTACAGGTTAAATACTGCAGTCATGTCCGCCTAGTTCTTAGGTTCATCTAGCCCGCTGGACGATTCTGTTGGGAGAGTTGCATAAATAGCAGGGATTCTGGAATACTAGATTCCTAATGTTTACGCAGATCTACTTACGGAACCGTATGTAATAAGTAGTGCCCGCATTTTTAGGCAGTTATAGGTTAGAATGCAAACTTCCTAAAGCAAGTGACAAATACACTCCACCCTGCACAACGGTTTGGTATGAGATTTGCATAACAATAGGGACACGGCCTATCAGAACCCCTAGAATTTATGTATTTATGTTACTCTCACTACATTATGGGAGAACGGGCTGGACGACATTGCCCACTAACTACAGTAGTTTGCATTCTAACCCATTAATGCATAAAATCTGGCGTCTAGGAATAAGCCCTTGAAGTTACTTACTTTGGATAAGATGAACCTTTAATGCATTATTGAAAAAATCCTAGTCTCTTGTGATGTCTTAACAGAAATGTTAAATTGTATTAGTTAAGATAATGTTGAATTAATGTTTAGCGCACTTTCCCATTTTTAAAATAAAAGACTAAATAATGATTAAAATACAGTAGTAAATTATATCAATTATCTAACGTTTGTTCTATTAACGTCTTAAAATACGCTCAGATGTCAAACATTTGCCCATTAGAGATTCTTTAAAGTGCTTGGAAGTAAATGATCTGGAGCTGTAGTATTTTGAACATCTTCAAATTCCACAGAGCTCAGACGTCATCGAATTGACTTATTTCTTAACCAAGGGCCAACGACGCTAAGAATGATCAAAGGGTTAAAGCGACGAGATGAGAGAAAAGTTGGCTTTGTGCATCCTTCATCCTGTTGGAAATATATATTTCAACTGTTGACAGTGTCATGGGTATTTGACGTATTGTTAGTGAAAAATATGAATGTTACGTATTAGAATCTTTTGAATTATCAGAAAACAAATGGTTACAGGCATATTTTGAGACTTATTTGCATATCCAGTGGTATTTCCACGAAAATGTTCCTCTCTAGTGAAATAGTTTACTCGCGCTATGACTGACAATTATGCAGCAAGTTCAAGAACCGATACAATTGTTTATTTGAATAAGTCTACAAGATCGATAATTGCGTCGAAGTTCATTATTAATATATTATTAGTAACACATCGTAATCCAGAAGTTAGTATATTGGGTATAATTATTGCTTTGAGGGAGAAAGCAACGAGATTATCAGTTCCTCATAATAATAATAATTGAAGGAGGAAGGGGTCAGACCCCTTGGTGATTGAGGGTATCGGATGGAGAAAGTACGTGACCATTAAAGGCAGAAACTCGCTCCTTGGGTTCGGAAAAGAGCCAGCCTTTAAAAGCGGAGTTCAATATTGATTATAAAACAGCTGGAACCCGGCGCAATTGAGACAATGTTGGATCGCCCAGATGACCAAAGATTGCTTGATTTTAAGGGAGAATTTAATTTAACTTAATTTCGCACATTGCCCGTTATCTATATCTATACTAATATTATAAAGAGGAAAAATTTGTTTGTTTGTAACGAATAGACTCAAAAACTACTGAACCGATTTTAAAAATTACTTCACCTATAGAAAGTTACATTGCAAGTGAGTAACATGGGCTGCATTTTATTTTCAAAACAATTCGAGGTGGGGGGGGGGGTACGGGGGGGGAGATATAAAAATAATAGGCTAATATAGGCAAAATATCGAATTTGTCGTATAAGGACGAGACAAAGCTCAATTTAATCCTCTGACGCAAAGAACAAAACTCGGTAAGCCCTACAGACCTGAAAACCATGTTTTAAGTCCCTAAGACCAACCGTTACGGAGATATTGGCACCACACTACCCCTCCTCTAGGAATCCGATAAAGTAATGAACTGACGTAACCATGGCAACGTCAGCTCTACGATTCTACAGCAGCGAAATTATTATCTACAATAAATCACAAAAACCTAACATGTTACAGACATGAAAATTGATATTTGGAATCCCCTTTGAAAATAAAAGAACACAACTATTCGTTTTCAAAAAATCCACTTAATGGGGAGGGTTGTGAAAAGAAGTGAGGAAGGGGTTAAATTATTTGTCAGGATACATATATCTCAAAAAATGAATTACAGACTTTAAAATTGGTACATGGAATCTCCTTTAAAAATAAACACACTTTATTGGAAAAGCCACTTAAGGTGGTGAAAAGAATTTAAAAAGCGGGTGAATTTTTAAAATGAGTATCTTCTTCTTCTATCGGTTTACCCACACCTGTGGGATTGCGGGTGCGAACTGCGTAGCACATGTGGATTTGACCCTGTTTTACGGCTGGATGCCCTTCTTGACGTCAATCGTATGTGTAGGGATGTAATTTATACTTCTATACTAATATTATAAAGAGGAAAAATTTGTATATTTGTTTGTAACGGATAGACTCAAAAAATACTGAACCGATTTTAAAAATTACTTCACCTATAGAAAGCTACATTGCCAGTGAGTAACATGGGATGTACTTCATTTTCAAAATAATTCGAGCGGGGGGGGGGCGACGGGGGGAGATATAAAAATATTAATAGGCTAATATAGGCGAAATCGAATTTGTCGTACAAGGACGAGACAAAGCTCATTTTAAGCCCCTTGACGCAAAGAAACAAAACTAGGTAAACCCTACGGGTCCGTAAACAATGTTTTAAGGCCCTAAAACCAACCGTTGTGGAGATATTGGAACCACACTACCCCTGCTCTAGGAATCGGATAAAGAAACGAACGGCCGTAACCATGGCAACGTCAGCTCCAGGATTCTACAGCAGCTAGATTATGCATGCACGTTTGGGCATAGCTGCCAGCCAAAATTGATACACATATGACTTACTATCTGGGAAAAATAAACCATTGGGTTAGACGCTCATAGCACTCCATTGGGCGGGGATGGATAGAGAGTGAAGTATAAAAATGATAGCCCCGGAGATCTCCGTAGTACGGCGACCAGCGGTTGCCGACGGGCCTCCGTTTGTACGTACTGGCTTAGGTTTCAACATTCTGTGGAGTCAGTTTAAACTATAGGTAACAATTTTCTATCAAATCATGGAGTAGTAGTATCACTGATGTTATTAGTGCCGATATTTTGGTCCACTTTTACGATCATTGTAACCATGAAAACAACCTATTTACTGTACACAATTGTTAAGATGGTGCGCCCATGACTTGAATAAACTTCTCAACATTTATACTCAGATTCATTATATGATGTGCGACATGAGTGACAAGCCCTGAGAATTATAATTCTCGATAATTATAGTAGTTTTTATGCATCGCGTATTTCCTTGATCATTTATAATAGTTACGAAATGTCGGATCAAACAAATACATTCAATAATATTTATATTTGTGGTACTATCTAGCAGAAGTATACTTACACTAAACCTGCAGCTTTGTGAAGGGAGCAGGTATATCTAGGTGGGAATGAAGGAAAATCATGGTAGCAAAAGATCTTAGAGGTCGATGCTAATTAAGAATTAATATTTAGAGGCCCCCATGAAGAAAAGAAGAAGAAGATACACTATAATTCCAAACATGACAAATAATTTCTACGTACTTAAGTAAATACACCAGTGATATAAATATCTAATGAAGTCAGTCACACCGATAGTATGGGTAACTAAAGCCAGTTTCTGATAACCCGTACGAAGAACGGGTACTTCTGCTAGTAATATATAATCGTAAATTCTTTAATCTTCAACATTTTCACGGAATTTTGACAGATAAATTTCTCTGCGCTTAAATGTCATTCTCGTACGTGATATGTCTCATGGATTACCACAAAGTTTACATACACATAGTTCGTCCTGTTGATGACAGATGTCTCTCGTGCAGACCCCATGGTGAAAACTATGAAACACAAAGCGCGTCATGATGTGTTTCAGTTCATAATTGGCCTTCATCCATTCTCTGTTGATCATTGCATCTGTAGCGTAAAACTCATGAAATATTTCCTCCCTTTTTCCTTGCATTTCTCGGAGTACACTCTGGTATGCTTCTGTTGATGGCCGTAATAGTTCATATCTCAAATTCTCATTGTAGAAGGATTCTCTGGCGTGTGCATATGCATGACCTGAGCTTGTATACTTTGAAATACATAAAGTCCTTTTCATGAATCTTGCTTTTAATTTGTCCATTACCGAGCTCTATAGCTGCAGTCGCTAAAGTGCGGCCGCTATACAGTATTCGGGAGATAGTGGGTTCGAACCCCACTGTCGGCAGCCTTGAAGATGGTTTTCCATGGTTCCAATTTTCATACCAAGTAAATGCTGGAGCTGTACCTTAAGGTCATGGACGCTTCCGTCCCACTCCTATCCCTTTCCTATCCCAGCTGTGTCGGTACGACGTAAAGCAGCTTGCAAAAAAATATCTATTTCCATGAGGCTCTCCTTGAGTGGGTCCCATATTAATCACTGCTGTATATCACTATTGGAGCTATTTTTAACTTAACAACTTTCAACGCAGTAGTGGGGAATTAAAATCAATACATTCAATTTCGTGAAAACACTGCCAAGATATAATGTTTTGAGTCACATTCTAGGTCATTTATGAGGTGGGCCACTTCAGCCCCAGCGATAGTACGAAACACACATAGCTGTTTACCTCCCTATTGTGTACCCAACAAATTATGCCTTCATATGCAACAAGTTCAAGAACCGCAGTGATTCAATCTTCTGAAATGAAATAATATTATATAACCCCGGGTGCAAAATTTCTACCAGTCGTTTGATATTGACGATACATAAACCTTGATACGGAAAGCGCAAAATAAGAATGATTACCCTATAATGGTTGCCCATCTTTTGTAAGAGGATGTAGTGAAAGTTTCGAAGTAAATACCCCAGAGAAGTTGCATCTGTATTCAAATCCAAATTGTCAAGCAAATAAGCCTGCGATTAGTCCAATGGGTTTAGTGCTGGTTTTCCAGAGGCCATGCAGATTTGAACACTCCGGGATCCTAAGTTGAAATTATCACCTGGAAAATTACGTAGTTTCAGGAAGAGCATTTGCCTTTGAAACTCCCGTCCTAATTCAAACTGAGACAGTGTGGATCCAGCCACCCTAGAAATACCTGGGAAACTGATATATGTAAAGTAGGGCATAGATTGTCCGAACATCCATCAACCAAATCACCCGTTAACCGAAAGCATTGCAGTCGGTAAATTGAAATTTGTGCGCCATGCGGAAGTTCCATTGGTGGTTGCGGCGTTCACAATGATTAATAAACGTAAATGTGTTATCCTCCGTGTTTCCGATAAAGTGAAAATAATAGAGCAGTCGAATTGTGCAAGTGGATGAGAGATTTTCTTTTTTACAAATGGCTTTACATCGCACCGACACAGACAGGTCTTATGACGATGATGGGAGAGGGAAGCCTTAGGAGTGGGAAGGAAGCGGCCGTGCCCGTAATTACGGTATAGCCCCAGCATGTTCCTGGTGTGAAAATGGGAAATCACGGAAAACCATATTTCGGGCTGTCGACAGTGGGGTTTGAACGCACGATTTCCCAGATGCAAGCTCATATCTGCATTCCCGTAACCGCACGGCCTACTCGCCCGGTAATGGATCAAGCTAAGCTCAGGAATATGGAGTTGGAAATGTAACAATATTGGGCATTAAAATGATGCCGTTACGAAATTTTCGAGTTTACTTGATAGTGAAGACGAAAGCTTGCCATCCAGCGAGGAGAATTTTCGGTGCCTCGAGACGGCTATGGATTGATTAGAACAACAAGACGAATGTGAGGCTATCCAATCGGTGTTTTTAAAACTTTCTCTAGATTTAGCGGCAAAAAACAAACAAAATAAACAAGCCTCAACTCTTTTCTTAAACAGTAGGCCTACTTTAGTGTATTATTTTATGTAAGGTTATTTGTTATACATGCCTTTGCTGGCAGGATGTAGTGTTTACAGTGCACTATGTCTTCTGGTATGGGCTAGAATAAAATTGTTACTTTCATTGACCTGTCTCAGTCTCATCCTTGGCTTTAACAATATGAAAGTGACTGAGGTATGAGTGATGCTAGTAATACCATTCCTTATGCAGCCAGTCCCTGTTATGAATGGTGTGAAAATATCGCTCATAGGGTCGGTTGGTGCATGCATTTCAGTGGGCTTGGCAGACTGATATGTAATAGCAACGGTTGGCTCGGTGAGGAAAGCAACTGGAAACTACCTCTCTCCTCATTTCCCTTGTACGCCTCTTCAGTGACGCCTAGGCTATTTATTACAGCGGTTGGCGAAGCTGCAGAGGATCAAACCAGCCTTCGGGTTGAATACCCAACATACATTTGTAATACGTGTCATACAAATATATACAGTTTCATGTTTAGCGTAAACTATTTTTGTGAATGTTAGGTTATCTGAAAGATCATTTATTCGAACAACCCCAGTGTCAAATCGTTTCGGATAATCGTTGTTCTCCTGGACTTAATATCGTCGGACACTCCCTGCACTAACAGCCATACGCCATTTCATTTCATTTACTGGACTTAAAAAAAGACAGACAAGAATTTCCACATAAGCCATGTAGGCTTCGGTAAGGGGAGACATTCCTACTACTACTACTACTACTACTACTACTACTGGTCTTTTTCTTGGATAAAAGGTACCGGTACTCACTATGTTGGTGCTATTACAAAACAACAGATCTCGCATAAGATACATTCCGACATACCCTCGTCGTCATTATCCACTCTTTTATCTCGCTAGGCCAATGGTCTGGCCAGTCGTAATCAGAGTGTTGTCCGACTCGTTGGCTGAACGGTTAGCGTACTGGCCTTCGGTTCAGAGGGTCCCGGGTTCGATTCCCGGCCTGGTCGGGGATTTTAACCTTAATTGGTTAATTCCAATGGCACGGGGGCTGGGTGTATGTGTTGTCTTCATCATCATTTCATCCTCATCACGACGCGCAGGTCGCCTACGGGAGTCAAATAGAAAGACCTGCACCAGGCGAGCCGAACCCGTCCTGGGATATCCCGGCACTAAAAGCCATACGACATTATATCAGAGTGTTTTTTCTTTTGACCATATTAATCTTCGTTGTTGGTTTAGTTATTCTCTTCACTACCTGTATTGTCGGTGATAGTTTTGTGTTTTACAGGCTCACAAGTAGAACTGACCATTTCTCCCTCTTCAGCCTTCCTTATCTTGATAACTGACATAAAGTAACTACTTATTTTTTTCATATCGTACAATGATTGCACTGGTTTAACTTACAATAGATTCATTAAGAACTCACGTGAACACCTGAAAATTTCAGAGCGGACATAGAATTGATAGTCGGACATTGCAAACAATCGGAAAGTGAACACAAGTTCCTGTTTCTGGCTGCGTTACCAACCTATGAAACCTATGAAACTTGTAAGTACGGTACCAGTTTGTGAGAATAAAAATTGAAAATTCAATTCGTGAAGACAGTACCATCTGCTAGAGTAATTATAATAAATTCATTTGTGAATAAATCACAGTTACTTTAAGAAAACGTGGAAGAAAATGATCCAACATTGTGTACTGTTGCGTATCGGTAGAAAAAAGCACTGAATACTACTAATCTATACAGGGTATATCATAATTAATAGCGCAAATTGAAACAGCTGTAAGTACACGATACTAGAAGCAAAAAGTCTTAGTAAACATGAGTCCGCAAACAAGCCGTTTGTGAGATAATTTAGAATTTGTAGTTACGACCCACACGCTGTTCATGAGTCACCACATTAGCGACGTGGTTGGGAGTACTAGGTGATCGTCTTATTGGGCCGTACATTTTGCCAAACAAACTCAATGGACGGAATTATCTTCGGTTTCTGGACATCATTATTCAGGATTACCTGCATCCCGGTACAAGGACGGCACTTTGAACACTTCTTTTAACTACAAGTAAGTACACTGTACAGCTTTTGTAACATCTAACTGTATCATGCTCAGCAAGACTGTTTTCTTGTTTATTAAAAACAACTACACTTACTGCAAACTATCTAATAACTTTTATTAATGTTGTAATGGTACCTTGCATACAATCAAGCCAGTGGTGGCTGGTAGCCATAAATTATAAATTATCTTAAAAACGGCTTGTTTGCGGACTCATGTTTACTAAGACATTTTTTCTTCTAATATAGTGTACTTACAGCTGTTTCAATTTGCGCTATTAATTATGAAATGTCCTGTATAAATGAAATGATAATGACTTTACATTTCATATTTTGTCTAATAAATCTTATGCTTAATGTGTATTTCGTGTTGAATGTACTAAAGTAGAAAATAGGTTGGTTTGTTTGTTAGTGTCGATATTACGGAAATACAGTTTAACACAGTATCTCGACACCCGATATTTAATATCAGGGATAGCCAGAGTATTCAGCAGGCTCCTCACTACTGTATTCTAGTAGTATGCAGTGACATAGCAATGATAAGGGGATGAAAACAGCTCTTTAGGCTTTTCTAAACGCGAAATGACTAGCGTTTCATCTCAGTGTGGTAGGGCTGCGAGCTCGTCAGTAAGACTGACACAACCTTCCAAGACACTGCGCCGTTCAAACACTTCTGCAGGTCTCCTTTTTAGTACGATGCAGTGCTGAGTAACTCAGAAGATAGAGCCCTTCCTTTCTGAGCAAAAGATGGCGGGTTCAAACCCTTCTCAGTCTGGAGGTCTTGAAAGTGAGAACGCACTACTCAGTGACTGACTTTTAACACAAAACTTGCACTTTTGTGTCATTATTGAGACCTAAAGTGTTTCGTGGGTTGCAAATCACATGGGTATGATTTAACATTCCGAAAATTACACCTGCATAGACCGAGATTCGACCTGAGACCATTTTGATAAAGAATAGATAGAATAATCTTCTCTCTGTCATTGTGGTATCTGTCTTGTGATACGACTTACCGTTTAGCTACCAATTATACCGAAACGAAGGTCTGCTCCGTCACGAAAATTGCATCCATATTTTGAGATTTTCCTGGGTCAAATGTCATACATTTTAACAGCTTGGAAGTTGTCCACAAAGAAAAAAATGTCCATGTTTCTGGATTAGCACCCGCATACATACGGAGTAATTAAGGAAGAAATTAATATAGTTAAGAAAGTTGAAATCAGTAGAAAATAGGATTATAACTGAGGACAGCGGAATAGGACAAACATATAAATACCAAGAGGATGTCTTGGAAAATAAAATATCCCTCAATAATGAAATAGAAATGGCGTATGGCTTTCAATGCCGGGAGTGTCCTAGGACATGTTCGGCTCGCCAGATGCAGGTCTTTCTATTTGACTCCCGTAGGCGACCTGCGCGTCATGATGAGGATGAAATGATGATGAAGACAACACATACACCCAGCCCTCGTGCTAGCGAAATTAACCAATTAAAATTCTCGACCCTGCCGGGAATTGAACCCGGGAACCCTATGACCAAAGGCCAGCTCGCTAACCATTTAGCCATTAAGCCAGACTCCCTCAATAAATTGTGATGGTATGAGTTACGGATATAAGAAGGCGGTAACAAAGGAGAAATTTAGGCGCAGGGATACTTACGTAAACAGATGACTTACGGTGTTATTAACTTACTCAAGCCTAAAGGCAGAGGCAAGAAATTAAAGCGGAAAACAGAAGTAGAATATAAATACAGTAAAAAGCTATAGCAAATGCCATAAAACACACTACGGTGTGAAATAATGGGCTACACTCCGCGGTACTGTTCAAATATTAACAGCGCCCCTTAGTGCTATACAAGGACGGTTGTAACTTCCAACGGTATTCCGCCTATATCCTGCAGAATGGCCGATTGACGTCTCTCCTGATTTCTACCTAAGGAACAACCACGAGTTTACATGAACGATAACGAAAATGGCAATACGTTACTTCCATGCTGGCAAGCAGTCAGAGGCGTTGTCATGGTAACCTGTGAGTTCGCTGTCGGTCTGTCGGTCACTCAATGTAGACCCACAGAAAATAGTAATTTTCTCCGTTATTTGAAGAGTAAGGTAAATTATGAACATAACGAAAGTTATTTATAATGAAGAGACGTTTCACATAAGGTCCACGGATTTTACAGAAAATCAATTGTATAACATGAAATGGAAGAAAAAAATTCTGATTTTCCTATAAACCTGTTCAGAGATTTTAAAATCATATGCTTAACACAACCTTTCCCGGGATGAGTATACTCTAAATACGAAGTTTGGTCGAGATCTATCCAGTCGTTTCACTGTGATGGTGGGACAGACAGACAGACAGACAGACAGACAGACAGACAGACAGACAGACAGACAGACAGACAGACAGACAGACAGACAGACAGACAGACAGACAGACAGACAGACAGACAGACAGACAGACAGACAGACAGACACGAAAAATAAAAACCACTGGTACGGTATTGAATTGACCTAAGACGGATAAATATCTGAAAAATTGGCAAGAAAGTGAGATAACAGACAACGGACCTCCTACAACTTTTATACAGACTAATAAAAGTGTTAGTCGCTTAGCAACCTGCTAAGTACAGAATGTATTGTGGGTTAGGGTAAGCCTTCGCCTGCAATTATTGGAGTAACATTTAATGATTTGATCTTGAAAATAAGTATATTTTCGTTGACTTTAAAAAAATGCAAGATTTTTCCTGGAAGATTTTAGTACAAACCGCACCTTCTAACTCCCCTCTGGTTTAACAGCTTGAGTTTTGTAAAACACGTTATCGTTTTATTATATATAATAATAAATATTAGCAAGATACGTATTATGAGAACAATGCTGCTGTCTTCGGTGCTGTTACCGTATGTAAGGGGCTTTGTAATGACCTAAATGAAACGCCAGTCGAAGTCAGTGGTAACTCGTTTAAAACACGGTGCAATTTGTTCCTGTTGTATATAAAAGGTAGAGTTCTGGCACTTCGTAATAACGTGAGGAAAAATACGAACACTGGTTGTCTGGTTACCACGGTCTCGGTTTTCTGTCCACGCAATGTTTTCTACGTTATATGCTTGACGCTAATTCTAGATAGATCCCCAGCATAAACCACATCCATGTCAAAAAATTAATAATCACGAAGGCTGACTACTTTCATGAAGCCTAAATACTGTGTGGTGTCAGAATACTTCCATAGAGCAGAGAAAGACGCACTGCTACACATACTCTGTGGACACCAACCAGCAGCATGTGAGGTGTAAAACTATGTGTGACAAAGAGCATGTGGTATGTCAGCGTTCAGACGGCGACTAACACCAAGGATTATGTGCAGCGAGCTCGGAGCTGTCCTCAGGGAGAGCGGCTACAAAACCTCGCGCACCAAACAAGATTCACTTATTTTGGAACGTGCTACAAACAAGTGACTTTCAGGTTATGTTCTCAGGAGACACGCACAAATTTCAACCGAACGAGTTGGCACCGTGGTTGGGGCCCATTCGGGAGATGATGGGTTCGAGTCCCCAGCCTCGTACGGACGACCAACTGTGGCAAATGGTTGACAGAGAATGGAGAACCATCCCTCAGGACACCATCCGCACTCTTATTGACTCTGTACCTCGACGTGTTTCTGCGTGCATCGCCGCTCGCGGTGGTCCTACATCCTACTGAGTCGATGCCGTGCACATTGTGTAACCTGCATATCGGTTTGAAATAAACATCAATTATTCATCCGTGCCGTCTCTGTTTTTTCCCCAACTTTCATCCCTTTCGAACCACTCCTCCTTGGTGTTGCATTGTCACTGTCAGTCAGTGTATGTGATCACGCAGCTGTTTCAGCCGTAGTTAAAAAATGAATGTGATACAAAATAATATTATGAAAGTAGGAATATAAATCAGTCCCATAAGGTTGATAAGACGGGCTGACAGGGTTTTCATAAAATAATTAAGATTGGTAGAAATTAAGAAACAAATAAAAAATAAACTTTTCCCATAGCGAAAAGCTAATGATTATGCATCTGTCTAATGAAACTCTAATACTGATAGAGAACGATTTATTTGCGCCGTTTCACAGAGCATCTTTGGTGACCAAGGCCTAATTACGACTAATGTGACGTCACATCCATCACACATTTTGTCTCGTCACACAATTTTTTCGGATGACCCCCAGCCATAAGACATATTCATGTAAAAATAGCACACCTTTCATATACGGTGTTCCGCATGGACTGAGTAACTGCTGAGGTGTAGGTTGCCATGAGCTCCCTCACTGTGTTCACTGGTCTCTCTTATCAAGCTATCCGGGAGGTCATGATCACTCATTGTGTTCACAGCTCTCCCTCTTATGAAGCTATCCGGGAGGCCATGATCACTCACTCTTTTCACAGGTCTCCCTCTTATCAAGCTATCCGGGAGGCAATGATCACTCACTGTGTTCACAGCTCTCCCTCTTATGAAGCTATCCGGGAGGCCATGATCACTCACTGTGTTCACAGGTCTCCCTCTTATCAAGCTATCCGGGAGGCCATGATCACTCACTGTGTTCACAGCTCTCCCTCTTATCAAGCTGTCCGGGAGGCCATGATCACTCACTGTGTTCACAGGTCTCCCTCTTATGAAGCTATCCGGAAGGCAGTGATCACTCACTGTGTTCACAGCTCTCCCTCTTATCAAGCTATCCGGGAGGCCATGATCACTCACTGTGTTCACAGCTCTCCCTCTTATGAAGCTATCCGGGAGGCCATGATCTCTCACTGTGTTCACAGCTCTCCCTCTTATCAAGCTGTCCGGGAGGCCATGATCACTCACTGTGTTCACAGCTCTCCCTCTTATGAAGCTGTCCGGGAGGTCATGATCACTCACTGTGTTCACAGCTCTCCCTCTTATCAAGCTGTCCGGGAGGCCATGATCACTCACTGTGTTCACAGCTCTCCCTCTTATCAAGCTGTCCGGGAGGCCATGATCACTCACTGTGTTCACAGCTCTCCCTCTTATGAAGCTATCCGGGAGGCCATGATCACTCACTCTGTTCACAGGTCTCCCTCTTATCAAGCTGTCCGGGAGGCCATGATCACTCACTTGTTCACAGGTCTCCCTCTTATGAAGCTATCCGGGAGGCCATGATCACTCACTCTGTTCCCAGGTCTCCCTCTTATCAAGCTGTCCGGGAGGCCATGATCACTCACTTGTTCACAGGTCTCCCTCTTATGAAGCTATCGGGGAGGCCATGATCACTCACTCTGTTCACAGGTCTCCCTCTTATCAAGCTGTTCGGGAGGCCATGATCACTCACTTGTTCACAGGTCTCCCTCTTATGAAGCTATCCGGGAGGCCATGATCACTCACTCTGTTCACAGGTCTCCCTCTTATCAAGCTATCCGGTAGGCCATGATCACCAAGGTTAAGGCTGGTTGTATGTGTTACAGTAGAACTACAAGTGCACTAGTTCGGTTCACAGTAAAAATAGAAAAGTGTCGCACCTTCTAATTGGTTAGTGAAATATGTTGTTATACAAGGTATAACAATAAGATTGGCCAAATTTTCAGGACACATTCCTCATATGGAGAAGAAGAAAATATGTAATGTGAACATTGGTCTGAAAAACGCTTTATTTCCGTGTTATAAGTAGTTTTCTACAACTGTAGACAGTATTGTGCATTAATCATGGAAAGCACACAGGAACAGAAGATACCAGCATACCACATGAAAGTCTTTCTCACAAGAAATGTTCAGAATTCCCAGTTCTTTCACTAATTTAAATTTCGTATATCGGCCTACAGCGGGATACATTTAGTCATATGCAATTATGGCAATCCTTATTGGCAGGAAACCAGATCACGAAACATCAGTTTTTAATCAATAATACTGTATAGTCCAAATAGCAGACTTTTACTAATGATACATCGAAAGGGTAATACGACAGGTGGATAAGAGTGCACACTGAGGATTTTAACACGACTTTTTAGGAGAATGATATTTTCTTAATAAGAAAATTTTTAAATTCACGACACCATTCTTTCTTCAATTTTAAATCTTTTTAACTATGATTAAATGTCAATTTTTTGCAATCTGCTGAAGATGATCTATTTAGGATCGAAATATGTATACATGGGACAAATGACAAATTTCTTTTTTTTTAAATTCACATTATACCACAATGGAAAGCAGGATACGGTTTAATAATAAATCATTGTTACAGTGATTTAAAGATTAACAATCTTAGTGCATAAATCAGAAAATAAGTGTTTTCACTTCGTTTGCAAGTGGTACATGTACGGTGAAGTGTGTGGAATACAAGAAAGATTTTCATGGCCAACTTCAAAAATACTAAGTTTACAGAAAATATTTTTAAAAACATGGTAAGATTTTCTACGTTTCATTTCATTTCATGCCCTTTGATTGGAGTTGGTGGGGGTGATAATTGTTTTAAGGGTTATTACAAACGTACTTTCGTAATTCTAATCGGAAAGGAAGAAGACGGTATCGGCAAAGAAAGACGGATCACGGAGGGTGTGAAAGTAGGACTCTCTAGACCTCGAAAACATAACATCGTAGGGGTAGTAGCTCGCACAGTAGAGCGCTGGCCTTCTGAGCCCGACTTGGCAGGTTCGATGCTGGCTCAGTCCGATGTTATTTGGAGGTGCTGAAATACGTCAGCCTCGTGTCGGTAGATTTACTGGCATCGTCGCCATAAGACCTATCTGTGTCGGTGCGACGTAAAGCCCGTAGCAAAAAAAAAAGATTTACTGGCATGTAAAAGAACTCCTTCGGAACAAAATTCCGTCACCTTGGTGTCTCCGAAAACCGTAATAGTAGTTAGTTGGACATAAAAACCAATAACATTATTATTACTGTAGGAATAGGAAGAGATGATGGTTTGTCCAAAGGACGTCGGATGAACAAAGCAACAAATAAACAAACCTGAGGCACAAACAGCCATGGGCGTAGCCAAGGGGGTTTATTGGGGGTTAGAACACCCCGTCCCCCATGGAATTTTTATAGAGGAAAATAAACATAAACTGACAATAAACAACTGAAAGTCGACTCAAAGGGTTGGCTCTTTTGTATATTCATAGAGACGCAATACTGTAAAACCAACGGATGTCTTGAATCAATTTTCTAAGAAGCCTCGAAAGATGGATTTTAGATTATAATCTGAACATACCATTCGCCGTAAAACTATTTACTTTGATCATATTGTTCTTATTCTGTATTTTAATGTAAAATTTTGTAATGTTCCTGTTCTGCACTCTGAATATCAACATAATTTCCTCGTATGAGTGTCCTTATGACTCTCGCGCATGCGCGCACAAGCACCTTCATTATGTTCTATAATCGTTTTTTAACCATATCCCCACACACACCCCCTCCTGACCACCATAGGTCGATTCTGGCCACGCTACAGCATACAGACCTGCCTGCCAACTTGCCAGCTTCTTGGTGTAGGTGTAGCACGCCTGCCTCTTACCTGGAGGCCATAGGTTCGATTCTCGGCCAGGTCAGGGATTTTTACCTAGATCTAAAGGCTGCTTCGAGGTCCACTCAGCCTACGTGATTACAATTGAGGAGCTATCTGACAGTGAGATCGCGGCCCCGGTCTAGGAAGCCAAGAATGCTTTCTTTTTTTTTTTTTGCCATTTACTTACGTCGCACCGACACGATGGGACAGGAAAGGCCTAGGAATGGGAAGGAAGTAGCCTGGTGTAAAAATGGGAAACCACGGAAAACCATCTTCAGGGCTTCCGACAGTGGGGTTGGAACCCACTATCTCCCGATTACTGGATACTGGTCGCACTTAAGCACTGCAGCTATCGAGCTCGGAGAAGAAGCCAAGAATAACGGCCGAGAGGATTCGTCATGCTGACCACACAACACCTCATAAACTACAGACCTTCGGACTGAGCAGCGATCACTTGGTAGGCCATGCCCTTCGTCGCTGTTGCGTCATGGAATTTTTTTAAAGATAGCCACTGCCCATCGTGGTTGTAAGCAGAATTGAGATTGCCACGAAATCTGTGTGACGACGCAGTCAGTCCTATTGCTCGGCTTTCGTAACCAGGCCCATTCTTCTCATATTAACATCCCCTCGGTTGGCGTCACCAGGTTTAGTGAACTCAATCCCAGCCCTCAACTCAGAATTATATTCGCTGGACTAGCCGGGAAATGGACTCATGGCCTCCATGTAAGAGACCGGCATGCTACTCATGCACCATAGGGGCAGGCGGGAGGTCAGACAGAAAATATAAAAGCCAGGAGTGAGGCTTTAATGAGTGGAATTGATAGCGGACTCAAGTAGAGGCCATGCTGTGGACAACCCACTCTCTGAAGTTGGAAGTGGTGGTGGTGGTGGTGGGGAGTGAGCTATTGTTTTAAGGGAAACTACATCTGGGCCACCATCCTGTATTAACAGTAGTGAGAGGGAAAATTGGAAGAGCTCCATCATCATCATCATCATCATCATCATCATCATCATCATCATCATCATCATCATCATCATCGTTGTCGTCGTCGTCGACCATCTCTGGTTGCCCGAGTGTGGTGAACGAGCCCCCTACATCTTTGGACCACTCTTCTCTCATGTTCTTCTCCCAATCTTGTCCCCTCTCTTTGACATGTTTCTACACCAGATCGGTCAATTTTCCTCTGGGCCTGCCCCCTGGTATTTTTACTTCTGTTTGATATTATCTTCTTGCACTCATCATTTTTACAATGCCAAACCACTTCAGTCTTGTTTTCTGGATCCTCTCCTATTCCCACCTCCTCTCGGACATTTTAATTCCTCAACTTGTCCTTTCTAGTCTTCTGTATCATGGTGCGTAGGAACTTCATTTCTACAGCTTGGAGTTTTGAGTCGTCTTGTCCCGTTAATGTGGTAGTTTCCAAGCTATACGTGAGTATGTGTGTATAATATGATTTATATGTCATCTTAGCTTTCAATTGTACTTGTTTATCCCACAGCAGTTGTCTTACTTGGTGGTAAATTTGACTTCCCTTGCTAATTCGACTATCGACCTCATATTTTGCAAGATAGTCTTTTGATACTATACTACCCAAGTACTTAAACGTTGGAACACTGTCCAGTCTGGTGTCATTTATCCTGTTTTGTGGTTTGTAATCTCCCCTCTGTAACTTCATCACCACCGTCTTAGCCTTGTTAATATTTAAATCATATCTCTTAGACTCTTGACTCCATTTCTACAGCTTTTCCTCCACATCATTTTCGTATTCACCCCAGATCACCACGTTGTCTGCAAAGATGAGAGCTTTGGAAGTCCTGCTGCTCCTTCCTTTTCAGTGCCTTTGTTATAGCATCCATCGCAGTGATAAATACAGTAGGAGGGGTGACAAAGAACTGCCTTGCTGTACTCCTCTCCACATTTCAAACCATTTGGAAAGTCCGCAGCCCACTTGCACACAACTTCTGTTTTTTGCATACAGCATCTTCACTCTTGCAGTCCGGCTCCACGGCTAAATGGTTAGCGTGCTGGCCTTTGGTCAAAGGGGACCCAGGTTCGATTCCCGATAGGGTCGGGAATTTTAACCATCATTGCTTAATTTCGCTGGCAGGAGGGCTGGGTGTATGTGTCGCCTTCATCATCATTTCATCTTCACCCCGACGCGCAGGTCGCCTACAGGAGTCAAATCATGGGCGAGCCGAACATGTCCTCGGACCCTCCCGGCACTAGAATCCATACACCATTTCATTTTTTTCACTTTTGCAATAAGACTGGCAGGAGCTCCCAGCTCCTTTGGGCATTCCCAGATACGCTCCCTTGGTACGCTGTCATAAGCCTTTTCGATGTATGGGAATAGTAGAAAAGTGGTTTCCCTTTTTCCCACTGTTTTTCCATTAACATCCTCACAGCACAGATAAGGTCTGTAGTTGTTCTTCCAGGCCTAAAACAATATTGTTCCTCTTCCAATACATTTTCTACAATTCCTCTTAATCTACTCTCTTTGATTTTTTCCACACGTTTTAGACCATGAGAGAGCAGGACAGAAACTAAACAAGTGTGGTCGGATAGACAAGATGAAAGCGAGTAGCCTGACACAAGTAGGTAGAAGCAATGCCAAACTCAGCTAGGGAGACCGTGGTTGCGAACCCACGGCCACTGATAAGCAGAAGGATGTCCAAAAGTACCTTATCGATTTTTACCGTACTAATCCATTAAACGCCTGCTATACATCACCAGAAAATGGTTCAATAGAGAGTTACTTATGCGAATATTATTGAAAAATGGCGTCCTAAATATGTGAAAATTTTTCCAGTTAAGCTTCCAATTGGCCGGTATTCCGTATTCTAAACGCGAGTGAATGTTAAATGTAATCTAGTAATCTCACGAAGGATGGCTGAATTAAACATGTGATTGGAGGATTGCCGGAATCCGCTTATATGTTCACATATATCGAGCTCTGTTTATATCTGCGCGAATCAGTTGGAGAAAAAAAGCGCTGGAATAACCATCGAGGTATAGTGGAAACCCAGTCGGCTGATTACGCTAACGCCACACAACTGACATTTCTCTCTGAGTGTTTGAACGTATTTAATGTATTCACAAAGCAGGTACAGTAACTCTCGCCCTTTTTAGCACATCACATTTAGTATTGTATTTAATTTATTTGATAAGTTCTGCCACATATAGTGGAGAAGAAATGCGATCAAGTCGGTGGGCTACATTCACCTTTATTTGTCTGGTTCCACTGTCTATATGAAGGGGCGGTAAAGAAAATCAAAGAAGAATTTGGAAATAATAATATATTTATTGAGAAACTAAACCACTTTCCAGACATTCCGGATTGCCATGAGGACAAAGTTTGACTACATCAAAAATAACAAAATTAAATTTCAATAATTAATAACACAATATAAAATCTATTGGGAAAAAAGAAAGAGGACATTAAAGGAAACTGCTGTGAATACAGATGTGATTTTAAAATTCATTAGGATCCCCCTAATGTGGCGATTACCGAATGATTGATTGTGGACTTCTCTAAGCCGAATCCGTTCCGGAAATTCATATAAAACCTACTTATAGTGCCACGTACCCGTATCCTTAAGCCCAATACTTCCACCTCTTCTAACTGGTACTTTCTCCTATAAAATTCGATGGTAGGTGTGTAGATGTTCCTCTTTTCAGCGTTAACCTCCTCAGCCTGGCCGGTGTGATGCTCTATTCTGACTGTGAGATCGATTAACCTTTCTTGCCCCCGTGGTGTAGGGGTATCGTGCCTGTCTCTTACCCGGAGGCCCCGGATTCGATTCCTGGCCAAGTCAGGGATTTTTACCTGAACCTGCGGGCTGGTTCGAGGTCCACTCAGCCTACATGATTAGAATTGAGGAGCTATCTGACGGTGAGATAGCGGCCCCGGTCTAGAAAGCCAAGACTATTGGCCGAAAGGATTCGTTGTGCTGACCACACGACAGCTCGTAAATTTTAGGCCTTGGGGATGAGCAGCGGTCGCTTGGTAGGACAAGGCCCTTCATGGGCTGTAGTGCTATGGTTTTTACGTCCCACTAACTACTTTGACGGTTTTCGGAGACGCCGAGGTGCCGTTATTTTACCCTCAGGAGTTTTATATGCCAGTAAATCTACGACTCGTTACTGAACGCATTAGAGCATCTTCAACTCAGCCCGGAAATTTCGAAAGGGAATCGCAATCCAAGGACCGGAAATCAGAACTGACATTTGTCGACGATATTGTTATTTTAGACTGCAGAATGGAAAGGATACAGTCTTGGAGAAGGAGTAAAAGTAGAAAATAAATACATCCAAAACAAAAGTAATGAAGTGCAGTACAACGAAGTTAGGTGATACAGGAAATATTATATTAGGAAATTTAGTCTTAAAGGAAGTAGATACCGGGCGAGGTGGCCGTACGGTTAGGGGCGCACAGTTGCTATTTGCTTTACGTCGCACCGACACAGATATGTCTTACGGTGACGATGGGATGGGAAAGGCCTAGGAATGGGAAGGAAGCGGCCGTGGCCTTAATTAAGGTACAGCCCCAGCATTTGCCTGGTGTGAAAATGGGAAACCACGGAAAACCATCTTCAGGGCTGCCGACAGTGGGATTCGAACCCACTATCTCCCGATTACTGGACACTGGCTGCACTTAAGTGACTGCAGCTATCGAGCTCGGTGGCGCGCAGTTGTGAGCTTGCATCCGGGAGATGGTGGGCTCGAACCTCCACTGTCGGCAGCCCTGAAGATGGTTTTCCGTGGTTTCCATTTCCACACCAGGCAAATGCTTGGGATGTACCTTAATTAAGGCCACGGCCGCCTCCTTCCCACTCCTAGCCCTTTCCTATCCCATCGTAAGAACGGTAAAGGTAGACCAAGCAGAGTAGAGTAAATAGGTCTATAGGCTGTAGCAGTTACGTAGAACTGAAAAGGTTAGCCCATGTTAGTGTGGCTGCATCAAACCAGTCTATCGACTGATGACCCAAATAATAATATGGCCGGGCTGAGTGGCTCAGACGGTTGAGGCGCTGGCCTTCTGACTCCAACTTGACAGATTCGATCCTGTCTCAGTCCGGTGGTATTTGAAGGTGCTCAAACACGTAAGCCTCGTGTCTGTAGCTTTACTGGCACTCAAAAGAACTCCTGCGCGAATAAATACCGGCACCTCGGCGTCTCCAAAAACCGTAAAAGTAGTTACTGGGGCGTAAAGCCAATAACAGTATTATTATTAATAGAGACCTAACAACAATAATAATAATAATCCTTATGTGCCAAGTATTAAAACTGTTCCCGAACATAATTCATGTGAGAATGATGAAACCATCTTAGAATAACAATTTGGTTTTAGGAATGGTCTCGATACAAGAGATGCCTTGTTCTGCATGCAAGTCTTAATCCAGCGATGCCGTGACATGCATACAAATGTGTATGCGTATGTTGTTGATTATGAGAAGGCATTCGATAGAATACAGCATGTGAAACTTATTGAAATACCTCAAAAGATCGAATCATAGTCAATCAATATTTACTAGAGGCAGAATTCCAATGTTAAAATGAAAGCCAGACGTCCTAAGAAATATAAATTCGTCTTGGAGTTCGACAGGGTTGTATTTTATTCCCTCTCCTAATTAATATCTGCTCTGAAGTGAATATGTCTGAAGTATAGGAAATATCAACAATGGGCATGCGTATGAATGGAAAACGTATAAATAATTTGCGTTACGGAGATGACAGATTTCTCTTTGTCGCGAAGCTATAAGCTTGCATTCGGGAGATCGTGGGTTCGAACCTTACTGTCGGCAGCCCTGATGATTTTTTGCATGGTTTCCCATTTTTACACCAGACGAAAGCTGGGGATCTTTATTAAGGTCATTGTTGCTTCCTTCCCACTCCTAGCCCTTTACTATCTCACCGTCACCATAAAAACTATCTGTATCGGTGTGACGTAAAGTAGAGGAGACATGGGCAAAATTATGCCCCTAAGGTAAATTTATGGATATAATGCATAAACATCACAGCACGTTTAGTTGCACATACTAGCTATTATTGAGATTTTATTTTGAATTTTATGACGTAAATACAACACAGAATATACATACCCGTACGCAAATGTAATCGAGAGAACCATTTTGCTCCTCTATCTGGGGCAATATGATCCCTCTTTTACTTAGATAGTAGTTACATAATTCAGACAGATCTTTGTAATTGCCTTAAGATTTACTACAACGATGTATATCTTTGGCATATGTCTGGAACAATTTATTAAATATCTGGTAATTTTTTTTCTATTTGTTTTACGTCGCACCGACACAGATACGTCTTATGGCGACAATGGGACAGAAAAGACCTAGGAATGGGAAGGAAGCGGTCGTGGCCTTAATTAATGTACAGCCGCAGCATTTGCCTGGTGTGAAAATGGGAAACCACGGAAAACCATCTTCAGGGCTGCCGACAGTGGGGTTCGAACCCACTATCTCCCGGATGCAAGCTCACAGCTGCTCGACTCTAACCGCACGGCTAACTCGCCCGGTCGTAACTCTGTACTAATGGAATAATCTAGGCTAATGCTTCGAAACTGTTGTATTTTCCAAGTTCTGAAGTAGAATGTGTAGACAGGCTTACCTTGCTGCAAACACCACACTGTGCTAAGGAATCATGTCTCTCTTAAAACCATTCCCTACGCGTAGAGATGTACTATTACTTGGTTGAATGAGTCCTGAATAATGTTTCAGGTGATATTCAGAATGCATTTGTCCATAGTTGGTGCTTACGTGGCGATATTTATTATGTGTGTTTATTATAACTTGCTTAGAATAATATCTGAGAGTTCGGAAAATTCAAATCTTCGTAGAGGATAGCTAGGCGAGTACGAAATGAAAGTTAAAAAAAGGCATGCCTCAAGAAGGGTTTGAACTCTCTCTGTTCCATGTAGCACATCCAGTTACATAGGACTATACCATGTATAATTCCACTCAGCTACTTCCAGCGCGGAAGTTAACACCTTGTAACTCTGTATTCACGAGAAGAGCGAAAGTTGTCGCTTCGAAATGTTTCTGATGTGTTATAGTCTTATAGCCCGGTTTAATACCTTAATATAATGCTCTAACGGTAGTAATTACATGGTATAAGTTATCACATCTGCATTTGCGAGACATAGATTATAAAATACTGTAAAAAGCACGGTTCTATGAATTTCGATATGATGAGATTATAAAAAATGGCAGTGAACTGACATGTCCGCACTTGGTACTAACCTATCACGTTTTCTATGATACAGCGACCATCCATTCCTATCAAAAGGAAATTAATGGTCTCTTGGACCAATCAGGTGCACAAATCTCTACCGCCAGCTGTAGGAGCGGCTATGGTTTGTAAAGTATAGTAACATTTTGCAAAAATGACTTAGAATATTGCACTCCGTTCTCCATAAAATGGTGCAGTGTTTTTGAGATGGGCTTCACTTACTGCCTCTTGTACCGTTTTGCAGTGTGCGGGGAAGTCTCTATCAGGCTAACTCCACATGAGATTGCTGTAAGATATTACGTAGACAGGACTAATACACATTTATCTTCTAGCTGATTGCATATAGGCGGGAAAAATAGGGCAGCTGTACCAGCCGGTGTTTTGAAACTGGGACAACTGGCGTCAGTTACACATCACGTGCTGCTTAGGTATCTGTCTATTGCTCCCAGTCATAAGACTGAATGGCGTGGACATTCCACCGAGGACAGATTGTCAACATGAATGCAGTACCTGCATGAATTTCCTTGAGTTAAATCTACCGTGGAAACAAACTAATGTGACTATGGAAATGAAATGAAACCTGAAATGAGTCCGTAAAACTCGTCATTGTCGATAATCGATAGCCCATCAGTTCATTATGTCGAGTATCCAATACTCTGTGTGGAAGGAAGAAAGCTTGTAGTTAGACGTGACTGTTTATCTGGCCATTATAAGCCTTGGGACCTATTAAATACGTACACTTGGCGTGATATTTCACCTCAAAAAGCGTTAATGCATTGATCAGGAAAGGAACCTGGTCCGTCTTGGTGAGAGGCGAAGTAGCCTGAGCTCCTTACATCATTCCCTGCTCCGGGACTCAATAAAATAATAATAATAATAATAATAATAATAATAATAATAATAATAATAATAATAATAATAATAATAATAATAATAATAATAATAATGAGGAATTACGATCCCCTTGGGCTATAATGATGCCTTTCACTGATCGTTTTTCCCCATTTGCTGTTATCACAAAAACACAATACAACGACGAAATGAAGAGTCAGCAAGCCTCTGCATTTTATGCTCAAAATATTTGCATACTATGAATACATTCAGTTATACAGTGTGCGACACAAAAAATACAAACAATCACGTACCTTAGATCAAGATGACCTGAAAGAACATGTTCCTGCATAAAGTTTTCCAAAATAAAGCACACCGCATCCAACTCACAACACAGGTATGACCTCAACTGAAGACTTAGTCTCCGAATTCTCCAGACGATGGCATCAACAATTAACGATTGTCTGCAAGCCCCGAGGGGATCGTTTTGACTTTGTATCCCCTATATTTTAAATTTTAAAAAAGTTGAAAGAATCCCTACAATGTTCTCTTTTTATTTCATTATTCCAAGTAACGCCATAGGCTTATTTTTTGTTTTGTTGTATTTGTATTGCTTGCACTTTCGTGTTTGAGACGAGGGTGAACATAATAGAATGTTATCCTAAGAAATGATAAACTTTCAGCAGGCACCGGTCAATGCTGGATGTTTTGATTTGCCAGGTGTTTACCATTAATTTTCAAGAATCCTTACGAACATCAGAATTTACTAAGTTGTTCACAAACCTCTAGAAATGAGTGCAGGAGCATCGCGCCTGCCTCCCATGCAGAAGCCTTGAGTTCGATTACCAACTCGTTCAACCATTTTCACTCTGGACTGAGGACGTGAATCATTCAGCCCCAACTGAAGAGACGTATGATATGAGAGGCGGCGTATTCGGTCGTGAAAGCTAAACAACATGGCTGCCGATATCTTCATACTGGCCACGAGGCACTTCATTATCTGCAGGCCATCTGGCTATGAAGGACTCGTATTGTAGTCAAGGTCCTCACTGGGCTGTGATTGCCACGGGATATTTGTTAACATTATTATTATTATTATTATTATTATTATTATTATTATTATTATTATTATTATTATTGTTATTATTATTTTCTCAACGTTGTGTCCACCTAGGAGAGCGAGTGAATTTAATCAGCAGATGCATTATTTGGCTTTCTTCTTCTCCCAGAATATCTTCATCCTCGCGTTGCTTGTTTTTTATTTCGTTCTTCCATCCATGCAGTTGTGGTTTTCATCTTGGGTTTTTCAGCAAAATGTTTGTTCGCCAACGTTCTAAAGCTAGGCCTGTCTCATATAATTTCACCTGTTATGTTGTTTTTTTGAAGGTCTTTTTTTTTTTCAGTTTCGATTATCCAATTATTCTTGACTTTCATCGTCCATTCTTTGAAAATGGCCATCAAATTTCAGTCGTGTTTCTTTTTCTAACAGTGTTTTATATTTCCGGTCTGGCATAATTCAGGAGACCATTTCATCCATACTCCCATATATTCTGGGCCAAATATTATCCTAAGGATTTTCCCTTCTTGTTTTTCTAAAGTTTTAGTTACTGATATGCCTCCAATGATCAAGGTTTCAGCTTTAATTTAGCGTTCCGAGATATTGATTTTTGTTGTTGTACCTGTTCTATGTGGTTTTATAGGCTTTTTGTTGTTAAGAAATTTTCTCTCTGTTTGCTTTACGAGGGTTTTTGCCAAACTGAGTTACCGGAGATTGTTTGTCCAAGTATCGAGGAGATCCTTCCATATATCGGGTTTTCTCACGTGAGATTTGGAGTCCAGTTTTGATTATTATTGACAACCACATACCAGCTCTCCTGCATTCTTAAATTTCTAGTAGAACATGGAATTGAACCCGGGCCCCTGAGGATGGCAGGTAATAACACTAACCGTTACGCAACGGAGACGGACTATATTATTATTATTATTAATAATATTATTACCTGTATTAGGCGTAGAATAATAATAATAATAATAATAATAATAATAATAATAATAATAATAATAATAATAATAATTAGAGCCTCTGGGGCTCAGGCGGCAGCGCGCCCGCCTCTCTCCGCTCGGTTCCGTGATTCAAATCCCGGTCACTCCATGTGAGATTTGTCCTGGACAAAGCGGAGGCGGGACAGGTTTATCTCCGGTACTCCAGTTTTCCCTGTCACCTTTAATTCCAGCAACACTCTCCACTATCATTTCATTTCATTTCATTAGTCATTCATTAATCATTAATTTTTGATTTCGTGTGTGGCTATTTCTAGCCGAGTGCAGCCCTTGTAAGGCAGACCCTCCGATGAGGGTGGGCGGCATCTGCCATGTGTAGGTAACTGCGTGTTATTGTGGTGGATGATAGTGTTATGTGTGGTGTGTGAGTTGCAGGGATGTTGGGGACAGCACAAACACCCAGCCCCCGGGCCATTGGAATTAACCAATGAAGGTTCAAATCCTTGACCCGGCCGGGAATCGAACCCGGGACCCTCTAAACCGAAGGCCAGTACGCTGAACATTGAGACGAGTCGGACGATTCATTAATCATTGACTCAGAGGAGTGCGACAGGCGCCGACACAATTCTCATCCTCGCTGCTAGAAGGGGGCTTCATTCATTCCATTCCTGACCCGGTCAAATGACTTGAAAAAGGCTGTGGATTTTCAATAATAATAATAATAATAATAATAATAATAATAATAATTGTACCGGGCGGTTTAAATTTTGAGAGCGAGTGGCTCTTTTGAAAATTAAATGTTGTATGCCTCGTGGAGGCTTTTCTGTGTAATTTGGAGCAAGGGCTCCTAGGTATGAATGGGGTTTTCTGCCCCTCTGTTAAAACTCGTGTTTGGGGTAAAACCGAGCTGATTGCCCAAGCAGTGTAAAATCTGGGCGCGAAGCCCAATCCCTGTAAATATTGTAACTACCCTTTTTGATTTGCTACTTTGTACCTGCCATGCTTGTTATTTCTTTGTTTTTGAAAAGAAAATATAACCTTGTTAAATTTTAAATTAATTTTGCTTTCGTAGCTGGAGACCTATTCACACCCGCACCTTCTTTCACCTCTACCTACCACGGAAAACTCCGTAACAAGTGGTAGCAGAGCGTGGTTGAATGGGTCTCAATTTAGCCCCTTTTGACGGCTAAATATTGTTTGTTCCGAACTCTAACTATTTTCCCAGTTGCTGGAATTTTTTGAGTTTCTCAAAATTGTTCTGTCATCATACCCGGCCCTCGCGATGTTCTCCATCTTAACTATTTGCGCAAGGAGGAGTTGATCTATGAATTGACTATTAGAAATGTACAATCTGGAGGCACGGTTGCAGTAGACACAAACAAGCTTAGAGAGTCCCTAGATTTGCCTATTTCCATCCCCAATTTGGGAGAGAAAGAAATTGACGACTCTCTTTCCACGATCACGGAGAATATTACTGGGCTAGCTTCTGTAGTTAGTTTTTTTTATGAAAATGATCCTTCTCCTAATCAAATTAAGCGTGTGCAAGCTAGGCTATATCATTTTTCGAATAGGGTTAACGATCTGTTGTCTCTAAAGTTGAATGACGTTCAGAAGAAGGAAGCTAGTACGCTGCTTGAAAATATGTCTGAATTATCTAGCAAGGTCACTCAGTTGTTAACAGGGGAGGTTCCTCCCAAAAGCGATCTACCCACCACAGTGAATGCAGGTAGTGAGGAAGCGCCTCCCAAGGGAGAAGTGAATAGGATAACCGTTGCTGCTCAAACTATCCCTGCCCCATTGGACAACGAATCTGAACGTCGTGCATCATTGAGTAACATCCGTTCTGAATTAACTTCTCTGCCATTGAAACCTTTACCTACTATGTCACCCGGGTTTAGCAGCTTGCCTCATCCATTGGCAATGTTGCTCAGAGGTATCTCTAAGTTTTCCGTTAATACCACCAGTGATGTAATTTCTTTTTTAAGATTTCTAGTTGAATTTCAGGATCATGCCCTTGTGTTTTCTCTTTCTCCATGTCAAATTTTGCAAATTATCTATCCGTATGCTATTGGTATTCTCTCAGATAAAATCGTAAGAGCCATTGCCGAGCAATCATCTATTGAGGATTTCCATGCCCATTTGCTAGCTAACTTCATCCCGGCTAGGGCCAGGTCCTCCCTTATTCAGAAGTACTATTACCGTGTACAACGCTTGGATGAAAACTTGGCTGATTTCATTCAGGACATTAAGTTTTATACTAGGGTGTTTGCTCTTCATTTCCCTGAGGATCAGATTGTACAAGCTATTGTGGAAGGGATTTCACCACCCTACAGGTCATATTTGTGTTTCGCGGCGTGCTCGCAAACTTTCTCTGAACTTGAAGCATTGGCCGTCTCAGCGGAAGGAGTTAGATACGCCGATTCTTGCGTGTCGCGAAAGAACCCCCGCCTTCCTTTAGTAATACTCGGCCTCCACCTCGCCGACCAGTCAATCCCCGTAAATGTTATGCTTGCGGGTCGCCTGACCATCTGCGCAACAAGTGTCCACTGATCAAGTCAAGTGGGACAAGGAATGGAGCCGGGTCATCACAAGGCTGTTTTAAATGTGGGGCTTTCTCACATATCGCCAAGAATTGTCCCAATTCGAATAGCACCCCCTCCTGCTCAACTTCTGGTGCAAATTCCACCTATGCCAATAACAAAAAGTGACTAGTGGCTTCGGCTGAGTCGACTAATCCATCTTCCCGAGACTCAGCCCCGGGTAAACAGGTTGTAACTTCAGGGAACGAGCAATTTTCAAATTCATCTTTTGAAGGTCCCAAAGAGTGTCTTAGGATTGCGGCGGATTCCCCCGCACCGGTCCCCTTTCTCAAAATTGAGTTAAATAACGAGCCTATAACAGCTCTCTTAGATTCAGGTAGTGTTTGTTCTATTATTTCGGCTGATTGGTATTCAAAATTGAAATCTGTTTGCAAGCTTCCTAACTATTGTTTGTCGGCGATCCAATACGTTGCGGCTAATTCCTCTCCATTAGAAATTCTCGGTTCCTTATATGTCAAAATTCGTATTTTTCAATTCACATGGAAAGTTAAATTGTTTGTGGCCAAGCATTTGTCCTGCCCCATTATATTGGGAGCGGATTTTATTTCTCACACTGGTCTTGTGCTCGATCTTCAGAGTAGGTCTTGCACTTTCAAATTTGCCTCTAATTGTAATATCCCTCTATTAAAGTGTAATTCTGCATCATGTTCTTCTATTTCGCCTACCCAGGATGAGATGTTGTTAGACCTTAGACATCTACCTGAGGAGCAGGCTGATAGTATTCGCAAATTGTGTCAGTCGTTTCCCGAGGTGTTCTCTGATACTCTTGGTGTTACTGACCTTATTGAATACAAAATTGAGGTCACGGATTCGATTCCTGTCCGTTTTCCACCTTATAGGCTATCTCCACCTAAAATGAAGGCTCTAAAAGAAATCATCGATCAGATGTTGAAGGACGGTATTATTAGGCCCTCTAAGTCAGCGTATTCTTCGCCTATTTTTTTAGTCCCGAAACCCCAAGGAGGCTTCAGGCCTGTCATTGATTACAGGGCTCTCAATCGGAAGGTGGTGTTACAATCTGTGCCCCTTCCCGACCTTCATTCTTGTTTTTCATGGTTTCGTAAGGCCAAGTTCTTTACTATCTTGGACTTGAATCAGGCCTATAATCAAATTCCCCTTGCCGAAGAATCTAAACATCTTACAGCGTTTGCCACGGACTGGAATTTATACGAATACAACCGCGTGCCTTTCGGGCTCCCCACCGGAGCAGCTGTACTCACTAGGCTACTAGATAGGGTCTTCTCCGACATCAAATTTGAGTACTTATATCACTACTTGGATGATGTCGTCGTATTTTCAGAGACTTTTGAAGAACATCTAGATCATCTGCGAGAGGTTCTCGATCGCCTTCGTAAGGCTGGGTTAACTGTTAAGTTGTCCAAGGTTGCCTTTGCTAAGCCCTCTATGTCTTTCCTAGGGCATATTGTGTCACCTGATGGTGTAGCAGTCGATCATTCTAGAACACAGGCCATCCGTGATTTCAAACCTCCCAAGGACATTAAAGGTATCGCCAGGTTCATTGGTATGGTGAATTTCTTCAGGAAGTTTATTCCTAACTTCGCTAATAGAGCGGCGCCCTTAAACCTTCTTCGTAGGAAAGGCATCAAATTCGAGTGGGGACCTTCTCAACAAGCCGCTTTTGAAGACCTTAAATTAGCACTTTGTAATGCCCCTGTACTTGCTATGCCTGATTTCTCGAAGAAATTCATCGTCCAAACCGACGCGTCGTCGTCAGCGGTAGCTGCAGTCCTTCTTCAAGAGACTGAACTAGGGAGGCGCCCCATCGCCTATGCGTCTAGGACATTGTCGGCTCAAGAAGCCAAGTATTCCATCTATGAGCTCGAAGGTTTGGCAGTCTTATTCGCCTTAGAGAAGTTCCGTCTCTATCTGGAACATGTTAAATTCGACCTGGAGACCGATAATCAAGCCTTAAGCTGGGTCTTAGGTAGGCCGCGTCGTACTGGTCGTATAGCCCGCTGGGCCATCCGTATTTCTGCCTTCCAGTTTGATGTTAGACATATCAGAGGTACCGAAAATGTTGTTGCTGATGGACTCAGCCGTATGTTTTCTAACGACGTCGAGACCCACGAACCGGTCGACAGTTCATCACCTTCCGAGTCCATACTATCTAAGGTTAATGCCATCCTAACAGATGCTCCCATGCTCTTTAGGGATATCGAGAAATACCAACGTGAAGATCCGACGCTGGCTCCGATAATGGAAACCCTTTCTTCTGGGGAACATGTTGTCCCTTATGTTCTGAGGAATGGTGTTCTATGTTGCCCTTCGAGGCATGGTAAGATGATGAAGGTTGTTGTTCCAGCGGTTCTTGTCCCTATGATCTTCAAGTATTATCATGAGACCCCATTAGGTGGGCATCTTGGTATCTTTAAAACTCGTGAAAAGATTCGTGAAATGTTCATCTGGAAAGGTATGGACGGTGAAATCCGTGAACTAGTAAAGGCTTGTAAATCCTGTTTGCTTAGTAAACCGACCATGTCCACCAAGGTAGGCCTCTTGTCTTCCCAGCAAGCGTCGCGCCCCATGGAACGCCTGTATATTGATTATGTAGGACCATTCCCCCAGTCAAAGGGTAATGCCAACAAATTCATCTTTGTATGTGTAGATGGTTTTACCAGATTTTCCTGGTTATTTCCGACTAAGCTGGCTACCGCTCAGTCTACCATTACTTGCTTAAATTCTATTTTTGCTTCTTTTGGTCCGTGCCAATATATTGTATCTGATAATGCTAAGGCTTTTACATCTAACTTATTTCGTAAATTCTGTTTTGACTTATCCATCTCTCATGTAACTACTTCTGCTTATTACCCTCAACCATCTCTGGCTGAACGGGTTAATCGTAATCTCAGATCCGCACTTATTGCCTATCATCATGAAGATCATTCCAGGTGGGACACGTCCCTGCATTGGTTAGCTTTTGCTTTGAATTCGGCGGTTCATGAATCTCATAAGTTCACTCCAGCTTCCTTGATGTTCAAGTTTGTGCCCAACACGCCGCTCTCTAACCTTTGGTCTCTGAGTGACATTCTACCCGAGACAATAGATCCGGATAATATTAAAGATCTTTGGAAGAAGGCTAAAGCCAATCTTAAGGTATCTCATGAAAAGGTTAGAGAAAAGTATGATCGTGGACGGAGACCCACCACTTTGAAGGTAGGTGACCAGGTGATGGTCAAGAATTTTGTTCCCGCGGGCAAGCTTGCCCCCAGATTTCATGGGCCATGCATCATTCTCGATTTTCTTACTCCGGTTACATTGTTAGTAAGCAATCCAGCCACCGAGAGGATATTTAGGGTTCACCTGTCCCAGGTGAAACCGGTGTAAATTTTGTTTCAACTTGCTTCATATAATTTGATAGGAATATGAAGGTTATATTTTTTTGTGAGTTCCACTCTTAAGGCTTTCTGCTCCTTCTATTATATTTCTCTATATTTAAGCATTTCTTGTAAACCTCCCCCGATTTGTTAAACTGCCATCCTGTCCTTGCCACGGCCATTACCACGCTCCCGTCTCCTGCTCCACTACACACAGTGGCTGGCTTAGATGAAATGCCATGGATATCTGCACGCCGCTGGCCCCTCAATCTCTCTACATGCCTGTGCCCTCCAAAGAAACATGATGGTCCAACACAATTCTGCCGCCTAGCTTTAATGTTTCAGTGCCCCCGCAGCCGCGCGGCGCTGTGCCGCGGCTGGGTTCGAGGACGGGCCCCCTCGGCCCCAGCGAGGACGACATGTGCACGGCGAGCCGGAGCTCTCCTCCCGGCCAAGGCTGATGTGCGGCGCACGACCAGCTACTTGCCCGCAGCCTGTATATGTTCAGCGCGGGCGCGGCGTGTTTCAACACCTCTGCTCCCCTCATAGTGCGGGCGAGCGGTATCTCAGGGTACTTGAGGGGTCCGAGCGGCCTCCTTTGGACGCAAGCTGCAACGGCCGGTCTGGCCATCCAACTTCATTAACATCAACTACATGGACAGTTACGATAAGCAATGACTACACTTGGGAATTCAACAGCAATATTTGGTGGACATTGCAAAATTTTTCATCACTTTTAAGTATTAAAAGTTTATCCTCAGAATTCTACTTCTACAAACTTAAAAACTATTCTTCATCTGCAACAACAAAATTTTGAAACTGAATCAAACCAAATTAAGAAAATCTTATAAATATTTTTTTGGCAATTAATCTCCATATCTACATCAAAACTTGGACCTTGTTTTCAAACAATTTCATGTGTCACCCCGGGAGGAACTTTTGGGGGGGGGAGGTCTGTACCGGGCGGTACACCTCCACTCCGCTAATTTAAAATGTGCGCCAGTTGAAACTCCTCTGCTGGAGGAAGTCTGAACTTTATCTACGCTATTAATTCTCTACTTTCTCAGAAGATGTCACCACGTGGAAAATTTTGAGTTTTTGAACTGTGCCATTTTTGATGTGGTTTTGTTTCGCTTGAAGTAAGAAGTGTGAACTTTCTCTTCTAGAGGACACTACTGAAGATCAACAATAGTGCAACCTAGTGCGGAGTCAAAGAACTATTTTGTTGGAGAAATTTTTATTTCAAATGTTTGTCTTTGCTAAATTTTTTTTAAGTTATTGTTTAAGTTGGCTGTATACCCCTCTCTTTCCCCTTGTTTTGCATTTAACCAATCCTGAATTTCTTTGAGTTATTTCCGACCAATCCGATGTATCTTCCCCCAACTTGGATATGTTTCCGTACCCGAGCCAATAAAAAGTTTGTGGGAGGGTGTTTTCATTCCCCTAACGCCTAGAACCTTCCGCGAGAGGATATAAACTGCTGATTTTAGGGTCTCCGGACCACTTCTGTTCCATCTTTCAGTGTATAAAGTACATAGCAGGAGGCGGGAAGCGCCTCTTTCCTCGGCAGCGGTCATCAATAAGGTAATGGCCGATTAATAAATTCTTTCTTTGCTAGCTCAGCAGTTTAACTCTCGGGGCGGGTGCGAGGCGTTCCTCCATGTAACCTTTTCCTAAAATGTAACGATCTTTTCTTCTATTCTCTTTTAAGCTGCATATTGGGATAGAGAGTGCTAACCCTCTCGAGCTCCCACTCACATTGTCTTGAGGTGAACTTATTTTCTCAACCTATTCTTCGTTAATGTAAAACAATTGCTCTTTTCTAAAGTCACCTCTATAGTATGGGATTAGCCCTTGCATTAGTGGCCTAGAGCCAGATTAGGTTTTTTAAACAAGTGTATTAGGAGTGCAAGTTCGCCTCCTCTCAAATTGTTATTTTAGAGGTCATGTAATTGCCCATTTTTATTTAATAGACCTCAGTAGGTTGGGTATTTTACCCCTGTGTCTATGTCCAGTGAGGACAACTTGAAGGTGGAGTTTGGTTTAAATTTTGAGAGCGAGTGGCTCTTTTGAAAATTGAATGTTGTATGCCTCGTGGAGGCTTTTCTGTGTAATTTGGAGCAAGGGCTCCTAGGTATGAATGGGGTTTTCTGCCCCTCTGTTAAAACTCGTGTTTGGGGTAAAACCGAGCTGATTGCCCAAGCAGTGTAAAATCTGGGCGCGAAGCCCAATCCCTGTAAATATTGTAACTACCCTTTTTGATTTGCTACTTTGTACCTGCCATGCTTGTTATTTCTTTGTTTTTGAAAAGAAAATATAACCTTGTTAAATTTTAAATTAATTTTGCTTTCGTAGCTGGAGACCTATTCACACCCGCACCTTCTTTCACCTCTACCTACCACGGAAAAATCCGTATCAATAATAATAATAATAATAATAATAATAATAATAATAATAATAATAAAGCATGGCTTCCGAAACCATGTGCAGGTACAGTATTTCGATTTGAATCCATGTTAGCTGCTCGCGTATCAATTTTGTCGTTCCACTTTTAAAACGGATCTTTGTTGAGTGAAATGGCCAAGTTTTAACAAATTTCCGTAAATAAAGTCTAATTGAGGTAGTAGAGATCCTTAACTTTTCGACATCTTACGACGTGGAGTGTCCAACGAATTTCTTCTGCCCTTCGAAAATTGGACTATCACAGCTGGGTTTGAACCCACGATTTTGAGATCTGGTGGCTGTAAATCAGAGGTAGCTACTACAACAGATATCACAGTAACCCATGCTGTTTAATTACGGAGGCTGTGAGCTTTAATTGAAATTGTGAAAAGTCATAAGTTCCTCTTCTACTCCTTGTGATGATAGTTCATCCCGGGAGTCGAAGGCGGAGCTCAGGAAACAGGAAGTCGGTAGAGATTGGGAGCTGGGGCACCAAGCAGGCTAATGATCTCATTAGGCTGGAGTACATCACAGCCTAGTGCTCCCCAGAGATGTGTGTTATACAAACAGACAGAGCAGCCACCTTGCGGCCAACGCTATGAAATACTGTTCTATTAACACGCATTGCATATTAATCCCAGCGCGGGGATGAGTGAGAGGGCGGTACAAAAGACTGCGAGTCCAACCTCAACAGTCGTGTTCAGCGGCCGTACATTAATTTGCCTCCCGAGGTCATACTTGGCTTCGGCTGCACTTTATGAATAATAATTGGACTTGGAAACAAGGCTTGCGCAGTCCTCTACCTGGCAAACCAGATAAGGCTTAAGTGCGCGCTTTATGGCCTACATCATGTACCGGATCTACGCATGGTCACCACTTCGACCCCTACTTTAGAAAGCGATTACTAACCGTATGAGAATAATAGCACGTGTTATTCTAATGCGGTAAGCCCTTGTGAAACTGGAGAATGGAAGTCCAGCATAGTGTCACTTCTTTCAATTAGAGAAAACCAAGCTCTTTAACAACAAATGTCTCTCAGAGGCTGAAAAATCATGTAGAGGGCTTCAACAAGTGACTTATTGGGAAAATTATACTTTTTTCTTGTTTTAAAGCGTTACTTTCCGTCGCATCGACACAGATAGCTCTTATACCGACAATAGAATAGGAAGTAGCCGTGATCTTAATTAGATATAGCCCAACGATGTGCTTGGTGTGAAAATGGGAAACTACGGATAAACATCTTCAGAGTTGTCGACAGTGAGATTCGAACCCACAATCTCCCGAACGCAAGTTGACAGCTACGTGATTCAGCATTCTGTAAACTGTGTGTGATGTCATATTTTACAGCAACTCTCAACTTACTGTAAATTATAAGGCATCTGAATTATTTCAGGTATGTGTGACTTTGTGTATGAACGTACTGTATTTACAGTGCTAAGATATTAGTTAGAAATTGGACCACTCAATTTACTGCAAGTCATAGGGTAAACTTTTGAAATAATTAAGGTACGTGTGAATTTGTACACTGACTGACAGAGCAAATGCAACACCAAGAAGGAGTGATTCGAAAGGGATGAAAGTTGGGGGAAAAACAGAGACGGCACGGACGAATAATTGATGTTTATTTCAAACCGATATGCAGGTTACACAATGCGCACGGCATCGACTCAGTAGGATGTAGGACCACCGCGAGCGGCGATGCACGCAGAAACACGTCGAGGTACAGAGTCAATAAGAGTGCGGATGGTGTCCTGAGGGATGGTTCTCCATTCTCTGTCAACCATTTGCCACAGTTGGTCGTCCGTACGAGGCTGGGGCAGAGTTTGCAAACGGCGTCCAATGAGATCCCACACGTGTTCGATTGCTGAGAGATCCGGAGAGTACGCTGGCCACGGAAGCATCTGTACACCTCGTAGAGCCTGTTGGGAGATGCGAGCAGTGTGTGGGCGGGCATTATCCTGCTGAAACAGAGCATTGGGCAGCCCCTGAAGGTACGGGAGTGCCACCGGCCGCAGCACATGCTGCACGTAGCGGTGGGCATTTAACGTGCCTTGAATACGCACTAGAGGTGACGTGGAATCATACGCAATAGCGCCCCAAACCATGATGCCGCGTTGTCTAGCGGTAGGGCGCTCCACAGTTACTGCCGGATTTGACCTTTCTCCACGCCGACGCCACACTCGTCTGCGGTGACTATCACTGACAGAACAGAAGCGTGACTCATCGGAGAACACGACGTTCCTCCATTCCCTCATCCAAGTCGCTCTAGCCCGGCACCATGCCAGGCGTGCACGTCTATGCTGTGGAGTCAATGGTAGTCTTCTGAGCGGACGCCCGGAGTGCAGGCCTCCTTCAACCAATCGACGGGAAATTGTTCTGGTCGATATTGGAACAGCCAGGGTGTCTTGCACATGCTGAAGAATGGCGGTTGACGTGGCGTGCGGGCTGCCACCGCTTGGCGGCGGATGCGCCGATCCTCGCGTGCTGACGTCACTCGGGCTGCGCCTGGACCTCTCGCACGTGCCACATGTTCCTGCGCCAACCATCTTCGCCACAGGCGCTGCACCGTGGACACATCCCTATGGGTATCGGCTGCGATTTGACGAAGCGACCAACCTGCCCTTCTCAGCCCGATCACCATACCCCTCGTAAAGTCGTCTGTCTGCTGGAAATGCCTCCGTTGACGGCGGCCTGGCATTCTTAGCTATACACGTGTCCTGTGGCACACGACAACACGTTCTACAATGACTGTCGGCTGAGAAATCACGGTACGAAGTGGGCCATTCGCCAACGCTGTGTCCCATTTATCGTTCGCTACGTGCACAGCACAGCGGCGCATTTCACATCATGAGTATACCTCAGTGACGTCAGTCTACCCTGCAATTGGCATAAAGTTCTGACCACTCCTTCTTGGTGTTGCATTTGCTCTGTCAGTCAGTGTATATGTCGGGGTTATAATGTTAAACTAGTAGTCTTCTTCTTCGTTTTGCCTCATGGCTGAGGCGTCGTGACTATCATAATATTCAGCCCTCTAGCCGATGAACCATACTCCGCCATTCTTCCCTACCTAAAGCTTTCAATGTAGTTACTCTGAGAGAACTCTGTAGGGGGCCGTTCACCATGTCAATCCATCGCGTTGGTATTCGTCCTCGTTGTCTGGTTTTCTGGACTTTGCCCTCAACAATCAACTTTTGAAGACCACCATCTCGGCGCATTATATGTCCAAAGTAGCGTACAATCCGCTGAGAGACCTTACACGATAGACGAACTTTTATCTGAAGTTGGTTCAGGATTGATGTGTTCGTGCGAGGAGCTGTCCAAGGAATCCTTAACATTTTCCTCCAGCACCACATTTCAAAGCTTTCTTATCCGTTCACGATCACGTTTGAGGGTGGTCCACATCTCTGCGCTATACAAGAAGACTGAGAAGACTAGAGATTCAACTAGTAGTACGTTGAACCTATAGTATTGTAAGCCGTTGTGTTGAGCACTGGGAACACTTCAGTCGTGTGTGAATATGTATATGATGATGCGGGATATAGAAAGTTAAACTAGTAGTATTCCTTATAATATTTTCTTTCCGGCTCCATGGCTAAATGGTTAGCGTGCTGGCCTTTGGTCACAGGGGTCCCGGGTTCGATTCCCGGCAGTGTCGGGAATTTTAAACATCATTGGTTAATTTCGCTGCCACTGGGGCTGTGTGTGTGTCGTCTTCATCATCATTTCATCTTCATCACGACGCGCAGGTCGCCTACGGGAGTCAAATCAATATTAATAGTAATAACTGAACCACTTGTTCGGTCAAGTGGTTTTACAGTAAACCAGTTCTTGTCCAGTATATGTCTCCACGCCTCTAGGGTATCATGGGAGTGCTTTTTTAATTATGCTGTTTCGGGTTTGAATCCCGATGGTAGTCACATCTTCAGCTCTTTTGGGTTAGTACAATGATGGTTTAAGATAAGCCTCCTCCTCAGCCCATCTCTAGTTTTACAAAATATAATTATTATTGACTTCGGAAACGGTGTCAATCTCGCAAAGGCTGAACGAAAATGTCTGCAGCTGATATTATTTCGCCTGGGGGAGAGAATCAGGACAGTGCTTCTTTAACTCTGCTATGTCGCACGTTTTATTTGCTTTCCTTTGCATGACAAGAAAATGGTTTCAATGAGTTTAACCGAAGAATAGGATTAGTGTCAATGTGTGGAGGAACAGATCTCTCTCGTGTGCCTGGGGTTGTGGGGGTAAGTGAGGTGGAGGAGGGGATGATAACAGGAGATGTGATACATCTTGTGCATCCAGAGCACTTAGAGGGGCTGATGAATCATTTACGCCCTCGTGTTTACCATGTTCAGGGCCTGCTCCATTTTGGTGCTAATCTATCAAGCGTACCCTCTACGGTGATATACTGCTAAGCCCGTAGACATCTGGTGAAAGAGTAAATAATTGTTGACACTCGTATTTCGCTAGGGGAAGCTCCAAAGTGTGTATATGGCTGTTGATTTATGGCGCGCTGTGCACAGTTTTCTGAACAAAACAAAATTATCATATTTTTAATTCAAGTGTTTACACTTGTCTCTAACATTTGAGAGAGTTATTTATTTTAAAATGCAACCAAGGATCTTTAATTACCAGAGTTTCGTGTTGTTAAACACTACAAAAATGATGCATGATTTGCTAAACTCGTAAATATTTGAAAATTAGAGATTTGGAAACCATATGGTTGTTGAGATGTGATTCAGTGATATTTTTCCACTTAAGTTTTGTACCTGAAGTAGACACTCACTTCGTATTTGACGTTGTTTTATTAATTTGTAACAAGGGGCCGTGGTTAGCGCGTTAGATTACTTGTTCATTTTCATTCCGGAAATTTAAGGTTCAATTCTCATATGATCCCAAGGTTTGAATTTTCATCTAAAAAATACGTATTTTTACTGCTTGTTCAACGCTACGACGTAACGATGGGGGAAGGTAGCGGCCTTATTTAAGGTACAGTTCCAACATCTTCGTGGTATAAAAAGGGTAAACCACGGAATATAATCTTCAGGGATGTCGAACGTGACTTCTGCGTGGCCATCCGGCATTAAGTTGCCTACAGAAGCCCAAGATGAGCCCGGGTTTGTTCAGCTGTCCCAGAAATAACTAGGATAAGCTGAAGAAAGATAAGCTGATTTTCAACAATTTCTGTTTGATAGGTTTTAAAAATGAAATGTCACTTAAAACTGGAAGTCCCTTGGTTGTTGACGGTCGATTTAAACCACAAGATTACTTGGAAAAGAATGTTACTTACAGGGAAAGAAAGGCACTTATACATTTCTCCTCTACAAGAAAAAGCATACTGTAGAATCATGGATATGCTTTTCACCTTAGAAGACGGAGGAGAGAGTACACATTCTTTGGTTGCTCCCCTCTTAGTAGCAATGAACAACATGCAATGGGGTACAGATAACGCATCCTTACACTCCACACGCAGTGAAGATATAGAGTTCGGATAAATTGAAAGAAATTCGTAGCATCATGAACTATGTCCAACAATATGGCAGCTGCTCCACCACACAACATTTTCAAGTGATATTACACAACAAGACATTAAAGAGCTACTAATCATTTCTGAAGAAATATTGTTAACGAACTTGGAAGCATCGTGGTTAACCACCCCAAGCACTGTACTTTCATTTCTGTGTGATAATAATCAGAGATATTTATGGTTCGTTTTTGGCTGAATGGTCAGCTTACTGATCCTCAGTTTACAGAACCCCAGGTTCGACTCCTGGCCGGGCCGAGGATTTTAATTACGATTGGTTAATTTTTCCTCTGGTTCGGGCACTGGATGTCCGTTTTTGCCTTAACTCACCCAACACACCGCACCACTAACTCCCACAGTAACACACTGAATACATTCTTCTAGTTAGCGCTGGCATCGGGAAGGGCATCCACCTTAAAACTAGACCAAATCCGTAACAACTGCCATATCTAATGCACTGGAATAAGACTGATAAGGAGGAGAAGAAGATGATTTGATCTTTAACAAATAAAGTAAGATATTAAAATAAACTTGTTGCAAAACAGTTCATTTAGATGATAATATTGATTTTTATGTCACAATCACTAGTTTTACGGTTTTTTCGGAGATGCTGAGTTACCGGAATTTTGTCCCTCAGACGTTACAGTAGGCCTATATCCTCAGACACGAGGCTGACGTATTTGAGCACCTCCAAATACTATAACGTCGGACTGAGCGAGGATTAAACCTGCCAGGTTGGGCTCAGAAGGCCAGTGCTCTGACGTTTGAGCCACTCAGCCCGGCAGCTCATTAAGATTCTGTGCTTGCCAAGATGACTGCTGTCCATTCAAATAGCTTTCAGGTGCCTGATGATCAGCTTGGTGACATCGTCACCCACAATGCCGGACTCTCCTGACCAGTTCGACTACCTTTCCAATTAGATAGCACACTTGCTTTCACGAGACTGATTGAATCCCGTCCAAGCTGTTAGTTCAGAATTAAAATCCTTCAACAAGCCGAGAATCAAAACCGGGGCATACGGCTAATAGACAGGCACTGTACCCTTACACTGCGGGGTTGGCTCGGTGTATTATGTAAAACGGTAATATTGTGGGGCAACGTTCTTGGAGGTTGAGCTTGCATTATTTCCATACTGCAGGGGGCGATTTGTGAAAATTACCGTGATAAATGGATCAAAGGTGTTGTAGCACATGAAGTGTGGACGCACATCTGTATTGAGAAGTATAGCCTATATCGTTGTGTTACTAACCTCATTAGCCTGCACTTATCTTTTGCGACAATTCACTCGAATGCCGAGCGTGTCAGTTAGCATTTAGAAGTGCTTGAACGCGAGACACAGATACTCATTCTCTACTGATACATTTTCAGAGCTTCATATCGACTCTCTGGCGTCTCTTTAAGTCGTTCGATAATTAAAAGAACATCAAGGAATGTTTGACGGTGTCTTCAGAGCTCAAACACAGACACAGGGAGTGAAAAGAGATTAGATAAGAGAGAATCGGTAGATTTACTGGCACATTAGTGAATCCCTTTTTACAGTAAAATATAGATATTCTGGCGTTTTTTATGACCGATATCTGTTGTTCGATATCACAAATGAAAATGTAGACCCCCTCGGAATTTCAATTCGCCGATGCTTTGATGAATTCGTCTAAGAAGGTCAATGAACAATTACCAACTTTTACCTCAATTTCTGGAAGCCTCTTTCTCTCTTAAAAAGAAGAAATTGTTCATAAAATAGTTCTGACTCCCGTTCAATTGTCCTATGTATATTAGATACCATTAAGTCTAGTCTGATAATTAATAGAGGATATGTCGTACTCAACTCTTTTAATTTAGAATTTTCGTTCATTTGAGATATCTGCCGGACTTTGAGAGCCATGCTACACAACCCAAGGAAGTAAAGGTTAGAAGAAAAACAGCTTATCGTATGCAGGGTCAACCCGAACTCCACCGATAAACTTCGATAGGTTGTTCAGAGATACCTTCTGAATATGTTAGTATAAGGGACCCATGGTCTCCGGTAGCTCGTTGGAGATTAATAATGTAATAATGATTTATTCGGTTTGTTATTGTTTCTGCGAAGATACCTTCATAAGGCAGCAACTCCGTGTCGATGGCTTCTGGCACGTTAATGAACTCCTGCAGGCCAAAATTTTGACACCCGGTGTCTGCCAGTAATTAGTATTTAGGACGGTTGTATAACAAATGAAATGATTGTTTTTAGTGCAATACGGATGCAAAGCTAATTGGAGCAACAAACCAAACGAAATCCTGTACAATTACTCCGCAATGAGTCACCACAGACTATGGGTCCCTTATACTCAGAAGGTATCCCTAAAACACTTCCGAGAGATTGTCGGTGAAGTTCGGGTTCAACCTGTATATAATACCACCATACCCCACTATAAGGATAAATACCATCCGAATACTACTGATGTGATAAAGGTGGAAGAGGAAGAATTCTCGATTTCTACCAGTCTCTTTCTCTCTTAGAAAATAAGGTGTTTTTTTTTACAATCTGCTTTACGTCGCGCCGACATATCATAGTGACGATGGAGTAGTGAAGAGCTAGAAGTGTGAAGAAAGCAGCCATGGCCTTAATTAGGGTACAGGCCCAGCATGGGACGGGCGTGAAAATGGTAAACCACAGAAAACCATCTTCAGGGTTACCGGCAGTGGGGTTCTAAACCACTATCTTCTGAATGCAAGTTCACAGCTGCGTGCCCATAACCGCACGGCCAACTCGCTCAGTAGAAAATAAGAAATGGCTCATTAGTTCTGACTCCCATGCTTACGTCGCAGTAGCTAACTGGTTCAGGATATGTGTTGTCAATTGGATGGTGTTCTGTATCATTTGAACAAGCGCCGAAACCAGATTTCGAGCGTTTCTATGAACGCCGCAAAATCCTTTGTATTAATTGAATCGGTGAGACCAAGAAGGGAAAGATTCCACTTGACCCTACTTTTGGAAAAAGTAAAACTTCGTAGCAAGCTAACTAAAAGTTGAATGAAGAAACAATTACGGACTTATGCATTATAACCACAATAGCAATATTTCCTTAGTGGTTTGTTTTTCAAATCTTTATTTCAGTTCTGATATCTTTCCAAATTTGGTGGAATCTTTCCCTTCTTGGTCTCAACTGAGTAAAATAGTAAGGATAATAAACAAACAATTTTTCACTGTTAATTACAATACTTTCCTGCCTTAAAACACAAAAAATTGGATTATATAGTATAGAAACATTTAAATTTCAGGAAAGATATATAAATTCACCTTTTTTGTCCTTGCAGTGATACTTGGACCTTATTGTCATCATTTTCCGCCTGACTAGTAGTACCTAGTGATGGGCAGTCTGAAACGGGGTCTCAAGATTTCTGGAGACTAACGCAGGCACTGTTTCTTGCGAGAAATTTCGAGAGATCTCGAGAGCGTTGTCCTTGCATTGTGTGGCGAGCAGCGTGTCATAGGCCTACAGGTAGTCGGAGCTGAATGTTGTTTGTGCTCAGTATGCGAATAGCCAACCACTGGCCTTCTCCATTCCGAAAATACGTGTCAACAAGGGACTAGGGCGTTCATTTCTTTCATTTCTACCGAGGTCTGTTTTGACGCAGCATAATATAATTATAAAGGGTATACTGGGTAGGATAAGTACAGAAACTGACGACTACTGTAGGTACCTGAATACCTCCCCACAAACTGGACTCAGCACAGTCTCGTGACTTTCACGTTCCTTCGAAGAATTTCTTTGCTCACTGTCGGATGCCCTGATGAAGGCCAATGCAATTTAGCGGAAATAAATAAATAAATAAATAAATAAATAAATAAATAAATAAATAAATAAATAAATAAATAAATAAATAAATAAATAAATAAATAAATAAATAAATAAATAAAAAAAATAAATAAATATGTATAAATAGCTTTCATCCAGTTACCACATTTATTTATTTATTTCAATACAATGAGCCACGAAAACCTACGTTCATTAACCATCCATTTTATCTTAATTTTACGCCATGTATTCTGCACTCTTGTCAATTTTGGAGTTCCTCTACTAGAAACCAAGAGATACAGAGTATTCACTGGGTGACCTGTTGCTTACTTTTGATTAATGTTGTCAGATAAGAATGTCACTAGAGATCCTTTCACATGCCGACATCATACGCCATGAAGTGCCCAGTAGCTTCTCTTCCGGCCTTCAAAATTCTGTCCATTCGTGTTGGGTTTCAATTTGTGATTACTGAATTCGGAGGCTGACATTTTACCACCGATACCCAGAATTCTCAATCTCGTTTATAGATGTAACAATCCTATAGAAGTTTCTGTGGTACTGGTGTATGAGAAGGGATTATTCATTATGAAGCATTATTTCATCATATTTTTGAGCTTTTTTTACAATTTACTGGAGTCAACACTAGGTGTTGATTTAGTTCTGTTTTACGGCCAGATGCTGTTCCTAACGCCTGCCCTATGTCGGGGAATGTATTAATTACTGTGTGATTCTGAGGTGGTTAGTAGTGTTGAGGTGAACATAAACACTGATATTTGGAGCCAGGGGAGTTAAAATCACCGACACGGCCCGGAATCGAATCCAGGGTCCTCTGAACCTAAGTTCAGTCAAAGAGTCGGACGTTATTCTTTATGAATAAACTATTTTGTGTATGAGATCACTTAAGTTTGGGCTACTATTGGAAATGAACATTTTGTTTCAGAAAATAAAGTGGCCGAGATAAAAAATGTGTTTCCACCCGGGATTCGAACTCAAATGCTCCGCTACTTGACAAGGTTATTTCCATAATCATTACCATAGATTAGGCCAACTCCGGGCACAATTCGTCTCAATGAGCAGCGCTCTAGCTCAGGCAGGAAAAGGAAAGTACAGCCTAGCAGCTACTTGCACGGTTCTCAGTTACAACTAGTGAAGGGGCGCGTATCTAAACCGATTTAAACTTTCAATAGTTTCATTGTACCTAATGTCTCGTTTTATTCAGTGCGTTATGTTATGGTGAGGAAACAAAGTAAGTTATTTAGTATATAAACGTCTTATGCTAAATAATATTAATTATAGCAAAACTTGTCCCCTGCGGAAACTAAATGGACCGGCAATTTTTTCCCGCTGTGTGCAGGATTCCGTTATATGAAGGTGGTTAAAAAAATAAAATAAAAATCATAACATCATACCTCCTTTAGGCAATCCAGCAGTAGATTTATATGCATTTTTTTGCTGTAGTATATGCAATAATAACACTGATCGCACACTTATATACACTAGTTAATCAGCAATAACACAGGTCTATTCTTGCTTAGAACCTCCTCACAGTGCACAGTAGTACAGTATATACACTTATTTAATACATATTACATGTTTTATACAAATAACACCAATAATAACTCTGTACACTACTGCCATTTACTTCTTCTGGTAATCCAGAATTGTACGTTGGACGCAACTATGCCTGTTAGCTCTGTTCTGAATTAAAATGCGGGCATGGCAAATAACGTCAAACAATTTCGCGTCATTTTACGCAGGCGAAAAAGACTGAATTTCCTTTATGGCTGATAAACCATTTTCCTCATCGTGCTCGTTCTCCTCATCAATGCCACCCGTTTCTGTTTTCTTTCCTTGGAGGAAATTGGTGACGAACTCTTGGATGTATTCTAATGCCGCCTCTGTCTCAACTTCTAGATCTATGGCCTCGTAATCTTCTGCATCGAGTATATCATAATTACGCTGTTCGAGAGCTTGTTGTAACACGTCAGTATTTTCGTTTATTTAGATTCCTTCATAAGTGTGTGAAACAAACATGGCTTTTTGAAACCATTGGTGTATCGTATTGGCGACACATCTTTCACACTGCTTATGCGATCCAAGTCACAGCATCGAGCACCGTGACAGACATTTCCTGGCCGAACGCTACATCCATGTATCCACATGTAGGAAGGAAATTTACGTACTTTTCCGTTACAGTAGCAAAATTTCCTTCCATTTCCTCTAAATACAGGTAAACTTACATGAATATTGAACCATAATTCGTGTGGCTGGGAAAATTTTCAGATGTGGATGGTTTTCCGGATTAAAAGGTTCCCGCTAAAGGCAGGTTTTACTGTATATTTATTTCATTAGTTTATGCTTAGGAAGCAAAATGAATTACTCATACATGTGATAACTAAATGCAACTAAATACTCCTTCGACTACGATCTGTACTCAGAACAATACTGTAGGCCAACATAAAAACTTGTTTAGGAATATGGCCTAAACAATGAATGGCAAATGAACCGTACGATTGTATCCTGTAAACATAATATACTGAGTCAGGTACATTGGTGTGGCTTTGCCTGCGCCTTGACTCCGCATGTCGCCATCTAGCCTTTACAGCACGAACTATTAGAAGTCAGCAGCTCTCGTCTCTTCGCGTGCTCATGCTTTAAGCCCCAGGATCGGAGCTCTCTCATTGCCCACCAATGTGTAAGGCCATTCAAGGTCTGGATTCCGTTCTCCTTTTCAGGAGGTGACTTCATCCCTCTCAACGTTCTTCGTACACTACTTTTTCCTACCAATATTCCACTGCCGGTCCAAAGTCTGGATAGAGGAGGAGGATGAAACTCTGAAAAGTAGCTTTAGGATACACCACTCAGGTCCTTGAGGTGTAAATGGTAAAAATCAATTAAAACTAGCAATCTAACCGTCAAGCGTTGGCAGGTGCTACAGGTAGTTTCCTCCTCCTCTAAGTCAAGGCACTGCTCCTCATCGTAGTAAACTATCCACGTCATCATCATCATCATCATCTGTTTACCCTCCAGGTTCGGCTTTTCCCTCGGACTCAGCGAGGGATCCCACCTCTACCGCCTCAAGGGCAGTGTCCTGGAGCTTCAGACTCTTGGTCGGGGGATACAACTGGGGAGTATGACCAGTACCTCGCCCAGGCGGCCTCACCTGCTATGGTGAACAGGGGCCTTGTAGGGGGATGGGAAGATTGGAAGGGATAGGCAAGGATGAGGGAAGGAAGCGGCCGTCGCCTTAAGTTAGGTACCATCCCGGCATTCGCCTGGAGGTGAAGTGGGAAACCACGGAAAACCACTTCGAGGATGGCTGAGGTGGGAATCGAACCCACCTCTACTCAGTTGACCTCCCGAGGCTGAGTGGACCCCGTTCCAGCCCTCGTACCACTTTTCAAATTTCGTGGCAGAGCCGAGAATCGAACCCGGACCTCCGGGGGTGGCAGCTAATCACGCTAACCACTACACCACAGAGGCGGACAACTATCCACGTAAAGACCAATAATTCAGATTTTCTATGGAAGAAATAGCCAAACAGCAAGGTTGCTATGTCCCGGGCCAGCTCCTAGGATGTTCTATGATTATCCAACTCTCTGTTCCAAGTGTGGATAAATGAAAAGGAGGAATAGATAGAAAATAACCTTGGAAGGTATGAGGGCGAATCAAAAAGTACGTTTCACTTCCAAGTTATGGCCGTTTGTGAAACTACCTACACATAGGCAACACGCAATATAAGTTCACTTTCCCACATAGTTCCCAAGAAACTGTAAACATTTCTCGGAACGGTCAACCAACTTTTTGATTCCGAATGCGTAGAAAAAACCTCCAGCGCTATGCAACCGCCTGGAGACAGCTGCTCTCGCCTCCTCATCGTTTTTTCTTTGCCAGGGGCTTTACGTCGCACCGACACAGATAGGTCTTATGGCGACGATGGGATAGGAAAGGCCTAGGAGTTGGAAGGAAGAGGACGTGGCCTTAATTAAGGTACAGCCCCAGCATTTGCCTGGTGTGAAAATGGGAAACCACGGAAAACCATCTTCAGGGCCCTCATCGTTTTGCAATCGTCCTTCACCGAGATCCTTTCTCAGCATACCGGACACATGATAATCGCATGGCGCTAAGTCTGGACTGTATGGAGGATGTTACCATACCTGCCAATTGAATCGCTGCAGCAGTTCGGACGTTTGGCGGGCCGTGTGAGGTGTTGCGTTATCGTGCAACAAAATCTCAGTGAACGACGATCCTGAAACGATGAGGAGGTGAAAGCAGGTGTCTTAGGTGGTTTCATAGCGCTGGAGGTGATTTCTACGCATCCCGAATCGAAAAGTTGGTTGATCGTTCCGAGAAATCTTTATAGTCTCTTGAGGACTATGTGGAAAAGTGAACTTACATTATATGTTGTCATAGACGTATTGCCTATGTGTAGGTGGTAAGTAGTTGGAACAGTAATTTACTTTTTGTTTCGCCCTCGTACCTTGATGCCATTTAGGTGTAACTGATAAAGTTTAAGAAATACTTCTAAACTGAGAGCCCATTTGTCAGGAATCCAGTAAATCCAATCCCTCCAAAGAGGAATACCCTGTTGGTTAATTCTTGTTCCTTCAGGAAATTTTCCTTGCAACGTGATAACCGAGTGGTATAGTCACTGGCTTCACGCCAAGTGACCATGGTTCGAATCCTGGCCAATACTTGTGGGACTTTTGAAATTAATTTACATCCCCGTGTTTCTGATTCCACGTAATACTAAAGGTCCTGTGACTATGATCACGATATCAACAGTCACGTAAGACAACATGAGTGCTTGTAGTTTTCGCGAATCATTGCTGTTAACTCCAGTTCAGGTGGCTGGCAGTGTGGCTGACTCATGGGTTGTCTGAGTATGTTTGAACGCAAAGAACAAATTTTACATGTTGTCCCATTCGTTCGCAAGATGCACGGTCGCGCGTGCTATCCATCACGACCTGCGTAAACACGCACTCGCGACGCGTAAATCTGGCTCATTACCGCGGGCCTGATTTATCGGCAGGCGTTCCGAGCTAAATATTGCTCCCACCAACATAACATTTGCTCTACGCGTCATTTATTAGAACGACATCAAGTAATTTTCTCGGTTACACTTAAAAGAAAACAATTTTTGTGGCATCATTTTTCAAACTCACATTTTTTTTAATGTGTCCTCATAACTGTCGGAAATCTCAGGAGGCAAGTGAGGTCAAAACAGAAATAGAAGTAGGAAGATATCATCCCCGTTGAAATTATTCTAAGGAAACTTAAGAACTTATCTAATCGGTTCATTATTATTTGAGAGAATGGAAACATCACTGAATAACTACGCATGGAGCATCGTGGCAGAGTTGATTAGTAGGATAGGTCTCATTAACACAGTCGATTAGTATGTTGTCCTTCTGTTTCGAAGGTAGCGGTTTCGACGTCGGCTGAGGTCGCGGAACCGGTCTAAGCAGCTCAGACTGTAGAGAGATGGCTTCTGAGTTCAAGTTGATGGTCTCCATTCCAGCTCAGACCGGTGTTATTTGAAGGTGCTCAGAATCGACATCCTCGTATCGATGGATTTACTGGCATGTAAAGGAACTCAAGCAGGATACAATTCCGGTACCTCATCCTCTCGAAACTGCCAAAACTGCAGCACTCTTGCATTTTCTCCGCTACACACTCAAGAGTAGAATCATGGCTATATTTTTGGCCTTAGAAGACGAAAGAGCGAGTACAGATTCTTTGGTTGTTCTCTTCGTATTTGCATCTTACTACTTCAGGGGTTACAGGGGAAATAAAGAGCTCTCATAAATCGAAAAAATTGCACTTTTTCATGAATTGTGAGAAAATGGAAGGCATTCTAAATCTATTATTATTATTATTATTATTATTATTATTATTATTATTATTATTATTATTATTATTACGGGGATACTGTGCTGGACAGATATGGAAGAAGGTGCGGGCATGAATGGGTCTATCTAAGACAATCAAAATATTAATTAAAACTGTTAGAGTTATATTTCTCTTCTTGGTTATCTTTTTTCTTTCAAAGACAAACTTTATATTTCAGGTACAAAAGTTCATAAGATAGGTAACAATATTATAATATCGAATAACAACTACTTTGAGCTTGAAGCTCCCTAATTATATATTCTCCCTGAGAGCTGCGGCTCCTTTCAAAAACCAGTCAAGGAGACGAACCTCCCAATTTCTTTTACAGATAATTCACAATACATAATATTTCAAGAGCACATTTTGCTCCACAAAATTATCTAGGAAACTACTCTCCGAACCTTATACCACACCGACCTTTCAAAGGCACCATTTACCACTACAAAGAAGGAACGTCTTTGCTCTATTAAAATTTTACACTAGGAAACCAAGTTCCAGAAAGGTCCAGGCGTATCAAAGCCACAAACTACATTTTACAGTACAAACAGTATTCACTGCCTTAGACACTCAACAGTCTAACCTCTTAACATAAAAGAACGAAATTAAATTTTGCAGGGGTATCGAATACCCATTCTACCGCGGAAAACAAGCGGTTGAAGTCACTGGCCCAAAAATAAAAATGATATAAAGGCGGACACTTGCACTCGTTGAAATTTGGAATTAAAATATTAAAACCCTATTTGGGGTTTTGGCACGAAGTTACAGAGGCTGAGCCTAAACTATCGAGGTGACTAGATAGAGAGAAAATTTATTTTACAAAGATTTCAAATTGAAACAGGTTACGGAATCATCGTCACCTCAAAATCAAGTTGATAGGGAACGCGAGAGGGTAACACACTCTCTATTCCCTGATTTCGGCTAAGTTTTATTGCTTTTTTGATGTTTACATTTTAGAACATTAAATTTACGTAAGTAAAGGTTGGAAAACTTGAGCTAGCTTTCAAAGACTACCACTTAAATAGGACTGCCATTACCTAGAGCTGATGGATTACTCGGCGGTGATGAATAAGACCCCGTGGTTGAAAATGTGTCAGCTTTTATACCCGAGAGGAAGGTTATTGAGAGCTCTGGGCTAAGGCCCGACACACTCCCAGTTTCCATTGGGTACAAGATAGATGTGATTGGTTGGAAAATAAATATAAAACATTTTCTAATGGCCAGCATCCAAAGTTGGCGGGAAGAGATAGAAGTGTTGTCAACTTTAACATACCAAAAACAATAACGGAATAATCAACTCAGAATCAACTTAGTCAACTCAAGAATAATCAACTCAGTGTAGTAAGCCTTAAAATAAGAAAACACTCAATAATTTTAATAATTCCTCTTCACACCAGAGGGCATAGGCGTTCGTTTTTGGTAGATACATCGGTAGAGAAAAGTTCAAACTCCTTGCGCTAGTAGTTGCGAGTTTTAGTTTCAAGATGGCATTTTCCAAGGCTCTCCATTTAAATGAACGGAGCGGGTATACCTCCCGGCACAATTATTATTAGCCGACCCTTCGGTAGAGAAGTAGCATACTTGTTTCTTATTCCAAAGCCCTGGGTTCGTTTTCCGGGCAGTTCAACGATTTTAATTCTGAACTGAGGAGTAGAAAGGGTTCACTTGCTACGAGATTTTCTCAAATTCTTAGTTGCAGGAAGAAAGCGCACGATGAGAAGATGACGCTACTGACCTAGTATACATAGACGAACACTGCTACCATAGTTAAAGTAATGTCGAGAAATTTCCGAGAGAGTTGGCCGTGCGGTTGGGGACGCGCAGCTGTGAGCTTGCATTCGGGAGATAGTGTGTTCGAGCCCTACTGTCGGCAACCCTGCAGATGGTTATCCGTGGTTTCCTATTTTAACACCGGGCAAATGCTGGGGCTCTACCTGAAGGCCACGGCCGTTTTGTTCCCCCTCCTAGTACTTGCCTATCCCATCGTCGCCTTATGACTTGTCTGTGTTGGTGCGACCTAAAGAAAAAAATAAGCTTCTTCTTCTTCTTCTTCGCCAACGGCGGTAGCCGTGTTGGAACACCGGATCCCGTGAGATCTCCGAAGTTAAGCCACATTGGGCGTGGTCAAAATTTGGATGGATTGCCACGCGCTGTTGGTTGGGGGGTAAGGGAATGGAGGAGCAGAAAGGAACTGGCCACCCTACCGTACGTAAACTCCGGCTCAGGCACACCTCTGCGGAGGTTCGGACCTACCTTCGGGCAGAATGCACCCTTACCTTACCTTCTTCTTATCTTCCACCACTTTTCCCACCCATGTGGGGTCACGGGTGCGAAGTGTGTCGCACATTTAGATTTGGCCCTCTTTTACTGCCGGGTGCCATTCCTGACGCAATCCTATGTGGAGGGGTGTACTTACTATTGCGTGTTACTGTGGTGGTTGGTAGTGTGCTATGGATTTGAAGAGAAGAGTGTTGGGACAAACACAAATAACCAGTCCCCGAGCCAGATGCGATTAAAATCCCCGACCCGACCAGGAATCGAACCCGGGACCTCTTTGACCAAAGGCCAGTACGCTAACTATTTAGCCATGGAGCCGGACAAAGAAAAAAAACTGCCTTTCAAAATCCTATAGTTTGTAAGAGGGTGGACATATTGTGAAGGAGATAGGATTACAAGTATCGTTACTTCGGCCACGGGCTGCCAGCAGTTTACGAATATCCTCGAGTTTCGACAGGCCCTAATGTATTAAATTAAATATTACTTTGCCATATAATGTGTATGAAGTTGAGTCCGCATATCTTGTCAAATGTCAAAAAACTTCAACTTTAGTGGTCAGGGACAACTGCGAAGCTACTGCCTTAATCATGCCCCCAGGCCAGAAGAACCGGGTGAGTTAGCCGTGCGTATAGGGCCACGCAGTTGTGAGCTTGCATCCGGGAGATAGTGGGTTCGAACCCCACTGTCGGCAGTCTTGAAAATGATTTTCCGTGGTTTCCCATTTTCACACCAGGCAAATCCTGGGACTGTACCTTAATTAAGGCCACGGCCATTTCCTTCCCACTCCTAAGCCTTTCCTATCCCATCACCGCCATAAGACCTATCTTATAAGACCTACAAGTTGCTTTAGCCTTCGTCGTATCGACACAGTTAGGTGTTATCGCGACGATGGTACAGAAAAGGGCTAGGAGTGGGAAGGAAGCGACCGTGGCCTTAATTAAGGTACATCCCCAGCATTTGCCTGGTGTAAAATGGGAAACCACGGAAAACCATCTTCAGGGCTGCCGACAGTGGGGTTCGAACCCACTATCTCCCGAATACTGGATACTGGCCGCACTTAAGCGACTGCAGCTATCGAGCTTGGTATGTGGCTATTTCTAGCCGGGTGCAGCCCTTGTAAGGCACACCCTACGATGAGAGTGGGCGACATCTGCCATGTGTACGTAACTGCGTGTTATTGTGGTGGAGGATAGTGTTTTGTATGGTGTGTGAGTTGCGGGGATGTTGGGGACAGCACAAACACCCAGCCCCCGAGCCATTGGAATTAAACAATGAAGGTTAAAATCCCCGAACCGGCCGGGAATCGAACCCGGGACCCTCTGAACCGAAGGTCAATACGCTGACAATTTAGCCAACGAGTCGGACATGGTTATAAATATGTCTCCCAGTCATGGCCATCCACAAACGTCTTCTAATTTCAGATGGCAGCCAGCCTACACACTTGCTAGGTAACATTGCCTGACCATCCATTCATACTTTACATCACTGTCTGCAGGGTTGACATGGTTACACTTCCGTCGCAATTTTGACACGTTACGTTACACAAATTTTCGCATGACCCCCCCCCCCCCCTCCTCCGTAAGAAATATTTGCCAAAAACGAGAAAAAAAATTGTATGCTCAACCGATTTCTAACGTACCTTCGGTTATTTCTCATTTATTGAAAAGTAACATACTAGTTTTTCACAGAAGCCATTGCATGTGTACTGTAAGTACGTGTGAAGGAGCATACGTGAAGATTAGGAGCACACGTCTTCCTTGGAGGCCCATGACAGCTGCAGCGGGTTCCTTCAGGGGGCTTAGCCTCTGGCTCCTGGGCGCCTGACGAGTCTTAAGCCTGTCTGTCACCCTCCTTAGCTTGTCTTAGTGCCTTTAGACGGTCTTAGCTTTCCAAGTATTATCCTGTCTTACAATGTCTGACGCACTTCACTAAATCTTCAGCATTTCCGTATGGTATAGCTTTGTATTTGAACCACCGTATCGAACGATTTTGTCTTCAATTAAACTATACTGTATATGTATAATTTCTTGGCCTAGAAATATCACCCTATTTTTCTCTCTTAGTTTACTCCCGGAACAGTGGCGGTGGTAAGAACCCCGGGGCGGGATGGGGGGCATGGTTTGTGAGGGGCCCATGGCTGTTTCTAAATTCAGTAGCTGAAGAATGATTTTACACATTGATAAAGCTACAGCTACAGCACACAACACAGTGTTGTTTTTTTATTACAGACGGTTATTCAAAACTTAGGCCGTCGTAGTGCAGAGCTTCTTTCGTCAGTAGGAATACGGTAGATATTTTTGTAAACTGTTGTTTTCACAACCTGTTCCAATAATAACCATCCCTTGCTGTCACTCACAACAATCAACAAGGCTTTTGAAATAATTAGCCAGTCCTGAGAACCCAGTTGTCAGCGAAGATGCGATAACAAATACATCCTCCTTACCTAAACGTTAAATACTGAAGTCTCGAGCCTGTTTATAAATCTCGGCAGTCAGTGTAGGTAGTAGGCCTACGATTGACGGTTTAGATGTAAATAGTAGTAAATTATTTGGTCCTGGGAACGAGATTTAGCCTATTTCTTAATAATGTGACTGTCAGGGTGTTTTAGTTACAATACCTGGACATGCATTTCTTGTGTCTGTGTGTGTGTGTGTGTGTGTGTTCGTACCATATAAGGGTATTATTTTAATTCCTTCTGATTTGGAAACTAAATTGTGTAGATTATTATTATTATTATTATTATTATTATTATTATTATTATTATTATCGTCGTTGCTGTTCATTGTAATAATACGACACAGTTTTCCGTGGTTTTCCATTTTCACACCAGGCAAATGCTGGGGCTGTGCCTTAATTACTGTAAGGCCACGGTCACTTCCTTCCCACTCCTAACCCTTTTCTATCCCATCGTCCGCATAAGTCGTATCTGTGTCAGTGCGACGTAAAGCAAATTGTAAACATTGCAAAAGAACAACGTGAATCGGGTATATGAGCGATGAAGGGTTATTCATAGTGATATAATTTGAAATTGAAAATTAATTAAAAATCTCGCATCGTTGTCATTTTATCAGCTTTTGAACTTAGCCAATCAGATCGCTTCGTGGGCGAATTTAAATGAGCTTTGCGAGGTGATTCTGCAAAATCGACACGTGACTTAAGACTGGCTGGAGAGCCATGCCGAGAAATCGGCATCAAACACAAACACGGCGTCGACTGTAGCGCACTTGTTATTGCGCGATGGCGTCAACTCTGAGGTACGTGTTCCAATCCCTCCCTGACCGAAGATTTTTTCTTAGATTGGCGCCCTAAAGCCAGTCTTAAGCCATGGGGAGATTTAGCAAAAACGTTCAATACGGCAAAAACAACTATTCCCCCAGCCAGATGAATTAACCAATTGAGGTTAAAATCCCTTAGCCGAACAGTTATCGAACCCGGGACGCTTTTCGCCAAAGGCCAGATGATGCTAACCCGAGCCAAAGGAAATAACCAATTGAATTAAAAATCCTTTAGCCAAACGGGAAACGAACCCGGAGCGCTTTGGATCAAAGGTTGTGATGATAATCATTTTGGATTGGTGCTGAACTACAATGGGTGATGGCAACTGGGGCTATGAATTTGTCGGTGATAGTAGATCGTACCAAGGATTTAAATGTCAGGAGTGATGGAAGGTCGGATCCAGCCAAACTGCAAGCACCTGGGATGTTGCGCGAATTTCCTTTTAACTTCCAGAAATGCAGTCAGGAAGAAAGGTGTTGATCGAATGTGTCCTAATGAATTTGATGGTAAGTTGGATAAGAAGATGGATGTTACGTATGGTGAGATGGAGTCGTCGAGGTTTGCGATTAGGGTTTTAGCGCCAGTAACGAGATTGGCTTAGGATGGATCAGCCTTAAGAGGACTTGATTTAGAGTTCTGTTGTATACAAGGAACTTAGTATACAGTAACACAACATAAAGTTTATTGCTTCAATAGTTTTATACAGTACTAGCGAATGTACTCGTGCTTCGCTACGGTATTCTACATTGTATTCGAATATCGAAGTAAATAGTGTACATGCAGTAAATAAGATTGTTTTAAAATTGCATGCCTCTTAGCGTTATCCGAGAAGGAGCATGGGGAGGTCCCCGTACGTTGTTTCCAATGTAAAGTGTTTGTTACGGATTTGTGATATAACGGCAGGCTCACTTGGCTACTGGCATTCACAATCAAGTTGGGAAGTTTACATTATAATTGCAGGCCCCATTGCCTACAACGCGGACAGAATCGATTTGGGGAGTTTTCGTTAAAATGGCAGCCCCCCTTTCCTACTTCCAGACAGATTACAGTTGAGGAGTTTCTATTATAATTGTAGGCGAATACCCTACTATCACTCGAAATTGAGTTGTGCAGTTATCATTATAATGACAGGCCCCTTTTCCTACTGCCAGCCAGCGTACTGCCAGTCACACCAAGCTGGTGAGTTTCCATCAAAATAGCAGGCCACTATGCCTAATGCCAGTCACATTTTAGATGAGGACATTTCTTTATAATGGCGGGCACCCTTGCCTACTGCCAAACACAATCGGGTAGGGGAGTTCTTAACAAAACTGCATGCTCACTTACCTTCTGCAAGTCAAATCGAGAAGGGAACTATTCATTACAATTGTAGGCCTTCCTTACTAATGACGGTTACACAGGAGTTGGAGAAGGAACCCTTTCCTACTGCCAGTCAAAGTCGGTGTGGGGAGTACTGATTACAATAGCAGATCCACCTTTTCTGGATCGCTAAAATTCGACATCAGTGAATATATATAGATCGACATACGAAAGTATATGCGTGTTTACAATATTGAAGACCTTCATTTACAGATTAACTGCTACTAAACGTACGTCATATCGACAAAGGATTATACCATAAGACACGCCGGATTTAGTGGCCTAAATGGCTGGTCCTATGTGAACCCGACAGGGGCATGATCCAAGGACCTTTGGTTGATATTGATTTCCGTAATTACGCACGCAATGCTATTTAAGGGAAATAATGCTGAAAATGATTAATATTCATATCATTGATAGAGGTCATACCGAAACTAATTAATATTCATACCGTTGAGATAGATAAATTGTGTATTTTAAAATTATTCTACGAGATTTCTTTGTCTGCGACTTATTGCGCAGTATTATCCTTTGTGTAGCGGGGGCCCCGCAGATGAAGCCAAGCCAACTTAGACCCGGGAGGGGTTATGAATGGGGATTCCCTGTGACATCACTCGAGAGAAGACATCCCTCCTCAAGACTCACAGAATGAGGGGAAACTAACTTTTTCGAAACGAAATATAGGAGCCATCTTGGAATCGGACTGGCCAACTTAATTACCTACGATCTAGAAAATTAATGAAACTCGAATTAGGGGCTCATCTCCCGATTTAAAAGGGATAAATGTCACTGGGACATTTATTTAGAGTGTTTAATGTCCTCTTCCGTGATAACTTTCAGAAGAAGAAAGAATACTGTGTGGTTTCTGCGTGGAAAAGTACTGGGCCATCTGTTTATTCTCACGACACGTCCTCGAGAAAGGGAGTTCACCACGCATGGTGGGGGAAGCAGGAGAGATTTTAATTAATTTAAAGAGAATCACTGAAGGATAATTGAGTGGTTATGTCTCAATCGCATCAACTAAATACTGGTCACCGACTAACCGTACTATTATACCTCGAGTACGCCGGGAATAGGCGCTACGCAAATTAGTGGAAGGGGTATCGCTCCCTTGTAAAACTACTGCAGTAAGGGACAAGCGTCATTCGGGGTTAGCGGCTTATCGACGGCGAAGCTATGCTCGGTTAAGCCCTCGTTAGTTCTTTGTTCAAGTGAAGTTAACTCCTATTTTAAGTGAAATAATACAGTTCGCATAAACAGTGTATAGTTTTGATGTCTGTGACGCCTGTGTGAACTTTTTAGAAAACCGTGATGTGTAAAGTAATATTATTATCATTACGATAGTATAATAATCTGACGTAGCAGCAGACTGAATAGGAAAACCGAGAGATAGACGAGATTCGGTACTGAACCGCGGACTACGTAATAGCTTACGAGATCGTGACCGGACGTTCACAGTGAACGCTGTTAACCGAAGTGTGATTTAAACAGTGACGTTGTGTGTGTACAGGAGTAGCTGCCAGTGGCTCCACCAGCATCGAACAATGGATCTTCAACGCCAAGATGGAATGGAAAATGAAGTAATCACCGTGGTGCCCATGGAGGAGGAGTAATCTCAGGATGGTCCTCCTGAGTTGACGAAGGTGTCATCATGTGAAAGAGATGACTACAAAGTTCTAATATCTGGCATGCATAGAAGGGATGGGAATATTTATTGTAAACTGACGCTATAAGAGATTAAAGATGTAGTCCTGTTGAAATAGAGCGCCGGAATGGGCGCGTAGTTATTAATTCTTAGTTTAGGAAACCGACGACAGGTCTGAGTAATTGATTGTAAATAATTTAGGGAATATAATACAGCTTTTCATAGGATAGAGATTTCTTCAATTATTTCTTTCTTGGGAGATTCTGTTTGTTTATTTGCGTCAGAAGACCAGGAGTAATTAGTTTAGGTGAGTGCAGTGAGAGTAGTTATTAGAGTATTCATTAATTTGATAAGTGTATGGTATGTAAAACGGTAAGTACTACAGTACGTAAGGCACGTAGCTACGAGGCTCAGCGGCCGAACTGACAGCCACTAAAATTCCACCCTTTGAAATACTTAGATAGGGAGTGATAAGATTAAATTGATTATGTGATTAAATTTACCAGGAAGTGTTCATAATACGTGTGTCAAACATCAATTCGTGTGAATATTAATTAATTAATGAATGTATTGCTGTGTGACGATAAAGTAGCCATGTGCCGACCATCGATTAATTAGCAGTCAGTAATCAGATGTTAATTGCCGCGCGAGTGCTTAATTGTGTTGTAATTGCTGAATAGATTCCGCATGATGACCATGTATATGTAATGTAGCGGGTAAGCCATGTAGGACGGCAGGAATAATAATAATAATAATAATAATAATAATAATAATAATAATAACAATCGGGCAAAGATTACCATTATAATACCGGAGTCGCGTTGTGAGAATGACGTGATACTGGTGGGTAATATGTGTTGAATTCAAGGTGATTTGCGCGAGTCTTTTAAGACCGCAGTTTATTGTAGATGTACTTCCGAGTGAAGTGTTACTGTTTCCTTTTGAAAGGAAATGTTACGCCTGTATGTGGGTGTTGACCCTTGGGGTGGTGAACCGCCGTCTGGCCTTGGCCCAGTTGTGTTCCTTTTTTTGTGTGTGGGCGTTCCGTAAGCTGAGGAAGGAGCGACATTGCTGTTAAAGAGAAGTGGGCTTCTCTGAACGGCGAGATAATATGATTTACCTAACATGGCAGAGCAGTGTAATAATTAACAAGCGACCCGACCGATAATGGTAATGTTTGCCAATGAATCGTTGTTAATTGTTTGAGTATAATTAGATAGGGATTACAGGACCCTGCCTTCATCGCAAGAGGTTGTCAGTTCGATGCTCAACGTAGGCATTGGAGGCCTACAGCGTCAGAAGAAAGATCAAGTGCCTTTTACGTATTTTTCTTGCATATCATGTACCATTTATGTGTTTATTATGTCATGTGTGGTTGTACATAAGGTCAGTGGTGGTTCTGTCCATCAGCTTGGCGATGTCCAGAATAGCGAGGGTCGGTTCGAACCCAGGTGTTGTATCATATGTGTGTATTTTATTTTTACGTCATTTCATTGGGAAATCTAGGTCTTCATTAGAATAGGGATTGCTCAGACGTGTTGTCGGACGCATGTTAGTTCTATGTGTTAGTGATAATATAGCCTCAGTGTTATGATAAAATTTCCATTCGCTATATGTCACGATACATCGCTTCGCGATAAACGTACTCGTTTCTATCACGTATAACGGACAGATTTTCACCAAACAAACTACAACAAACATTTGTAAATTTTAATGTAATTCATTAGTGTTATTTAGTGCGTCATTTCCCATCATCATTAAGGTTCAATAAACCGGTTTGTGAGTTAAATATCTTAATTCGAATGTGTTCACATTTTAGTTATGTATGCCCCGCTTCTCCTCCCTTGTACGCCTTTGAGTTTACTTTAGTTCAGCGCCTATTTATTTCATACTTCTTGACCCGTGTGCGACCCTGTAGATTCCATGCCGGTGCCATTTAGGTAGGGGGCGGGTGCATATGATATGTCATCTATTCTTGGGTCAGATTGAGTTAGAAACCTGGAATAGGGTACAGGTTTTGTAAGATTATCTCACATTACATACTTTTCGGATAATAATGTGACAGCTACATACGTAGCATTTGGCTCACATATGGCTACTGGGTGGGTCAATTTTTGTGAAGAGTTTGATGATTCTGTATTTCGTATAAGTAACTGAATGTATGAATTATGCATGTGAAAATTCCAAATTGACTTAACATCGATTAATAGAGAAAAATCAAACGTAAAAGGGTTACAGATACGGCAAAAAGTCACAAGACCAAGGTTGTAGATCATTCCAAATTGAACGGAGATTGTGCAATCCGTTATGTGATAGGAATTTCCGAAGGTCTGCACCATCATTAAAATTGCCTGCATATTTCGATATTCTTCGGGGATAAAAAATGAAAAATTTAATGATATAGAATTTTTCCATTCGTTACAGGCTAAAACGTATAATTTTGTCAAATTTCAATTATCTTCTTATTTTTCTAGCAGATTATGCCACAATGTGGATTTTGGGCGAGGCGGGTAAAAATTAGGACTTTCAGGAAACTAAACCAAAAATTATGGAGATGGTTATTATTACCCCTTAAACGGAAAGCTGTACGAACAGTTCGCCAAAATAGTCAGTATAGAGGCACACAGTCGTTACGATTTGATTTATATAGATAAGGAATCTGCTCCATGTAAAACACCTTTTGGGCTATGTCCGCTGGACTTAACCTGCAAAAGTGACCATTCATGATATCTCCCTTATTAATCCTCCTGACGAAAAAATGCACATGAAAAAAAAGATTTAGATGTGGAATTCCATCAGGTTTGGTCGATTTCCAGTCAGGTTGGTCTTGTTCTGTATATATTGTGGAAGAGTAAAATCACCATTTGTGTTCCCTATAAACCGCCAGTCCATTCCGGAACATGAAATGTTATTTACGTTTAAAACCTACCTTTGGACAGGTGGATGCTAAATATAAATTTTGGTTCGAATGTCTTCAGTAGTTTTCAAGTTGTAAGGAATACGCTTTACACGCACCCGCTCGTGAGTTAAGTCCGATGGGACTTGTACAGAAAAACGGTCCGTTAATGATATCTCCCTTATTAATCCTCGTATCGAAATGATGCACATGAGAAAAAAGGTTTAGAAATTAATTTCTACCAAGGCAGGTAGATTTAAATTAACGTTGGTTGTGTATATTTTTCGGAAGTGCAAAATCATGTTTCGGTTTCGTATAAACCCCCAGTCAGTTCAGGGATTTAGAAACAATATTTGCCCTAAAACCTATCAAGGACAGGTGTATTCTAAATACGAATCTTGGTGGAAATGCATCCAGTAGTTTCTAGCACTCACGTACATACGGCGTAATTAAGGAAGAAAATAATACAGTTAAGAATGTTGAAACTAATAGAAAATGGATTATAACTGAGGACAGCCGGATAACGACAAATATGTAAATGCCAAGTGAATGTATTGGAAAACCAAATGCCCCTCAATAAATTATGCTAGTGTGAGTTATGGATATAATAAAGCGGTAACAGAGGAGAAATTTAGGTCCAGTGATTCTTAGGTAAACAAATAAGAAGATGACTAATGGTGTTATTACTTAATCTATTCGAGGGCGGTTATAACCTCCAACGATATTCCGCCAGTATCCCGCAGATGAGCCGATTGACGCCTCTCTTGCCATCTACCCAAGGAACAACCACGAATTTAAAAGCATGATGAGGAAAATGGCAATACGTTACTTCCCTACTGGCATGCAGTCAGAGACGTTGCCATGGTAACCTGTAGGTTCGTTGTCGGTCTGTCGGTCACAAAATGCGGAGCATGATAGCAGCAGAAAATTGTAAATTTCTCCGTCATGTGAAGAGTAAGGTAAATTATGAACATAACGAAAGTTGTTTATAATGAAGAGACGTTTCACGTACGGTAAACGAAGTTTACAGAAAATCAATAGTATAAGAGAAAATGGAGGAAAACCACTGTGGTTTTCCTATAAACACCCCGTCTATTCAAATATTTTAAAATGATATGCATATCGAAACCTTTCCCGGGATGAGTATACTCTAAATATGAAGTTTGGCTGAGATCTATCCAGCCGTTTCGACGTGATGGTGGAAAAACCATTCTGGTTTTCCTATAAACCCCCGTCTATTGAAGGATTTTAAAATGATATGCATATCGAAACCTTCCTCGGGATGAGTTTACTCTAAATATGAAGTTTGGTTGAGATCTATCAAGCCGTTTCGACGTGATGGTGGAAAAAACATTCTGGTTCTGTTCAAAGATTTTAAAATGATATGCATGTCGAAACCTTCCCCGGGATGAGTATACTCTAAATACGAAGTTTGGTTGAGATCTATCCAACCGTTTCGACGTGATGGTGGAAAAACCATTCTGATTTTCCTATAAACCCCCGTCTATTCAAATATTTTAAAATGATATGCATATGGAAAACTTCCTCGGGATGAGTATGCTCTAAATATGAAGTTTGGTTGAGATCTATCTAGCCGCTTCGACGTGATGGTGGAAAAACCATTCTGGTTTTCCTATAAACCCCCCGTCTATTCAAGGATTTTAAAATGATATGCATATCAAAACCTTCCCCGGGATGAGTATACCCTAAATATGAAGTTTGGTTGAGATCTATCCAGCCGTTTTGACGTGATGGTGGAACAGACAAACAGACAAACGGAAACAATTTCATTTATATAGATTTACAAGAAATATAACTAAACTTTTCTTGAAGCTTGATTAATGGCACGCAGTTAATGCTGATATTGAAAGGTAGACTGAAGGTCTGTGGCGTATATACATTCATGCAAAGTGAGAGTCTTATATACACATTCAATCCTATCTTGATGAGATAGTCGGTTCCAATGAGAATGTCCTTGGATAGTCGAAAACTATCTGCTGAGTAATAACAAGTGTAACTCGTAGCGAGAGTTCGTATTAACAGGAAGCTAGTATTAGGCTTAGACTTGCGAGGAATTTGCATTAATATTCTTAATTAGCAGAGTGCTAAGATTGATGTCGGAGCACTGGGAGGACTTGAGGGAGTAGCAGAATGCTTGACTCGGGGCTCGACGTGGCTACGGGGATCAGGGAAAGTGAGGCAATGTCCAGAGGTGAGACCTCACGGCCAGAAATCAGTCCACCTGTTCAAACACATTTTAAAGTGAGTTGCGGTGTGGTCTGGTCGTTGGACACTGGGGTAGTCTTGGAGAGGCGTGGAACGTTGCTCCTTATATAGCGCTAGTTGACGTCACAGACGAGCATGCCAGGCGCAGTGGAGTCACCTCGTAGGCTCTGGAAAGATCGGTGATGCGGCGGGCTGCTGAGCTTGTAGGCGCGGAGTTTTAGGTGCGCAGGACACACACAACAAGTTCCATGAAGTGCACCATTTTATGAAGATATTCAGGTAAGGTTGCAGGAACCTGCTGATGATGTACTATGGACAGAGCAGTAGTGATCGAGGACTGGAGTGTAATAAGCGAATTGCAGAAGAGCAGGTGTTGGAGGATGTCGCCATCGAATAATTCAAAGAGTAGCCTACAGGAGATAGTGGTAATTCTTGAGATATGCCGAAAGGCATAGGGATGGAGGAATTTTGACAAAGGGAACCTCGAGAGTGCAATATCATTTCAATTAACTGTTTAAGTATGCATTTTTCCTCGATTTAATGAAGGCTAATAGAATTTCTATTTCGTTTTGTGACGGTACGATTCTATTTTTGCCATCTTACGTAAATGAAACTACCCGTGACGTGTTGCATAACCACAGACAAGGACATCTATAAGACGTATCGAAAAGAGCCGAATCAGAAGTTGCGAAATGGTACTTGAACAACACGCCAGGCTGAGTGGCTCAGGCGGTAGAGGCGTTGGCCTTCTGACTCCAACTTGGCAAATTCGATCCTGGCTCAGTCCGGTGATATTACAAGTTGGTCGAATACGTCAGCCTCGTGTCGGTAGATTTACTGGCACGTAAACGAACAACTGCGGGACAAAATTCCGGCACCTCGGAGTCTCCGAAATCCATCAATAGTAGTTAGTGGGATCTAAAATATTATTATTATTATTATTATTATTATTATTATTATTATTATTATTATTATTATTATTATTATTATTATTATTATTATTATTATTATTATTATTGTAGTAGTATTACCTTTTTCTTTCTTTCTTTAATAATCCGTTTACACTCGAGGGTTGGTTTTCTCTCGGACTCATCTAGGTATCACACCTCTACCGTATCAAGGGCAGTGTCCTGGACCGTGGGACTTTGGTTCGGGAGATACAACTGGGGAGCAGGACCAGTACCTCGCCCAGGCGGCCTTACCTGCTATGCTGAACAGCGGCCTTGTGAGGAGATGGGACGATCGTAATAAACGAGAAAGAGGAAAGAAAGCAGCCGTGGCCTTAAGTTAGGTACCATCCCGGCATTTTCCTGGAGAAGTGGGAAACCACGGAAAACCACTTCGAGGATGGCTGAGGCGGAATCGAACGGGGACCTCCAGGGGTGGCAGCTAATCACACTAACCATTACACCTCAGAGGCTGATATTATTATTATTATTATTATTATTATTATTATTATTATTATTATTATTATTATTATTCGGGTTTATCTGCGGAACGCAGAGAGGTGAAAGAAGGTGTGGGCTTGAATGGGTCTAACTACAATATCAAAAATGAATTTAAGTAAAGGTTATATTTCTTTTCAAAAAACAAACTTAACAATTTTTCACTTAGTGAAATAAGATAAAGACACTTCCGTACAAGCCATGAAGGCCCTTGGAGGAGTGGAAGGTAAAGGCTTCCACCATTGTTAACTGCGGCACGTGATGGGGTAGAGTGGTTAGCTCTACGCCCGACCGCCTTTGCCCCCAGGAATTAACTTAGTGAAATATCACTGACAAATTTGGGGATTATCATAGAGAACCCCAGAATAGGGAACTTTACAACTTTGGGCATCAAGCCCCTAGTTCACACATTTACAATTTCAAAAGTGGTATTATTTAGAGAACGATAGAAATCCCCCAAATTCAAGAGCACTTTGCTCCAACAAATTTACAGCCTTCCAGAGGCACTCCTCAATATATCAGTAGAATTTAGAAATTACAGAAAAGAGCTTACATGTTCTCCCACTTTAACCAATTTCTTACAGCCTATTCAAGGCAGCATTGCATCAATAATCTTATAATTTCTGACCCCTCTAGGTCCATATTACACTTTTACAGTATTTACACAGGGGTATAATTTACCCAACTACTGGGTCTTCGCGGAAAGAAGAACAGGTTAAATTAATGGCCCGGACACAAAATGAATGGAGGCGTACACTTGCACTCCTAGAACATTACATATAAAACCCTAATTGGGCTCTTGGCCCGATGATGCAAAGGCTAATCCCAAGCTACTGAGGTGACTCGAATGAAAGTTAATTGAATGCATTACAGGAAAAAAAAAAACAGTTACAAAATCGTAGTCACCTCAAAACAAGTTGAAGGGGAACTCGAGAGGGCAACGCACTCTCTATAACTGAATTGCAGTTAAAGACTTTATGACATTTTACATTAGCCGAAAGCAAATTTACATTTTAGAAAACAGGTTACGTAGTTAGAAACTAGAACCCTCCCCTCGTGTAAGTCTGCGGAGGTAGCTACAGAAAAATAAATCTAGTGGTCATTACCTTGGCTGATGGTCTACCTGGCGAAGAATGAGGCGCCTCGCCTCCTGTCTTAACACACACACACACACATACTCTCAGAAATACGGCGATCAAGAGACAAGGTAGCCGGAAAGGCCGCAGCTTATATACACGAGGGGACGGTTCTAGAGTGTTCTGGACTAATCCGGATACACCCTCTTGATTTTATTGGCAGAATCAAAAGTTATACCCAAACCACTAACAAGAAGCCTGTGATAGGCTGAAAACTAATTACAGAAAATTCCTATTGGCCAGATTCAAAACTGGCGGAATGAGAAAGAAGTGTGGCAAACCTTGAAATATATAATAAAAATAAAATGAATGAAAGTTAATTTACTCGAGAAAACCCATGAACACAAAATTTCTTTCAATAACAAATTCTTTTACCTTGCACCAGAGTGCATGACCTCAGTTTTTGTAATGACATGTATGGGGAAATGTCCAAACTTCTTGATGTACACCAAAACAAAACAAGACAAATCCAATCAGTTTGGGAAACTTAGAAATTACAAACTTCTCAATTATTCAGTAGTGACATCTTCTGTTAATGTCCCGACTTCATACAGTGACAGTTTCACGTTTGTTTGCTAGATAGAGTTCATTAAGGCGCTTCTTTTGAATGAGCGGAGTTGAGGTGTACCTCCCGGTACAATTGTTGTTGTTATTATTATTATTATTATTATTATTATTATTATTACTTGAACATACCAAACTCAGTTTTCTGCTTTCTTTGAAAAATAATGAACTACCCAGACGATCATTTCAGCGGTGACTATCTCGTTTCGAGCATTCCACTATTCAGTTTTAGTCTAACAAGTGAAGGTCAGCATGCGGTCTTCTAGAAAAGTGTTCAAATTTTGAGGATTTGCCCGTCATAAAAAATATATTAGCCCTCTTCGAGCGTTTTTGCTACTGGGCCATATTTTGTTCAAAATTTAACGTTTTGTTTTTTCGAGTTTAGAATACAGAAAGTTTAGCTTAATGGTGGAGCAGTGTGGAAAAGACGGAAGGGTTCTTGTGTAGTTGCATTAGATTCGGTGCATTGCGAATTAACGTAGCGTCGCAGACGCGCTGCATTTAAATTCTAACAAATGAAACCTACGACCCGTTCAAGCAACAAGGACGAATGATGATTTAAAATATTGCAAACAGCTCTAAAACAAAAGGGACCGCAGGAAATACATTACTGAAGAATGAAAAGAAAAAAGGGATCTATCAGTAGAACAAAGAAATGCGCTGATCAAGGTCGGACTCGAACTCAGAATTTTCATTTCCCAATGTCAATGTGCTAGCGACTACGCCACAGACACAAGGAGCACGTACTTGCGAAAATAAGTCTACACAAGTTTGAGGAGAGGTTTCAAATGTTAAATTTTGAATAAAATAAGATCGATTGGCAAAACGCTTGAAGAGGGCTAAAATATATTTTGCTGTGGTGAGTATTTCAGATGGTTGAGGCACTGCCTTCTGACCCCAACTTGGCAGCTTCGATCCTGGATCAGTCCGGTGGTATTTGAAAGTGCTCAGCCGCATGTTGGTAGATTTATTGCCACGTAAAAGAACTCCTGCGGGACTAAATTCAGGCAGCTCGGCGTCTCCAAAAACAATAAAAGTAGTAAGGACGTAAAGTCAACATCATTATTGTACCGAAGGTACACCCGCCCCGTGCGTTTAAAACAAGCGCCTTGTAGAAGGCCATCTATAACATAAATCTGAAACTCATTTCGGAAATAGTTTGAACTTTCATCGACAGATGTCTCTACTATCAATTTATGTGTGCCCTCTGGGGCGAGGATGAACAATTAATTTTTAAAGTAATTTTGCGTGTCAAGGTTTCCTAAACTGACTAGTTTATTGATTGTTTTTGGTGTTCTAAGGTTATCAGCACTTTTATCTCTTACCGCCAGGTAGCCAGTAGGAAATTTCTTTAAGTAACCAATCAGAGTTTTTTAATATTTATTTGATTGTCAGATGGAAATTGTGGGTGTGTCAGGGCTTCGGCCCATAGAAATATAGAACTTTCCTCTCCGCTATAAAAGGTGGGACATTTCGGGCCATGTGGTCTTTCGATCGCTCTAGTCAAGCAATCAAGAGGTTTATAGTGTGTTCGTAGCGGAGGCAGAGGAAGGGCTGCCTCGTCCATCTCCCAGAAGTCCATCAGCTCAAGGTAATATCAGACTCCGTTCAACGATGTAGCAGTCTTTGAAAGCTAGCTCGAGGGGAAGGTTTCAAGTTCTTTCATAATGTAACTTATATTTCTCACCGTAAATTCTCAATCTAGTCTAATGAACTTCATCGAACTTAGGGAATACCAGAGGGTTCTCACTCTTGAACTTGGTGACTATGATTTGTAATCTTTAAAATCTACTTTCTCTCCATCTAGTTTACCTCCGTAGTATAGGCTTAGTCTCTGTAACTTCGGCCATAAGCCCACATAGGGTTTCAATGATGTTGTGGTGAATTCCAAAGGAGTGCAAGAGTTCGCCTCCTAACATTTTGATTTTCGGCCAATAAAACCTTAACCTTTTTCTGTTTTAGCCAAGACCAGGTAGAATGGGCACCTATTGCCCCTGTTAAATTTCACTATTTTCATTCTATTTCCCTATGTAATTTCGACTGTTGAGCAAATAAGACAATGTCTACTGTAGGTTTCTGTTAAATATAGATCGTGCCTTAAAGAAAGCCTGGTACTTGTAAATATTCGAGAATAGTCTCCTAGTGAGTAATTGTGTAGAGCAAAGACGCACCGAGATCGATAGCTGCAGTCGCTTAAGTGCGGCCAGTATCCAGTATTCGGGAGATAGTGGGTTCAAACCCCACTGTCGGCAGCTCTGAAAATGGTTTTCCGTGATTTCCCATTTTCACACCTGGCAAATGCTAGGGCTGTACCTTAATTAAGGCCACGGACGCTTCCTTCCCACTCCTAGCCCTTTCCTGTCCCATCGTCACCAAAGACCTATCTGTGTCGGTGCGACGTAAAGCAACTAGCAAAAAAAAAAAATTGAGCTCCGTCTCTTTGAGTATTGAAGGGAGCAATGGCGCTCTTGTTAAATTTGTAACGGGGGATCTTGAAGCTCATGTTGCTAAATTATCTGATTATTCTACATTTTTTCTTGTACTGTTTCTCGAGCTCACGAGCTAGACCTTGTACCTGATTATTTGTTATTTGCTTAGCAAAGTGTAAAGTTTGAAAAGAAAAAACAATCAGAAAATATATTTCAAATTTTAAAATTTTAAATTGCAAGTTAATTTTATTTCTGTTCACCCATTCATGTCCACCATGATATCTCCGTGACAATTATTATTAATGAAGGTCAAATCCTCAAAATTTGAACAATTTTCTAGAAAAACACATGCCGACCAACCCCTTGTAAGATTAATATGAACTTTACTTATATAATCCAAAAGGAATCCTACCTGCTGTGGAACAGAAACATCCTGGCTCTGACGAACAGAGAGGAAGGATCAGTACACTAGACTCTGGATATTCACGTCCAATTCACCTTTCTCCAGCACGTTTTACTGCGCCAGGGTATGTTACCGTGCCTCAGGCCGACTCCATTTAATGACGTAGTAAAATGACATCCAGCAAGGGGGGTGAGTGAGGGGGAGAAAGTGTTGGCTTTAAAGGTCTAATGAAAATGAAACTGGATGTTATGATCGAGGTAATAGCTATTTTCTTCCACTCGTATTAACAAAAACGCTATTGAATTATTGGCACATGTGCAGGCAATTTCAGTTAACACGAATATCTAGTAAATTCTGCGTTGTTTCTACAAGCTGGTTTATTCCTCATAGCTACTCGCTTGGTGTAAGAATAATAATAAAAACAATTGTGCTGATATTTGCAATAAGATCGGTGGAGCCAGACGGTGTAGCTCAGACAATAAAGCGTTTACTTTGTAACTGCTGTTGGTGCTGGTTCGATAGTGGCTTATGTCAGGGGTATGTAACTTGTTGTTTGAGGACGAGTCAAATGATAACCTTAAAATTGTACTTATACAGGAGAGAGAAAAATCAGTGTGTAAAATTTCAACCGAAAATTCATTTTAGCACTTTTGTTATGTTTAGGTGGAGTAAATGCACTGTTATGCAAAGTATTTCTGTTAAAAGTTTCGTAATTTAAGAAATAGTGAAGAAAAAATAATGGACTTGGTACTTTCTGGCACTTCAACTCTAAACACTTCCATCTTAAAGCCATAAACAATAACGGAAATTACTTATTTACAGTTAAGACACAGATATATAAAATAAAATCATCGAACACAACAAAGTAAATTAAACGAAGTGTTCCGTTGCTGCTAATCACTTGCCCTGGAAATGGCTTCTCATTGGCTGCATGCACATGTTATCTTTTGACCAATTCACCTCGTGGGATTTGGTACTTATTGGCATCAAACGTGATTTTCTTCGCCCTATTTGACATGGATTTTGGCTATTTTGACTCAATTTTTCATTCATATTATGGAGGTTCCTGTAACTTCCGTGGCTCACCCCGCTAAGTTCCGTGGTTCAAATCCCGGTCACTCCACGTGAGATTTATGCTGGACAAAGTGAAGGCGGACATGTTTTTCTCCAGGTACTTCCATTTTCCCTGTCATCTTTCAATCCAGCAACAATCTCCAATATCATGTCATCTGTCAGTCATTAATCATTGTCCCTTAGAAGTGCGACAGGCTTCGGCAGCCGGTACAATTCCTATTTTCGCCTCTAGATGGGGGCTTCGTTCATTCCATTGCTGACCCGGTCAAATGATTGAAAACAGGCTGTGGATTTTCATTATTATGGAGCTTCATACACACTTATATTTTCAATCATCATATCAATTTTGAATATCTTGGATTTGGTAGACTTCGGAAATAAACTTCTAAAATGTCGCACCACGGCTCTGTCCTGTAGCAGCACTGTTACAAAAGCTTTAACGAATATACTATAGGCGGCAGCACTGTGCAGGCAAGTAAACACTATTAGGCCCCTTTCATACGAAGCAACTAGCGGCGGCGATCGCCTGTACGGAAAACAGGTCTACTCCCCATTTCTGAGTGAGGAACTGCTTCTGCTTGCTTTGCTAATCCAAAAGAAGAAGATCAATAAAAGCAGGGTAAGAGCAATGAAGGCGTATCCTCCACCACAGAGGTCGTACACAGGATTTGATGAGTCAATGCCCTTTGTATTTGTAGCTGATGAGGGATTTGGTCTTTCTCGGCATATACTGTGACCATATGCGGGCACTTTTCTGAGTGTAAAGAAGCGCGTCTTTTAATTACAGACTTTCAACGGCACGCAGGTACATTGAATGTACCTTTGGAATGCTTGCAAACAAATGGCGTATTTTCCATAGACCAGTGGATGTTGACACCACACTAGCAGAGGACATAGTGAAAGTGTGTTGTGTTTTGCATAATTTTGTACGAGAGAGGTATGGTGTTCAAATCGAAGATACTTTGACAGTAGATGGATTGTTTGAAATGGGCCCTGCTTCAGGACCTACATCAAGGCTTGCCAGAAATTTGCGAGACAAGTTTGCCAACTATTTTATCAGTGAGGAAGGTGCAGTTTCATGGCAAATAGATCGTATTTAGAGACATAAGTATTGTGTCTAGAGTGCTATAAAGATCATAGATGGACACCAAAAACACATTGTACTTTACATGCGTTTAGTAATTTTCAATTTGCCAATGGGCTCTTTTTAATAACATTAGTTAAGTAGTGATGATCGTTTATCTTCATCATATTGCTATCTTGCTTAGCATGTAAATCTCCTTCATGATTGAAACTTTTCACTACAATAAAAATAATTGAAGCAAATAGTGAATGAAATACTCTTTTCTGAATATACTCGGTAATTTAGAGAATTGTTTTGCTAAATTGAGTTTTCTTGTAACAAATTAACAAAAGGTGGTACGTAAAATATAAGGAAAACGCTTACTTATCTCATTTCTCTCTGCTGGTGTTTTGTCATCAAACTCGCAAAGAACCTCAATATAATGCTACGTCATGCGTTTCTTCGTTCACTTTTCCATACTCATCGACTGAAGCGTTCCAAATCGTGGGGTATTTTTCAACTCCATATGTCAGGTCTTCCGTTTCACTTGTTCATCTGTTAATCTAATTAATTAATGTCGTATGGCCTCCGGAGAGGCCTAGTGCAGGTCTTTTTCTAGTAGACGGTCTATTAGGCGACCTGCATTTCTGTGAAGATGAGGGACCTACCTAGGATGATTTCTAATGTTGAATACGCTACACACGCCCAGCCCCCCGAGCCATTGGAATTAACCAATTAAGGTTAAAATCCCCGACCCGGCCGAAAAACGAACCCGGGACTCTCTGAACCGAAGGCCAGTATGCTGACCATTCAGCCAACGAGTCGGACTGTTAATCTAATAAGGCTACTTTTTTCCACGTTTGCACTCATATCTGACAATGAACGCAGTAGCTTGTTATTCAGGACTTCCTAAATTACAGGAACTGGATCAAACTGGAGTGGACAGTAAGAAAATAGCGGCAACCAGTGGCACCGTGTGAAAGATCTCATTCGAAATAATGCTTCACCTCGAGTGGCTGCGACTCACGGTGGCGGCCGCTAGCTGCGCGAGTGAGCGACTGTAGGCGACTGCAGTCGCCACGTATGAAAGCTCTCATTTAAAATAATGCTCCGCTGAAAGTTGCCACTAGTCGCCTCGTATGAAAGGGCCCATAAAGTGCCAGAGTAGCAATGACCGCCCCAGTTTAGACATATACGAAGGAAGGACTACAGACTGTTATTCGGTTTTAGAGCAGTAACTTAAATTTTTCGAGGAATGACGAAACAGTATGGTGATGCATACGTGTCACCATATACGAGACAATGCTCGTCCTCTTACTGTCCCTACAACCGTTGCAAACATCCGAGACCTGCATCCTGCATTTACTAGTGATTACCATATGTTTGGGCCAATCAAGAAGGTACTGGGAGGACTAACATTGCTGTACCGGAGACTATGTAGAGAAACTCACACCGCTGTGCACCACCTTCACCCAATATAATACATTTAAAAAATGATTTCTACTCGGCCTCGTAGCTGTGTGTATCACAGCCAGGCAGGGGTTTTCAAACAATGGCAGACGACCCCAATGGGGAGGGAGAAGACATGGAAAGTGTGCCGTAGCATACTTTCCTGCTATTCCAAATTAAAACTGATCTAATACGTATGAGAGAAAAAAGTCACAAGTAGAAGAGTTTCTGTTGAACAAAAGCTCCATGAATTTCAATACAAATTATATTCATCACCAGCACTTACTAAAAACCTGTTGATCGCTTGTTAACAGCTGTAATCTCGTTCAGGCAGTCCAGTGCGGGCGTATTTGAAAGCAGCGTGACATCTTATTGGCGACTGGCAGGGGACAGCAATAGTTTCTCAAACTTCATGTCCGGCTCCACGGCTAAATGGTTAGCGTGGTGGCCTTTGGTCACAGGGGTCGCGGGTTCGATTCCCGGCAGGGTCCGGAATTTTAACCATAATTGGTTAATATCGCTGGCACGGGGCTGGGTGTATGTATCGTCTTCATCATCATTTCATCCTCATCACGACGCGCAGCGGGAGTCAAATCAAAAGACCTGCATCTGGCGAGCCGAACTTGTTCTCGGACACTCCCGGCACTGAAAGCCATACGCCATTTAATTTAATTTAATTTCATCAAACTTCGTAGTGATAAGGGTAATGCCCGTTAGAGGTTACATGGTCAAGTGCTTTCAACGCCTCAGACCGCACTAAATACCGGTAGGACCTTATGATATTGAAGAGTTGCTTGTTATGAAATTGTACCAAATTTTGATCAATCAATCAATACTGATCTGCATTTAGGGCAGTCGCCCAGGTGGCAGATTCCCTATCTGTTGCTTTCCTAGCCTTTTCCGAAATGATTTCAAAGAAATTGGAAATTTATTGAACATCTCCCTTGGTAAGTTATTCCAATCCCTAACTCCCCTTCCTATAAATGAATATTTGCCCCAGTTTGTCCTCTTGAATTCCAACTTTATCTTCATATTGTGATCTTTCTACTTTTATAGACGCCATTCAAACCTATTCGTCTACTAATGTCATTCCACGCCATCTCTCCGCTGACAGCTCGGAACATACCACTTAGTCGAGCAGCTCTTCTTCTTTCTCTCAATTCTTCCCAACCCAAACATTGCATCATTTCTGTAACGCTACTCTTTTGTCGGAAACACCCAGAACAAATCGAGCTGCTTTTCTTTGGATTTTTTCCAGTTCTTCAATCAGGTAATCCTGGTGAGGGTCCCATACACTGGAACCATACTCTAGTTGGGGTCTTACCAGAGACTTATATGCACTCTCCTTTACACCCTTACTACAACCCCTAAACACCCTCATAACCATGTGCAGAGATCGGTACCCTTTATTTACAATCCCATTTATGTGATTACCCCAGTGAAGATCTTTCCTTATATTAACACCTAGATACTTACAATGATCCCCAAAGGGAACTTTCACCCCATCAACGCAGTAATTAAAACTGAGAGGACTTTTCCTATTTGTAAAACTCACAACCTGACTTTTAGCCCCGTTTATCAACATACCATTGCCTGCTGTCCATCTCACAATATTTTCGAGGTCACGTTGCAGTTGCTCACAATCTTGTAACTTATTTATCACTCTATAGAGAATAACATCATCCGCAAAAAGCCTTACCTCCGATTCCACTCCTTTACTCATATCATTTATATATATAAGAAAACATAAAGGTCCGATAACACTGCCCTGAGGAACGCCCCTCTCAACTATTACAGGGTCAGACAAAGCTTCACCTACTCTAACTCTCTGAGATCTATTTTCTAGAAATATAGCAACCCATTCAGTCACTCTTTTGTCTAGTCCAATTGCACTCATTTTTGCCAGTAGTCTCCCATGATCCACCCTATCAAATGCTTTAGACATGTCAATCGCGATACAGTCCATTTGACCTCCAGAATCCAAGATATCTGCTATATCTTGCTGGAATCCTACAAGTCGAGCTTCAGTGGAATAACCTTTCCTAAAACCGAATTGCCTTCTATCGAACCAGTTATTAATTTCACAAACATGTCTAATATAATCAGAAAGAATGCCTTCCCAAAGCTTACATACAATGCATGTCAAACTTACTGGCCTGTAATTTTCAGCTTTATGTCTATCACCCTTTCCTTTATACACAGGGGCTACTATAGCAACTCTCCATTCATCTGGTATAGCTCCTTCGGCCAAACAATAATCAAATAAGTACTTCAGATATGGTACTATATCCCAACCCATTGTCTTTAGTATATCCCTAGAGATCTGATCAATTCCAGCCGCTTTTCTAGTTTTCAACTTTTGTATCTTATTGTAAATGTCATTGTTATCATACGTAAATTTTATTACTTCTTTGGCCTTAGTCTCTTCCTCTATCTCGACATTATCCTTGTAACCAACAATCTTTACATACTGCTGACTGAATACTTCTGCCTTTTGAAGATCCTCACATACACACTCCCCTTGTTCATTAATGATTCCTGGAATGTCCTTCTTGGAACCTGTTTCTGCCTTAAAATACCTATACATACCCTTCCATTTTTCACTAAAATTTGTATGACTGCCAATTATGCTTGCCATCATGTTATCCTTAGCTGCCTTCTTTGCTAGATTCAATTTTCTAGTAAGTTCCTTCAATTTCTCCTTACTTCCACAGCCATTTCTAACTCTATTTCTTTCCAGTCTGCACCTCCTTCTTAGTCTCTTTATTTCTCTATTATAATAAGGTGGGTCTTTACCATTCCTTACCACCCTTAAAGGTACAAACCTGTTTTCGCATTCCTCAACAATTTCTTTAAACCCATCCCAGAGTCTGTTTACATTTTTATTTACCGTTTTCCACCGATCATAGTTACTTTTTAGAAACTGCCTCATACCTGCTTTATCAGCCATATGGTACTGCCTAACAGTCCTACTTTTAAGACCTTCCTTTCTATCACATTTATTTTTAACTACCACAAAAACAGCTTCATGATCACTAATACCATCTATTACTTCAGTTTCCCTATAGAGCTCATCTGGTTTTATCAGCACCACATCCAAAATATTTTTCCCTCTGGTTGGTTCCATCACTTTCTGAATCAGCTGTCCTTCCCATATTAACTTATTTGCCATTTGTTGGTCATGCTTCCTGTCGTTCGCATTTCCTTCCCAATTGACATCTGGCAAATTCAGATCTCCCGCTACAATCATATTTCTTTCCATGTCGTTTCCCACATAGCTGACTATCCTATCAAATAATTCCGAATCCGCATCAGTGCTACCCTTTCCCGATCTGTACACTCCAAATATATCAAGTTGCCTATTATCTTTAGAAATGAGCCTTACACCTACAATTTCATGTGTCTCATCTTTAACTTTTTCGTAGCTTACAAATTCTTCTTTCACCAGAATGAAAACTCCCCCTCCCACCTTTCCTATCCTATCTCTACGATACACACTCCAGTGCCGTGAGAAAATTTCTGCATCCATTATATCATTTCTCAGCCATGATTCAACTCCTATTACAATATCTGGTAAATATATATCTATTAAATTACTTAATTCTATTCCTTTCTTTACAATACTTCTACTGTTCAACACTAACAATTTTATGTCATCCCTACTTGATTTCCAGTTCCCTGTTCCCTTATCACCGCTCCCTAGGCCATCCCGTTTCCCTGAATGTACCTCCCTATTACCCTTCCAAACAAATTTCCTAACTTATACGTACCACTGCGGTTTAAATGAAGGCCATCCGAGCGCAGATCCCTTTCTCCTACCCACCCATTAGGATCTAGAAATTTCACTCCCAGTTTCCCACATACCCACTCCATAGTCTCATTTAAATCCCCAATCACCCTCCAGTCAGTATCCCTCCTACACAGTATTCCACTAATAACAATCTCCGCTTTCTTAAACTTCACCCGTGCTGCATTTACCAGATCCCACACATCTCCAACTATGTTGGTACTTTTATCAGCTTGCCTTACGTTGTTGGTACCAACGTGAAACACTACCACCTTCTCCTTCCCCTCCTCCCTCTCTTCTACTTTCCTCAACATCTGCCTCAACCTAATTCCTGGATAACATTCTACCCTGGTTCCCTTTCCTCCACACACTTTCCCCACGTGTCTAACGATGGAATCCCCAATGACCAGAGCCTCAACCCTACCCACCTCATTTGATCCCCTCCCCTCCTGGTCAGCCCTATCTTTCCTGATAGCTGCAGAAGCTACTTCCTCGTCCCTTTTCTCCTTCCCATGACCTTGTTCCACCTGTCTTTTCCTATCCTCTACTCTACATTTCCCTTTCCTACCTTTTCCCTTCCTCCTACTTCCACGCATCTCAGCAACAGTTCCCTGTCCCTCATCTTCCCTCTGTTGGTCTACCTGGAGTGACTCGTACCGATTTCGCACAGACACCTGTCCTGAATTCTGATCCTGAATAGAGCCCTTGGCCTGCAATCTCCTTCCCCTTAGAACATTAGACCACCTGTCTTCTACAACTCCTCCCTTTCCTTCCCCTCCCTCTTGTACACCTACTGTAACCTGTATATTGTTTGAGGGAGTCCTATCTTCCTTCCCGTCTTCTGTGAGAATCCTAATTATCTCCCTCAAACTTTCCAACTCCTCCCTCATACCCCTCAATGCCTCACCACACCCACAATAAGTACACTCGCGCTCCTTAGCCATTCTTTACGGGGGGAAAATTTTAAATTAAAAAAATAAAATAACTTATTTGCAAAAAAATAAATGAACGGAGGGATATATTGTCTGGGATAGTACACAACAATAAGGTAATTAATATACGACTACACTACAATACTACTTAGTCGTGCTCTATTATTTTTTATTTTTATTTTTTTATCCTACAACCCCTAACAGGATAAAAGCTGCTGTTAATTACTGAATATCGAAAGTAATACACAAGAACTACACAATTCCAAACTGCAATTAAGCCTATCCTAATTTCAAAGCACACTAAATTCTAATAGGATATTACTCGTATACTACTGTACAGTACACTACAGTAATTTTTAAACTACTTTCAGACGTATCTTAATTACGATACCGGTACCGTACCGTATGTCACTACTAAGCACAACAGAAATGAAATTTGCAAGAACTACTGTACTCAAAGATTACCAACGAAGCTAAATGCTTAGACAAATTATTATTAGTATTACGGTCTAATAGATATACACGAAAGATAACACACGAATATAGCACGCAAGATACGGCACTATCTAAATGTACTGTATCTATACTACAATGTATCTACACTACACTACACTGCGTTTGGTTAAATGCTTAAGTATCAAAAGGATTGCCGTACACGAAGAAAAACACGAATATAACTGGCAAGATTCTATCTAATATATTATACCTTATCTTCACTACAATTCTACTGAAATGTGGTTATGTGATTATTACAGCTGGTGGATTACTATTATTTTCCCTACTCCACGGGACGGAGAAAAAAAAGTGTCCTTAATTAGGCCTACTGAAAAATACGAGGTTGTCTACAATAATTTCTCAAATATTTCTATCAAAACTACTGCTACTACTCCAGGGACTTGAACTGCAATTACTGGGATATATGAACTTTATTATTATTAGCTAACCGCTCATAAATACTGAAAGATCGAGGGAGCGAAATATAAATTACGGATACTAACTACCTACTCAGAAGTACAAATGAATGGAATACAAGGTCAGCTGATTTTTATTTATATTTACTTGACTACACTACACCCTTTGTTCACGACTGTAGCCAACAATGCAATATTTGAATATGAGGAGCGACAATAATCAATAACAATACGACTGTTAACTATTACCGTGTAATCTCTTTAACTTCTTTTTAAATGGAAGTTTACAGGCGTATCGTGTTTTTTAATGTAGTAAATTATTACCTTCGCGATAGTTTGAACGTATATCTATACGAAATACCGGAGAAGTTGCTGCAGAAGTTACGGTACTATTCCTTATGATAATCTGCCTTTGTAAGTACAACCAACGAATCTACAGATATTTACAAATATTTTTAAAGTTAATATTGTTACCTAAAGTATTACCTAAACCTAAATTCGAAACAAGGTGCACCTAGCTAGCCTACTTAACCTAGAAAACGTAATTTACTGAAGACCAACTGAATTACTTGTTACAAAATTTAAATAATTATTACTACTCCCAATTTCTACCAACAAGCACTAAACACCACTATATAAACAGCACTAAATGAATTAGATATACACAAAATTAAGCTATTTCAATAGGTTTTCACTACTTTATCACTACAATAATCTCAGGAAACAGGTAGATTCGTCACACTGATCTTTGATATTTAACATATTAAATAAAATTTTCGTTAGAGAGGAAAATTAGTTACACGTTATTTAAATATCGAAGTGTTCAAGCTCTACTTAATAGTCAAAACCGAATATGGATTTTGTTAAGTGACGGTGATCTTGCCATTGATTATAGCTAAATCTTTTTATCTCTTACGTAGAAAATTTCTAATCTTATTTAGTACTTGAAAATTTAATATTTGCAATCCATGTAATTCAATTATAGTTTCCTTTTGGGAACATCATTTTTCTAATACTTTAACATTGCATCCAAGTGAAAAATTTATTTTAAAAATATTTTAGACCTCAAATTTTGACACGTAGTAGGCTTACACACAAGAACACAAGTGAGATGAATAAAAATTGAAACTACAGTATGAGTTAAATTTTGATCAAGAATTTAGGCTCGGAAGGGGGTCCTTGCAGTTCTTTCTCCCGTAAGACGGAGAGGACCAAACGTATCATATTTGAGAACCTTTGCTGTAAGGCATAAAAGATTACTTAAAAATTAAATGAATTCAATTAGCTGCCTTAATGATCAGTGGCGAAAGAGCAAGGAATAATAAATAAATTTTATAACACAGATAGAATGTTTTTTGTAACACTGAGATGTTTTTTCTCTAGTGCATGTTTTTAAGTGCAGGGTATGTCCGAGGACATGTTCCCAATACACCCGGTGGGTTGAGTTGTGTATGTTTAGCTGTGTGAAGTTGCTGTCTGTGGATATTGAACCCTTTGGTCCACACTGAAAGATACCTACCTTCCTTACCTATCAGCAAAATTTCATGAGATCTGTTCCTTGGATCATATCGGGTTCTTCGTCACTTGCTGAGGTAAAGGTAGGGTTCAGTAGGCCTGTTTAAAAATATTCCTATTTATTTCAGTAATCTCTGAAGAATTAATCATTTATCATCGGTATCATTGGCATCCAATCGTGTCCACTGGACACCACAATCATTTTACGCAGAAAGTCAGAACACTGGTGTGAGCCTTTGACATAACTGCCTGATGGGCACCTTTACTAGAAACCATTGTCTCAATTATTAATTAAAGAAAGGAAAGTCTGGAAATTCTTAAATTCGGCTTCCATGTGAAACTACATGTACCATCATAGTGATTCTTTATGGTCCAGTCCTCGTAACACGAACTCTGGACTCTGGGTATAATTAAGGCAGTCCAATACGTGCGTGCCACACAGTGGTTATACGGTATGGACCCTTAATTGAATCGATGTGACCTGCGACTATGTCATGGACCAACATCTAAACTTCTAAGTTACTTTAAAGTCATTGCGGATGATGACCGCAAGGAAAATGATGCTACGGTGGCATATGACCCTACTCTAAGTCATTGAGGTTGATGACCCCACGACCATCCAAGTTTCTAAGCTGAAGGCTAAACACAATTAAGTTACATCGTTTGATGACCAAAGTTTCCACTTTACTAACCCCAGCGCGTTTACTGCTCCATCAATCAAAGTCAAATAATGCAACAACAACAATTCTCACAATACTTTGTGGCAGTAAAATCCAGTACCTTCGGATATGTCCCCTTAATCGTTACGTTAACATTTACATATTCCCCTGAAAAATAAACGAAGATTTCCAGAATGCATCTTCAAGTTATTCGCTTGATTTAAAGTTATTTCAAAATACGTTTCCACTGAATTTAATAATTAAATAAATTTAAATGATTGAATGAAATCTTAATGAACAACAATTCTATCTCCGCGGATGAATGGTTTCTTTCACAAGTCCCTACACAAGTCTTGACGTAGTTCATTTTAATCATGTTGGATGTGTATCGTCGGTTATTTGTCCCTGTAGTTGGAAAAAAATTACATCATTTATTTCCTGTATTTACCTTGTTTCGTGACATCACACTTTAATTTAATTTAATTTAATACTAACCATTATTACTACTTGGATAACCCTGATAATTAAGTACAAAACCATAAGTAACTCGCCGTACAATGTAAACCGATTACGATGTCAAATCTTGTCATAACATTTCCGTGAAGCTTTGTGCGCTCTTCATAAACAAAACAATCATCATTACCATCGCTCTATATTTTGGACAACGCTGAAATTGGCTAACCTCGCTCATTATACTCTAAGTTCGTGGTCTCAAATGTACATTACAGTCTCAAACAAATTTACAGTATCCAATAACACACACGTTATTTCCGGATGAATATTTCAACTAGATCCAACAGTTAACGTTATCCCCTGCCAAGAAATGCAATCTCGTTTCAATGCGTAACACACTCTGCACGTTCCGTTATTCGAGCTGCGAACTCCTATCAGCTGACGACATTGAGACACGAACCCCGCTCTGCTGTGATATGAAACATCTGTTTCGTCTTGCCTGACTGGCCTCTCAGAATGAAACCTTTAACTTCGCCGACATAATTAAACAAATACGATATTTCTGACCAGCAAAATGCACATAGATTATACTTCAAAATGCCCTACAATAATTGTACACGTCGCAAATTAATACAGGCATGGATTCTCTAGTCTACTTTCCATCCCAAACATTACACAAAATCTCCCTCGGACTTATACATATCCTGACACATTTACAGGCTTCCAATCACCTGATTCACAAATCCTATCTCAACTCATACGGCAAATCTGAACTCTCGTCTCAACTCGACGGCTCTCACTGACAAAAAAAAAAAAAAAAAAAAAAAAAAAAAAAAAAAAAAAAAAAAAAAAAAAAAAAAAAAACTGGAATAAAAATACTTAGAATCCACGACGCATAATATGCACGAATACATTAATAATGAACACTTCGCATAATGCTCTCGTATTTTCAAAACTGAATTTTCACCAAAATGACTGTCAAAATTCTACAATTTTTATTGTCAGGCAGACACAGTTTAAATGGACATAGAATAACGTTTCACTTCGTGACAAAATTTACCACTCTATATTCTCAACCCGACAGCGCGCTTCCACTCAATTGAAAATGGGCAACCATGGATTTCTTACACCATTAACGTCAAAAAATTCAAACAGAAAAAGTGTATCTCAATTTAACATCACAAAAGTATAGGCAATAAATTCACGGAAATCGACGATCTACTCTGGACGTGATATCACTTCGAAGCCCTCACTAATAACTTTTACATGTAACACGGTACTCGCAATATTTTAAAATTTATCCAAGCAGAAAATAAAACCGATGACCTTTCGTCATATTTTGACATTCGCCAAAAACATATGGGTGAACAACTGCGTCATAAAAACCCATTTCAAATGCACATAAGTTTGACATCACAAAACAAGGTATAGTAGGTGGTAGGATGGCAAGGCACCTACCTTAGATTTTCGTCGGATTCCATCCTTCGGCTCACCCGTGACCTTCCGTCGCTTATCTAGCCATTTTACATTTCTGGCTGTATATCATAATATTTATTTATTTTCCTGGAAATAAAACATAAAAAAAGAAATACCCTTCACACGTGTCTCCGTTGATCGCACTCGACTGATGGTAGTTACTGCCCGCACACGAATTACTTCTACAACACAAAAAATATTTTACCACTCTCTACTTCTGCAGTATCTTGACCGCCCTTTATATAAGACTACTTTTGCTCAAACAAAATCCACTTGGATTCAAGGCCCCAGCCACATCGGCCAAAATCTGTTCGTAGGACTTAGTCTACTTTTGTTGCTTGATCCAGTCATTTTACCTTCGCCGCCAAGAAAATTTGCCTAACTTTCCTGACTTAAATGAACCGTATTTAAAAGAGTTTGGATGTAACCACATACTTGCTACATGGCTATTGGTAGTGTTCCTGGACATTTAAAATTTATACTTATTAATTTAACTGGTTAGATGACCTCATTTGATAGGCACTGCTTTTCTGTCGACTTCGCGTTGGGACGCTAGACACGCGCGCCCTTCTAAAATAATCCCCAGAAATGGCTTAGCAGTCTCAACTCTGTCTTGCTAAAGACCAATTGTCTTATAGATAAATACAGGACCATCATTATATTTCATTCACCACTAATTCTTTCATTTAATTATATTTATTCGACATAAACCTTCTTCGGTATCCTTCCACAGCCGACACGTGCGGATGACGTCACATCTCAGAGCATGGGACGGAAAGTAGCTACCTCCTTGCCACGTGTCACTCCCGTGATATCAAGAAATGTTCAGAAATGTAGTAACTTTTCATACTTAAAATTCTTAGGGCACAAAGGTCATGGGTTAAATATAGATGTATTTGTACGGACTAGGAATGGGAAGGAAGCGGCCATGGCCTGAAGAAAGGTACCATCCCAGCACTTGCTGCAGTCACTGAAGTGTGGCCAGTATCTGGTATTCGGGAGATACTGGGTTCGAACCTCACTGACAGCAGTCCTGAAGATGGCTTTCCGTGGTTCCCCGTTTTCACACCAGGCAGTACCTTAATTAAAGCCACGGCCCCTTGCTTCCCACTCCTAGCCCTTTGCTGTCCCAATGCCGTCATAATATCTGTTTGTGTTGGTGCGACTTAAAGCAACTTGTGCAAAAAAAAAAAAAAAAATTAAAATTGGAACCCACGGAAAACTATTTCGAGGATAGCTGACGGGGCATTCGAACCCAGCTGTCTCCTGAGTACAGATAACTTAGCATTCCACAACGCACTGAACTAACTTCTTCGGTGTTGAGAGAGTAAAATCCTAGGACTGTGAAGATAGAAGCTATGACGTTAAATAAGATACATTCCCAGCATTCTCCTGGTGGGAAAATAAGGAAACCCTAGAAACTGTATTCAGGGCTACTGATTGTGAGGTACAAACGTCCATCACCCTCTGCGGGTGGGGGACGCAGACGAAGAATACACTCACGGTATACCCTGCCTGTCGCAAGAGGCGACTAAAAGGGGGGACAGAGGAATGTTTGAATTAGAACCATGGAACTGCTTGTGATCAGTACCATCATGCGGGAAACACTATGGGTCACCTTTACATGCGAGTAGTGTTAGGTACACAGTAAGTTTGTGATTAGTACCAAGAGAGAGTGGTTTACTGTGGGTTTAGAGTACCTGTGATATATAGCCTACTATACAGTATAATACGGAACACCACGGGCTTACGTTGACTCTGATTAGTACCCACTATGAGAGGAACACCACGGGAATAAGAGCGCCCTTGATTAGCACACCTATATGAGGAACATAACGGGTTTGCGTTGCCTACGAGTGGCGCCATTATGTCAGAAACACCATAGGTGTGCGTTACCTATGCTACGTACAATACTTGTGAGTAGTACTATAATATACCGAGCTCGATAGCTGCAGTCGCTTAAGTGCGGCCAGTATCCAGTACTCGGGAGATAGTGGGTTCGAACCCCACTGTCGGCAGCCCTGAAGACGGTTTTCCGTTGTTTCCTATTTTCACACCAGGCAAATGCTGGGGCTGTACCTTAATTAAGGCCACGTCCGCTTCCTTCCCACTCCTAGCCCCTTCCTGTCCCATCGTCGTCATAAGACCTGTCTGAGTCGGTGCGACGTAAAGCAACTTGTAAAAAAAAGTACCATAATATGTGGAATACCGTGAGTTTACTCTATTTTTGACTAGAACCGCAACATGGGAAGTACCATGGTTCTACTTTACTAGCGAAAAGTACCATTATGAGGGGCCGTAGACCTGGATTTTGGACCCCTTTAGACAGCAATCATCATCGATTCGGGATCGTGCTTTGGAAGCAGCCTCTTGGTCAGTAAAACTATTGTTTTAAGATAGTTTCTGGGAAGGTGGGGAATTGCGAGTCGGATCCACCGTTTGTTTTCATAATCATTGCTCGTCGTCGTCTTTTTGAATTCTTGTCAGTGGATCGATTTTGGAATTATGTTTAACTTTGAATATTGTGAGTTGGATCCGCTGATTATTTTTAAAGGCTTATTCATCCATTGTCCGACTCGTTGGCTGAATGGTCATCGTTCTTGCCTTCGGTTCAGAGGGTCCTGGGTTCGATTCCCGGCCGGGTCGGGGATTTTAACCTTAATTGGTTAATTCCAATAGCCCGGGGGCTGGGTGTTTGTGCTGTCCCCAACATCCCTGCAACTCACACACCACACATAACACTATCCTCCACCACAATAACATGCAGTCACCTACAAATGGCAGATGTCGCCCACCCTCATCGGAGGGTCTGCCTTGCAAGGGCTGCACTCGGCTAGAAATAGCCACACGAAATTATTATTATTATTATTATTATTATTATTATTATTATTATTATTATTATTATTATTATTATTATTATTATTACATTCATCCATTCATTTTTCATAACCACGTTTTGAATTCTGGTCACTGGATGAATTTTGGACTTTCAAATTGTTATTACATTTCGTACCATTAGGGGCCGATGACCTAGCTGTTAGGCCCCTTTAAACAACAAACATTTTCATCATCATCACCATCATCGTCATCATCATAAACTTCCATCTCACAGCAACACAACCGTAGGGTGACGATTTTTATGTTTTTTATTTGCTTGTAGTTTAACGTCAAACTAACACATCGCAGTTTTGCCGATGAAAGGATGGGAAATTGCTAAGGTGGAGACCGTTGCCTTAATTAAAGTACAGCACCAGCATTTGTCTGGTCGGGAAATGGGAAACCACATACAACCATCTTCAGGGTTCCCGAAGGTGGGATTTGAACCCACTATCTCTCGAATACACGCTCACAGCTACGCGAATCTGACCGCACGGCCAACTAGTTCAATTTAAGCTGGTTGCCTTTTGAATTCTGTGTAGCTCAGACGGTAGAGCGCTGGCCTTCTGAGCTCTAGTTCGTAGTAAAGAAGTAAAGAAGAGCGCTTAGAAGTATCTCTGTTAAGACTACAATTAGTGTATGGTTCCGCTGCATTAGAACCTCACGAGGATTATTTGATTAGAGAACTAGAAAACCTTATTCTCATCTCTATTTTCTGTCAAATAATGGAACTAGGTGATAATGAAGTTTTCAGATGGGAAAGGGTTATATTAGCCATGAAATGTGTGTCCATTTTTCTGCTATAATTCAAATTTGGTTTAAGAAGTACTATTTGGCTTTGATAATTTTTAAAGGGCCTAACATATAGGCCGTTGCCCCTAGAACTATTTTATCTTGATAGAGAACTCGATAATTGTTATTGACCTGAAAAATGTGTTAGTCTGTATGTGAATTAACAAGGCTGTATCTTAAGTAGAAGCGAAAGCATGCTCGGCATATTTCAGAGCCTCAAGTGAGCAGAGAATCCTTGAGAATGCACGTTCTGTTTGCGGTTTGCTCATTTCCCTGTCGACACACTACCGCGCAACAGGATTCTGCAGTAAGCCGCTACACATCGACGGCGGTTCCCGAAATTACTTCTCTTGTAAAACCACACGGCTGGCGTACTTCATTTGCATAAGTTTTAGTTTTCAAGATTAACAACAGAGGCGGTACCATCGGGCGGAAAGTGAAAGAGAAGCAGAAGAGGCAGGCAAGCAAGCAGGCGGTGTGGAGGAAGTTTTGCGGTGATGGAAATGAGCGGTGGTAGGGAAGAGGAAAATTGTGGAGAAAGTGTATGAAAATAAGTGAAGTTTTTTTTTATGTGTTAGGGAGCGAAAAGATTATGCCGTGTTCCGCCACAGCCCCGCCGACGCAGTAATGAAGCAGGCCTCACATTCTTAGGCCCGTTCTAAATAACCACAGTAGCGGTGAAGGGAGTAAGGGTGGGAGGGAGGTTGTCAGCTAGGGCTTAAAAAACTTAGCCCTGCTGTTTTGTTGCTCTTTTATGCTCGGTTTTTTCTTCCAAATTCGTTTACATATTGTCTTGTGGAATGAAGGCAAGCGCTTTACCAACACAGCCATAATAATTTACACAATATAAAAGAGAAAATTTTCTTAAGTCATGCAAAAGAAAAGGCAGGGAGTAAAAAAACGCAAGCGAGGGACTAAAGAAACACAAGGGCAATGCAAATATATTTTGTTGCGATCTTGTTTATATGCTAATACAGATTAGCAATGCAATTTCCAAAGATAGGAGGCTTTATATAATGAAACATGGCAAGGGACATTTGTCCTGGCTGAATGCAGAGAGTGTAGGAACATGTCTCCAGACGCTACGGGGCTATGTACCAAGCCTTCACCTCTTATCATTGTACTTACAAGTTCAATGTAGACTCTAATTCATTTAATTAAATGTGATCTTCTTTGAAATAGTTTCAACGGACTGTGTCAGACTCTCATCTCATTCATCGATCCAATTTCGTGTAAATCTACACCCGTCAGGTTTGAAGTTTGTACTGACTTACAGCATAACTTTGATGAAGCACCAGATATCGTGAGATCCTCGGAGGTTTAGCAACATTGATCGTGGTCATTATCGGGATGATGATCATCTCTTACTGGAATATAGAAAAGTGAACAAGAATTGACTATCTTATTGTAAGCTCGACAATGGCTCCCCAGGTGTTCGAATCAAATTTACCATTGGTGATGACAGGGTAGGCCGGTCTGAGTGGCTCAGACGATTGAGGCGCTAACTTTCTGACACCAACTTAGCAGGTTCGGTCCTGGCTCAGTCTGGTGGGATTTGAAGGTGTTAAAATACGTCAGTATCGTGTCGGTAGCACGTACAAGAATTCCAGCGGGACAAAATTCTGGCACCTCGGCGCCTTCGAAGCCATCAATAGTAGTAAGTGGAACGTAGAAACAATAACAAAAATATACGACAGGGTAGTATTACTCGTAGTAATTATTATTATTATTATTAGTAGTAGTAGTAACAATAGTAGTAGTAGTATCAGTAGTAAATTTAAGGTGCAGTGTATTGGCATTATTATCTCTGTCGACGAAAGTCCTTGGCTGAGTGGTCGGCGTTGAGACCTTCGGCTCTAAGAGTCCAGGGTTCGGTTCCTGGCCTGGCCAGGGATTTTCATCGCGTTGTTTGTGTTTGTCCCAACACTCCCCTCTTCATATTATTATTATTATTATTATTATTATTATTATTATTATTATTATTATTATTATTATTATTATTATTATTATTATTATTATTATTATTATGTACCCAATGGATCACGCAAAGCTCTAACGATTCTGTTTTCTGAGTTGCCAAACAGCTCTCATCCTTTATCCGTGGATCCTTTTTCGTTCTTCTGTCCACTTTGCTCCAGTCTTCTTTTTCACTTCGTTCTCTGGTTGCACTTTCCATCCATTGATTTTTTTCCTGTAGATGTTTCTGTCCGCGGTGTCAGTTGAGTCCATATGAGTTTTTTCCAGATCCTTCTTCACTTCCAGTACCCATGGAATATTTTTTAGATGTTCTATGTAGGTGAGAATCTTGTGTGTCAGTCTACTTGCTGCCAGTTTGCGAACGTGCCCATAAAATTTCAGACGTCTTTTGAGGATGTCTGCTGCAATGTTGGAAAGCTCTTCTGTCACTTTGCATGACCTCAGTCTATATCCATCTTCTGTTTTTCGGGGGCCGAGAATTTTCCTCGGGATTCTTCTTTCTTCTTTTAAAATGTTTTCTAGGTTACCTTTCCCATTTAGTGTAAGGGTCTCGCTGGCATATAAGACTTCGGGCTTGATTACTGTATTATAGTCTTTGATCTTTGCATGGCGGGACAAGCACTTTTTATTGTATATGTTGTGAACCCTACCGTAGGCTTTCCGAAATTTTTGTAGGCGAGTTTTCTGGGCAGCCTTCTCGCCCCCCGTTGGTTCAAGTATTTCTCCCGAGTACTTGAAGTGTGGTACTCGGCTGATTTGCCCAAATGTCATGTTCAAATTTTGGATGTCAAGTTTTGAACATAAGAACTTGGTCTTTTCGAAGGAAATTATTATTAACAAATACATCGCAACTGGGAAATCTCCCGGTAGCAATGATCGCTTACAGTAGTGTGATAATAAAGTTAAAATTACCCAACAACAGAAACTACTACTACTGCTTTACTACTACTGCTACTACTACCACTACAAGCAATTCCGTGGAAATAAAATATTACAAGAAATACTACGCGTTTAACATTCTAAACCTTGCATCATTATATACAAATTCACACGTACCTTAATTATTTCGAAATTGTACACTATGATTTACAGTAGGTTTAGTGGTCCAATTACTATTATCTTAGCATTGTAAATACAGCACGTTCATACACAAATTCACAAATAACTTAAATAATTCAGATGCTTAAATACAACAATTTACAGTGGGTTGAGCGTTGCATTAAACATGACACTATCACATAGAAATTTACACACAGTATACAATATGCTGGAGTCTATTCATGGTTAGTGATTCGGTCTATCCATCTCACCTTCAGCATTCTTCTGTAATACCACATTTCAAAAGCTTCTATTCTTTCTAAGCTATTCATTGTCCATGTTTCACTTTCATACAATGTCGCGCTCCATACGAAAGTTAGAATGGTAAATCTCCTATCTGCTGCCCCTTTCACTTTGCATTTTATGTAAGTGCAGGAAAATATTATCCTCTCCAAATTGTGAAATAATGTTTATTCAATTAATTACTCAACGTAAGTGCATAAAAATATTTAAATGAATAATAACGCAGAACAAATAAAATGACTTACACAAAAAGTAATATAACGAATTGCTAAACATGACAAAATAACGAGGCAAAATTGAAAAAAACCTAAATGTAAAACATTATAATGGACATGAATTTCTCTAATCATGGGTCATGATCAAGATTTAGGTTATGTATAAATTAGCAATGAGTATGATACACCAGTTAAAAGATGACATGCCATAATCCTCCTGACCCTCCTAACTACGCACGCCTTGGAAGTTCCACAGTAAAATGTTAAAGGTCCACCTTTTCAATACCATGGATGTTTATTGATGTGAATATATATCACATAACGTCTAGAGAAGGTTGGTACTAGTTTCGACGCTCATTGCGCGTCATCATCAGCCAACAAATCAATTGAGCAAAATGCAACTTATCGAATAGCATTATATGACACATGATAGCACCTACAAGACAAATGTTAAACTGTGACTAGTTGAAATATTTATATTGCATTTTGCTCAATTGATTTGTTGGCTGATGATGACGCGCAATGAGCGTCGAAACTAGTACCAACCTTCTCTAGACGTTATGTGATATATATTCACATCAATAAACATTCATGGTATTGAAAAGGTGGACCTTTAACATTTTCATTTTACTGTAATCCCAGTTCAATACGGAACAAAATGAAGTTTCTAACTTTCAATTGGAAGTTCCAGTTTCGAAGTTTCTTCTGCTAAAAGGAAAGATGTTGTTGAACAGAAGTGTCTGAATATTAATGTGAAATTTTCTTGGCGCTGAGACATCTGACATGCAGTTCACGGCCATTTGGCGGCATCTAGAAAGCGAGAGTTCTTTCAGCCGCCTCGTTGTGAACGTTCCAGCAAACCAAGAGGCCGTGAGCTATGCAGAGTGTGCGAGGCCAGGTGCCTGTCGCCGTCTAATTGTGGCGACGCCGTGTTTGTGCTCAGTGACGGCGCGTGACGGCGCGTGTCGCCAAGCGAAGCCCATGACAGATTGGCCACACTAAAGCGCTCTAAATTTACCCGGACTATCGGGTGGCTCATTACTTAGTGTCTTTCTACCAAGCAGATCACATTACACAACACTTGCTTCCTCCGTTTTTCGCAACTTCAATTTATAATCATACATTTCAAGCTTAATTGATAGGGGGACATTTACTTTGATTTTTAATCTCTGATAAAGCAGGAGAGTGTGATTAGCTTAGTGATTTAATGCTGACTTCCCACCTGGAGGCCTGAGGTTTGAGTCCCGATCAATCCTAGGTTGAGATTTCCGTCTCAAAAATCACGTGTCGTCAGGAATGCCACCCGGCCTTAAAAAACGGGAGAAAACAAAAATGAGCATGGGTGACTTCAGCGACTCCAGAAATCAAATGAGATAAGCTGAAGAAAAGAAGAAGATTCCTTGGCTGAATGGTCAGCGTTGAGGCCTTCAGTTCAGAGGGTACCGGGTTCAATTCCCGGCCGGGTCTGGGATTTTAAACGAGTTTGATTAATTCTTCTGGTTCGGGTACTGGGTGTTTGTGTTTGACCCAACGCTCTCCTCTTCAGATTCAGACAACACATCACACTACCAACCACCACAGAAACATGTACTAGTGAATATATCCCTCCACATAGAATTGTCGTCAGGAAGGCCATCCGGCCGTAAAACAGAGCCGATCCACAGTTGAGACACAGTTTGCACCCGAGACCCCACAGGTGTGGGAACAACGGTGGAAGAAGGATAATCTCTAATATGTCAGCCCCCGTCAAGGGCTTTCTACCAATGTTAGTGGCACGTTGGGAGGCTATTTGTTAACATGAGCAAGTTAACTGCGTGTAACGCGCCGTACATTCGGGAGGTGGTGAGATCGATTCCCACCATCGAAAGGCCTGAATAAGATGATTTTCCTTGACAGACAAATGCTAGGGCTGTATGTTAATTAAACCCGCGATGGCTCCCTTCCCAGTCGTATCTCTATCCTTTCACACCGTCGCTGAAATTCTGAGTTAGTGAGGTACTAAACCACTAGCCTTCTGTTTCCAAGATACCGAGCTCGATAGCTGCAGTTGCTTAAGTGCGGCCAGTATCCAGTATTCGGGAGATAGTGTGTTCGAGCCCCACTGCGGCAGCCCTGAAGATGGTTTCCGTGGTTACCCATTTTCACACCTAACCCTCTCCTGCCCCATCGTCATAAGAACTATCTGTGTGACGTAAAGAATATTAAAGAAAATTGTAAAAAAAAATATGTTTCCAAGACAGCGAGCTAGGTTAGCGATGGTGGCGTACGTGGTGCCATCTACGTTATTCTTTCTTTCTTTCTTTCTTTCTTCCGTTTACCCTCCAGCGTTGGTTTTTCCCTAGGACTCATCGAGGGATGCCACCTGGAGGAGAAACCACGGAAAACCACTTCGAGGATGGCTGGGGAGGAAATCGAAACCCTCTCTACTCAGTTGACGTCCCGAGGCTGAGTGGACCCCGTTCCAGCCCTCGTACCACTTTTCACATTTCGTGGCAGAGCAGGGAATCGAACCCGGTCCTCCGCTAACCACTACACCACAGAGGCGGACTATGCACTTCTATCATTAAATTTGCAATGCAGGTTCTCTGTGGATCAGTGGTAAAGTGTCAGCCTTTGGATTCCAAGGTAACGGGAGTCGAATACTTGAAGCCCAAGAGAAAGTTATTCCGCACCGCTTGTTGTGCAAGTTCGGAATGTGAAAAATATTTGGTGTTTACCAGATATAATAATAATAATAATAATAATAATAATAATAATAATAATAATAATAATAATATATGTACCGGGCGGTACACCTCTACGACGCAAGTTCAAATCTTGCGCCAATTTAATCTACTCTACAGGAGAAACCCTGAACTTTAAAAACCGAACTAACTCTACGGTTTATCAGAAGATGTCACTGAGTGTTTTTGATTTACTTTTGTTTTTCAGTGATCAAGAAGTGTGGACATTCTCTAACAGATGACTCTACTAAAAACTATGATTACGCACTCTGGTGTGAAGGAATGAACTCTCTTGAAGACATTTTGTATTCTTAAGTTTTGTCTTTACTAAATTTTGTTCTTTTATTTTTGGGTTGGCAATATTAATCATTCCTTCCGCCAGTTTTGAACTCAGCCAATCCCGAATTTCTTTAATTAATTTTTGACCAATAGTGACCAATAGTGTTCTTCGATGTTGATGTATAACTTTTAGCGACCCAATAAAATTGAGGGGGTGTGTCTACTCATTCTTGAAAGGTCTCGAATTTTCCACGAGGGTATAAAAACTGCTGATTTTCTTGTCTCGGGGCCACTAGTATAACATCTAACTCAGTGTGTGAATATATAGCAGGGGGCGGGAAGCGCCTCGTTCTTCAGACAGCAGATCTTCAACAAGGTAATGGCCGTTTAGCATCTTTATTTCTTGCTAGCTCAGCAGTTTAACTCTCGGGGAGGGTTCGAAACCTTTAATATGTGACCTACCACTTTAAAATGTAAATTCCTCTTCTGTCTATGTGAAAACTACAAATCTCTTTCACTATAAAGCGGGGATAGAAAGTGCTTTACCCTCTCGAACTCCCCTTCATTTTGAAATTGAGGTGACAACGTTTTTATAACCGTTTCTTCTCTTCCTTAATGTATTAAAGTTTTCTCATACCGGTCACCTCCCTAGCTTGGGACTAGCCCCTGTGTATCGGCCTAGAGCCACTTAAGTTTTAAAGGTGTATTTTGGAGTGCAAGTTTACGCCTCCAGTTCTTTCTGTATTTTAGGCCAGTAACTCATCGTGATGTTTTGTTTTCTTCATGCAAAGGCCCTGTAGGTTAGGTTTTAGATACCTCTCTTTCACTGTATGTGTGCCTTGAGGGCAGTTAGGAGTAAGGGTTGTTGTGGCCTTTGATAAGGCTTGTAAAAAAATCGAGAGCAGGTCAGCTCTTCCTGGTATTTTGGAAGGTGCCTCTAGGGAGGCCTGACATTATTAAGCGGGAGCAAGAGCTCCATGTAATGAAGGGGATTTCTGCCCTTTGTTAAATTGTGGGTGTGTGCTGGGAGCTCAGACTTTGGGGCTTGTAGCCCAGAATTTGTAAAGTTGCTGTGTACCTGATTTAACTGTTGTTATTTGTTGTACGCTCAAAATTCTATGTTACCATTGTTAAGTTTTGAAAATATAACCTTGTTGAAATTTTAATTCGAACTTTTGTAGTTGAGAACTATTCCAGCCCGCACCTTCTTTCACCTCTAACTACCACGGACATCTCCGTAATAATAATAATAATAATAATAATAATAATAATAATAATAATAATAATAATAATAATAATAATAATAATAATAATGGTATTGGTTTTACGTCCTAACAACTACTTTTATGGTTTTCGGAAACGTCGAGGTGCCGGAATTTTGTCCCACATGAGATTTTACGTGCCACTAAATCTACCGACACGAGGCTGACGTATTTGAGCACCTTCAAAGAAATGAAATGGTGTATGGCTTTTAGTGCCGAGAGTGTCCGAAGACAAGTTCGGCTCGCCAGATGCAGGTCTTTTGATTTGACGGCCAATTAACCAATTATGGTTAAAATTCCCGACCCAGGCGGGAATCGAACCCGGGACTCCTGTGACCAAAGGCCAGCACGCTAACCATTTGGCCATGGAGCCGGACGGAGCACCTTCAAATACCACCGGATTGAGCCAGGATCGAACCTGCCATGTTGGGGTCAGGTCAGCGCTTCAAACGTCTCAGCCAATTCGCCCAGCAGTTTTCGTATTCTCTGCCATCGGATAGAGTAAGACGGAACGTGAAAACTGTCACACAGACAGTCTAATCAAATTGTTGAATAAAATTTGTCTGAATAATAATAATAATAATAATAATAATAATAATAATAATAATAATAATAATAATAGAAGAAGAATATGTGACATTCATTGAGAACTTAATTGAAACCATGCTTAGACGTATGTGGGAACATACAAACATCACATAACGTATCGAATAAACAGCAATGTATCCATATGAATACATTCAATAAAATGAATCATTGAGATAATAGCAATGTGTCCATATGGATACATCAAACTATTGAACACTGTGCCATGACATGTAAAGTAAATAATGCAACAAATATAGTCAAAGAAAACTGTGTGTTTCATAAAATAATGTATTAGGACAAAAATCTAATGAAATCAATGATATAGATGAAATAATAAACATTTACTTACTCCACGACAAGAAGGTGTACCCCGACGTTCTGCCATCTTGTCGCAAAATTGTTGTAATCCGGGGAAGGTCCACCAGAGATTACCACATGGTGAATGAGGTATTAAAGTGGCCACCCTGCCAGTTATATTTTATGCTGAATGAGTAAGAAAGAGTTATGTGAATTGTATGTATCCATTTGGATACAATTTCAAATTAAAGGCATTGCCCATATTTAAGAGTGAAAGTTTAGACCGACTGGCTGATGTGGATATCAGCCATTTGCTAGCTAATCCCAACACACACAGTGCACCGAAGGCAGTTCATCAAACCAAGTATGGATATGGACTCGTAGAGGTCATATAATATGCGACAGCTAATTATGGGCCTGTTGAGGGTCCAACCAGCCTTCGGCGGAGCTCTCAACACACCCAACACGACGCAAGTTTCGAACTTGTAGTCATGCAATATGCTAACATCGCAAGTAACAGAATGACTGATAGGAAATGTGGTTTAGACGAAACCAATGTGCGACGTTCGATGAAATCAGAACAAAATAGATGAATTTCAATCCGAGTATCAGGTTACGAGTAGCTGGTATATTCTTTGTTCACAAAGTGCTTTTGTACGGCTGTACATATTTTATCATCATACTGTATTTCGGAATTGTTTTGAATGATAATTCTGCATTGTAAAAGGGAGTTAATTTGGACACCTTTAGTTTGTTTCGTTCTTTCTATTTTCTTTTCCCTCCTTTAATTTTCAACGGCGTGGCTTATTCAGAACGGCTCATTTTCGGACTATACGGTAAATAACACTAAAGAAATTCTGAGTTCTCTGAGAAGATATGTTGAATTTTGCTATACAACAACCACTTGAAACCTGGAGAATACTATTTATAATAAGAAAAATTATTTGTTTCTTCCTTTGGAGATTTTATTAATTAACAAGGTCAGAGCGAGTTATAATTTAAAAAGAATTTGCTTGATTCTGTCACTCTCGTGGTCATTGCATTCCTCGTATTTTTAGTCGCAATAAAAATGGAGGATAAAGAGATATATTAATTATCTGGATGACATTCTATCTGCAATTAATATTCTCTATAAATGACATTATTATTGCATAGAATTTTAAAACGCGGATTGTACATACGTATGTTCAATGCGTACAGCGTAAATGTATAGTACATTTTGTCAGGTTGAATTTACAGTTTTGTCGTAACGCCATCATTTAAGCAATGACAACTACTGTAAATGGACGGCATATACACAGCATTGTCCATCAATCATTGTCATCACTGAAATCAATAGGGAAAGGGGTATCTATCCTGCCACTAAACCACACCAGATTACAGTTCCAGAAACGTTGGATACTGTGTTCATTATACCATGACTGCACAGTTCGGACAAAGGGCATTGTCCTCTTGTTTTCAGACCATTGTTTGCTTGCTCGTCATATTGTACAACATGAGGAGATTAGCTGCATTAACTCTCCGTTTTGTGGACGAATATCTTCATTTACAATAGGCGATACCTCGTTCGCGTTTCTCTGTAGGATTCAATTCATTTTAAGGGGAGGGGATTGTCTCATTTTTTCAATATTAAAATTTAATTAATGTCCCTGTACTCTGAAATGTCTACAGATAGAATGTTCAATTATGTAGATCTGTTTTCTTTTTATTGCATTATTTTAATGTTCATTGTACCAGAATAAGGTTTCTTATAGTTTTAATTTTACAGTTTGCTTTACGTCGCACCGACACAGATAGGTCTTACGGCGACGATGGGATAGGAAAGGGCTAGGAGTGGGAAGGAAGCGGCCGTTACCCTGATTAAGGTGCATCCCCACTATTTTCCTGGAGTGAAAATGGAAAACCACAGAAAACTATCTTCAAGGCTGCCATCAATAGGGTTCGAATCCACTATACCCCAAACACAAAACCTTTGATGTACTGTGACATTAAACCACTGGTTAAAAAAATAACTTTACTGTTTTACAGGAAAAAGAATTAATACAAAGGATTTTGCGTTTGTGAAAATTTCTCGAAATCTATTTTTGGCGCTTGGTCAAGTGATGCATAACGGCATCCAATTTACAATAGACTGTGTCTAAAATACTATCACATTCAAATGTTCACACAATTTTTGGAGGATATTGGAGTCTTTGAGGGGAAGGGAAAATATATTATCCAAGTCTCTTTAATTCCTAAAATGAGAAATTTTACTGTGATGTAGATTCAAACGTTTTGACATAAATATGTCATTTGGCTGAGGGTTATCCGAACATTTGTGTAACGTTACGCGACGAAATGCGTGACGGAAGAGTAACCATAGTAACCGTGCAGGCAGAGATGTTAAGGTATGGATGGATGGTCAGAAAATATCAAGTAGCAACTGTGGAGGCTGTGTCTTATGGCTGGTTGCTATCTGAAATTACCAGCCGTTGATGGATGGCCATGACCGGAGACATATTTAAGTATGATCATTTGAATTTCGCAAACGGAAATGTGATTTCTTTTTAGGATTTCTACTCCCTTTTTTTTTTTTGCTAGGGTGTTTACGTCGCACCGACACAGATAGGTCTTATGGCGACGATGGGATAGGAAAGGCCTAGGAGTTGGAAGGAAGCGGCCGTGGCCTTAATTAAGGTACAGCCCCAGCATTTGCCTGGTGTGAAAATGGGAAACCACGGAAAACCATCTTCAGGGCTGCCGATAGTGGGATTCGAACCTACTATCTCCCGGATGCAAGCTCACAGCCGCGCGCCTCCCTTTAATTTAGGTTATCTTATGGTTCAAGGTGGCAATTTATCAGTAAGGCAGTAAGGAGAAAGGATTTTATTCTACCTGAACTAATTTCAGGAACGGTGCACATTTTTGATAGCTTTATATGAGAATATGAAGATCCCTCGTTCAGAAACTATAACTCTTAACTACCGTTGACGATAGACAATTCTAAAGACGATATCGTTAAGTTTAAATAAGATTTCCCCTCTCAATAACTTGATTTATGTTTCAGTGATCCGGTCTTCCATCTGCAATATCACATTTCAATGTTCTTTTGTGCTTCGGTTTAGACATTCACAAGTTCGTTTTGGATGTTTACTTACACAGCGGTATAGAATAATACGCAATTTATCTTTTACTGTCTTATATTGAAGCAATTATGCAGAAGATGGGGTAGAATTCTCCTTATGGAATTTACGAGAATGTCGTCCATTAAACCAATTTTGGCTACATGAAATGAACTCCTCTCCAACACGCACCTTTGACCCTTACCTTTCGGCGGCTGACTCATTCACGACCAACATTCGGGAGAAAAATTTCCAACCCTTGAACTTAGCCATATATCTTTTCAACATTTTTATGAAGAAGGAATCAAGAAAGTACCATTGTGACAGAAAATGATATATACCATGGTTCTACTTTCCTAGCGATAAGTACCATTATGAGGGGCTGATGACTTGGATTTTGGACCCCTTTAGACTCCAAGCATCATCAATTCAGTATTGTGCTTTAGAAGCCGTCCCTTGGTCAGTAATACTATTGCTTTATGTCAGTTTTTGTGAATGTTAGGCATTGCAGGTCGGATCCACTGATTGTTTTAAATTCATATCCATCCATTCATTGTTCGTCCTCACATTTTGAATTCTGGTCAGTGGAGGATTTTGGACTTTTAATTTGTCATATTTCGTACCATTAGGGGACGATGAACTAGATGTTAGGTTACTTAAAACAACATGCATCATCATCATCAAATATGTGCGGACATTAGTGGAAGCTATGTTAAAGTTTCTTTTTAAATAAATGTACCTAATAACAGCCACTATAAGAATAATATTTCGATTAATGCAAAATTGAGGCATTACAAGAGAGTGCTCCGACTTGAAGCTTTATACACAGCAGAAACTATTTACCTAGTAAGAACAGAAGTACTTAATATATTAGAAATGGGGTAACGAAGATAACGGGACTGCGAAGAACAGAGGACCGTCAATTTAGAAGACGAGCGAACCAAGAACTGTATACCATCACAGAGAAAATCTCGCATATCATATGGAAAAAAGGGACGTTTTATTAGGACACATCCTGAGAATGGACCAGGGGAAGTTAAAACTTTAAATAATACCGTTTCTTGTGCACAAGAGAACTGAAATACGCTGGATCAAAGAGGTACTAAGGGATCAAGAAGAAATTGGAATACGGGAACCAGAGATATACAATAGTGATCTTTAAATAACAAATTCAGGTTTGCACAGGTTTTCAGGACAGACGTAGGCCGAGAAGAAAATCATGATGGACAGAAGAGCGAAGAAAATTGCAGAGAATGTGAATGAAATATTATATTGGACAAGGAAAAAGACGAGAAGGAACGAAACTGATAGGCCTAAGAATTAACGTGGTCCTCATATGGTGAAAACGAAAAGAAGCAGCAGAAGAAGAAATGTGTCCAATAAAGAGTTTTCAAAGCTAGCCTATTGCCATTCACATTATATCAACCCTCGTACCAGTTGAAATAAGTAAAGAGATAATATAAGATACGTATTTATATTGTGTTTATGTTGTTTATCCTGACCTGTCTAGTTGAGAATGTTTCTCTCATTTGGACTGATTTACGAAGGATAAAAAAGAAATGCCTGGTTGGTGAGTGTTTCTTTAATTTGTGAGTCAGAGTTGTGTGAGCTGTTCGCGCCCCTTGGCCCCCATGTGCCGCCTCGTTTCGTGTTTTTCGTTAGCTTTTATTTGGGGTCGTGCCTGGCGCGGACTTACAAGAGCACATGTGTTGTTAGCATGTGTAACATACTCAGGAGGATGCAGAGCGAGGCACGGGCGATTAAGGCGCTTAATCTTGCGGACGTAAATTGGTTTTAGCTTGGCGCTCTACAGAGCGTCGCAATGTAGTCCGCTATCATAGCAAGCAGTTCGTGACTAAACCGTGAAACTATCCTGGGTTCTCTAATAGTGTTACACGTCGTGTAAGCCAAAACATTATGGCACTAGTAGCGTATACATTTCTTGATCAGTGATCACTATTACTAGGTTTGGATCGCGTGTTGAACAGCTTCTGTACGATGCGATTAAGAAAACGCTGCTGCAAGCAAAAAGAGCTGAATATATTTGGTTTACCGGAACAGGTGCCTTTTAATGCAGCCGAAATCATACCAACAAAAGATAATCAGTACACTTGCATTCTGCAGCATTGGTTTTGGAGCCTAATATTTCCACAGTTCTACAATTGTATCTCACTACACAAATTGCCATTTAACAAGAATAATATTCGTACGTTCCCCGTCGCCAGATGTTTCATTCCAGGCTTATGTCTATGCCTTACATCTGTCATATGTTACGCAAACACGTTATGTGAACCGCTTAGCCTGATTGTGATGGTTCGGTCAGCTTCCGCTTCGAACGCTAGCGTTGTGCCCCGTCCTGGGGGCCATCTGGTGGTGAATGAACGTACCATTTCCACGTCTACTTCTATTATAACGTTCCAAATTCAAAAGTGTCATTGTTTAAGAAGCCTTTCGCGTGAACAGTCGAGAATTATTCTGAGGACGCAGAGCACAGTTTTCTGCGAAACGTGAAGAATTCCATTTTATTTTCTGAACACGGTACAAGCCCAGAAGCCTATTAAATATCATGTCTATAAGTACGGGCCGTGAAAGCATTAATGGCAACAAGACTAATATTATTAATAATAATGATACGCAAGAGACGCCTGAAATTTTACAGCGATATCTATAGAAAGGACAGCAACAGACTCGCCAAAAGATTGTTTAAAATAATCAACGAAAAGAAGGTCAAAATAAACTGGCTAGAAGAAACTAAGATGGACATCCAAGAAATGAATATCACGGACGTCATCATGGAAGATCACGGAGCCTTCAATACAGTAGTAGGCAAGCACAAATTCGTGGAAAAACCTAAAAAAGAAAACTGTTAGGAAATGGTCCACAGAACGCAAGATGCAACAAGGTGCATTCATGAAGAGATTTTGGAAGGATAAAAAAGCGAAAACCATCAGACCAACGAATAAGTTCAAACGCGCTCTTTGAATGGGCATAACGAAGAAAGAAAGAAAGAAAGAAAGAAAGAAAGAAAGAAAGAAAGAAAGAAAGAAAGAATATATATATTTTACAACTTGCTTTACGTCGCGCTGACACACATAGGTTTTATGGTGACGATGGGACAGGAAAGGACTAGGAGTTCGGTGTGCCCGTGGCCGTAATTAAGCTACAGCTCCAGCATTTGCCTCGTGTGAAAACGGAAAACCACGTAAAACCATGATGAAGACTGCCGACAGTGGGGTGAGAACCGACTATCTCCCGAATGCAAGCGCACGGCATTAATAATAATAATAATAATAATAATAATAATAATACCGAGCTCGATAGCTGCAGTCACTTAATTGCGGCCAGTATCCAGTATTCGGGAGATAGTAGGTTCGAACCCCACTGTCGGCAGCCCTGAAGATCGTTTTCCGTGGTTTCCCATTTTCACACCAGGCAAATGCTGGGGAAAGGAAAGATCTTCATTGGGGTAATCACATAAATGGGATCGTAAATAAAGGGTACAGATCTCTGCACATGATTATGAGGGTGTTTAGGGGTTGTAGTAAGGATGTAAAGGAGAGGGCATATAAGTCTCTGGTAAGACCCCAACTAGAGTATGGTTCCAGTGTATGGGACCCTCACCAGGATTACCTGATTCAAGAACTGGAAAAAATCCAAAGAAAAGCAGCTCGATTTGTTCTGGGTGATTTCCGACAAAAGAGTAGCGTTACAAAAATGTTTCAATGTTTGAGTTGGGAAGAATTGAGAGAAATGTTCCGAGCTGTCAGCGGAGAGATGGCGTGGAATGACATTAGTAGACGAATAAGTTTGAATGGCGTTTATAAAAGTAGGAAAGATCACAATATGAAGATAAAGTTGGAATTCAAGAGGACAAACTGAGGCAAATATTCATTTATAGGAAGGGGAGTTAGGGATTGGAATAACCTACCAAGGGAGATGTTCAATAAATTTCCAATTTCTTTGAAATTATTTAGGAAAAGGCTAGGAGAGCAACAGATAGGGAATCTGCCACCTGGGAGACTGCCCTAAATGCAGATCGGTATTGATTGACTGACTGACTGTGCCTTAGTTAAGGCCACGGCCGCTTCCTTCACATTCCTAGGCCTTTCCTGTCCCAACGTCACCATAAGACCTATCTGTGTCGGTGCGACGTTAAGCAAATAGCAAATATATATATTATTGAGCCTCCGTGGCTCAGACGGCAGCGCGTCAGCCTCTCACCGCTGGATACCGTGGTTCAAATCCCGGTCACTCCATGTGAGATTTGTGCTGGACAAAGCGGAGGCGGGACAGGGTTTTCTCCGGGTACTCCGGTTTTCCCTGTCATATTTCATTCCAGCAACACTCTCCATTCTCATTTCATAGCATCTATCAGTCATTAATAAATCACTTTGGAAGTAGCGACCCCATCGTACTAACAGCCTATATCTGCTTCATTCATTACATCCCTGACCCGGTCAATGACTGGAAAACAGGTTGTAGGTTTAAAAATATATATTATTATTACTATTATTCTGAACTCGTATGTGTAATACCTTATGTTGCATTAATTCAAGCATTGATGTGGAATACCATGAGTAACAAGGGAATAGTAATAGCTGACTTTGTATATCTTGGTATTAAATGCATCAGCGCGTCGATGGGGACAGAATGTTCGCATTCTTGCAGGAAAAACTAAAGGAGTGAGAAAGGCTTCCGCAACCGGCATAATTCCTATCCTCACCGCTAGATTGGGGATTCATTCATTCAATTCCTGACCCGGTCGAATGAACGGAAACAGGCTATGGATTTTTCGTGCTGATATGATAAAAACACTCTACAGTGACCAGCAGGAGCATTCAGAACTGTCCAGCACAGCAATGAATATAGATTATAAACAGATTCGTGTACATATTATATCGTGCAAGATTTCTACATGTTCTAATTTTATACGTAATTGTCAAGTATAGTTTTTGGAGAATTTCTCGAAACTGAACTATGACAATTTATTGATATCTTAAAAACTGGCGCGAATTTATAATGATTTTTGGATGTTTGATATCGATTAAAATTATCCTTTTTATATTAAATGTGAGGACGCTTTCATTTTTCTTAATATCTGTACGTCTTTTGTTAAGCGGTGTTGCATGAAATAACAATAACATAAATCACTTTCTGTGTATGTAAGCAACTCGTTTCATAAGGTGCCTACTGCCATGGCCTGTATATGTCTAAATATTGTTTATTAACTGATCCGTACGTATCTAATAGCACAGATAATTTTCGCTTGTTCTAATTTTGAAAAACACAAAGTGCATTAACGATTTGGAGGAATCTTCCAAATATCTACTCTTTTCCTATAGGCGTCATGTTACAGAAATCAAGAAGGAATAGACGGTACTAACTGGTAACTTCTTGGTGAGCGATAACATTGAGGCTATCTTGCTGCACAACCTGGCGTCGCTTCAAGCACGACGCAGCACGCCCACTACATCTTGTTGTAGAGTTGAGGAATGTGCTCAAGATTCGTTTTCCCGGTGACGCATGACCTGCCTGGAGCTGAGCCATGATGCTACCACCGACCTGCTATATGATACTTTCCACGGGATTATCATCATAAGAAGTGTCACCAGTTCGGTAAACTCACTGTCTGAGGTAACCAGCAAATATGATTCAAGACGGAAAAAGCGGTCTGTCTGATGCACGCGCATTACTATTTCATTTACTCCGTTGAAGCCACGGTCGTGATTAGAGGGCAGATTCATAAACACTAAGAAACAGCAAAGTGACTTTGCTCTAAATACAGCAATATACGCACTTACGTGTGTGTTGCATACTCCGCAAAATGCGTGTATGTTTTTTTTTCCCGATGAATAAAGTTCGAACTCCAGATACCACTGCTGAAGCAGAATACATTTATCTGTTTTAATGTTGAGAAAATATCTTTGCAGACAAAGTAGAGGTTCCCATTCTACGAAAAACGAAAAACTAAGTAATTTCCTCAATTGTGGCGTAAGTTGAAGGGCTAAATGGCCCGGAAAGGTTTAAAATTATTGTAAGTCTTGGACAGTTCTATCAAACATTTAAAAAAATACTCGTAAGTCACTACCGGCGTAAATGCAGTTCTAAAATCGCTTGTTTTTTTACTCGGTTTTTATTCGAATCCTAGACAAATTAACTTATTTACGTGATTATTTCTGTGATGTTTTCCTTGGTTCAATACCCTGAGGCGTTCCTTGATTTTTTGAAACATTAAGTGAAACTTTGTATTGAATCGCATTAGCGCTCGTAGTGGTAGAAAAAAGGCAAACTAACCGAGCTCGATAGCTGCAGTCGCTTAAGTATGGCCAGTATCCAGTAATTGGGAGATAGTGGGTTCGAGCCGCACTGTCGGCAGCCCTGAAGATGGTTTTCCGTAGTTTCCCATTTTCACACCAGGCAAATGCCGGGCCTGTACTTTAATTAAGGCCACGGCCGCTTCCTTCCTATTCATAGGCCTTCCCTATCCCATCGTCGCCATAAGACATATCTGTGGCGGTGCGACGTAAAGCAAAAAAAAAAAAGGGCAAACTGATAATCTAATCGACCGGATAACGATGATTAAGAAAAGGATTTAATTTTAGGAATACACAAAGAGTATATTCTCATACTTTATTATATTTTATTTACCTAAAATTCGTAGCTCATATCCCTAGGATATTTTCAACATTGAGTTGCTTGCCTGAAGGGCGAGAACTATGGATTTTTACATTTGGCGTGATTTCTAATATTTACTGGTCTTTATTTGACAGCTGTTGGTGGAGCTGTAGAGGATCAAACCAGCCTTCGGGCTGAATACACCCCCCCCCCACACACACACCCACACACAAGAAAAAAACACGTATAGGTTATAGATTGAACATGGCGGCTGCTCCAATGAGTTTAACAATGTACTGAACGGGCTTGCCAACATCGGCAAATTATACACAGCTACTGAATAACACGAGAGATGAATGACAAAGGAGAAATATAAGTCAGAGCTACATAATATTGGTCTTGACAAGAATATTGGTCTGAATTGGTTAGGTCCGGCTAGTGACTAAACCAGGGCTTCTCAAACGTCCAAAATCTCACTCGTGCAGACTGAGGCGCAGAGGTCCTGTGTACAGTGCATCGGTCCCACTCGGTTTGGCTCGGACCAGCGCTTCGTCCCGGGGCAACTCGGCTAAGCTCGGCTCAACTTGGCTCGGATTTGGAGCGCTACGGAGCAAGTCAGGGAGACAGGCGGAGCGAGCGAGACAGGCGTGGTGAAAGACAGAGAAAGAGCTATTGCTCCAAATCGAGGAGTGGGGGTCTGTACTCGGTTCAACCACGGCCGACTGGATGCGTGCGCAGCGAGGGATCCAGTCGGCCGTGGTTCAACCAAGCGAAGTCGTTTTTTGCACCTTGCACCGTGCAATGCACAGGTGCATGCACCCTGAGAGGTCCTGTACTAGACCACAGCAACAAAGAAAATGGTGATATTATTTTCGGGCATGTCTCGGTTTTAATTCCTCTACATAGGAAAAAACTTTTTGGTGCAGGTGAGTTGGTCCCTGGTAAGTACTGAGGAAATATCTCTCGTCTCTGCTAGTTTAGGTATCGTAGAAGACATTTTTCCTATGAGATTCCAACATCCAAACCAGGTACTGAGCGCCACCGAAATAAACTTACACCCTATGAAGCTCTTGTTAATTGTCGACTGTCGAAAACAATGCATTGTAAAGGCTTCCGGTGACGAGTGGAATATTCATTTCTTTGTACTGTTGTACCGATTTCAATATCAATATTTGTCCAACCCTTGTCCCGTTTTCCAACGTGGTCGATTACGAGGTGAGATGAATCTGTTGTGGCGGATTTTTATGACCGGATGCTCTTCCTGAAGTCAACCTCATCAGAGGAGTTACCACCATGAAATGAATGACGTGATATAGGACAGTAGGAAGGAAGAAGGTGAAATCAGTTCCGGCACATAGCCTACTCCTGTCAAATAGCACCAAGGAGTTAGTTCAAGGCTTAACATCTCCATCCGACGCAGGAATCACCATCAACAGCGTCATATACCCTTATTCCATATGAGCATTGCGGTGATGTTTGCAATTTAATCCAGACTTTTGACACGCAACCTAGAGATTAGAAATAGTATATTACCACCTCTACGCTGCCGGCCAACATTCTGATGGTGAAACTTTTCCGACCGACGTGACTCGAACCGGCTAACCACGGTGTCAGACCGTTTAGACTTCAACGCCTTAACGATCATGACCACCAGGCGGGCGATTTCAATATGAATATACAGTATATATCTGTTGTTTTATACAACATAGTAATAAAAGCTGCAGTTATGGACTTACACGTAAATGTACGTACGTCAAGAATATGTGCATATTTCGTATATATGTATTTATATGCACTATAAAACTGAGTCTATTTTCAAATGCTATGAATCGCCTTTATCTCTTAAGGGCATATTATATGACCGAGCTCGATAGCTGCAGTCGCTTAAGTGCGGCCAGTATCCAGTATTCGGGATATAGTAGGTTCGAACCCCACTGTCAGCAGCCCTGAAGATGGTTTTCCGTGGGTTCCCATTTTCACACCAGACAAGTGCTGGGGCTGTACCTTAATTAAGGTCACGGCCGCTTCCTTCCCACTCCTAGTCCTTTCCTGTCCCATCGTCGCCATAAGACCTGTTACACAAGATAGATCATGTCTGTCTTTTAGGTCATCAGCCCAGAGGCTGGTTGGATCCTTAAATAGCACCACCAAAGGCTATGCAGTTATAGGGAAACTGCAAAAACCAATGGCAGAGCCCAAATGAGGCGTACTAGACAAGATGAGGAGTGAGGTAGTTTGCCATTCCTTTCCTCACTAGATAGATCATACAACACAAATAATAAATGACACGACCACGATTTATACCAAATAAAGTCCTTACATGACGACGTAAATAATAATAATAATAATAATAATAATAATAATAATAATAATAGCACCTACTAATCGAGATGGATATTTTCACTATCTACCCATGGGTCTAGAGAATAGTTTCCAAGTTATACTAGTCCATTACACACTTGCATCAAGCTGTGTTTAGTACCACCACGCGAGGAACACCATGAGTCAACTTCTTTTTCGATTAGGAGCACTATGTGAGGAATACCATGGGTGAGTGGGTGGATCACTACGGGTTTACAGTACACGTGTATAGTATCCGTCACTATGATGGAGGCTCCCCTTTGTCCAGGTACGGTTCGAATACCCCGATGAGATAAAGAGGCTATCCTCGTTGGGATGTTTCAGCACCTGGTTGTGGACATCATGGATCTGCGTTTCGAGGTACACCACCGGTCTGGGCGTTACCTGTGATTAGTACCACTATGTGAGGAACACCACGGGATAGTACGAGTCCCTGTGATTAGTACCACTATGTGAGGAACATCATGGTTTTGCGTTGCCTATGAGTGGCGCCATTATGTCAGAAACACCATAGGTCTGTGTTACCTGTCAGTTGGTCCACAATGTGAGGAACACCGTGAGTCTGGTACCGCTACATGAGAAATGCCATGGTTTTACTTAGCGATATGTACCATTGTGAGGGGCCGTTGACCTAGATTTTGGACCACTTTAGACAACTGTAGCATCCTCGATTCAGGATTATTCTTTGGAAGCAGCTCCTTGATCAGTACCGGTATATACTATTGTGTTAATTTTGCTTCTGGGAAGGTGGGGCATTGCGGGTCGGATCCACTGATTGTTTTAAGTTCATAATGAATATTTATCGTCGTCTTTTTGAATTCTGGTCAGTGGATTGATTTTGAAATTATTTTTAACTTGTAATATTGTGAGTTGGTTTAATTATTTTAAATTCATAATCGCGTTTTGAATTCTGTGCAGTGGATGAATTTTAGAATAAAATTTTCATTACATTTCCTACCATTAGGGGCTGGTGACCTAGATCATCATCATCATCATCATCATCATCATCATCATTGAATGACCCGTTCATTTTTCTTCTTTGTTGTCCAAGGGATACGCAATACGTTTCTCCAACAAAAGACCTCAAATGCATTAATATGTCTCCTATCTCCCTTCCTTATGGTCCAGCTTTCACAACATTGTGCAACTGTGGGGAAGAATAATGCCTTAACCATTCGACTTTAGTATGGGAAGATACATTTGAACACTTGAAGATCTTACCCAGGCCTTTGAATGCTGCTCCTCCAATGGCAAGTCATCTGCGAATTTCTGGACTGCTTGAACCACTTCTACTGATATGAACGTTAGAGACCAGAGTGAGAACATTGGCCTGTACCGGAATATCAACAAGACAAAAATCATGACAACAGATTTACCATCAAACATTATGATAAATTTCATCAAAACATTTCTTTAATTTGAAATTACTTTCAGTAATCGTCGTCGTCGGCCGCTACTCCTTTCCGAGAATGAGTTTCTCTCCTGCAATTCTTCTTAAAGTCTGTTGGCTCTGTGTAGATGTTGCTGATGACTGATCAAGCCAATATTCGCATGAAACATGCGACACACAGGTCACATATAAAGATCGCGCTTCGATCTGACGTAATTTCCGCTTTTCATATGTTTCAGTTTCTTGTCTGTGACTTGCCAGCTCAAACAGTGAGACGAATGGTGCAGTAGCTTTGCGCCAAAGAACACTTTTTTGTGCAGTTGTTGCCTAGGTATTAGCATTTCAGTAATATTATTAATAGTCATAAATCTCTACTTAGTTTACAATTAATGGATAAGGATGGAATCATCTAAGACCAGGGGAAAGTTAACTTCATCAGAGGACATAACTTATGATATAAATACTTCACCTTCCAACTGTACCAGAAAACCACGGTGTGGAACGTCTTCTACTATGTGATATAACATCTGCAACTTGAAGGGGTGAAAGGTGTGTTATTTTAGGATTCATTGAATACATGTTCCAGAAACACCCCGTTCCAAGCTGTTTCGGCGAGTTAACCACCTTCGCCACCCGCAGGTCACCTAGAGGCGTCAAATCAAAAGACCTGCACCAGGCCTCTCCGGAGGCCACAAGGCATTTCTACTACCTTCGCCACTGCCATTTCCTCCGCCTCTCTTGATGTGCTTGGGCGTCCAGATCCCGTATCAGGAAACGTAACTAAGGAGTTTACATACCTACATCTATATATAAAATAAGATTTTCGCCTGTACATTGCTCAGAATTACAAAGGAATGGTATTTCTGTATCCGTCGTTTCCACAGCAACAAAGAAATTCACTTTTAATTGTATGTCATGTCTATATGTATGAGCCGGATCCCGCGAGATCTGCGAAATTAAGCAACATTAGGCGTGGTCAAGATTTGGATGGGTTGCCACGTGCTGTGGGAATGGAGGAGTGAAAAGGAACTGCCCACCCTACCCTACGTAAACTCCGGCTCAGGCACACCTCTGTGGAGGTTCAGACCTGCCTTCGAGCAGAATATACCCTTACCTTTACATGTATGTATGTATGTAATGTATGTATGTTTGAAGAGAATTTAATGAAAATTGGTATGTAACGTCAGTAAATAAGGTACTACAATCTGGGCTGTAAATAATTTTACTCTCACTGAGTGAAGTGATAATTTAGGGGAAGGCTTAAAATGTAATTCTCGAATATTTATGTTTTAATGATTCTCTCCATAAATACTACTTAACTAAGGTTATATAGAATCAAATTACCGATCATTTATGTCGTATACACTTTTATCGTGCAGGCTATGATAACAGAGATAATCGTGAAGTTGGACTTTTGTTGATAAGGTCATATCAATACCAAGGCAGGAGAAAATAGGTGAACGGAATTTAATGAAAATGGGTATGTAATGTCAGAGAATAAGGCACTACAGTCTGGAATATAAATAATTTTATTCACGCTGGATGAAGTCGTAGTTTAGGGGAGGGTGCATAAAATTAAATTTTTAAATACTTATGTTATTGGTCCTATCGGAAAATATTACATAACAACATTTATTGACATTAAAATTTTCGATCATTCGTGTCTTACACAGTTTAATCGTACGTAGTATGAGGATAGAATTCATAAATTTAGACTATTCTTGCTTAGTCTATATCAACGCCGAACATTGCTAACGTGCAAATATTCTTCAATCGTGTTGACGGGTAATGGTTTTTTTTGTTTTTGTTTTTGTATGAAGGTGTACAACCGAGTGGTCATCGCTCCATATCGACAAGAAAACTTGTGAAGATGATTATTTAAAACAAGTAAAAATTGTGAAATAATTGTAATTGTACGCCGAGTGACACAGCATGGCTGAATATTGGCGGAAAGTAGCTAGGGGGTTAGATAACTTTGCGCATGCGATATGATTATCCTTCAATGACGGTTACTGCAGCTATTTGTTAATATATTTCGTGACGTGATTTTTCTCAACCACCAAAAGGGGAGGGCCTTTACAAATTTATAAAATATAAAACTTATCTTGTACATGCATTATAATTGGGGACATTCGTGCCCTATTGTCCGCCAGATTAAATAAAATTAAGAACCTGAAAAATATAACCTTTGTTTCACAGGGAGAAGCTTTTATGAATTATTGAATCTTTAACTCCCGATAACGTTCCTTGGCTGAAATAATTCTTCTCAGTCAAAGAGTTTTATTCGTCTCGTAATTTGCGTTTGTGTCTCCTATTGAGAGGTTATCAAAATGGGACTGAGCGTGGCCTGCCCCTTCCTTGAACAATGCCCCTTTTCATGACCGAGGACGGATCCGCAAACTGAGTGCCAACTCAAGTCGCGAAATACAAAGCTTCATTTTCTTCCACATCATTAAAGAAACACAATTCCAAGAATTATGTCAATAGCCAGAAAGATTTATAAAACATCATTTCTGGCACGAGGATTACAAGGATAGCGGTAGTGAATGAGCTATAGGTCCTGGATGAAAAATTTAGGTGTAGAGATATCAATTTGCTTTATATATTTACCACAAACATGAGAATGTGATATATTTTTGAATTTGTAGAACACAGTTTATGTATGTATGTATGTTCAGTCCGTCAGCGATTCCGCTGGTGGGATCCTCAACAGCTCTGCCATCAGCTTAGGCATCACTGAAGAGGCGTACTAGGGAAATGAGGAGTGAGGTAGTTTCCCGTTGCTTTCGTCACCGAGCCAGAGTTGCTATTACATATCAGTCTGCCGAGCCCACTGAAATGAATACACCAACCGACCCTATGAGCAACATTTTCACACCATTCATAGCAGGGACTGGCTGCATAAGGATTGGCATTACTAGCATCGCTCATACCTCAGTCACTTTCATATTGTCCAAGCCAAGGATAAGACAGAGACAGATCTATGAAAGTAACAAAATTGCTCTAGCCTATACCAGAAGACATAGTGCACTGTAAACACTAGGTCCTGCCAGCAAAGACATTACACAATTTATAGCATAAATAAAAATTAAGACATCAATATGAAATCCGAGACGAATATATTATTAAACCAGAGTGGCATGTTTCGTCCGATCAAGTGAACATCTTCAGATCCCTTTAATCACATAAAAAAAACGCCGAACCGAGAATCCTAGAGAATAAAACGTTGGATTTATTAGACCAAGTTGAAAATGATGATGTTGATGATGATGATGATTGTTGTTTAGAGAAGCATAAAATCTAGGTCATTGGCCCCAAGTTGATGGGATCGATCCCAGTTCAGTACAGTGGTATTTTAAAGGGGTCAAGTACGCTAGCCTCGTGACTGCAAATTTACCGGCGCATAGAGAATTGCAGCACTTTGGCGTGTCCGAAAAGTATAAAATAATAATAATAATAATAATTATAATACTAATTATAATAATTATAATCATATTATTATTATTATTATTATTATTATTATTATTATTATTGTACCGGGCGGTACACCTCCACGCTGCTAATTCAAACATTGCGCCAGTTGAAACTCCTCTACTGGAGGAAGCATGAACTTTAACCACCACATTAATTCTAAGATTTCTCAGAAGATGTCCCTACTGTAAATTTTGAAGTGTTCTGAACTATGTCTGTTTCGATTTGTTTTTGTTTTCTCTGTAGTAAGAAGTGTGAACATTCTCTTCTGGATGGCACTACTTAAGAACTACAATTGTGCACCCTAGTGCGAAGTGAAGGAACTTTTTTTGAAGAAATTTTGTAGTCATAAGTTTGTTCTTTGTTAAATTTCTTTCAGTTATTTTTTTGGGTTGGCAGTATAACCCTTAGCCAATCCCGAATTTCTCTAATTAATTTTTGACCAATAACGTATGTCTTCTCCGATTTGGAGATGTTGCTTTATGCTACCCAATAAAATTGAGGGAGGTGTGGGTTCTCATTCTTGAAAGGTCTCGAATGTTCCACGAGGGTATTTAAACTGCTGATTTTCTGGTCTCCGGGCCACTTCAGTAACATCTATCCGTGTGTGATTAGGTAGCAGGGGGCGGGAAGCGCCTCTTTCTTCGGGCAGCAGTTCATCCATGAGGTAATGGCCTTTTAATTTCTTTTCTCGCTAGCTCAGCAGTTTAACCCTCGGGACAGGTTCGAAACTTTTATCATGTAACTTTCCTTTAAAATGTAAATGACACTTGGTATAAATTCTGTCTCTTTAACTACAAATTGGGATAGAGAGTGCCTAACACTCTCGAGCTCCCACTCATTTTGTTTTGAGGTGACTACGTTTTCATAACAGTTTCCCTTCTCTTCGTAATGTAATAAAGTTTTCCTATCGTGTCACCTCCGTAGTATGGGATTAGCCCTTGCATATGCGGCCTAGTGCCAAGTAGGTTTTAAAAAGGTGTATTAGGAGTGCAAGTTACGCCTCCACTCAAGTTGGTATTTTGGGGCCATGTAATTGTCCTGTTTCTTTACTGAAAAGGCCTCAGTAGGTTGGGTATTTTTACCCCTGTTCTTGTGTGCCTGGAGGGCAGCTTGAAGGTTGAGTTTGGTGTGGCCTTTGAATAGGCTTGAACTTTGAGAGCGGGTTGCTCTTTCTTAAATTTGGTTTCTGTGTGCCTCGAGCAGGCTTAACTGGGTAATTGGGAGCTAGTGCTCCTTGGCATGGTTGGGGTTTTCTGCCCCTTTGTTGAACTTTGTACTGAACCCGAATGACTTAGGCCTATAGTCAGTCATGATTTGATTGATAAAATAATATATGGTACATTTATTGAAATACAGAAGTGTAGTTGAAAATATTTCATCTGTGTAATGTCGAAATATGAGCGAGGAAGGACGACAGACTGGAGCCTGACGGATTAGCTCGACACAACAACATTTAGCTACTTCACAGCAGGGGATCTCATTAGTTGGCGAACAGGGAAATACAAGTCCACAAATAAGTCTTGGTCAGAAAGAGAAAGGGGTAGGTGACACAAAGGAAGCTCGCAACATGAGTAATGCGCTGGGATATTTTCGGCAGGACGGACATTCCCGTGACGTCATGGAAAACTACAGCGGTTGCGAGGACATTCGCTAGACTAGGTTCGGGCAGGTGGAGATTTAAATCACGTGACCGCTTGCCGGCCAATCGCTAAAATTTGATGGAAGACTCAGGGATACCATCTTAAGAGATGATGGATGAGATATTCTCGTAACTTCAAAAGTAATCAGTAATAAATTATTGTGAGTACACGGATCGATGTAATGAATTTATTAGATGTCACGCATGGAAAAATAATCAATAATCATTGGCAAATTAAATAAATTGAAGGCTGGATTTCTTGGAAACCAGACAGCTTGAATCTCATTGGCTGGACGAAGACCACGTTGTAAGGGACGCTTCCAAAGGCGCGAAATGTGAGGAGCTAAGTCCACCCGTATCTCCTAAATCTGTGATCGTTAGGAGTTCATATTTAATCCAGCAAATATGCTAGCGGATTGGATTAATTTGATATAAATTTTAACGTCCAATTCGGAGTGCAAGTACCGATATTAAAAATCCACCCCCTCCCTCAGGGGTATGACGTCAATGAATCCGCGAGGGAAAGCTTCATCCATATATACGGGACAAGGGATCCTCGCCAAGACACTTGAAATGAATCTCTGGAGTTGAACCGTCGGTCGCAGCTAACTTAGAATTCTACGGGCGTACAGTAACTCAACATTTAATAGCGCGAGCATCCGCCAGTGTTTATAAAATGTGATCGCGCTCAAGCAACATGAACTGGAAATAGTTAACGTAGGACAGTGTTTGTCAGTTATAAATATCAGTGAAGTAAATTAATTGCACTGTAAGAGAGTAATATAAATTGCACCGCAATAAGTACGTAAATAACAGACTGTGTGACGAACAGTACTTTAAGGGAATAATAGCCTGTACTTTGGAATTTCAAACCGCTATCATGAACACTTCAAGAGTGCCGTATGAAACGGGCGTATCGCGTCGGACGACATAAATCGCGACGGGCGTAAAATTTGACACCTCGTCGTACGTGTCCAGGTCCATTGTGCGGTAATTGGACGAAGATTAAAATAGTGTAAAATATTAAATTTTTGGGTCTAGGATATTAATTTGTTGTATAAAAGTTAAAGTGTTCAGTGTTAACGTTGTCAATGGTGAAGTATCGTGATAATTAAGGTATTAGTGTAAAATGGTAATTAATTAATTAATTAATTTCGTGTGGCTATTTCTAGCCGAGTGCAGCCCTTGTAAGGCAGACCCTCCGATGAGGGTGGGCGGCATCTGCCATGTGTAGGTAACTGCGTGTTATTGTGGTGGAGCATAGTGTTATGTGTGGTGTGTGAGTTGCAGGGATGTTGAGGACAGCACAAACACCCAGCCCCCGGGCCATTGGAATTAACCAATGAAGGTTAAAATCCCCGACCCGGCCGGGAATCGAACCCGGGACCCTCTTAACCGAAGGCCAGTACGCTGACCGTTCAGCCAACGAGTCGGACTGTAAAATGGTAATGTGCCAGGAAATCTTTTGTGGAACTACGCCATCAAGAATGGAGGAGTAAAATAGCAGAGAGGGGCCGAAAGGAGCCTCTCATCTGCAAAGCTGTAATGGAATACCGAGAAACTAAGATGAGTACATAATGTAAATAATATTTGGGAAATGTTAGCGTGATTGGAAAAATGGGGATTATTTGATTAGACTTGGTTACCTTCTGTAACAAGATGAGTCGCTTAACGACCCCATCCTAAATTTGTAGCACGGACAGTAGTAAATAATTACAATGTAAATAATCGGGTCTTTTTATGTATTCAGTTTGTTGGAGATGTAAATTTTGTAGATATAGAGTAGTACGTTAAGTCATGCATGCATTCATATTTTCTTTGTAGTCAAGAATAATTTTCTTTACATTTGATTTTGGTTATTATAGTTAAATACACCGGATATGTCCTTTTCTCTTTGTCATTTTAACGAGCGATGTAATGACATTGAAGGAAAGTCCAGCCTCGTCATACCAGTTGTGTTTTGTTGTTGATTAGTATGTTCATATTTTCAAAGTGAAGTTGTTAAATTTGGGAGAAGCGATAATAATAATAAAATTTCCAAGTAAATCATATCTGGATTGATTAGTGCCAGAATAAATCGAAATTGTAAAAGGGGTTATGCGTTAAACATATTAAGAGTGGACTACCGTGTAACAGGCGAAAAATTTTTTTAATTAATAATAATAATAAATAAAATAAAACTACTTTTTTAAGAAGTAGAATTTTTTTAATATAAATTCGATATAATAATAATTCATGTGATATCGGAATTTTTAGTGAGCCGTGCGTAATAATAAATTTAAGTGATCAGGTGTTGAGTTTATCAGGAATCATTTAATGACGGGATGTCGTTTTTAATTCGGAATTAAAGTGTGTGGTAATTTAACTTGATAAATTAATAATATTGAAATTTAAGATCGGTGCTAATAATCCGTACATGTTAATGAACGTGTGGTTTAAATTACGGTCCAATATATTTTTACGTATAAATGTCGTGTCTTAAAGTTGCAATTCATTAGCCGGAACACGTAGGACTAATATTACGAAACCATGATTGTAAAATTTTGGTAAATATAATTTCAAGATGTTACGATTATTTGTGGAGAACGAACTAAGGCGTAGATCAAAATGAGATAAATGCTAGTCTGGGACTCGGGAGGTGGACGGGTGCAAAATGGCTTGCCCAACGTGGTGCTTAAAGAACGGCAGAGAGGGACTAACAAATGAAGGGAAGAACTACGAGTCATGTTGGTTGACATCAGTAAAATGATGACCAATTGTAGGACATGTTACAGTTGGGCCAGAAGCAATATGGCCGGTTTAAAGTGGGGCTTTACTGTGTGCCCACTGGGAAGCTTGATTGCATTCTAAAGAGGCCAATATCATTGCTAATCAATTGTAAAATTTTTATACTTTTTTCAAATTTCAATTTTTAATTTTTGATTTTAATTAATTGATGACCGCATCACGGTCAAGTGTGTGTTCACTTGTCACGTAATATTATACTAGAGTAAGGTTAGTTTTGAACGGGGCTAGATTTGACTAGTTTATTAATATAATCCATTGCTAATCTCTTCAAGTTTGGCAATGATTCAAAATTCAATAAGCTCGAAGATTTGATGCATCTCTTTTTCCCATATGAAAGTTAATATTATTTTGGTAATTCAGGACTCCAGTTAAATGTCATTGGACATGAGATGAATATTATAAACAGTTATGTATGAAGGCTTGAAATGGTAAAAATATTACTGAGCACCAGTTCAAGTTAGTATTTAAAAAGAGGTTGAGATGGTATAAATTAAAATTAACGTATTTCAGGGCAGGAGATTTCCAACTTCATCGTTGTTCTTAATGTTGTTGTTGTTGTTGTTGTTGTTGTTGTTGTTGTTGTTATATTGGAGCGGTTTATTGTGAAATCATAGGCGCAAGCCAGCATTCAAGGTGAATGACATGCAAATGTAAACAAGGTTTTGTAGTCAAAATTTTTTTTGTTCAATGAAAGTTAGTGTAGGGGTATAACATCATAGGATAGGGCCTAGACCCAATAGCGTATTCCTTCGTGTGCAGCAAGGTGAGAGGCCGATCGGCCTTTTTGCTTTCTCAAGAAAAGTTATAATGTCTGACGACGGTGGGGAGCGACCCCAGGACATAGTGGTAGATGGACAGGGAGAGATGAAAGCTCTCACGTTAGAGGACTTAATGCGGAACTTAACTCTGAAGATGGAACGTAGGTTCGATCAAGTACAGGCTAATAGTGTTTCATTAGAGAAAAAAATAGACAAAGTACAGGCCACGAGTGTTTCATTAGAGAATAAGATCGACCAAGTACAGGCTGCGTGTGAAGTTAATAAAACAGAACTGAAGGCACAAATAGATGCAGTTCAGGCCGCGAGCGTAGCGATGGGACAAGAACTTAGGGACCAATTAACGCAAGTCCAGGAAGCATGTCACTTCGCGAAAGATGAATTAAAAGGGCACATGGATTCATACATTACCATCATTAATGAAAGGGTTGACCGCGTTAGAGATGAGGCTCAAATGGAGCGGGCAGAAATTAAGGAGAAATTGAACGCTAGTGTCAAGGAACTCGCCGCTCTACGATTAACTGACAGACAAGACATAGAATCACACATAGAGGAAATTCGGGATGAATGTCGGAAGGAGAATGACATCGTCCGGGGACAAGTAGAAGAAAAATGCGCGCAGATAGCTGGCACCTTGGACAAGCATGACAAGGGCATGAACGAGTTACGTGGGGAAGCTGCACGTACACTTGTAATCGTAGCAGGACTGAAAAACAAAGTCGAAGAACTAACTGTAAATTTAGAAGACCGTAGCCAGAGAATAACCAAGTGCGAAGACGCAAACCTAGCGTTATTCCAGCGGACGGAAGACCTAATTGAACAGGGCCAATCATTAGCCGACACGGAAGTTCGCCTATTAGAACAGTGCAAGGCATATAATGGGCAAAATTCCGGCACAAAAGAAATGTCAAGTAGTAATCCCGACGGAATGGATGACATTCGAAAAGACTTGGAGATATTGAAGGCTAGGTCGGAACCGTCAGCGTCTAGCCAAGACTTTAACCTCCAATACCGTGAGTACGAACCCCATGATAACCAGGGGATTCATAAGAAAGGGGGCCTATCCCAAGCTGACACAAACGGTTTCAAGTTTGAGAACAGAGATGGGTCGTCTACGTCATCGAATGCTATCCCGACATCGGTGGTACACGTCATTAAGATGTCTGATGACAAGCCACCCAGGTTCGATGCCCGTGGGCATATCACCCCGAAAGGTTTCATCCGGGAAATCGCCGGTTATATAAATGAAAATAAGATACCAGTAGAGCGACAACTGCGAACAGTCGAGAAATTCCTAGACGGAGCACCAGCTGTATGGTTCAGGGCTTTCTTGTATACCTTTGAAGACTTTGAAGGATTTCGGCGGGCTTTTCTCCAAAATTTCTGGAGCATTCAGGAACAGCAGGAGTTAAGGCTGGAAGTCTACTCCAGACGATATTCAACATCTTCACCCACGAAATTCTCAGATTACTTTGTGGCACAATTTCACAAGCTACGAGAGCTTGATAATCCAATGAGCGAAACAGAATTGATTAGCGCCATTGGAAAACAATTGCCATTCGAGGTCCAACGAATGATGATAGCGTCAAATGTCCAGACGGCTGTCCAAGCGGAGGCTTTGTTGCGCCAATTAGACCTCACAACGCATCATTCGAACCCGAGACAAATTAGGAGCAGGGACCAACAGGTTAACAATATCGAACGGACAATCGAACCAAAGACCACTAGTACAAAGAACCAGGGAACTAGTACTGATCCGGAACCTCGTCGAGCATATAATACGGAGTGGAAGCCGCAAAAATGGACGAGACTTAGGAATTTTGCGGAAGGCAACCGGCAAACCAACCAAGGTAACTTTCGAGCTGACAGGGGATTCCGTGGATTCCAGAGAAATAATTATAGGCCGTATCCATCTAGAAATCAAGGGAACTCGAGATATTACCAAGGAGGATCTCGTCAGGAAAAGGATGACAGATATCAAGAGTCTAGGCGGTACATAGAAGAGCTGAACAAGAGAAGATGGAAGGAGGCGATCCATGATCGAGGCCGTGATGAGGAAGCAACAGGAGCGGAGAGCTTGGAATTCCAAAGAGCAAGGAAAGGGGGCTGCGACTTGAACCCGAATGCACCGACGTTCGATTCGGGACAAGGAAACAAAAGGATTTGACTGGAAGCAGAGGATGAACGAGAGGAAGCAGATTACGAGCCGGAAGAAGATGATGTCGAAGAAGAGGATGAAGAAGAAGACGGAAGGGAAGAAGAAGTCCAAGTAATCCATACACCAATTGAAGCAAGGCCATGTCCAGAGTGTGGAGAGATAGACAGAGACGTGCAGGAATTTGTCAATACGATCCATCAAATCGAAAGGCAGAACGATGAGTTAAGATTCAGGAACCAGATGCTGAGAGATGAAATCAATAGCCGTCGCAGAACAGAGGATCCGATGTCAAATCATGATAGTGATGATATGAACACATCATTAAAAAAAATCTCATGATGCTCACTAGATTTTTTTTTACCTGGGCAAGAGGAAGATGAACCCGAGTGACTTAGGCCCATAGTCAGTCATGATTTGATTGATAAAATAATATATGGTACATTTATTGAAATACAGAAGTGTAGTTGAAAATATTTCACCTGTGTAATGTCGAAATATGAGCGAGGAAGGACGACAGACTGGAGCCTGACGGATTAGCTCGACACAACAACATTTAGCTACTTCACAGCAGGGGATCTCATTAGTTGGCGAACAGGGAAATACAAGTCCACAAATAAGTCTTGGTCAGAAAGAGAAAGGGGTAGGTGACACAAAGGAAGCTCGCAACATGAGTAATGCGCTGGGATATTTTTGGCAGGACGGAGATTCCCGTGACGTCATGGAAAACTACAGGGGTTGCGAGGACATTCACTAGCCTAGGTTCAGGCAGGTGGAGATTTAAATCACGTGACCGCTTGCCGGCCAATCGCTAAAATTTGATGGAAGACTCAGGGATACCATCTTAAGAGATGATGGATGAGATATTCTCGTAACTTCAAAAGTAATCAGTAATAAATTATTGTGAGTACACGGATCGATGTAATGAATTTATTAGATGTCACGCATGGAAAAATAATCAATAATCATTGGCAAATTAAATAAATTGAAGGCTGGATTTCTTGGAAACCAGACAGCTTGAATCTCATTGGCTGGACGAAGACCACGTTGTAAGGGACGCTTCCAAAGACGCGAAATGTGAGGAGCTAAATCCACCCGTATCTCCTAAATCTGTGATCGTTAGGAGTTCATATTTAATTAAAGATTAAAATAGTGTAAAATATTAAATTTTTGGGTCTAGGATATTAATTTGTTGTATAAAAGTTAAAGTGTTCAGTGTTAACGTTGTCAATGGTGAAGTATCGTGATAATTAAGGTATTAGTGTAAAATGGTAATGTGCCAGGAAATCTTTTGTGGAACTACGCCATCAAGAATGGAGGAGTAAAATAGCAGAGAGGGGCCGAAAGGAGCCTCTCATCTGCAAAGCTGTAATGGAATACCGAGAAACTAAGATGAGTACATAATGTAAATAATATTTGGGAAATGTTAGCGTGATTGGAAAAATGGGGATTATTTGATTAGACTTGGTTACCTTCTGTAACAAGATGAGTCGCTTAACGACCCCATCCTAAATTTGTAGCACGGACAGTAGTAAATAATAACAATGTAAATAATCGGGTCTTTTTATGTATTCAGTTTGTTGGAGATGTAAATTTGGTAGATATAGAGTAGTGCGTTAAGTCATGCATGCATTCATATTTTCTTTGTAGTCAAGAATAATTTTCTTTACATTTGATTTTGGTTATTATAGTTAAATAGACCCGACATGTCCTTTTCTCTTTGTCATTTTAAGGAGCGTTGTAATGACATTGAAGGAAAGTCCAGCCTTGTCATACCAGTTGTGTTTTGTTGTTGATTAGTATGTTCATATTTTCAAAGTGAAGTTGTTAAATTTGGGAGAAGCGATAATAATAATAAAATTTCCAAGTAAATCATATCTGGATTGATTAGTGCCAGAATAAATCGAAATTGTAAAAGGGGTTATGCGTTAAACATATTAAGAGTGGACCACCGTGTAACAGGCGAAAGTTAATTTTTTTAAATTAATAATAATAATAATAAATAAAATAAAACTACTTTTTTTTGAAGAAGAATTTTTTTAATATAAATTCGATATAATAATAATTCATGTGATATCGGAATTTTTAGTGAGCCGTGCGTAATAATAAATTTAAGTGATCAGGTGTTGAGTTTATCAGGAATCATTTAATGACGGGATGTCGTTTTTAATTCGGAATTAAAGTGTGTGGTAATTTAACTTGATAAATTAATAATATTGAAATTTAAGATCGGTGCTAATAATCCGTACATGTTAATGAACGTGTGGTTTAAATTACGGTCCAATATATTTTTACGTATAAATGTCGTGTCTTAAAGTTGCAATTCATTAGCCGGAATACGTAGGACTAATATTACGAAACCATGATTGTCAAATTTTGGTAAATATAATTTCAAGATGTTACGATTATTTGTGGAGAACGAACTAAGGCGTAGATCAAAATGAGATAAATGCTAGTCTGGGACTCGGGAGGTGGACGGGTGCAGTACATAGGTAAAGTTGGGCTCATTGCTCAAGGATTGCGTGTCTGGGGGCTAGAAGCCCAAATCCATTAACAAATTGCAATTGTACATTCTTAATTTGTTGATATGCTACTGAGTACCTGCTATACTTGTTATTTCTTGATCTTGAAAAGAAAATATAACCTTAGTTAAATTTAATTTCGTAAGTTGTGACCTATTCATCCCAGCACCTTTTTTCACCTCTGCCGGTCCACAAAACATCGTAACAATTATTATTATTATTATTATTATTATTATTATTATTATTATTATTATTAGCAAATAAATTGAACAAGTGTACCTCTTCCCAAGCAACTCTGAATATTTTCCTCCAGCACCACATTTAATTCAGGCACGATCACAATATTGGATTGGAAGAATTGGAATGACTGCAGATTCAACACGCTTCTTATTATATTGATAGTGATGTTGGCATCTTTCCAAATCTTCCACAGACGGATCATTGCTTCGCCTTCCATTTCGATCTTTCGTTTTATTTCATTTATGGAACCAGTAGAATTGGACACTAAGGAAAGTAGATAATCGTAACGGATTACAAATTAACATCCTCAAATTAGGAATGTTGTTGTTCTTACGATAAACAATCATGACCTTAGTTTTCTGTTGATTTATACGTAGGCCTAATCCTATTTTTAGGGTGTGTTTCCTCCATACTATTGACCAGGTCTGTCAATTTCTCTTCGGACGATGCCATCAGGGTGTTGACATCAGCAAATAAATGGAAAAATTTGGAATCTCAGTCGTGTAATATAGTTCTCATTGCATATTCACCATAGAGATTGAAACTTTGTGGTGATAAGGCACATCTTTGATGGACTTCAGCCTATGTCTGAAACTTGGAATTGTTTGTTTAGAATATTCAGAGTGGCTGAATTTTCCTTACACAGAGAATAGAGAAGATCCATAAGACAGTGTGAAAATTCTATCTCATCTAAAATGCCCCAAAGAGGGTTATATAGCGTGTATCAGAACTATACCGACAAAAAGTAATATATCTGAGATGCACTTCGTGTTTATCTTAAGAACGACGGTGCAATCAGATTGTCGGAGAACATTTTTCTTTTCGAGGAAATGTGGTTATTTTGTTACATCCGAGCGCGCGATTCATATTCGCCATATTTATTATCCCAGAGCACAAGCCGCTGCCGTGCTTCGTGGAAGGTAAGGGAAGGGAGGGGAAGTGGGGTGTATGATGGAGACAGAGATAATGCTCCGCGCGTATGAACAAGTTTCCTCGTCCGACTCACACAAGATTGTCCTTGTCTCTTACAGGCAATATCCAGAGTCCGTTCATTAAACAGCCCTAACTGCGCACACAGTATAAGAACACACTTGTCTGTCAAGAAATCTACCACATCGTTTCCCCTCGCATCCGTTGGTCGCAGTAACGTCATTCTTTATTATTTAACATGCTCGAAGATGCAATGCTGCCGCCCCACATTTTGTGTATTCCTTCACTCAAAACATTGTAAATGGAATTAAATACTGAACTAAGGAAACAATACTCCCAATGGTTTGATTACCTCTCCTCTTACTTCAATGCACAGTTCACAACGCTGTAGTAGTGAGCTTTGGACACTGTTCAGGATGTGCGATGTGTCCCGAACGACCTGGAAAGCTGCCTATATTCTTGGTAAAAGTTCATATTTTCTTTCTACGAGGTTCGCATAGTATTCAATTGGTGCAGAAAAAACTGTATACTGCCTACTGGGGCTGGAAAGCGACTATGCGAAACGAACGAGAAACTTGTGTATTACCTCTGTCTCCAACTTCCCTTCCCTCCTCTGACGCACAGAAACAGGAAGTGGGAGGCTTTATATTTAACGGTATCAAAGGCGTTTTGGCAGTCAGTAAAGCACATGAATACCGTAACATTGAATTCTTTAGCCTTTTCAATGGTCTGTCTTATGCCTATGCCTAAAATGTTTCGTAAAATTTGTTGTACAATTAATTGTGTTGCTCACGGTAAAATTATTTTATAAAATCCGTAGAAGCATCAGGATGACCATCTATGAACTCACTTCTGAACTTGGATATGTATATGCTGCCATCTATTGTTAAACTTTTAAACCAAGAATCAGCTGTTCAACTTGCAGTGTGTTTGAGAGTATGGCTCCAACAAACAAAAGCAAAACTTGGTGCTTTAGCTGCAATTATATGTTGTTCAGTGGTAAAAAGGAAGAAAAGAAATGCCAGGAAATGCTGGACTCGGGATTGGATCAAAAAAAGAGAAGAAGGTAGAGGATTGCTGTCCTTGGTCGAAAATTAGTTGAGGTTAGAAAACCAGCATTAATATAGGAATTCGGCGATTGTACTTTCTGCCTCTTTTCCTGCATTTCTGTTGTGGTAAAGTGGCGTTTTAACTTCGTACAAACAAGGATATTTCTGGCATTCATCCAGTAAAACACTAACATCTTCCTTAGTTCACCCGGATCCTGCCATTTTAGAAAGAAGTGTTTGTTTACAGCCGAGCTTCACAATCTTCTCACGACGTAGCGCCAGCATCATCGTGATGTCAGCTTCGCTGATTGGTTCGTTTCGTAAAATTAATTTTACGAAATAGAACATGTCCTATTTTATGAAAAGTTTTATCAAAGTTTTTATAAAACTTGAATTTGACCGTGAGCAACGGAAATTTTTGTAAAATTTATTGTACAATAAATTTGACAGAAAATTTTACCGTGAGCAACAGGCATTAGACTTACGTTTGACCTCGAATGCCTTCTCCTGTCATGAATCTTGTCTGCACTTCAGGAATGTATCCTTTGAATGCTCTTGAGTTGCTTCTGTTGGACAGTTGTAGTCGTACGTCCTGCTAAATGTAGCTCGGTGTAAAATGCTGAATACGTGTTAACAAAATTGTAATGATACATATACAAAGTGATTTCCCGTCAGCGAAGACTACATCAGCTAGAAACATAATAAACAATGCCGCTGTATAATACTTTGCGTCTTCGTTTGCTTTGTTTGCGCAACATGCAGAATGTAATGCTAATATGTAGACATCTGCTTTGTATGCGAATGCATATTTTGTCTGCCGATATGTAGACCTCCAAAATTGACAAGAAAGTGCGTTTGAAGGTGAAATTGTTCAAATGATTAAGTTTAATAGTGCAAATAGTGCATATATGCATATACGTAGGTGGATCAGGTTAGTTGCACTAACGCGCCGCAGCGGCGCGCTGTGTGTCGCAAACGTAGGTACAGCGGAGAAAGGGACAGACACTGCCCACACGTCTGTTAGGCAGGTCGCTGTGGTGTATCGTCTAGTATTGTGTGAATAGCAGCCAAATACAATGGCACGTCAACTGGACGTTCACTCCAAATATGAGGTGCGTGCGACAATACGATTCCCATGGGCCAAAAGGAAGACTTGCACGGACATTCATCGTGAAATTAGTGCTGTTTATGGAGAGCGGGCCATTTCCCGGCAAGGTATTGTAAAGTGGTGTCAGCAATTCGAAGCCGGACGCACGGATATCACGTACAACCATCACGAAGGCAGGCCCACAACGTCCAGCGCCCGTACAAAGGTCAACAGTGTGAATGCGATCATTAGTCAGAACCGGCGCATTAAAATTGGAGAAATCGCGACGCAGCTGAACATGTATGGCAGTGTGCTCGCCATTGTTCACGAGGACCTTGGATATCGTTAGCTGTGTCAAAGATGGGTCCCACGCCTTCTCACCGATGAGCATATGGGACAACGTTTCCAATCCTCCCTGGCATTTTTGCAACGTTGTGCCGCAGACGGCAACGGGTTTCTGCGGCGAATCGTCACAGGCGACGAAACGTGGGTCCACCACTTCACCCCCGAAATGAAGCGAACATCAATGGGATGGATGCACCCCTCATCACCACAATGAAAGAAGGCCAAGGTTCAACCTTCAGCCGGTAAGGTTATGGCAACAGTGTTCTTTGACATGGAGCGTTTGCTGCACGTGAAATTCATGCCGAAAGGAACAACGATCAATGCGGCGTCGTATTGTCAAACGTTGCACCGGTTGCGTAAAGCGATTAAAGAGAAGCGCCGGGGGAAATTGAGCGCCGGTGTGATTTTGTTGCACGATAACGTAACACCTCACAAGGCCCGCCAAACGAGAGAACTGCTGCAGCGTTTCAGGTGGGAGGTCTGGCAACATCCACCCTGCAGTCCCGACCTAGCGCCATGTGACTTTCATCTGTTCGGTAAATTAAAAACGGAGCTCGGTGGTCGACGTTTCCAGACCGATGAGGAGGTGAAGGCCGCTGCCTCCGAGTGGTTGCAGAACGCTGGAGGAAATTTCTATGCATCCGGCATCGACGAGTTGGTTGTGCGTTCGCAGAAATGTTTGGAGTCTCTTGGAAACTATGTGGAAAAGTGACGTTACAGTGTATGTCGTTATAGTCGTGTTGCTGTTGTATAGATGGTGTAATAAATGGCCATAACTGGGAAGTGCAACTTATTTTCTGATCTGCCCTCGTATTTGAGATCAGCGCATACAATTCAAATTTCAGATTTATTGTGCATGTTCTCGACTTTTATTATGCGTATTTGAACATTTTACAAGCAGTATCCAAAAACTGTAAAGTATTTAATGCCATGAAACGGTTCAAAGGGAACTGCCACTTTGCCAAATACACTCCGAATCATACCAGCTAGAATCAATCAAGAAGCTAGGAACATGTGGATTGCGTTGGTGGTTCGCTGGAAATTATGGAAAACGTGAAGCGTGAAGTGGAATGTATTCTAGGAAACTTCGGATTCCATTTGCAAACAAAATATCGTGATGTTCTTAAACGAAATCCTGGCTACATCATGCTAACTATAAACAAATATTTGGCTGGTACTGATAATGTGGATTTACCAAAATGTTTTAACACCTATACTCGCTCCAAAATTCAAGTACTGTTTTGTCATATCCGTAGATGTACAGTAGAGAGATCATTCTCCGTATTGAAGCTAGTTTTAACAGACAAACGCTACAGATTTAAACCAGAAAACGTGGAGAAGACTGTTGTAGTGTACTGTAAAGCAAATTATGACCAGGAAAACGGGTCTGCAGTGTAAAATGAAAGAGGAATATGCATTTAAGTTTCTTCAAGTTTCCTTCATGAACGGTTTTCTTACAACCTTACTAATTGATTTATCGTGTGTATTAAGACACTGTGTCTTATCTAGGAGACTTGTGCGTATTATTTTAGCAGTGAACACTGACAGATTGATACGTCTCACAAACTATGCAGGAATTGAAACCAACTTTCAACCTATTAGGTCGTGTTTACGTATATTTGGTACGTGTTGAAAAGGTGTTAAGTACAGAACAAAAATGGCCAACCAGACACCAGTGGGATCCGAACCCACAACCTCCCGATTTCGCGTCGGTTGCTCTACCAATTGAGGTTGAAAGTCGGCTTCGATTACAATGCGGTCGTGAAAATTCAATATTCATATGCAGGGATTGTTTGTACTAGCGAAACAGCCGCAGCTCTAAGTAGTGTGAATTTTTTGTTGATCATTCAGTTGATTATTCATTAACATGATCTTATGTATTAGCGCAGGTGAATCGCGTGAGTCTAGTAAAGGAATTTTACGTTTGCATTTCATACAAGTGTTTAATAGCATGAAAATAAGTGCATACTTAAATGCATATTTTACCACTTTTTTGAGCATAGGTGCATGCTTATAATGGTGATTTATCCAGCATAAAAATCCGATGCTTACTCGTATGTTACAGTGCAGATAGCCCATATGATAATGAAGAATCGCTTCTAAAACAGTCATGCTTTTATTGATTAAACAAAAGTGTATAGACTAAATGTAATGAAAGTGTACGATTTAATGTATAGACTTGCCTGTTACCATCTGTGCAACCCAACTCGTATCACCTGGCTTCACGCAAGTTGATCACAATGTTTTATTACTACGCACATAGACAGCGATTAATATGATGAGCCAGTTTAGCGGAGTGTAGATGACAATTGCTGCCTCTGTGTTGAGTAGTGTGGTGGGCTATGATGCGTCTGTTGTGCGCAAGAAGTAGACGGGCGAATCTATCTCACTCCTTCCTTATACTTGCATCCTTCGAGATGAAGCAAAACTTTCTACTTAAAATATTCGCGGCTGCTTGAAAAGAGAATTTGTTTTGACTTGTCTGAAAAGGATTTGTATTGCTTCTTTATCCAATCCCAGCTGCAGTGCCATTGTTGTTGTAAGCTGTTTGAAGTTAGTGAAAGGAGGAGGCAGGAGCAAAATGCTGGCGTTTTATCCAAGTTTCGTCGCGCGGGCGACTTAATGCGCTGGAAAGTAAGGAAGACAATTAATATCAATTATCATTGGGTCGTGCTAATTAATTCTCTCGCCGCTTTGGAAGGACTGGGTGGGGAGAGGGGTTGGGGGCGCTCCAAAATGGCTGCACACCCCAGGCTCGTTCTTACATCTCCTACAACTAGACTAGAGCTGCTGCTACTGCTGTGCTCTACTACGGCTGCTTCTGTAGGAATTTTCTTATAAAAATGATCGCAAGGCAAGACAAGGCAGGGTGAAGCGAGGCTAGGCTGCGAGTTCCGACCCTTCAGCTGCGCGAGCGGCGAAGGGGGAGGGACGCAGAGGGGAAATCACTTCTGCTTCTGAAGTGACAGGATTTTCATTATTTTTACTCCCGAAGAAGCGAGACACAGAATGTCAAAAGATTTCTTACGATGTTATGAGAAGAAACAGCCGCATGCGAGATGCGGGATATTGCGGCGGTGACAGGCCAGGCGCTGTGTGGATGTGTGGGTCTGGTCAGCATCAATAGCATTTTGCTACGTATCGCACCTTGTCTAAGTTGTCCAGATGATAAATATCTCCTCAACGAACATAGAAATATCAAATAGTTAAGATACTTCCAAGCATGATTGCCAATTTAGCCGCTAGATCTGCCCATTTCGAGTATTAAGTTAGCCCCCCACCCAAAAAATCGAAAAAACCACCAGTGGCATTTTAGACACTTCCTCTTCCTAACTTTGTCATTTCCAGCCATATTTACCTTAATTCGCCTCTGTGGCGTAGTAATTAGTGTGGTTAGGTGCCATCCCCGGAGGTCCGGGTTCGATCCCCGGCTCTGTCACGAAATTTGAAACGTGGTACGAGGGCTGGAACGTGGTCAACACAGGTTCGGGAAGTCATCTGAGTAGAGGAGGATTCGATTCCCACTTGAGCCATCCTCGATGTGGTTTTCCGGGGCTTCCCACTTCTCCTCCAGGCAAATGCCAGAATGGTGCCTGACTTAAGCCCACGGCCGTTTCCTTCTCTCTTCCTTATTTTTCAAACAGGGATGTTCAGTTCCTTTCATCATAATGTATACGACAATTATAGAGAGAGAGATTTATCCCTTCCAATCTAACCATCCCCCACAAGGCTCCTGTTCAACATAACAGGTGAGGCCACCTGGGCGAGGTGCTGATCCTCCTTCCCAGTTGTATCCCACGAAATATAGTCTCACGCTCCAGGACACTATATCTGATATGGTAGAGACGGGATCCCTCCCTGAGTCCGAGGGAAAACCAAACCTGGATGGTAAAAGGCTTAAGAAAGGAAGAATTTACCTTAAATGTTTTTATTGTGATATTTAGTGTAGTTGCAGATTTCGATAATGCCAGTTTGTATATTTATAACAGAGGTGCTCAGCTGGGAGCTCGTTGAGGCTAGCTCAGTGCTGCCGGGCTGGCGTGACCTAAATGCCGGCAGCTGACGTAGCAAGTATACATCACAGTGAAGCGAGAGAGCAAACGCACTTTGCAGGAAGGGAACGGTGACGTTCGATTGTTATTAAGATCATCTCTTCCACTACTCAGCGAAATGCTGAATGGAGTACAGCATTTAAGAAAAAAAAAACCCGCTATAATCGCAAGAAAACTGACCTTTTCAAGATGTTCCAGTTTGGTTTATACTGCGCTCGAAGTAAACAGTCAGTTTTATTTTCTTATATTTGTACATTGAAAGAAAACTAACGCGTTTGTTTTATAATTTACAAAGGTACGTGGTTTAAGTGTACAAGCTACGATTTGCAATTCATTGCATTAGAATGACAGTATTCCCATTTCTTAAAAAGTAAACTCCCTGTTATTCGTTCAACAAATAGTAATATATTTACATAGTTCAACAAGTTTACTGCTTGATTTTGGACAGTGTTGTTGTGTTGTTTGAATTTCCCTGTTCACTGAATTTGAAAATAGTATTTAAAACTTGTCAGGCGTCCGATGATAATAGCTAGGCTCTAAATGGCGAGGGGGTTTCAAATCGAGTGGGGGCATCGATATTTACTATCCAAGATTAAGGTACAAAAACAATGTAAATGCTTCTACCAAACTGATGTACAGTATGTCTTCAAATAAATAACGTAACATGTTATTCCCGGTAAGGGTGATTGGATTGTTGGTGAGTTTATTAGACAATTTAAACCAAAGCAACCACAGGCCACAGCTTATCCAACCTTAACTCTGCGTTATATTAGAAATTCTTCTAAAGCACCTTTTAAAATTTAAATTGTAATTCATTACGTACATTCCAAAAATATTTGAGGTTGTAAGCCTCTTTATTGTCCCGTCAAAATACGTAAAACTTGCAATGAACATAAATAACTTGTTTCTTTACAACGTATATTGAAAATAAATTGAATTCCTGCTTTCATTCTTTCATTATTTTCTGCCTCCATTTCAAACCACACACATCTTTCATAGCAAGACACGACCAGAATAAAACACCAATGCATGGATCGCACTATCTTATGACTAGGCCTACACTAATGCATATAGCGAATACCGTCTGGGAAAAATAAAACTGGTGCGGAAAATATTTATGATAGAACTGACGCGGAATTGACCCTTATTAATGGAAATTGGAGAAGATGCTAGAAATGGCCACCGTTCACATCAATGCAGCGCTGTGCTCGATTTATCAAACTGTGAGCCACGCGTAGCTGCAATAGCGTTTGCAATGTTCTGCTATAGCTCTTCCAGTTTGTAGGGAATATTCGAGTACACCTGACACTTCAATTTGTCCCACAGGTAAAAATCACAGGGAGAGAGATCTGGTGATCGTGGTGGCCAATTGATTACACTACCTCTGCTGACTGTCCTCTCCTTACCGAACACTTTATGCACTCATGAAATGGTTGTCAAGGCGGTGTGTGCTGCTGCTCAGTATTGCTGAAAATATCCATACACTCGTTCATCTCCTGTAATTTGATCCACATATGGATTAAACACTATCTGGACGCTCCGGTTAGCAATGTGTCCTGGTGTTTCAGATACTGTAGTTACTAGTTTTATTTGCTAAAGAGTCCGTTTCGCGACATTTTTCCAATACGTCTTACACACTGCAGATTTCGCTGCAGAGTTTGCCAAAACACTTCCAGTCTTAAACTCTTGCACAAACAGTTTCGCACAGGTTTTCCATGAATCGTGCTTTGCATAACACTCCCCAATGAACACGCGCTGTTTTATCGTGAGCACCATTTAGTGTTGCATTCATCTGGTCACTAAACACGTCCGCTCCTCTCACTCACTCACACGTAATGACACAGTGACGTACTCCGGAGATGCGTACGCGCAGACATGTGACAACAACCGATTCGTACATCAAAATCACGGTATCCAACATTTCCTGTGATGGGCAGTTCATTAACAAGAGTCAATTCCGCTCCAGTCTTATAATATTTTCCCTGCCGCTTTTATGTTTCCCATCCTGTACTTGTAAGCTATTCCATATACGTATTTAGCCATTTTGTCGATCAGTTTTAGCTTCTTCTTCCTCTTGTTTTCTTCATGGGGCCTCTAAATATTAGTTCCTAATTAGCGTCGACCTCTAAGTTCTGTTGCTACCATGTTTTTCCTTCATTCCCACCTAGATATATCTGCTCCCTTCACAAAGCTGCAGGTTGTTCTTATTGGGTCATCTTGGATTTTTCTCTCTCATCACCTGGTAGTCCTAGAGTAGAGAGTCTGATTCTACCCAGCGCCTCACATTCGAAAAGTATGTGTTCAGTCGATTCCTCTGCTTCATTGCATTTCGTACATATATTGTCTCTTATTACTCCAATTCTATGTAGGTTTTTTTTTATCAGATGGTAGTGTCCTGTCAACTGTCCTACTACCCATCTTATATTTTCTCTCTCAGCCGGGCTGAGTGGCTCAAACGGTTAAGGCGCTGGCCTTCTAACCCTAACTTGGCAGGTTCGATCCTGGCTCAGTCCGGTGGTATTTGAAGGTGCTCAAATACGATAGCCTCGTGTCGGTAGATTTACTGGCACGTAAAAGAACTCCTGCGGGACTAAATTCCGGCACCTCGGCGTCTCCGAAGACCTTAAAAAGTAGTTAGTGGGACGTAAAGCAAATAACATTATTATTATTATTATTATTATTATTATATATATATATACATTCGTTTAGCCCCTTAAGGAGCACGTGGAACCATTAAATAGCACTGGTATTCTTCATCTTCTTGTTCTTCTTATCTTCCCAAAACTTTCTCATCCTTTCACTATGGGCCTGCCGTCTTTCTTGTGTCCACGAGTTTTTGAGCTTCAAGCTTTTCTCAGATGGATTCTTGGGTGCAAATTTATGGCTGTTGATCTTTTGTCTGTATGTATTCCTTATTATTATTATTATTATTATTATTATTATTATTATTATTATTATTATTATTATTATTATTATTATTATTATATTTTCTCTGCTGAGTTTCAACAGTTCATTAGTATGCTTCTTGTTTGTTCCTTTTATCAGTTCCTTTGCAAGCCTGCACCCTGGACTATTTTTCCAGTTCTCCATTTGTTTCTTTTGTACGCATTTTCATATGTAGTCCATAGGCAATCCTGCATACAGGTTCTAGGCCTAAAAAATGTTTCTGCCCCTTTCCTGGCCAGCTTATCTGCATTTTCATTTCTTTCTATATCTGCATGCCCTGGTATCCATATTATTTTGACGATGTTGAACTTTGAAGCTTCAGAAGTGAATGGCAGTACTAGACAGTGCTGGATATTATCCGGACTGCTTCTAGTGCCTTAGTGGCCTCTTGTCTGTCCGTAAAAATGAAAATGTTCCTATTCCTATAGTTCATTTTCAGATTTTCTTCAAGACATGTTGTGATAGCTATCACTTCTGCTTGAAAGACTGTAGTGTGTCAGTTTTAGCTGCTTTTCGTCATTAACTGTTGGCAACATTGCTTCCAAGATATTGTCTCTTGCTGTTTCTTGATGGCTGCAGTATTTTTCCCATCTATACCTTAGCACAGGACGGAATAAAATGCCTCTTCCACTGAAATCTCATTTCTGGCGCTGACAATATGGAAGCTTTTGAGGTTTGGGAGGTGCTGAGTGATGACTTTCAAAATACAATTACAGTGTCTGGATGTTACGGCACCAGACGAGTTAGCCGTTCGCTTAGAGGAGCCTGGCTGTGAGCTTGCATCCGGTAGATAGTGGGCTCGAATCCTACTGTCGGCAGCCCTGGTTTCTCTTTTTCACATCAGGCAAATGCTGGGGATGTACCTTAAGGCCAGGGCCGCTTCCTTCCAACTCATAGGCGTTTCCCATTCCATCGTCGCCATAAGATCTATCTGTGTCGGTGCGACGTAAAGCCGCTAGCGGACAGGTGCAATTCATAGGCTGAGTTGCGCTTCCGTATGAGTTAGGAAAACAATGTCAAACTAGCTCACTCCATATCTTGCGTAGCACATGTCATTGCCATCGGGTTTTTCCCTTTCCCTATTTGGTGAGGCTGTTTGAGGATTCAACCAGTCTTCGGGTTGTTGATGTAACAGACATGTCCATGTCCGTCCTAGTACGCTGTGTACTTCTTGGTATCCGCAGCTTCAATCATATACGATTGCAGGTTCAACCTGCTCCCACTTTACCAAAGGAAAATTCACAGATGATTTAAAACATAAGATGATGGACCTATTACATGTACCGGGTGTCCCGTGTCCTGTATGCACTAATAATGAACGGGGTGCCTAATTGCTCGTTTACAAAGGAGCACGACAATGTACTATATTTCGGATGTGAAGCAAATAAGAGTAACTTACTACACACATTATGCAACAGGGTGGATTTGTAAATACGCCGAAGATGCAGAAAACGAAGTTTAATAACTCATTAATTTATACACATAAAGATATTCCGCTCTACTAAAGAGTTGCTTGTATGTACTGAAACAGGAACGCCCGTACTTCAGTTTTGCGGAGAGCATGATAAACGACAAGGCGTGTACGGCCCATGCTAAGAGAGTGAGAGAGAAGGGTAGTGAAAAAAAATTTATGATTAAAGTGGATCCTTCAGTTTATTCAATAGATATGCAAAGAATTATGTCACCTTTTACAGTTGAATCGTGGGGTTGTCCTTGAAGGCGTGGAGAGGACGTCGTCCTGCGCCGTCTGCGTCGTCTTGCGGTCGGCGTCGGCGTTGTCTTCCGTCGTTGGTGTTTTCTCTGTATTAGTGTTGATGGCGACTCGAACCTGAGGCAGGAACGGGGAAATGTGGAGTTTCCGCATCGGACGTCATGGGACTCTGGTGTGACACCTTTCTAAGGCGAAGCACATCGAAATAGTTCCCACAGTCAAGATGTTGAACGCGCTTTAGCAACAAGGATAAAGTCAGAGTCACAGTCCCATGAGAATAAGATGGAAGGAATTATCGTATTTGGAATAATAAACAAACGAAAACAATCTAGGACCTTCCGAGGTGCAGTGATTAAGCACTTCACAAAGAAAATTAAATTCACCGGGTACAGTCTCTGCACTGTACACCATGAGCACAATATTCACACACTTGTTGAAATAAACGACAGTCCAAGTTCTGTTACGTCGTAATTTTCAGAAGATTATCACTGACACTTAAGATCATACGTGATTATGAACAGGTTATGATGGGAATTGGCATGGTCCCTCGGAAAGAAATGACGATACCGTATTCCAGAAGCTAATACTGTCTTTAAGAGGGAATGTCGGCACAGTTTTATTACGAACACAGTTCCGAAAAATGGATAGACACAGTCTTTAAATGAAATGAAGGGCGGCACAGTTTTATTACGAACACAGTTCCGAAAAATGGATAGACACAGTCTTTAAATGAAATGAAGGCTGGCACAGTTTATGCTAGAAACATTATCGCTGTTTTTACACAGTCTTTAAATGAAATCAAGTTTGGCACAGTTTATGCTAGAAACATTCATAGTCCACAAACGAAATATAATCGCCCAGTCGTACAGACTGATAAAAACGAAATTACGTTTTTGTTCATGCACAAAGTTCAAGCCCACGGAGAAGGCTTCCAACACTAACGTTTCCGAACTCAAGTACACAGCCGGACCGAGTGACGAATTATATCGCGACGTGCTTACTTGCACACACACACTGAGCTCACGGCTTACTGCCGACTCCTCTCACTCTCTCTGCCTACGGCATACTGCAGCTGCACACTGCACACACTGCACACTCTCTGATCTACCCCAGGCTGGCGATTCGCTTATATTGCCGAAGGTCGGTGGGCGTGGCTACACCTGTGGGCTCCAAGAAAATTTTATATCTTGGCCATCTTTACACCGATTGACATGAAATTTCGGCTAGCAGCGTTCATTATTCCTGCCTGCAAGGTGACGTTATTAAAATATTGATATCACATTTCGTTCATGCTGCAATGTTATGGAACACGAAAGAAACTTCTGCGTGACGTCGCTTGACCTTGGCCGGTGTTCTGAAACAGCGCGAGCTTGCTTGCAGTTCCCACAATGCCTGTGCGCTCGGCGCAAGTTTTAAATGCTTACGGCCGGGTGTTAGCGAGTTCCTCGTACCTAGAACGTTCCATTAGATCTTAATTGCAACACTGTTCGGCGAAATACGCGTAGAGAAGATAGGCGACTGTTTGGAGACCTCTGCGCATGCCGTCTGCGAGTTTCGGGTGAATTCCGAACAGATTCTTCATAAATTAAAATTATGTCTGTAATTCGCCGTTGCTGAACGCACCAGCCACTGTCTATATGTTGACAACAACTGTAGTGCCGTTAAAATACCCGCCTACTATGGGTGCCTTTGGAGACGTGGCTTACCAACGTAAGGGTGCATTAGACGGGTAGCGCTGAGGAACATGCAGTGAGCGGCCTTCCAGTTGTTATACCTTCGTATTCGGACGTAACTTCCCTGCAGGCATTAATGTTTTGTTTGCCCAACCGTTGTACCGTTTCTCTACGGGGTCGGGTGTGAGGTGAGATGAATCTGTCGTGGCGGGTTTTTATGACCGAATACCCTTCCTGACGTCAACCTCATCAGAGGTGTTAATGAGATAAAATGAGTGACGTGATATATGATAGTAGGAAGGGAGAGGGTGAAACTCGGTGCCGGCACATAGCCTACTCCTGTCGAATAGCACCAAGGGGTCTGTTCAAGGCTTAACGTCCCCATCCAACGGACGAATCACAACCAACAGCGTCAAATGCCCTCAATCCATATGGGCGTAGCGGAGAGTTTTGGGATTTAATCCAGGCTTTTGGCACACAATCTAGTGATTATACAGTGTATACCACCACCTCCCCTACCCTGCCGGCCAACATTCTGATGGTGAAATGTTTTCGACCAACGGGACTCAAACCGGCTAACCACGGTGCCATACCGTGTAGACTTCGACGCCTTAATGATCATGGCCACCAGGCGGGCTCCTGCAGGTAGTAATACCCTGTGAAAATCAGTAATTAGACATCCCATTTATCACTGGTGCATGTACCGAGCGAGTTGGCCGTGCGGTTAGGGGCGCGCAGCTGTGAGCTCGCGCCGACACACATAGGTCTTACGGCGACGATAAGACAGGAAATGGCTAGGAGTGGGAAGGATGCGGCCGTGCCTTAATTAAGGTACAGCTCCAGCACTCGCCTTGTGTGTAAATGGGAAAACACAGAAAACCATCTTCAGGGCTGCCGACAGTGGGGTTCAAACCCACTATCTCCCGAATACTGGCTACTGGCCGCATTTAAGTGACTGCAGCTATCGAGCTCGGTACTGGAAAGTTTAGTACCATTCCCAATATTACCTGGTACCAACTGATACCATATTTTTATGGACCGATACAAAAGTATCTGCTATTGCTATTGCAAATACGTTTTCATCCTGTTTTGTCACCGCACCAACCTATTTTCTGGACCACCGAGCTCGATAGCTGCAGTCGCTTAAGTGCGGTCAGTATCCAGTATTCGGGAGATAGTGGGTTCGAACCCCACTGTCGGCAGCCCTGAAGATGGTTTTCCGTAGTTTCCCATTTTCACACCAGGCAAATGCTGGGGCTGTACCTTAATTAAGGCCACGGCCGCTTCCTTCCCACTCCTAGCCCTTTCCGGTCCCATCGTCGCCATAAGACCTATCTGTGTCAGTGCGACGTAAAGCCAATAGAAAAAAAAATTTTCTGGACCATTCAAAAAGTACCTACAATTGAATATGTTGCCACGGCGGTACCTTTTGGGAGTACCGTACCGTATTATTTTCAAATAATCCTCCTGGACCATTCGAAAAAGTATCTGAGATTAACGCCTTGGAACACCATTTAAACAAATGCTTAGGCATTTGGTGATAATGAACCTAGCCTATGTGTCTCCTGGATGGTGATAAATAAGCAACAGTGCTCATATCCCAGGAATATCGAAGCAGTATTGGGATGCCACAATCTATATATTAATTTTTTTTATGAAAACGAAAGTCAGTCAGTCCGGCCATTCTATCCGATCGATTTCCTTCATTTTTATTTTAACTTAAATGTATTCATGCACACATTTGTCATCAGGTACTATAAATCACTTAACTTCCACCTTCCTCAAATTATTTCATTTTTCAATTTTTTGTATCTTTGAAGCAATCATATCTTTGGTTCTAATTGAGGTACGGAGTTCGTTTTGGCCTAAGAACACTCAGTGGATCAGGCTCTTTCATTTCAGCTCTTAACTATAGGTTCATTCTGAGCAATGTTATGAGTGCACATTAAATTTGACGTCTCATTTCTTCAGCATTTTTTCTCATTGAACCAATCATATCTTTCATTCTAATTGAGTTACGCAAATCGTTTTGGTCTAAAAACGCTCAGTGGATCAAGCGCTTTCTTTTGAGGTAATAACTACTTACATTGGTAGATTATGAGAATAGTTATGAATACATTTGTCTCCATGACGAAGATCTTCAAAGGACTTTTTAATAGTTCGGCGCGTAGTGTTGTTCCAAGGAACATTTAATTCAATTTCTTTCTGTAATGTATTTTCACGTGTTTTCTGGGCACAATTATTACATTCTATTACCGCAGCAGATCATGTGCTTTATTTCATTAAGTCAGAACTTTGCAAATACATCCGTGAGGATAGTAACGAACAACACCATACATTGTACATTGCGGGCGGAGCCAGCGGGAAACTGCTAGTATTAATTAAACACATTCTAAATCTGCCGTTAGAAACAACAAAGAACGTTTTCTCTATATCTGGGATAGTTACTGTTTGACAATTTATTTGACATTTTCATTGTTAACATATTTTACTGATAAGAATGATTTGCTATTTTTTCTTGTATATCTTCTTCTTCTTCTCTACCGCTTTTCCCATACACTGTGTCGCACATGTGGATTTGGTCCTGCTTTATGGCCGGATGCCCTTCCTGACGCCAACCCTATCGTGAGGGATGTAATCACTGTTGCGTGTTTTGTGGTGGTTAGTGGTGTAGTGTAGAGTGTTCTCTGAATATGAAGTGGAAAGTGTTGGGACATACAAAAACACTCAGTCCCCGAGCCAGAATAATTAATCAGACGCGAATAAAATACCCGTCCCGGCCGGGAATCGAATCCGGGATCCTCTGAACTGAAGGAGTCAATGCTGACCATTCAGCTAAGGAGTCGGACTTCGTTGTTTATACTCGATAATAGTAGTAATCATATAATAATTATAATGATATATGTTAGGTTTCTAAAGCTGATGATCATTATTTATTCTTTCAGGACTTGCGTCTTTTTGACTTTGAAAAGATGTGGATGTGGCCCTAGCTCGATCTATGGATTCAATATACAGTAGGTATGTATGGAGAAGAATTCCTTTCTTATTTCTGTTAGGTAATGAGTATACTAGATACTTATAATTAATTTGTGTCATTTTGCTAACAATGTCTGTCCATAGATGATTACCTAGCATTTTCCTCCAAAATTAAAACAATACTATTCTTAAAATTGCTGTATTGTAAAAGGTGGTGAGCTGCTACTTGAAATAATTTGTCGCTATAATATTCAGAGTTCTGTAGATGAAAATCTTCTCCAACAACACACTCGTTTCCAAACACCAGATATTACAAATTCACACAGTAAAAGCATTTCATATTGTCTTGAAATTCTGACTTCATGCTGGCAGAATAATCATACGACAACTAATTGAGACCATTTATAATATGTCCTGGACTGGATCGCAGCAAATAATCGTATTTCGGTGTTCACTGTTTCAGTATACTTGCATATTTGGGCTCTATGTGGCAATGTGTAAGAAGTCGGCTACAATATGCACCGTTCATTTAGAATCACACTTTTAAAATGTATGAAAACACACTTTAAATGGTCCAAAACAAATTTGTTAGATACCTTACGTACAAAATAACTAATCATTACCCTAAACTTGATTCTTATGATGACTTAACGAAACAATTTGTCTTTACATTCTTAGCTAAGAGACGAGTAATTGCAATGCTTCTATTAGGCTATAAATTATTTAACAACTTGATCTCTCTGTTCAAATTGTCTGTCTCTAATCCATCTACACGTCCAAAACGTAATTATTAGCTTCTGCTGCTCAAAATCAAGAACCCAACAACATTGCAATTCACCAGTCCAAAACTTAAGGAAAATATTTAATAAATATAGCAATGAGTACAGACTAGATATATTTACAACTACATACTCTTCCATAGTAAACAACGTAAACTAATAACTTAATTGTTTTGTGTTCTAAATTAAAATCCTACTTGGCTGACTCTTATTGTTAAGTTCATAGTTTTAGTTCATTTTCTAGCTTCTCGTAATGCCATCATTATCATCTTTGATAACATCACAACCATCTTGTATAAATACAGTACTAATATAGGTTTAAAGCTAATAATAAATAATTTTAATTTCAATATTTTAAATACCTTGTTACATTATAACAGAATATTTTTAATGATATGCTACTGAAGAAAAGTGTGTTGTTATTTCATATCTTACTTTATTTTACCAGTACTTTCATAGGAGATAATATAATTTTAACTGATATTTTAAATTAATTAAATAGTATGTGAATATGTGTTTCACATCATTAGATTTATACCTGTGTGAAGCACAATAAATAAAAATAAATAAATAAATAAATAAATAAATAAATAAATAAATAAATAAATAAATAAATACCCTTTCCCCCGCTCTGATCTCCCACCGTAGGTCATAAGGCACATTAACTCGACAGCAACATTATAGTTTGTCGTGTGATAAGGACATCAATATACTAAGCCCGTCACATTTGTCACCTAAACAAGAGTTTTATACGGACTTTGCCTCATGCATTCATTTTGTAAATGCGAAGGAGTTCGTGTCTCACAGATGTCGGGTGCTGTGTCCGGGAACCGAACCGAGGGCTAGCGTGTGACGGTAATTATCTGAGGGATGTGAGGGGGGGAGGTGCCTTTTAATCGAGTCGTAATAGAGGGCAGATGTCACATGCTGTGCAGTAAACTGTATTTGAGTAAATCATAGCGGGGAAACAATGAGTACTTGAGCTTTTATGCCTCTGCACAGCTGCGTACTGCTCGATATTATACAGCACTCTGTACCGCTCCCTTCCTCGCCCGACAGGCTTGGAAATTACACTGTGCGCAGCATTTTTCTGGCGTAAGAAATATTAGACGACATTCATTTGTATGATATTCAATAATTAAATAATAGAAAGTTTACTCAGTTCATGAGAGAAAAGAAAAGAAAATAACAATCTCATTCCATAACGATTTATCACCAGATGTCATTGTTGTTGCTTCATGCCATGGACATCAGCCTCTTTTACTTAATAGGATTAAACATGCGGGTATGTGTATCTGTCTTCTTCTTCTTTTCCTACCGCTTTTCCCACACCTGTGGGGTCGCGGGTGCGATATGTGTCGCACATGTGGATTTGGCCCTGTTTTACGGCCGGATGCCCTTCCTGACGCCAACCCTATATGGAGGGATGTCATCACTATTGCGTGTTTCTGTGGTGGTTGGTAGTGTAGTGTGTTGTGTGAATATGAAGATGAGAGTGTTGGGACGGACACAAACACCTAATCCCCGAGCCAGAAGAATTAATCAGAAACGATTAAAATCCCCGACCCGGCCGGGAATCGAACCCGGGACCCTCTGAACCGAAGGTCAGTGCGCTGACCATTCAGCCAACGAGTCGGGGGTATGTGTATCTGTAATTAAAGGAAACCACAACTGAGAAAGAAGCAGTCATGGCCTACATTCTATAGTCTACGATCTTAGAATCAGCAGGTGAAGAAGGAAACCACGGAATGGAAAGATCCATGTAAATTTGTCCGCTATAGGATAGCATCATGGATATGCTTGTGGACTGATTCTTTGGTTGTCCCCTTCTTAGTAGCCTCTTACGACATACAACAGGGGAGAAAAAAGTTCCGATAAATGGAATGAAGTGTTATGATCTACGTCCAACAATATGGCAGCTGATCCAGCACATAACATTCCCACGCCATGTCACAAAAATAGCCCCACCTATCAAGATGTACGTCCAAACAAATGTGCGCTTTATCTTGTAACACAGAGCGAGTTCGCCGAGCAATTATGGGCGCGCAGATGTAAGCTTGCATTCGGGAGATAGTGGGTTCGAACCCGATTGTCGGCAGCCTTGAAGATGTTTTCTGTGGTATCCCATTTTTATACCAGGCTGTATCTTAATTAAGGCCACGGCCGCTTCTTTCCCACCCTTAGCCCTTTCTTATCCCATCGTCGCCATAACACCTATCTGTGTCGGTGCGATATAAAGCTATTTGTATCGTCTGGTGTGGGCTGAAAGAAATCTATTAGTTTCATTATCTGTCTCATTCGGATCTTGGCCTTTATCTATGTGAAAGTGGCTCAGGTATGATAGCTGCTAGTAACCTTTAAGGGTAGTAATCATTTTGTGTCCTTTAAGAGCAAAAGTTCATACAAATACTTCTATCAATGAGAAATGGAATAAGTCTGCAAGTGTTAAACAAATTCAGGGATTTAAGTGTTTTTGGACACACCACGTTGTGGTTCTTTGACTTTTCAAAATCTCTCTCCGTCGAACACCAAACTCTGTCCTGTTTCTCTTGTCATCTGTTGCAGTCCACGGTTAGGTGGTCCCAGAAGTTCGATTACAAGTGTAGAAGTTTAGTATTCGCATTGGAAGCAAATTTCAATAGTCAGTGTTTCTATCTGTTCACTCAGTCTCGTGGTGTAGCGTGTATTATCGTCTATCCCTTTTTCCTATGCGCGGTTGACTACTTTGTGTAGAAAATGTTTCGTATATAGAACATGAATTTAGAATTTTGTTACTGCATCCGGTAGACAGTGTGTTCGAATTCCACTGTCGGCAGCCCTGAAGATGGTTTTCCGTGGTTTTCCATTTTCACACCTTAATCACGACCACGGCCGCTTCCTTCCAACTTCTAGGCCTTTCCTATCCTATCGTCGCCATAAAACCTATCTGTGTCGGTCCGACGAAAATTCACTAGCAACAACTTTTGTTACTTAGTTCACATCAACGCCGATCATTACTAACATGGAAATATTGTTTGATCGTGTTAACTGGCGATGGATTTTTGTCAAGATAATTGTGAAGATTATAAAAATGTGAAAAACCGTGAAGGAACTATTATTATTATTATTATTATTATTATTATTATTATTATTATTATTATTATTATTATTATTATTAGGGAGTCATGAAAGAAGGAAGGAGTTTCCTTTACATCATGATGGCCAAATATCACAGAGTAGGAAGAAAACTAAATATGAAGGCCTGCAATATCGAAAGATCAAAAACTGATCAACAATAACATTACATTGACCATTTTTGTTATGTTACTTCGATAGATGGGATTAATTCTGCTGTGATTCCTTTAGGTCAATCAGCTTTTAAAATATTAGCTAATTTGATTGAATATTGAAGATTCCTTTGAAACATATATACACCTTAAATTATTTTTGAGCTTGTGGATAGCTATTGGGAGGGGAAAGGACACTGTTCCCTGCTGGTATTTACGATGACCTGTGGACTGCCACAAGGACCACCATGTTGCACGGCCAAGGTATTTATGTACTTGCTGTGCTCCAATCATGTCGAGCCGAGCAGTCCACTGTAACTTACACGGGCCAGACCGCACCAATCCGACGATACATCAAAGAGCTTTTTATTTCTGCGCCTGGGAGCTATGCCGACATAACTCTCCAATTCTAGGCAACATGAAGTTACGGCTCGACCTGCAAACCTCTAGTGTGTCTCTTTTTCTTCTTTTTCTCCTCGAGTGATGTTTATAGTTAGGAAACAGTTCAATAGAAGTCCAGAAAGAGCAGGCTGTAACAACTGACCATAAGAATAATGGCTTCTTTTTCCCTGCGGAGTGAGGAGAGAAGTATAGTTTGCACTGGATATATCACTGTCTTATATTTGTTACTTTCTTACTAATGATACCTATAATAATAAGAATCTCTCAAGGAAACCTAAAATCAACAACTACAACACAGTAATCAAACCATAGAGCCTGCATGCCACAGAATGTATTTTCTCTATGAAAACCGGTGAAATATAATAGACGAAAAGGGTAGGAAAATATTGAAGAAAGTTTCGGGACCTTTGAAAACGGTGGAAAGATATTGAAAGATGTATACAAGGACAAAGAAAAGGAAATGATGTCAGACACGATCAGAAAAAGGAGAACTGCAATTTTCGCCACGTAATGAGGATAGATAATAACAGATTGACAAAACGAGTGTGTTCATCCATATTTAACCAGCTGTGGATGGAGGACCCACTGCATCTCTTGCTTGTTGTACGAGGTGACTAAAAGGGGCGACCAAGGTATGATGGAATTGGAACTATAAGATTATGTGAGGAACACCTTGGGTCTGGTCGTTGCCTGTGATTAGTACCTTCGTGTGCATTTTACCGAGGCGGGGAAAAGGGTTTAGAAAAGGTTATTCCCATAAATCTCAACTTGTAGGATTCCAGCAAGACATAGCAGATATCCTGTATTGAGGAGGTCAAATGGACTGCATTGCGATTGACCTATCTAAGGCATTTGATAGGATAGATCCTGGGAGACTACTGGCTAAAATGAGTGCAATTTGAGTAGAAAAAAGAGTGACTGAATAGGTGGCTACATTTCTAGATAATAGAACTCAGAGAATTAGAGTGGGCGAAGCTTTATCTAAACCTGTAATAAGTAAGAGGGGAATCCCTCAAGGCAGTATTATTGGACCTTTAATATTTTCTTATATATATATATCAATGATATGTGTAAAGAAGTGGAATGAGAGATAAGGCTTTTTGCGGATTACGTTATTCTGTACAGAGTAATAAATAAGTTACAAGATCGTGAGCAACTGCAAAATGACCTCGATAATGTTGTGAGACGGACAGTAGACAATGGTATGATGATAAACGGGGTTAAAAGTCATGTTGTGAGATTCATAAATAGGAAAAGCCTTCTCTGTTTTAATTACTGCGTTGATGCGGTGAAACTTCCTTTTTTGGATCATTGTATCTAGGTGTTAATATAAGGAATGATCTTCATTGGCATTATCACATAAATGGGATTGAAAATAAAGGGTACAGATCTCTGCACATGGTTATGAGGGTGTTTAGGAATTGTAGTAAGCATGTAAAGGAGAGGGCATATAAGTCTCTGGTAAGATCCCAACTAGACTATGGTTCCAGTATATGGGACCCTCACCAGGATTACTTGATTCAAGAACTGGAAAAAAAATCAAAGAAAAGCAGCTCGATTTTTTCTGGGTGATTTCCGACAAAAAATGTCGCAAAGTTTGGGCTGGGAAGACTTGAGAGAAAGGAGACGAGCTGCTCGACTAAGTGGTATGTCCCGAGCTGTCAGTGGAGTGATGGCGTGAAATGACATTAGTAGACGAATAAGTTTGAGTGGTGTCTTTAAAAGTAGGAAAGATCACAATATGAAGATAAAGTTGAATTCAAGAGGACAAATTGGGGCAAATATTCATTTATAGGAAGGGAGGTAAGGGATTGGAATAACTTACCAAGGGAGATGTTGATGTATTCGTCACACCGACACAGATAGTTATTATGGCGACGATGGGATAGGATAGTGCTGAGAGTGGAAAGGAAGTGACCGTGGCCTTAATTAAGGCCTGGTGTGAACATGGGAAACCACAGAAAACCACCTTCAGGTACTGGAAGTGAGGTAATAACCCACTCTCTCCCGATTGCAAACTGATAGCTATGTGACCCGAACCGCACATCCATTTCACCGGTATATTTACGGGGACGTTAAGGAACTCCTGCGGGACAAAAATTCCGGCATGTCGGCTTCTGCGAAAACCGTAAAAGTAGTTCGTAGGACGTAAAATTAATATTATTATCAAATTAACAAAACTCCAGTTAATTCCGTATTGATAGGAACAAGCCACAACTTGAAATATTACATTACTAACCCTGGAAAAAATGTCTGTTAATATGTACAAATTTCTAATTTGTAATTATAAGCAGGCTACTAATAATCAAATCTTGAATGTTGCTTTTCTTTTTTCCTAGTAACAAAACTTACACAGTTACACCGCATGTTTCTGCACGATTTTTTTGATTGTGAATAACTCAAACGAACATGAAATTTACATTTAATTTTTTGTATTACTATAGCTGAGTTGTAATAGCGTCAGTTGTATGTAATTGTGTTGAGAGTCCACAATTTCATACTGTAGTTAGTTCTGCTAGAAGTACTTAGCACATGTACAAGGGACCCTCAGAGGCCTCCCTTAGCGGATTGTACAGGAATTCAACATGAAATATACGACATCAATCAGTATAAAGCATCCTTATTGTAAGCATACACGAGAAATGTGAAGTACATTAGTTGTAAGGATACAAGCTGGACCATAAAATATCAGTTGTCAGGGTAAACCCGGATTTACTGAAGAGTATTTAAACAATGAGACCGTGAAGACATACAGTTAAGTATTTGTAGCTTCTCAAGGATGCAGTCAGTTCTGGGAACACGTTTTGGACTACACCCTTTCCCAGTGATCAATCACATTCCACCGTCTCGTCAAAGTGAGCACTGTTCAGGCGCCGATGACTCTGGGCAGATATTTGACATTCCTGGGAGACCGACAGTATTTCAAGTGCTGACTCTAACAACATCCAGCAAAAGCAACGTCACGTCAGGAGAATAGTAACAGTAATAAAATCTAGAATGCATACAAAAATTTGACTTTGCTATCCACTAATGGTCATAACAAGGAGAATAATAAAGACTCACCCTCTATGCCATACTTAAGCTTTCTGGATTGAATATTGCAGCAATTGGTATGTTTAAGTGGACCTGAATGTAATAACCAATCCAAATTTGAATTAATTTGGAGTGGATTTTCTAAAGCGTTTACCAATTGATTCTCACAAAATTTGGTACACGTTTTGAAAAATCAGTTTACAGCCTTTGTTTCAAATATTATTGACCAAGGGCAATTTCTGTATTTGTAGTAAAATGAACGGCATATCAATATTATAAATTTCAGCTTACTGAAACATTTCCAGGTACAAGTAATAAATTACACAATATTTATACAAAAATTATTTTTTTCTTATAAAGCATTTATAAATACAATCTTATCTGTAATATACATTATTTTCCGTACATGATATAGAAAATTCCAGTCTCTATATTCCTTAATAATGGTATCACTTTATCGAGAATACATGGAGTGAACTTTTCTTTCCATAATTTCCAATTTTGCAGTAAAGCGAACAGAAACTTTGATTGTATTGACTCATCAGAAGGTAATTTTAAAGTATTTAAATGAAATTCGGAGGAAGATAACATATAATATAGATATTCTTACTCAGGAAAATTGTCTCTACTCGACCGAGCTCCATAGCTGCAGTCGCTTTAGTGCGGCCAGTATCCAGTATTCGGGAGATAGTAGGTTTGAACCCCACTGTCGGCAGCCCTGAAGATGGTATTCCATGGTTTCCTATTTTCATACCAGTTAAGTGTCAATTTTGCTCAACTTCCTGGCATTCTCAGGCGGGAGGGAGTATAAGATACACCTTTATTGATCAATGAACTGAAGTTTTTAAATTTCTAGAATATATTTTTCTCTCAAAGATGGTGAAAAATGAATTATCTTCAGTACCTCAAAAGATATGTTTATACGGTAATAGTCAATATATTTCACTAAAATGGCCCACTCAGTTAGGTGCTTATTTTTCACCGGTACATTCATTTTATATACAATATGCTTTGAATCATAATACAAGAAGAAATTCTTGAAGACATGCGTAAGACGTTGCATGGTAGTATATTTTATTTATATAAAATATCAATTGTAGGCTGTGTTTGACACCAGTAATATAATTTAGTTACAAAAAAATATGAATTGTTCAAAATGAGATTTTTTAAAATTTGCTCTACGTCACACCGACACAGATTATGGCGACAACGGATAGGGACAGGTTAAGTTGGAAGGAAGCGTCTGTGGCCTTAATTAAGGTACAGACCCAGCATTTTCCTGGTGTGAAAATGGGAAACCACGGAAAACCATTCTGAGGGCTGTCGACAGTGGGGTTCGAACCACTATCTCCCAAAATGAGATTGATTTGAAGAGAAATGATTAAGCAAACACATACTAGAGACTGTAAATATTGTTGATGTAAGTCTTCATTATATTTCAGCAAAATAATATTAAGTATATTCAGTGAACTCGAGTTGCAGAACAAGCCATATTTACTTGCAAAAATTAACATTGAATATTTGATTTTTAAAGATATATAATTAGTAGGAGCTTAAAAATTGTGAATATTCTGAATATTAATCACACAAAATTTTCTTGCAGTAGCATTTGTAGTTACTAAGCTATAAAAGGTGATTCTAAAAGAGCGAATTATAATAGATAAGTTCAATGCAGGTGCACTTTTGTAAAAAACAATTGAACCTACACATATGTTTGTTGCGGGTATTCACAGTACTTCTACCCGCAAGGGAAATGAATTATAGTTTGACAATAATTAAAATTAATTCTGATAAAATACGAAATGTGAGGAACGCACAATATCTTGCGTATATTCTTTTGAGCGATTGTACATCCACTCTAAACTCTAGTAATTCTATGAATCATATATTATACGTCATGTGTTTTATCTATTTTCTGACTCAGACAAATAGTGTACCTTGTGATGACCTTTTGTATCATACATGATAGAGTCTGCGTTTAATGTTTGTAATTATCGTGTCTTCCATTGCAAGATATTGGTAGCTGTACGGTGTAAACGTAAAACTTGGTATAGTCCCGGGCGTATCATATGTGATACAAACAAAAATAACCCCTGGAACTCTCCCCACGATATTCCAGAAATACTGCTTCATAGTATGTCGTATTTTGGCCCTTAAGATCAAACTGAATAGGTCAAAATCCACCCCTCCCACAGAACTGCCAAAAGTTTGTCATCTCAAAAAGTATTATTTTAGCAGACTTGTCATATTTTGTTATCTAAGAGCCTATTAAACACAAACATGTGTTTTATAATGTCTAAATTTGGCCTTGGGTCTTCAGAGGATAAATGCGATTACCTAGTTTTACTTCCACATAATTTCTATCATCACTGATGTGGCTATGACAGACCAAACGGAAGGATGAAGAAAATAACTCCAGAAAGTACTAGAATAGAAAATGAAAACAAAAATGCCGAGGAAGGCACTGATTACGTTAGACAAACATAAGCCTACTTAGTTACCAACACCATAACCAAGGCTGCAAAAATGTGGTAGATGAGGAGTAATGAGAAAATAGGAGTGGAAGCATACTAAATGCAACCCACTTGTAACTGGATAAGAAGAAATGTAGACGATGATGATGATGGTGGTAGTGATTGAAGGTAACGGAGCAGTTTTATCAAATGACACAAAAGTTGAGCATTGATTTCTTGCTTTATTTAATCTCGAATATATCAATTTGAAAAGCGTTTATTAAGCCGTTACTGACATCGTCGCATTTAAAATACAACTACGCGCCTGTAGTTACAGTCAGCATGTTTCACACTACAGTAACGTTTAAGAAGAAATAATTTTCAACCTAAATCATAATCAGCTTAAAATACCTTTAAAATATATGTTTTGAGACCGGTGAATATGACACGATTCAATTCGTCACTTTGAAAGATTCAATTTATCACCTGAAATTCACAATTTCTTCTACAGGCATGGAGTTATCCAAGAGGTTAAAATATCTCCTTTGAGATAGTAGACTTTCTCTGTTCAAGAGATGAGAAGTCGGGTAGTTCTACTGGTTCTTACCGGTGCATTTCCATTCAAAATTACTTTAGCTCAGCGGGACTAAAGTAGATAAAAGAATATGCCACAATCACACAGAGATGAATTATTTCCATTCTCTTACGCTATCAGTTTAATAACAAATATGCATAAAACTATACACCTCTGTGGAGTAGTGGTTAGTGTGATTAGCTGCCACCCCCGGAGGCCACGGGGCACGAAATTTGAAAAGTGGTACGAGGGCTGGAACGCGGTCCACTCAGCCTCGGGAGGTCAACTGAGTAGTGGGTGGTTTCGATTCCCACCTCAGTCAGTTTTCCGTGGTCATGGCTGCTTCCTTCTCTCTCCCTTGTCTAACCCTTCCGATCTTCCCAACCCACACCCCACGAGGTCGCTGTTCAGCAAAGCAGGGCGAGGTACTGGTCTTTCTCCCCAGTTGTATCCCCCGACCCAAAGCATCACGCTTCAGGTCACTGCCCTTCAGGGCGTAGAGGTTGGATCCCTCAAATACATCATTTTGAAAAGTGTTTCTTAAGTTGTTATTGACGTCTTCACATTTAAAATGCAATTGCGCGTCCCTCGGCGAGTCCCAGAGAAAAAAACAACCCTGGAAGTAAAACGGATTAAGAAAGAAAGAAAGAAAGAAAGAAAGAAAGAAAGAAAGAAAGAGGGTCATAAAAATGTGAAATTTGACAAAAATGAAGTTAAAACCGATTACGCCAACGAATTTTGAAATCATACTGTCTGATGTATGCCGTTCCTAGGTTGGTTAACATAATAAGAGACTTAGTTCACAATTATGACTCCAATATCTTGAAGATGACCGAGCTCGATAGCTGCAGTCGCTTAAGTGCGGCCAGTATCCAGTATTCGGGAGATAGTAGGTTCGAACCCCATTGTCGGCAGCCCTGAAAATGGTTTTCAGTGGTTTCCCATCTTCACACCAGGCAAATGCTGGGGCTGTACCTTAATTAAGGCCACGGCCGCTTCCTTCCCACTCCTAGCCCTTTCCTGTCCCATCGTCGCCATAAGACCTATCTGTGTCTGTGCGACGTAAAGCAACTAGCAAAAAAAAAAATAATCTTGAAGATGGTGGTTCTCCGAATAAGGTCTTACACATAACAGTAAACTATTATTGTTGTTGTTATTGTTTTATATATACTAGCGAAAAATATATCCAAACACCATAAAATAAAGAGTGTGGAATACGGAAATGCTTTTTATTCTATTTGCTTTATGTCGCGAAACGGAAATGTTCGCAATATATTTGTCGAGGTAACATATTTAATTGATTAAAACTACAAGAGTACAGGTTAATATCCAAACGTCCGGGAGATAGTAGGTTCGAAATCGGCAGCCCTGAAAATGGTTTTCCGTGGTTTCCCATTTTCACACCAGGCAAATGCTGGGGCTGTACTTTAATTAAGGCCACGGCCGCTTCCTTCCAACTCCTAGGCCATTCCTGTCCCATCGTCGCCATAAGACCTATCTGTGTCGGTGCGACGTAAAGCAACTAGCAGGGAATATCCAAACGAGAAAAGCCATCGCAAATGTGCCATGCTGGTCCATTAACAACCGTGTAATCGCCTGACTGTTGCTTGCAGGAATGGAAACGTGCATGCATTGTGTCGTACAGGTGCGGGATGTCAGCTTGTGGAACAGAATTTCATGCCTGTTGCACTTGGCCGGTCAATACAGGTTGTGGATGACGCTGGAGTGATCATTCAATGATGTACGATTGGGGACGGATCGGGGGATCAAGCAGGCCAAGGCAACAACATGTCGACACTCTGTACAGTACGGTGGGTTACAACAGCGGCAGAGGGGCGTGCATTATTCTTTTGGAAAACACCACCGGGTATGCTGTTCATGAATGTCAGCACAACAGGTGGAATCACCAGACGGACCTACACATCTGGAGTCAGAGTGCGTGGGATAACCACGGGAGTGCTCCTCCTGGTATAGGAAATTGACCCCCCACACTAGAACTCCCGGTGTATGTCCAGTGTGTCGACGCCGCAGACAGGTGAAATGCAGGCGCTCACCAGACCTCCCTCTAACCAACACACAGCCATCACTGGCACCAAGGCAGAACCGGCTTTCATCTGAAACCACAACGGACGTCCACTTCAACCTCCATAAAAAGCTCTCGCTTGACACCACTGAATTCGCAGACGGCGGTGGTTTGGGGTAAGTGGAATGCACGCCGCAGGGCGCCTGGCTCGGAGCTGTCCTTCAATTAACCGATTTCGAGCACTTCGTAGCATCACTGTGGTGCCAACTGCCGCTCGAATTGCTGCTGCACAGCCATACGCCGAATATGGTGGTCCTCTCTCTCGATGGTGTCCCAGAAACGTCCGGAGCCCGGTCTTCTTGCGAGCGTACCTTCTCGTGACCACTGCTGCCAGCACGCATTGGCAGTGGAAACATTCCTGCCAAGTTATGCTGCAATAGTGCAGAAGGAAAATCACCTTCACCTAGCCATATTTTACGCCCTCAATCATCCGCAGTGATCTGTTGATGCTGGCCTCTTCGTCGTCGTAAAGTCATACTTGACCCACTCACAGTCACTCCGTCTAATCTCACAGGTAACTAACGCTTTCGCACAGTACAGCCGGTATTTAAAGCAAACCTGATGTGCAACGTAATGGGGCCGCTACTAGCGTCACGCTAATACGATTTCTGTGTAATTTGAATCAATGTCATCTTTCAGATGTATAAACAAGCCTGCGAAGGTTCGTTAATCTAGTACAACCCCTTCCTGGTGTTTGGATATTTTTTCCGCCAGTGTAATTTTTTTTTACATTATGCATGATTAAGGAGTGCGATTGAGTTCATTTAGCTGATGTTTTCCCTCTCATCGTCTCCCAAAATTGCTCATCCTCTTGTTCTTCTGCGTTCTTCTGTCCAGCTGTTAGTGGTTCTGCTGTTGGTTTTGTCTGCAAATTGGTGATTATCGATTAGTGTTCGGAATTTACACCTATCCCATATAATTTTCTCGGTGATGTTGATTTCCTAGAGATCTGTTTCAGTTTCACTGAGCCACTTGTCCTTGGTTTTTAATAAAAGAGCTACGTTGAAATTCTAGCCTAGCTCATTCTGAAATTATGCCCACAGAACTTCATTCTCGTTTTTCTGGAGCTGTGTGAGATGTTTCGACATGAAAATATATTTCCTGAGGTTTTCTTTTCATCCAGATTCCATCTCTACAAACTGGGCCGAAGATTTTTTCGTAGAATTTTTCTTTCTTGCTTTTCTATGTCTCTGATTAATGATCTATCACTCACGATTAATGTTCCCGATGCATATAGCTTCGAGTTTTATTACTCTGTTATAATGCCTTAGTTTTGCTTTCCTAGATATTGATTTTGTTGTATGAAATTCAGGTGATTCGGATGACTTTTTGAAATTTAGAGGTTCTCTCTTTATTTGCCCGACGATTTAACCCAGAATGTTGAATAAATTCTTCTAGATATTTAAACATTTTTACTTGAGAAAATTTGTCGAATTTATTTATAAAAAGTTGTCCATCTATATTCCGTTATTATTATTGCTACCGTGGCTCCGTGGCTCACAGAGGAATAGAAAGCACCTGGGTGGAATGGCTGGACAGGGGATCACTTGGAGCAAAGATTTACTTTAACATTAATAGGATATTTTATTTCCTATCTTAAAATTCAGAGAGAGTCATTTAATGACATAGCAAGAAATGGTTGAAATATTACTTGTGGGTATTGAAATCAACAAGAGATGGAAGTGTTCATAACATTTGAACATAAAAAACAAACACTAAACATTCCAGTTTAGAAAACCTTTACATACATAATTACTCTTCAATTTTAATAGTTCATCTTCACACCAGAGGGCACATCATAAGTTTATAGTAGCGACATCTGTTAAGAAACGTTCAAACTTCTTGTAATAGTTCGGCTCCATGGCTAAATGGTTAGCGTGCAGGCCTTTGGCCACAGGGCTCCCGGGTTCGATTCCCGGCAGGGTCGGGAATTTTAACCATAATAGGTTAATTTCTCTGGCACGGGGACTGGGTGTATGTGTCGTCTTAATCATCATTTCATCCTCATCACGACGCGCAGGTCGCCTAATGGTGTCAAATCAAAAGACCTGCACCTGGCGAGCTGAACTTGTCCTCGGACACTCCCGGCACTAAAAGTCATATGCCATTTCATTTTTTTTTCTTGTAATAGTTGTTGCAATGTTTATATTTCAGATGGCATTCTCCAAGGCGCTTAATTTAAATGCGCGGGGCGGATGTACCTCGGGTGTTATTGTTATTATTATTATTATTATTATTATTATTATTATTATTATTATTATTATTATTATTATTATTATTATTATTATTATTATTATTATTATTCTCACCCATTGATATATAACATTAGGAGTTGCTTAGCCGAGGCAGTAATATTACTGTGCCCTGAGGTACGTGTGTTCGAAATGACTTTCCAAATTCTGGAGAGTAATATGACGCTGAGGTTCACTCACCCCACACTAAGAAATGCTAAAGGGAAAGTCATCTCCTTACAGGCCATGAGGGCCCTTGGAGGAGTGAAAGGTGAAAGCATCCACTATCCGTCACCTTGTCACCTGGTGGGATAGAGTCCTTAGCTCTATTCCCGGCCGCCTTTGTCCCCAAGAATTACCTGGTACTCAATTTTGGTGTAGGCTGTTTGAACCTCAGGGCCACATGCACCTCCGAAAGTAGAAATCTCGTTTCTTAATTTGTTCGACTTCCTGACGGAGAATCGGACCCACGTCCTTCCGTGTGAACTGAGCGCACTAAAAGGTGAGTACCGGCTTAAATCCTGGGGGTAAAGACGGTGGGGTGGGAGTTAACAGCTCTAGACCTTAGTGCTGCGATTGCGAATAGTAGAAACCTATACCTTCCACATCTTCCATAGCTTCTTGGTCTGGTTTGCTTTGCTTTGCAACTGTTTTTAAGAGCTTAATTTTATGAAAACACTCCGCACATGCAATGTAGGTCAGTATTGATTTTCTTCCTCGATTTTAATCGAAACCAAAGAACTTGGTGTCTTAATTTTTCATCTCAAAACGTTTTACCGCCACTCTTGGAACACCGGAGTCTTAATTCGTCAGATGCTTTGTGATTTGACATGTAATCAGTTTGGAATAGTTCAGTTTTAAATGGAGTGTCCATAACGTGAATGGTTGAATAGGTAGGTTCTTTTCTTTCCCTTCAGAAGGACACACAAATTCCCGCTTTCATTCCTGAGCTTTTATAGTGGCTCCTAAAGGTGAACCTGTGGTCATGCATTTTATTAATAATGCCACTACTGAATGAGAGAGGAATATACGATATCTCTTCTCAAACATTACTTTAGGTCCTCCACCCTTTCTTGTTGTTGCTCCTAGCCGCCCCATTCTTCATTAACTCGAGGTTCATTCATAAGCTGGTGCTGGTACCACTATCGCTGTCCATCTCAGCAGCCGGGCTCTCAAAGGAAAACAAACAAGGAGAATGAATGATAAATCTTTAAAGGAAGTATTTTCGACAGGTCATTCACTCCATGAAGATCAACCAGCAGCCAAACCCAGCCGTGTAATCAGTTAGCCATTGTTTTTCTATTTGTTAGTTAGATGCCGATGGTGGTCGGAGGTTGAAGGTTGAAGGGATGACAGTACAGTATTTCATGGGGACCACTGTAATTACCTGGGTGCTAATATAAGGAAAGCTCTTAATTGGGGTAATAACATGAACGGGATTGTAAATACGGCTTACAGATCTCTTCTTATGGTTATGAGGGTATTTAGGGGTTGTAATAATGATGTAAATGAGAGGGCGTATAAGTGATTGGTAAGACTCCAGTCACAGTATAGTTCTAATTTATGAGACCGTCACCAGGAATACTTCATACGAGAACTTGAAAAGATACAAAGGAGTGTGGGCGAAGGCCTGTAAAGTTCAATAAATGCTAAATATAGCGTCAATATTGCTTCACTACAAAGGAATGCAGCACGATTTCTTCTAATTGATTTATGACAAAAGGGTAGTGTTCCGAAAATGTTAAAAATTTTTGTCAGGGCAGACTTGGAATTACGCAGACGAGCTGCTCGACTAAGTGCAATGTTTTGATCTGCCACTGAAGAGATTACTTGGAATGATATTGGTACCGGTAGATGAATAAACCTGGGTGGATTTTTTAAACGTAGGAAAGGTAATAAATGGAGATGAAGTTTGATTTCAAGAGGACAAATTGGGCCAAATATTCGTTTATAGGAAGAGTAATTACGGATAATTTGTTATAGGAGATTTTTTATAAATTTCCAACGTCTTTGAAATCATTATTAAGAATGTACATTTATGTAGGGAAACACAGGAAGAGAAGGTACCAGTATACAACATGAAAATCTTTCTGACATGAAATGTTCAAAATGCCGTCCGTTAGCAATGATACATGGATACACAATACTCTTCAAGTATTCATCAACGATTCAATGAAGGACTAAATTCCAGCACCTCAGCGTCTCCGAGAAACCGCGAAAAATGTGGTTAGTGGGACGCAAAAACCAATAACATTATTATATTGCTACATTCCCAACCCTAGCCCTCTCCAATCCTTCCGTCGCGAAAAACTTCGACATGTTTGTGTGACGTCAAACCACTAGAAAAAAAAATTCCAGTCCACCTCTGTAGATTACTGGTTAGTGTGATAGCTGCCATCCCCGGAGGCCGGGGTTTGATTTCCGGCACTGCCACGACATTTTAAGAGTGGTACGAGGACTGAAACGGGATCCACTCAGCCTCGGGATGTCAACTGAGTAGAGGGGTTCGATTCCCGCTTCAGTGGTTTCCCACTTATCCATGAAAATGCCGGGATGGTACCTTACTTAAGGCCTCGGCTACATTCTTCCCTCTTCCTTGTCTATCCCTTCCAATCTTCCCATCCTTCACAAGGCCTCTGTTCAGCATAGCAGGTGAGGCCGCCTAGGCGAGGTACTGGTCATCCTGCCCAGTTGTATCCCCGTACAAATGTCTCACGCTTCAGGACACTGCCCTTGAGGCGGTAGAGGTGGGATCCCTCACTGACTCGGGAGGAAAACGAAACCTGGAGGGTCTACGGATTAAATAAAATCAAATTAATAAACAACAACATTAATGATGGAATTTTCATCAATGGTTTCAGAATCATCGTTCTCAGGCATTATAACTGTTTTGTCAATATCCCTTTTCATATCTTCACTTCAGACCCGTCTGCACTAGATTCAATACTCTGTACAACATGATATAGAATATTTCTCTTTCCTGCCTATGTAACCAACACCCAGGAACCAACTTGTTGACTTCCATTTTGGAATGTTTCAGTTCATCATTTTCGCTGTAAACAGAGTCTGCCTTCGTAGCATAACAGTGCTAATAACTGCCGTTCTCGGAGTCTCTGGGTACGATTCCAGGTACTGTGAGAAATTTAAGATGATCAGGAAGGCTTGGATGTGGTTAAAATGGAACATGCAGTTAACCTCCATTGCGGGTGTGCGTGAAAAGTGCTGCATCGCTCGGAGTAAGGATACGAGTTGACATTACTATATATAGGACAGTAGCAACAGAGAAAGAGGAAACAAGATCAGTTGAAACAGCGTAGGCAACTTTACCTTAGTGCTCAAATTTACCCCAGAAACCAATGAGATGTGTTTTAGTTTTTTTAGAAAATCACACTGCAAGCTTGTATAATATTTTAAATGTGTTAATAATAAAGTTATTTTCTTTACGTCCCATTAACTCATTTTTTCGGTTTTCGGAGACTGCGATGTTCCGAAATTGAGTCCTACAGGAGTTCATTTAAGTGACAGTAAAACTACCGACATATTTGTGAACCTTCAAGTACCACCGACTGAGCCAGGATCGAACTAGTCGACTTGAGGTCAGAAAGCCAACGCCTCAGCCGTCTGAGCCACTCACACCGGCATTAACCATGTTATCTTTTGTTCTAGAATATAACATTACATATCCTACAAACCACATTTCATTATATAAAATGAAATTAACTAATTTATTTTTATAGCAGAGGAAAATTTCCTTGACTTGCATCTCAATCAATCAATCAATCAATCAATCAATCAATACTGATCTGCATTTGGGGCAGTCGCCCAGGTGCCGCCAGATCCCCTATCTGTTGTTTTCCCAGACATTTCTTAAATGATTGCAAAGACATTGGAAATGTATTGAACATTCCCTTGGTAAGTTATTTCAATCCCTAACTCTCCTTCCTATAAGCGAATATTTGCCGCAATTTGTCTTCTTGAATTCCAGTGTTATCTTGATATTGTGATCTTTCCTACTTTTATTCGTCTACTAATGTCATTCTATGCCATCTGTGCGTTGACAGCTCGGAACATACCTCTTAGTCGAGCAGCTCGTCTCCTTTCTCCCAATCCTTCCCAGCCCAAATATTGAGTCATTTTTGTAACGCTACTCTTTTGTCAGAAACCACCCAGAGCGAATCGAGCTGCTTTTCCAGTTCTGGAATCAAGTAATTCTAGTGAAGGTCCTATGCACTGGTTCCATACTCTAGTTGGGGTCTTACCAGAGACTTATATGCCCTGTCCTTTACATCCTTACTACAATCCCTAAACACCCTCATAACCATGTGCAGAGATCTGTACACAATGATCCCCAAAAGGAACTTTCACCCCATCAACGCAGTAATTAAAACTGAGAGGACTTTTCCTATTTGTGAAACTCACAACGTGACTTTTAGCCCAGTTGCCCAGTTTATCATCACGCTATTGCCTACTGTCCATCTCACAACATTATCGAGGTCCTTTTGCAATTGCTCACAATCTTTTAACTTATTCATTACTCTGTACAGAATAACATCATCTGCAGAAAGCCCTATCTCTAATTCCACATCTTTACTCATATCATTGATATATAGAGAAAATATAAAGGTCCAATAATACTGCCTCGAGGAATTCCCCTCTTAATTATTACAGGGTCAGATAAAGCTTCGCCTACTCTAATTTTCTCAGTTCCATTTTCTAGAATTATAGCTACCCATTCAGTCACTCTTTTGTCTAGTCCAATTGCACTGATTTTTGCCAGCAGTCTCCCATGATCTACCTTATCAAATGCCTTAGACAGGTCAATCGCGATACAGCCCATTTGACCTGCTGAATCCATAATATCTGCTATATTTTTCTGGAATCCTGTGATGAAAATCATGATCAGTTACTTTATACGACGTGATTTTGATTATATATAAGAGTTACAATAAATTGAAATATTTAATAAATACGGAAAAAATTCACATGTGTAGAAAGTGTTAAATATACCTTGATGTATCGATTCAGATCACGTTCGCACCATTCTACGAAACTTAACTCGGCTAGATGACATCTGTGCTGAAAATATTGTGAAGATAAGTTACGTATTCCCTTATTGTATATTTTTGTATTTGGCGTTCGGCAAATAGTCATGCAGCCAGCAAAATATTACATACAAATACGTAAAATACGTACCATACCTAATATAACACTACCGAGGGAGTTAGCCGTGTGGTTAGGGCAGCGCAGTTTGAGCTTGAATTAGAGAGATAATGGGTTCGAACCCACTGTCTGCAGCCCTGAAGGTGGTTTTCCGTTGTTTCCCATGTTCACACCAGGCAAATGCCGGGGCTGTACCAAAATTAAGGCCACGAACGCTTCCTTTCCACTCCCAGCGTTATCGTGTCCCATCGTCGTCATTAGATGTACCTTTGTCAGTGTGACGTAAAACATTTAAAAATATACTATATCTAAAATTTAATATCTCAGTTCAAAAGAAAAAAAGAACAACTCACATGTCACTTCGCAGCACACGCAAAAAGAAATCTAATTTACAATTTGCTTTACGTCGCACCGACACAGATAGGCCTTAAGGTGACGATGGGATAGGAAAGGCCTCTGAATGTGAAGGCAGCGGCCGTGGCCTTAATTAAGGTACAGACCCAGCATTTGCCTGGTGTGAAAATGGGAAACCAGGGGAAACCATCTCTTCAGGGTTGTCGACGATAGGATTCGAACCCACCATCTCCCGGATGCAAGCTCACAGCTGCGCGCCCCTAACCGCATGTTTCATTTAGATCTTCAGATCAGTCATGTGACAGAAATATGTAAGTGCGAGGTATTTGTTATCAGATCTTCGTATACTCGTAGGAAAAGGGACATTAATCAGGACCAGTTTTTCATATAACACGCTTTGCGCACGTCAATATTTACTGTAACTGCCAATGATGTGATTAATATCGACAATTCTTTCGTGGTCCTTATGGCACCACAAGAAATAAGACGCCGATGACGGGGCGAGAGCAATTCTCAGTTTACGCTTTTAGAGGAGAAATGTCACAATTCCGCTGGGCATTCCACAGACGGAGCGGTGTTAACTGGTCGCTGTTGATGCAGCACGCCACGCCACGCCATTGGTGCTGCGCTCGGGCATTAACTCACGTTTATAGGGGCGTATCGGGCATAAGAAATACAGTCGTTGCCGCCTGTCATACTGTCATAACATGGCCCTTAAATATGGGCGCGCGTGCCAATACGAGTTAGTGGCTACATACATTACAACACACAAACAAACTCTTCACTGAAATCAAAATATGCTCCAAAAATTGTTCTTGCAATAAACAGTGGAACTGTCTACATTAATTTTATTAGATGAGCTCTTTATTGCATGCTCCTAACAATAATTACTAATATTGTGTGTGTCCAACCCCTGTTCCGTTTCTCTACGCGGTCGGGTATTAAGTGAGATGAATCTTCGTGGCGAGTTTTTACGACCGGATGCTCTTCCTGGCGTCAACATAATTAGGTGAATTAATGAGATGAAATGAATGACGTTAAATATGACAAGAAAGGAGACGGTGCTGGCACATAGCCTACGCCTATTGAATAGCACCAAATGGTCTGCTCGAGGCTTAACGTATCCATCCGACCGACGAATCACTATCAACAGCGACATAATGTCCTCACTCCTTATGAAGACTGCGGAGAGAGGTCTGGAATTGATTCCAGGCTTTTTGGTACGCTATCTGGTGATTATAATTTATATACCACCATTTTTATTACCCTGCCGGCTAACATTTTGAAGGTGGAATTTTTTTCGACCAGCGGGACTCAAACCGGCTAACCACGGAGTCAGACTTGACGCCTTAAGGATCAGGGTCACCAAGTGGGCAATAATTACTAATATCATGGAGAACAAAAATGAGTAATTTAAACTCTACATGAAATCAATCCTAAAATATGCTCACATCACATCTTTTTTTTTCAAAATAATGTTGTGTAGAAAAAAAAGGCGAAATACAATTAATGTATACAGTCCGCCATGATGAACTTATGAACATTCTTCGAGAATTAGGACTTGATGGACGGGACGTTCCTATTATTGGTAATATCTACTGGGAGCAGTGTGCTGGCATAAGAGTTGATAGTCGTGTCTCTCTGTTGGAGATTTGTTGACCAGCACATGGAGTGCTCAGTCGGGCTTCTCCAGGACTCTTGGTTTCAGTTCATACCGCGGTATCTCAGGGTACTCTTTGATGTTGGAAGAAAACATGGCGTGAGAACTGAGAATATTGCGCTCATCGTTTCCAATTGTCACCAATCTCGTCCTGGACATAGCGAAGGAGTTTGGTAGCTAGTAAGTGTTCTTCGTCCGCAAGGTCTTAAGATGAGCCTTTTCCTAAGCATAATTTGCATTTTATATCACTTTAGTCGTCAGTGTAAGCAGGACGAGGAATTCTTCAATTTATCCTGGCTCATTCCAGCTATTCCAGGCTATTCAGTCGACCATGGTGTTTCCTCTTCCTGCTAAACTGATCGTTGAGCAGCATGACCCTGAGCCTTTATGGAAATGTCTTCCCACTTGTGCGAATCTAGAGACTCAAACTCTTTTTTGTAACCATGACCCCACGCATCTTGCAATGCTACCCACATTTGGTCGTGTGTAGTTGGTGCCGGGTTCATGGATCATACACCAGCATCGATAGCATTCCATAAATGCTCCATTGGATTAAGATCGGGGGACCTGGAGGACCAATCCATGGTCGTAACTTCACTCGAGTGTTCCTTCAATCACCTGCGTGGCACCACAGAACGTTGACATGGCGCATTGTCCTGTTGAAACATGACATCTCCATCAGGGTACTCCAGGGCTAGAAAGGGATGCAGATGATCTGAAAGAATGTCCATATAACGCGCACATGTCAGCGCTACCTGCAGCCAGACAATGCGGCCTAATTGCGACCATGAGAGTTCCGTCCAGACCAGAACTGAGCCACGTCGTGCCTGGACACAACCTTGTTGCCACGCAGGATCCATAGCTTCATGGGGCATACGCCACAATCTCACGTGCCTATCAGCTCGATACAACTGGAACCGGCTTTCATTGGACCATACCACACGCCGCCACTGTTCTATGGTCCATTGCCTACGCTCGCGAGCTCATTCACGTCCTTGAGTTCTGTGTCGAGGTGTCAGCAAACGGACACGAGTTGGTCGTCGGCTGCCGAAGCCTATGTGGTGCAGTTGCCCCCTTACAGTCCTGAGTGAAGTGGGTTCCTGCCTCCCAACATTGAACTGGGCGGTGATCTGACTCACAGTAGCCCGTCGAGCGCCCACTATGGTTCTGCGGATGCGTCGTGATATCCGTTCGTTAAACATATGTGGTATTTGTTAATCTCGGAGACCCGAACTCGCGTGTAATCTCCGCAATGCTATGACCCATGCGCCGTGTGCCGATTACCACCCCACGTTCAAAGTCGGTTAACTCGCGATGTGTAGCCATCTTCACGACACTGGTGTCTGTGACAGAGTGCTCAGCTACGCCGCAGCTAGCTGCAACGCTCAGGGGTCATACACGGCCCATTTTCTAATGGGACACCTCTTCCCATGACTTTTGGCTACTCAAAGTACATTTCATTAGGCTTGGCAAACTTGTGTTCCGCCTAGAGTATTTTCATGTGTACATTTCATTACACTTGGTAAACTCGTTATCCCCCTAGAGTATTTGGAAGTATACATTTCAGTAGGCTTGACATACTGGTGTCCCACCTAGAGTATTTTGATGTATACATTTCAGTAGGCTTGACAAACTGGTGTCCCGCGTAGGGTATTTTGATGTATACATTTCAGTAGGCTTGACAAACTGGTGTCCCGCGTAGAGTATTTTGATGTATACATTTCAGTAGGCTTGACAAACTGGTGTCCCTCCTAATGTATTTTGATGTATACATTTCAGTAGGCTTGACAAACTGGTGTCCCGCGTAGAGTATTTTGATGTATACATTTCAGTAGGCTTGACAAACTGGTGTCCCTCCTAATGTATTTTGATGTATACATTTCAGTAGGCTTGACAAATTGGTGTCCCGCGTTGAGTATTTTGATGTATACATTTCAGTAGGCTTGACAAACTGGTGTCCCTCCTAATGTATTTTGATGTATACATTTCAGTAGGCTTGACAAATTGGTGTTCCGCCTAGAGTATTTTGATGTATACATTTCAGTAGGCTTGACATACTGGTGTCCCGCGTTGAGTATTTTGATGTATACATTTCAGTAGGCTTGACAAACTGGTGTCCCTCCTAATGTATTTTGATGTATACATTTCAGTAGGCTTGACAAATTGGTGTCCCGCGTAGAGTATTTTGATGTATACATTTAAGTAGGCTTGACAAACTGGTGTCCCGCGTAGGGTATTTTGATATATACATTTCAGGAGGCTTGACAAACTGTTGTCCCGCGTTGAGTATTTTGATGTATACATTTCAGTAGGCTTGACAAACTGGTGTCCCTCCTAGTGTATTTTGATGTATACATTTCAGTAGGCTTGACAAATTGGTGTCCCGCGTAGAGTATTTTGATGTATACATTTCAGTAGGCTTGACAAACTGGTGTGCCGCCTAGAGTATTTTGATGTATACATTTAAGTAAGCTTGACAAATTGGTATTCCGCCTAGAGTATTTTGATGTATAGTACATTTCAGTAGGCTTTGCAAACTTGTGTTCCACCTAGATTGTTCTGATGTATACATTTGAGTAGGCCTAGCAAACTGATAGCATTTTGGTGTATGCATTTCGGTATTTTGATAAAGTAGGACCATTTTTCTGTTTCGATTTAGTTGGCATATAGTCTAACCTTTAAGATTTTCATTCTGTCGAAATTAATCCAGTCCGTGCGTTACAGCTGAGAGGAGAGGACTTACAAAGTACGGAGTGTAATAAGGTACGTTCAATTGAACATTTCAACATTTATTAGGGCAATGAACATAGAATTTTAAAAAGAAATGGTTTTGCAACCTTTCACGGTATTCATCTATCCTTTATCAAGTAAATTTACACAACAAAAACACTATTCAAGTTACATACGCATAAAAATTCAATTTCATTAAATTATATGATGTTCTGTCAGCAACGAAATAGGTCATCAGTTACTAAAAAATGATACCTTTTACCGATATTTTCGTGTGTTTACTTGGTCTTTCGGCAGTCTACTTTCGATAGACGGGATAAGTTAGAGATTGAGTGAGAAATCTATATATATATAAAATAGCTTGTCCTGACTGACTGACTGACTGATTCATCATCGCCGAGCCAAAACTACTGGACATAATGAAATGAAATTTTGGGGATACATTCATATTAAGATGTAGGTGCTCGCTAAGAGAGGATTTTTGGATATTCCGTTGCCAAGGGGGTGAAAAGGGGGGGTGAAGTTTTAAAATGAGTGCACCTATATCTCAAAACTTTAAAAGTTTACAAATGTAAAAATTGGTATTTAGAATCTTCTTTGAAAATAAGGAAACACGTATTTTTTAGATTTCAGAAAATCCCAATAGGAGCGGTGAAAAGGGGTGAAAAAGGGGTTGAATGCCTTTAATCAGGATACCGGTACTTATATCTCAGAAACTGAAGAAATTGCAGACCTGAAAATTGGTACTTTTGATCTCTTTTAAAAATAAAGGAACACGTATTTTTTTGTTTTTGCAAAAGCCAATTAATGGGAGGGTGAAAAGGGGGTGAATTTTTAAAATGAGTGAATCTATATCTCCAAACTTTAAAAGTTTGCAGATGTAAAAACTGGTATTTAGTTTCTTCATTAAAAATAAAGAAACACGTATTTTTTTGTTTTCGGAAAATCGCAATAGGAGGAGTGAAAAGGGGTGGAAAAAGGGTTGAATGCCTTTAATGAGGCTACTTATATCTCAGAAACTGAAGATATTACAGACCTGAAAATCGGTGTTTGGGATCTCCTTTAAAAATAAAGAAACACGTATTTTTTTGTTTCTGGAAAATCCAATTAAGGGAGGGGGGAAAAGGGGGTAATATTTTAAAATGAGTGTATCTATATCTCAAAACTTTTAAACGTTATAGATGTGAAAATTGGTATTTAGAATCTCCTTTAAAAATAAAGAAACACGTATATTTTGTTTTCGGAAAATCCTAATAGGAAGGGTGGAAAAGGTTGAAGAAGGGGTCGAATGCCTTTCATGAGTCTACTTATATTTCAGAACCTGAAGATATTACAGACATGAAAATTGGTGTTTGGGATCTCCTTTAAAAAGAAACACGTATTTTTTGTTTTTGGAAAATCCAATTAATTGGGGGGGGTGAAAAGGGGGTGATTTTTAAAAATTTGTGTATCTATATCTCAAAACATTTAAAGTTTATAGATGTAAAAATTGGTATTTAGAATCTCCTTTAAAAATAAAGAAACACGTATTCTTTTGTTTTCGGAAAATCCCAATAAGAAGGGTGTAAAAGGGCGAATAATGGGTTGAATGCCTTTAACGAGGCTACTTATATTTCAGAACCTGAAGATATTACAGACCTTGAAATTGGTATTTGTAATCTACTTTAAAAGTAAAGAAACACGTATTTTTTCGTTTTTGGAAAATCCAAGTATTGGGGGGTGAAAAGGGGGGGTGAATTTTTTAAAATGAGTGTGTCTACATCTTAAAACTTTAAAATTTACAGATGTAAAAATTTGTAGTTGGAATCTCCTCTAAAAATAAAGGAACACGTATTTTTTTTGTTTCCTGTAAATCCCAATAGGAGGGGTGTAAAAGGGTGAAAAATGGGTTGAATGCCTTTAATGAGGATACATATATGTCAGAAACGAAAGATATTACAGAACTGAAAATTTGTATATGGGATCTCCTTTAAAAATAAAGAAACACGTATTTTTTAGTTTTGGAAAATCCAATTAATGGCGGTTAAACAGGAGTGACAAATTGGGGTGAATTTTTTGAAAGACTATATCTACAGAATATGTTGGAAACGTAAAATGTTACAGACGTAAAAAGTGGGTGTTTGGAATCTCCTGTAAATGTAAAGAAACATAGGTGATTTGTTTTTGAAAACTCCACTTAAGGGGAACTCAAAAGGGGTGAAATTTTAAAATGAGAATTTTTACAGTATATCTAAAAAAAACTTAACATGTTACAGAAGTAAAAAATGGTATTTTTTATCTCTATTAAACATAAAGAAACGTGTATTTTTAGTTTTCGGAAATATCACTTTGGCGGAGGGGGGGGGGGCGGTAAAAGTGACTGAAAATGGTGTTGAATTCTTTTATTTAGGCTACTGATATATCAAAAATGAAGATGTTACAGACGTGAAATTTGATATTTTCAATCTGCTTTAAAGGTAATGAAACACGTATTCTCTTAAAATCCAATGAAGAAGGGGGGGGGGGGGGGAATGAAAGAATTGAAAAATTAATTGGCTTAATTGTATGAGAATACATACATCTAATAAAAACTAAAGTTGTTACAGACGTGAAAATTCGTATTTGGATCTCCTTTAAAAACAAAGAAAAACGCGTTTTGGGCGGGAAACCATCTTGGAGGGCGGGAGTGTAAAGGAGTCGATTTCCTTTCATGAGGACACATAAATAAAAAACTGAGGAATTCAGAGTCGTGATAATTGGTATTTAGAAGATCCTTTACTATTAAAGAAACAAGTATTTTTGCGGGAAAGTTCACTTAGTTGGGGGGGGGGAGTAGTGTGAAATGAAATGAAAAAAGTAAATTACATTTATGGGGATACTTATACCTCAAAACTAAAGGTAATAGACGTGAACATTGGTGTTTGGAATATTACTTAAACATAAAGAAACAAGCCTTCTTTTAATTTTTTTTGGGGGGGTGCGGTAAATAAACTTAACGGCGGTGGGGTGTAGAAGGAGGTGAGACCAATTGATTTTACTGTTATTAATGTACTTATAAGGATCCTCCGTGGCTCAGGCGGCAGCGCGCCGGCCTCTCACAGCTGGGTTCCGTGGTTCAAATCCCGGTCACTCCATGTGACATTCGTGCTGGACAAAACGGAGGCGGGACAGGTTTTTCTCCGGATACTCCGGTTTTCCCTGTCATCAACCATTCCAGCTACACATAATAGTAATAATAATAATAATAATATTAATAATAATAATAATAATAATAATAATAATAATAATAATAATAATAATAATAATAATGTTCCGGACCGTCGTCAAATGTGCGCACGCGCTGGAAACGGCTCCTGGACAGCTAATGACTAAGAATGCAGTCCGGCCGCGTGTTCAGTGCCGCCAAGGCACCCAATATGACACCACGCCGTATCTTCTGAAGGATTTTATCCATATTAAAAATGATTATAGGAAAAGATGTCAAAGATTTACGGACCCAACTGACCGGGAGGAATACCTGAGCCTAGCCCGGGAAGTACAAAATCGATTGCTGGAAAGGAAGATTGAAAAATGGGAGGAGACACGCCGTAATCTAATAGAAAACGAGTCAGATCGGGAATTTTGGTGGATTCTCGCCGAAAACGAGTCAGATCACAAATTTCGGCGGATTATATATCTAAAACAATAAGCATTCAATTATAAATTTCAGTATAATACCGTAGCGAAGCACGGGTATCTTGCTAGTAAAATATAAAGAAAACAGAAATGGGACATCTGGAGTCTTTCCTCTTAAGCTCTTAAGCTTGAATATTTCGTGCGTTCGGACTTGAACTCGTTATGACACTTACTGGAATGAGATGTTTAGTTAATAAACCGCACAACACCACCGCCTCTCCTACTGACTTTCATGGATGTAAGATAAATAACAGGTCTGTCATGACGTTAACGTTATTGTCCTGTCAATGGACGAGGTCACGTCTTAACATGTGTATAGGCCTAATTTACTAAATACAAAACTCGTAGCCTTATCCGCTGAACTATATTGACACTTCACTTAGCTCAACTTCACCACACATGTGTGTCCCGTAAACAAAACCTGGATAATTTTAGTTTGCGGCTATGATCCTATTGCCGAAGATCGTCTATTGCTACATTCGTCCTTGCCACTTCTACGAGGAAGTCTATACATATGGCAACGTTTCTAGTTGAATGCTCGCAAATTCGCGACCGCGCCGCAACAAAAATATCTTAATATAGACACATGTTAAAATAGTTATTGAACAAATTTACAAATCACTTCTCCGTGCGTGACCGCACTGAAGTAATTACAGTCTTTGTTCAGACAAAGGTTTCTGGCGCAAAATACAGACAGACGCGCGACACGCACTAGCAGCAATCTCACCGTCGAATGAACCGCCTCCCTCCACATCTCTCAGCTCTTATAAAGAGTAAAAAGCGAAGCGGCGCCATGGAAACTCCCTCGAAACACTCTTGAGTTTGGTATGCAGCCACTAAACAGTTTCCCACTGTAGTCGGATTATTGCGAAGTTATTAATCTCGTTACTTGTTAACGGCGTTAAACGTATCATTGGCTTCTTAAAATTCTGGAGATAATTTTCATCATTTTATTATTCTGGAAAACCTTCAGATAGAGGTGATGTCACTCGATTCCCGTGATGTGGTGAACCGGACTACTCCCGCTTAAAATATTGTTACGGTGGTGTGGTACTTCCCAAAACAAAATTCTTATTTCCTTTTCCTTCTCCAACATATCCTCTGTTTCACTCATGCATAGCCACACCCTGCCTAGAGAATCACCTCCAAGTTCCCGCGTTCTATACGGCATCACGCCCTTACATTTGGCGTCATGTTGCGCAATATTTCATCTGCGTTAAATATCGCTTATTAATGAATGAACACAATGGTTCAGTACAGCCCCAGAATTTGCCTGGTGTGAAAATGGGAAACCACGGAAAACCATCTTCAGGGCTGCGGACTAGAGATTCTTCACAAGATTTCAATTCAAATGAAGTCAGGACACATCACACTGTGTCAGCACCTAAATCTAGAATCCAGACGTCAAGACTAATTTTACTAAGGCTTTATATAATTCAATTACCTGGGTATAACCCTTCAGACATCAGCAAGATCATTCAACCACCATATACAAGAGAGTTCAGCAAATGCCATGAGAGCCATTTATAAGATCAAAACTGTAACAGCCCCATTTCTCATTACAATTTTGACACTATTCCATACGCCCATCACACCCATTGTGACATTTGATCTAGAAATAATGTGTGATCACAAAAGATTAGAGTGTTTCAGGATGAAATTATCATTGCCAGTTACAGGACCATCTATACGCCTATGAGAGTGGTGGCAGGCAAAGAGAAGAGAGACCGACCAGGACGTTTATATTACCGACACCATGCTGGACAGAACGTGGGCCAGCGAGAAACAAGACCAAAGACATATAATAACGAGACTCGCCATTCATGGTTTCCACCACAAGATATGTTCAATCAGATCATTCCACAACCTAAGTGACAAATGTGTATGTGTACTATGTGTTCAAAGGTGTACCAAGTATCATCTAACGACGCGCCTCAAAAGAACAAAATCTTTTAGTAAATACGGTAAAAATTAATTCCCATTCGGGTGATTCTTTACCCTATGTATTTCAATAAAGGATGCCTTTTATTATTATTATTATTATTATTATTATTATTATTATAATATATCATTATATTATATATATATATTATAAGTACCAACATAGTTGGAGATGTGTGGGATCTGGTAAATGCAGCACGGGTGAAGTTTAAGAAAGCGGAGATTGTTATTAGTGGAATACTGTGTAGGAGGGATACTGACTGGAGGATGATGGGGGATTTAAATGAGACTATGGAGTGGATATGTGGGAAACTGGGAGTGAAATTTCTAGATACTAACGGGTGGGATCTGCGCTCAGATGGCCATCGCTTAAACCGCAGTGGTACGTATAAGTTAGGAAATTTGTTTGGAAGGGTAATAGGGAGGTACATTCAGGGAAACGGGGCGGCCTAGGGAGCGGTGATAAGGGAACAGGGAACTGGAAATCAAGTAGGGATGACATAAAATTGTTAGTGTTGAACTGTAGAAGTATTGTAAAGAGAGGAATGGAACTAAGTAACTTAATAGATATATATTTACCAGATATTGTAATAGGAGTTGAATCATGGCTGAGAAATGATATAATGGATGCAGAAATTTTCTCACGCCACTGGAGTGTGTATCGTAGAGATAGGATACGAATGGTGGGAGGGGGAGTATTCATTCTGGTGAAATAAGAATTTGTAAGCTACGAAAAAGTTAAAGATGAGACACATGGCATTCTAGGTGTAAGGCTCATTTCTAAAGATAATAGGCAACTTGATATCTTTGGAGCGTACAGACCGGGAAAGAGTAGCACTGACGCGGATTCGGAATTATTTGATAGGATAGTCAGCTATGTGGGAAACGACATGGAAAGAAATGTGATTGTAGCGGGAAATCTGAATTTACCAGATGTCAATTGGGAAGGAAATGCGAACGACAGGAAGCATGACCAACAAATGGCAAATAAGTTAATATGGGAAGGACAGCTGATTCAGAAAGTTATGGAACCAACCAGAGGGAAAAATATCCTGGATGTGGTGCTGATAAAGCCAGATGAGCTCTATGGGGAAACTGAAGTAATAGATGGAATTAGTGATCATGAAGCTGTTTTTGTCGTAGTTAAAAATAAATGTGATAGAAACGAAGGTCTTAAAAGTAGGACTATTAGGCAGTACCATATGGCTGATAAAGCAGGCATGATTCAGTTTCTGAAAAGTAACTATGATCGGTGGAAAACGGTAAATAGAAATGTAAACAGACTCTGGGATGGGTTTAAAGAAATTGTTGAAGAATGCGAAAACAGGTTTGTACCTTTAAGGGAGGTAAGGAATGGTAAAGACCCACCTTATTATAATAGAGAAACAGAGAGACTAAGGAGGTGCAGACTGGAAAGAAATAGAGTTAGAAATGGCGGTGGAAGTAAGGAGAAATTGAAGGAACTTACTAGAAAATTGAATCTAGCAAAGAAGACAGCTAAGGATAAAATGATGGCAAGCATAATTGGCAGTCATACAAATTTTAGTGAAAAATGGAAGGGTATGTATAGGTATTTTAAGACTGAAACAGGTTCCAAGAAAGACATTCCAGGAATAATTAATGAACAAGGGGAGTGTGTATGTGAGGATCTTCAAAAGGCAGAAGTATTCAGTCAACAGTATGTAAAGATTGTTGGTTACAAGGATAATGTCCAGATAGAGGAGGAGACTAAGGCCAAAGAAGTATTAAAATTTACATATGACAACAATGACATTTACAATAAGATACAAAAGTTGAAAACTAGGAAAGCGGCTGGAATTGATCAGATTTCTGGGGATATACTAAAGACAATGGGTTGGGATATAGTACCATATCTGAAGTACTAATCTGATTATTGTTTAGTCAGAGGAGCTATACCAGATGAATGGAGAATTGCTATAGTAGCTCCTGTATATAAAGGAAAGGGTGATAGACATAAAGCTGAAAATTACAGGCCAGTAAGTTTGACGTGCATTGTTTGTAAGCTTTGGGAAGGCATTCTTTCTGATTATAGTAGACATGATTGTGAAATTAATAACTGGTTCGATAGAAGGCAGTTTGGTTTTAGGAAAGGTTATTCCACTCAAACTCAACTTGTAGGATTTCAGCAAGATATAGAAGACATCCTGGATTCAGGAGGTCAATGGGACTGTATCGCGATTGACCTGTCTAAAGCATTTGATAGGGTGGTTCATGGGAGAATACTGGCAAAAATGAGTGCAATTGGACTAGACAAAAGTGTGACTGAATGGGTTGCTAATTTCTAGAAAATAGATCTCAGAGAATTAGAGTAGGTGAAGCTTTATCTGACCCTGTAATAATTAAGAGGGGAATTCCTCAAGGCAGTATTATCGGACTTTTATGTTTTCTTATATATATAAATGATATGCCCGTGTGGGGATTTACCGGTTACCTCCATCTGGCGCGTCCCATTGGAATGGGGGAAGCTCGCTGGCTCTGCCGCCAGCAGATTCAGAGGGTAGTAGGGAAATAAAATACCACCGTGAAAAAAAACTGGTCCCTTGCCAGGGTTACGGCGAAGACTGGTAAATGACCAGAAGCCAGAAAACATCTTGAGTCAACCTCTAGGGCTAACAACCCTAGTTGTAAAAGGATGGGTACCCGCCCAAAGCAAAGTCAAGTCAAAAAGCATGATGGCACAACATTTCAAGAGACATACCCCAGGGGTAAATCTTCGGATAAATCCCTCGTCGTGAATGACACGGCGCACGAGTCTCGTTCGGATTCTGGGGGAGACTCGACATCATGCAAGAGACGAGTCGGAGCGTCTCGGTGTACCCCGAAGAGTCAAAAACTCAGGCCAAAATCTAAAACCTTTCTAGCAACTTTCAACATAAAATCACTTACACAAACTGGCAAGCTGAAAACTCTCACCAAAGCTCTTCACGAAAATCAGATATCTATAGTGGCTCTACAGGAAACAAGATACCCAGATGAAGAGATATTTGAATCTGAAGGCTACCGACTTTTCAAAAGCAAAGCGCAAAGAGGAATCCTTAATGGAGCTGTGATGCTTGGAACCGCGTTTGCTGTTAGAACCAAGATCCTTAAATCGGTTGCAAATTTCGAACCTGTGAATGACAGATTGTCTATACTCACAATTAAATGCGCGAACAAAACCTACGCCCTAGTTAACGCACATGCTCCTACAAACGATAAGAACAAGTCTGATCCAGACGAAGTTGATAATTTCTGGGACCTACTGAATGAAAAATTAAACAAAATCCCCAAACACCATGTCAAGCTTCTTTTGGGTGACTTCAATGCCCAACTAGGTCGTGAGCAGAAGTACAAGAAAGTTATAGGAAATTACCCTGCTCACAAAAGAACCAATCCCAACGGCAAAAGACTGGTGACCATTTGCGAAAATCACAACCTGCAGGTCATGTCGACCCACTTTCGCCATCTACCCAGAAAGCAAATGACTTGGCGTTCTCCCGTCCAAGCTCTCGGAGAGTTCCAAATTGATCATGTTGCGATCTCCAGGAGAAACAGCCCTGAGATTATGAATGTCAAGGTAAAGAAAGGCATCAATGTGGCCTCAGATCATTATATGTCTCTTATCAAATTCAAACCAGTTCCCGCAAACACAAGGAATACAACCAAACAGATCACACGCTTCGACAATGATAAACTTCGGCAAAGGGTCGAGGAGTTCCAGGAGAAGGCTAGACCAAATGACTGTGACTTCAACAACGCCAAAAGTCTCCTTGTTGAGGCCGCCAAAGACGTTGCAGAAATCAAGAGATGCAAAAAGCATGCCTGGTGGAATAGTACCTGCGAATCAGTCCTCCAAGAAAGACTCAATGCGTGGATCAGTACCACTCTACTAAATCAGAAAATGATTGGGAAACCTACAAAACCCAACGTGCCCAAGCAGCTAGGGTGTTCAGATCTGAGAAACGTAAATACGAAAAATCTCTCATTGAAAAGATAGAACAAAACTTTAGGAAGAATGAAAGCAGAGAGTACTACAGAGCCTTCAAACGCAAACTCACTGGCTATAAACCACCATCTCTATGCTTTGAGCGAACGGACGGCACACTGGCGACGTCAAATGAAGAAAATTGCAGCATTCTGGCAGATTACTTCAAGAATTTACTTAATTGCTCTAAACCGCAAAGCGCCATTGAGACCAAGGAACCCTTACTCAGGTACCCAGATTCCAGACCACCCGACAGAGATGAAATCAAGCGCCACATTGCCCGTCTCAAAAATAACAAAGCGCCGGGGGAAGACTCAGTAGTAGCAGAACTATGGAAATATGCCCCAGAAGAATCACTTGATATCTTGCAAAAGCAAATAGAAGAAATTTGGAACAAGGAGACCCTACCCGAAGATTGGAAAATAGCTTCGATCCATCCATTACACAAAAAAGGCAGCATGAAGAACATCAACAACTACAGAGGAATATCTTTGCTACCCGTGACTTACAAAATTCTATCACTTGCCATCCTGGAGCGTTTGGAAGCACAAGTCGAACATCAAATAGGTGAATACCAAGGAGGGTTCAGAAAAGGTCGCTCAACAGCTGAACAGATCCAAAATCTCAAAACGATCATCAGATATTGTACACTAAGGTCCAAGCAGTATGTGTCTGTCTTTGTGGACTTTAAGAAAGCGTACGACTCCATTGACCGGGAAGTCCTGCTAAACATCTTAAATGAATTTGGAGTTGATTTGAAACTGCTGGCATTAATTAGAGCCACCCTGACCGATACAAAATCCAAGGTGAAGTTCCACGGATGTCTCTCGCATTCCTTTGACATCAAAACAGGAGTCCGACAAGGTGATGGGCTATCCCCGATACTCTTCAACTGTGTTCTTGAAAAGATCATCAGAACCTGGCGGGTATGATTACAGGAAACCAACTACAGTCCATTGAGAATAGGAACCAAATCCAAGGGGATCGCAACAGACTGCGTAGCATTTGCCGATGATATTGCTGTTCTCTCAACAGACATAGAAACCGCTAGAGCTCAAGTTGAAATTTTAAAGGAAATTGCCGAACAAACTGGTTTGCAGATATCGTTTGAGAAAACAGAAGTAATGACTAACATCAAAGAGGCTCCACCAAAACTCCATACAAAATACGGGGACATCACCCGAGTAGACAAATTTAAATACCTGGGTGAGATCATCATGAAAAATGGACTGGACAAAGAAGCACTTCAGGAGCGAGTACGCAAACTGGAAATAGCCTACCAAACATCCCGCACAATCTACAACAAAAAATGCCTTTCCCAAAACACCAAGATACGTCACTATGAAACAGTTCTGAAGCCCGTAGTTCTATATGCAGCCGAAACCCTGTCTCTAAATGCCAACAAAGGACTCCTTGAAGAACTGGAGAAAAGAGAACGCAAAATTGTGAGAGGAATCTTGGGATCGAAGTACAGAAATGGAATCCATCAAAAGAGATCCAACAAGGAAGTCTACAGCAAAATAGAGAAAATTACCGACACAATCAGAAAAAGACGGGCACGATTTTACGGTCATCTGAAAAGAATGGATGGAAGAAAGTTATCTAAAGCAATCTTTCACTTTTTTCATTCAAACCCCAAAACCACAATTGCCTGGTTTAGAAATACCAAAGAAGACCTGCAAATGCTACATATCTCAGCTGAAGACGCCCTTAACAGAGATCTCTTCCGCAAGAAAATATTGACGAACGGGCTAAACCGAGACGAGCAACCGAAGAGAAGACACGGTGCCCCTTGGACAGAGGAGCGTAAGCAGGCCCACTCACAAAGAATGAGGGAAATTTGGGCTCTAAAGAAGGCCAAGTTCAGTGTCAAATGCAACAAGACTTAACGTGGTCCTTGATGGCCCCAGCGAATTATGTATATATAAATGATATGAGTAAAGGAGTGGAATCGGAGGTAAGGCTTTTTGCGGATGATGTTATTCTGTATAGAGTAATAAATAAGTTACAAGATTGTGAGCAACTGCGGAGTGACCTCGCAAATGTTGTGAGATGGACAGCAGGCAATGGTATGTTGATAAACGGGGTTGAAAGTCAGGTTGTGAGTTTCACAAATAGGAAAAGTCCTCTCAGTGTTAATTACTGCGTTGATGGGGTGAACGTTTCTTTTGGGGATCATTGTAAGTATCTATGTGTTAATATAAGGAAAGATCTTCATTGGGGTAATCACATAAATGGGATTGTAAATAAAGGGTACAGATCTATGCACATGGTTATGAGGGTGTTTAGGGATTGTAGTAAGGATGTAAAGGAGAGGGCATATAAGTCTGTAAGACCCCAACCAGAGTATGGTTCCTGTGTATGGGACCCTCACCAGGATTACCTGATTCAAGAACTGGAAAAAATCCAAAGAAAAGCAGCTCGATTTGTTCTGGGTGATTTCCGACAAAAGAGTAGCGTTACAAAAATGTTGCAATGTTTGGGTTGGGAGGAATTGAGAGAAAGAAGAAGAGCTGCTCGACTAAGTGGTATGTTCCGAGCTGTCAACGGAGAGATGGCGTGGAATGACATTAGTAGACGAATAAGTTTGAGTGGCGTTTATAAAAGTAGGAAAGATCACAATATGAAGATAAAGTTGGAATTCAAGAGGACAAATTGGGGCAAATATTCATTTATAGGAAGGGGAGTTAGGGATTGGAATAACTTACCAAGAGAGACGTTCAATAAATTTCCAATTTCTTTGAAATCATTTAGGAAAAGGCTAGGAAAACAACAGATAGGGAATCTGCCACCTGGGCGACTGCCCCAAATGCAGATCAGTATTGATTGATTGATATCTATATTTAACGAAAGTTTAACTCCTTTTCTACTGACGAAAACTAAGATTTCTTCACAACAGATACTGTGTTGGTATTAAAGCTCCCTTTTTACATACCGGTGATGAAAATGTTCTTCTTCATCTTGATAAGTTCCTAAGCGATGAATTTTGACAACTTCTATTGGAGATCCACGTTCAACATGGACAGGGAATATAATTTTGCACAGTACTGTTTCACGTTCATCATGCTCTTGTTGAAAGGTGCAGGAATAGCAGCCACTATATCATTGTTTCAGAAATCAATAATACGACTGCTCAGTTAAATTTCTCTCGATTACGGTAGAAGTACATGGTGAGACAGATAATTGTGCATCACCTGGTCGTTTATTATTTCCCTATAAAGCCCCACTTAGCACTTGTCACTATTAATCTCCCTGCAGTGGATGTTGTGGACGTTGGAATAGGAGACTAGTTACTACGAACGATCTATTTAATACTCTATCATCCTTTAATAGCCTTACTCAACAGGACAAGCTGGCTCTAGTTTTGTCCATATTGCGGATGATATTTATTTATTTATTTATTTATTTATTTATTTATTTATTTATTTATTTATTTATTTATTTATTTATTTATTTATTTCATGCCACCAGAAGATATGTAGCTTATTCGCTACACATTAATTATTAGAGTTAGGAAGTTTATGACCTAAAGAATTAAAAAATATGCAAGAAAATATGCCCTAAAATTAGTTAAATACCGTATTACCTAAAATGGGTAAAATATCACTTAAACATTTTAGGGATAGGTTGCAAATATTACAGTGCCCTGCTACAAACATTAGACGTGTCAGAAAGTATTTAGCTATAATACAGCAGGCACATTGAATCATGCAAACTGGATGAGATACAGTAGGTAAGTTAATACATTCTTTCAGGCGCAGTTCTCATTACGTTTTCCTACAATAATAATGAAAAATTAAATATTGGCATGTTTTTAGTATCTGTCGACGTACGTTAGCATTTCCTTTTCGAAATCATGTCTTTTAAGGTAAGACCGAATATCCTATCTCGCCAATGTTAATTTTGCATAATTTATGTTCTTTTTCTCAGAAACTGCTAAGGATAAATGCATGAAATTTTTACAGTATATTCCTCAACCCTTACTAAGAACTGGAATCTACATTCGGAATTGTGGTTCAATAAATGTGGGAGTAAGAATTTTTTTATTAAAAAGATACATTCCAATTAAAAATCATGAACAATAATGCATAACTCCCAAGATATTAGTCGCAATGACCTGATTGTAGATCCCCAGCTGTATTGCATGCACATTAAGTACCTGTCAAAAGTTCATGGTTATACATTGTATAGTTTTGGAGAAAAAGGAACATTTATTGAGATATTTTAAGTTTCAAGAAAATCAATTCCAAAGTTGAAGGGTGAAAAAAGTATCTTAAAAGTTACCCTATATGTTTTCCAAGGCTGATTAGAAGAATCCAGCACCATAATCTGACTCTTCGCTGGCTGATCTGCTCCTTTTTTTCTTTCTTGCTTCTTTTCTTGCCAGATTTGCCGCAAATTCTGCTTTTTGCACCCTTAACCTGTCAAGCACTTTCAATCCAGATGCTGTATGCTTTCCTATTTCTACTCCCAGTCCTTCAAGAACCTTAAGTCCACCTGAATTCCCATGATTTATGGTTATTACAGCATCTGAGACCCCTAACCCTGGTCCAGATGATATTACTAAACAACCGAAAGAAATGTGAAACCACAACAAGGATTCAGTAAACACATAAATTTATCGTCAATTATTTGTTTGTAAACAACAGTAGGCAGACATCTTAGAGCGCAACAGGATAGCCAACTTCCGGAACTTTAAAATAGGCCAAACCACAGCCTTCTAGGTCAAGAAGTTCCTGATATATCAATAACTATACCAATTGGTGCAACATGAAACGAAAATCCATGCTGTGTAGACGTTTAAAAAAAATTAAAAATACTTCTAGGACGAATTTCTGTATAAATGATATTCAATAAAGTCCAAATTGTAACATAAGTCAATAAACGAAAAACATTTTTTTCAGATTTTGGCCTGCGGTCTTACCTTAACCCTGCTAACTATTTATTTCCGGAAAAGAAAGAAAAATATATCTCCTGAAGTACCTTGTTAAATACGCCGACTAAATTTTACCAAAAATGCTGAAAATATCAACGTATATCATTAAAATGAGTAAAATATGACCAAAGCAATAAAAATGGCAGAAATATGCATTTATATGCAATGAAACATTGCTTTAAAGGGGGTCAGGAACACGTCATTCCTAGTTATATTTCAGGTTTCGGGTAAAATGACCTCAGGAATGAAATAGATTTTCTTTAACACCCGAACATTATTAAGAACCTAAATATCTAAAAAGTCTCTAAAATCTAAATAGCCAAAAATAAAATATACACACATTTATTAAGAAGAAAGTAGCAGTCTGAATTCAGAGTACATTAATACTTTCTCTAATTCGAAGTCGACATATCACCTACAATAGATTGCTGAAGGTGAGATGGGTAGATTGATTCAAGAAAAAAAAATTAAGACAGAGTACCTATGTCCAATAAGAGACAAATTACTTAGACTTTTAAAGGATTTGGTGAATTGTTGAAGAAAATGGTTTAGAGGTTCACAGAAGTATAAAGGAGTATTCACCGGGCGAGTTGGCCGTGCGGTTAGAGGCGCCCGGCTGTGAGCTTGTATCCGGGAGATAGTGGGTTTGAATCCCACTGTCGGCAGCCCTGAAGATGGTTTTCCGTTGTTTCGCATTTTCAGACCAGGCAAATGATGGGGCTGTATCTTAAGACCACGGTCGTTTCCTTCCAACCCCTAGGCCTTTCCTATCCTTTCGTCGCCAGAAGACCAACCTGTGTCAGTGGGACGTAAAGCCACTAGCAATATATATATATTATTCTGAACTGCACTGTTGTAGACATTGCATAGCCTGTAGAGTGGGGAAATTTTGTGAGTGGGTGTTCTGACCTTTTTATTCTGAAACGTTACTTTCGTCCTTGCATTAAAGCGAGGCACGTGGAAGGTCAAGAGGCATAAAAAGTCAGGGTTGTCAATTATGGAATTTACGGTTTTGTACAGAAACTTAATGTCCTCCTATTTCTCCTCGGTTCCAAGCTTTCTACTTCAAGATTTAGGAAAAGTTCATTGTAGGATACCATATGTGGATAATTGCCGATTTTATAAAATACAAATATTTTAACTATCTCTTTTTGATATTTCGATCTGTGGAATATATATTTTGTTTTCTGTATTGAATACAACGCTTGCGTATTCTACTTTGGGCCTGACAAAAGAGAGATATAGAGGTGTACACAGCTTTTAGGTATCTAAAGGTTTTGACATTCCTCATCACAAATCCTTACTTACGGTAGAATGGCCAGTTCCTTTTCGCTCCTCCATTCCCTTACCCCCACCAACAGTGCGTGGCAACCCATTCAAATATTGATCACGCCCAATGTTGCTTAATTTCGGAGATCTCACGGGATCCGGTGATTCAACACGGCTTCTGACGTTATAGAGCTTCAGGGTCTTTAGATGTATTTCAAGACGAAAACTGCAAAAAGTAATGATACGTCAAAATTGTTATCGAATGTAAGATGGACCAACAATTCTATCTACCGAGCTCGATAGCTGCAGTTGCTTAAGTGCGGCCGGTATCCAGTATTCGGGAGATAGTAGGTTCGAACCCCACTGTCGGCAGCCCTGAAGATGGTTTTCCGTGGTTTCCCATTTTCACACTAGGCAAATGCTGGGGCTGTACCTTAATTAAGGCCACGGCCGCTTCCTTCCCACTCCTAGACCTTTCCTGTCCCATCATCGCCATAAGACCTCTCTGTGTCGGTGCGACGTAAAAGCAACTAGAAAAAAAAATCTATCTGTACCTCGTATTACCGTTCAAAACTTATCAACATACGTAAATTTATAGTATACCATTTCTTTTAGCAAAACATACAACGTAGAAAGCTATTTATTACTGCCACACCGGGCGAGTGGCTGTGCGGTTTGAGTCACGTAGCTGTCAGCTTGCATTCGGGAGATAGTGGACTCGAACCGCACTGTTGGGAGCCCTAAGGATAGTTTTCCGTGGTTTCCCATTTTACGCCAGAAACTGCTTGGACTGTACAATCGATTCCTTCCCACTCCTAGCCCTTTCTGTGTCATTGCGACGTAAAGAAAATTGTAAAATGTGTTACTGTCACTGAGTGAATAAGAAATTATTATATCTTCAGAAGCACCTGGAAATCTCGCCCCTATTTGAGAGGATACTGTGAAATGAGTAGAAGTATCAAATTTGTCCCGTAAAACGGACAATGTAAAAAGAATAAGAAGGAACGCAAGAAGAGCAGAAAAATAAATCAATTTCAGTTAACTAAGGAAGGGAGAAGATTGTTTCTAAAGAAATTTGTAAATTATTAAAATTTACATAATCCTTGACAAACGACAATTCATCACAACCATGGCCGAACAGAATATGGTAGAACCGATCTGTTACTATGAACATTAAATTGGAGTATCTTCTCATTTTCCCTGCTACAACCGATGCAACAGAGACGTGGACGATTTACTGTAAACGGGTTGGGAGGAAGAAACCTGAGAGCTTTGAGATGTGAGGGTACCGACGCATCCTCAAAATCTCTTGTGGAATGAACACTAAAGCAATGTGACCACTGAAAGAGTTGGGTATCTGTGCAGGACTCTTCAGACCGATCGGTTAGACCTAAATATGATATTACCTTAAAAATAGCCATGTTTTATTTAGGTCTTGACCATGACTGTGAATTATTATGCTTTGTTTACAAGCCGGCCCCGCGGTGTAGGGGTAGCGTGCCTGCCTCTTACACGGATGCCCGGGGTTCGATTCCCGGCCAGGTCAGGGATTTTGATCTCCATCTGAGGGCTGGTTCGTGGTCCACTCAGCCTACGTGATTACAGATTACAATTCAGGAGCTATCTGACGGTGAGATAGCGGCCCTGGTCTAGAAAGCCAAGAATAACGGCCGAGAGAATACGTCGTGCTGACCACACGACACCTCGTAATCTGTAGGCCTTCGGGCTGAGCAGTGGTCGCTTGGTAGGCCACGGCCCTTCGGGGCTGTTGCGCCATGGGGTTTGGTTTGCTTTGGATTATTTTTGCAATGTTGCTTTACGTCACGCAGACACAGATATTTCTTATGGTCACGATGGAGTGGAAAAGGGCTGGGAGTGGGAAGGGAACAGCTGTGGCCTTAATTAACGTACAGTCCTAGCATTTGCTTGGTGTGAATTGGGAAACCATGAAAAACCATCTTCGGGGCTGTCGACAGTGGGGTTCGAAACCACTGTCTCCCTAATGCAAGTTTACAGCTGCGCGATCCTAACAGCACGGCCTGTTCGCTCGGTGAATAATTAAAACGGTTATCAGTCACTATTTTTATTAACATGTTCTATTTCATAACGCGTTTCAGAGGCTTCAGGTTGTGAAGTAACTTACGATTCTTTGGACCCGTCGCAAGGAGAACTGTTACTATACAGCAGATTCTGGAAGAGGTCAACGTTAACGTCAACAAATCGCTCTGATAGAAATATCCCTCCATATGGTTGCCCTCGTGGCACTAGATTGACAGTTCTTATGTGATCAAATGAGAAGAATGAACAAAACTTATAGAACGCCATCACATTGTGTTAAGGGTCCCATCAGGGGAGGTTCGATCCTGCTCAGTTCGGTCGTGTTTGAAGGTGCTCAAATACGTCAGCCTCGTGTCAGTAGATTTACTGGCACGTAAAAGACCTCCCGCAGGACTAAATTCCGGCAACTGGGCACCTCCGAAAATCGTAAAAGTAGTCAGCGGAACGAATTTATCTATCTATCTATCTATCTATCTATCTATCTATCTATCTATCTATCTATCTATCTATCTATCTATCTATCTATCTATCTATCTATCTATCTATCTATCTATCTATCTATCTATCTATCTAAACGAAATACCAGTAATGTAGCTATCACGATCTCAAGAACAACCGCGTCATGAGAATTAAGTTTGGAATAAATGTTCCCGAAGGAACAAGTCTCCTATCTGTGTAGTGAAATTACCTCTGATAACAGGTCCCCTTCGGAAATCAAGAAAAGAATAGCAGTAAATGAAGAAGCCTTCCGAAGTAAGAAAAACTTTTTGCTAAACAACCATCTCAGTTTGGAGATCAGAAAATAATTTTTCAAGACCGATATGGTTGTGATACCTACGAAACCTGGACATTAGGGAAAAAGGAAGAAACAAAACTTGAGGCTGCAGAAATGTGGTTTTGCAGAAGAATCACAAAAACTAGTTGGACGGACAAAATGAGAAATGAACTTGTTTTAAAAATGTAAAGGAGGAGTTATGTTTATTGAATATGATAAAGAAGAGGAAAAATGTTTCTTGGACACGTACTGAGACACGATTCTCTTCTCCAAACCATCATCGAAGGTAAAGTACTGGGAAAGAAACCCAGGGGACGACCAAGGTTGTCACATCAGGAACTCCGCCGGTGAATTAGCATGCGGTTCATACGTATAGCAACATAAAGAGGCTAGCTGGAGATCGTCAGACGTGGCTACAGTGACGGCGTCTCTGAAAACCGAAAAACTAGTGGGATGTAAAGACATTATTATTATTATTATTATTATTATTATTATTATTATTATTATTATTATTATTATTATTATTATTATTATATTTAATTTTCTTATATATTATCATCAACACTGGGGCAAAATTGCAGCAATATATTCCTTATACGTAGGAAAGAAAAATAAGGCATATTAGTATGGATGCGAAAGTGCTTAATTTCTGAGTAAACAGTCTGTCTATAATGAAGTTACTGTCTGCTATGCGTTGAAATGAAATGGCGTATGGCTTTTAGTGCCGGGAGTGCCCGAGGACATGTTCGGCTCGCCAGGTGCATGTCTTTTGATTTGACTCCCGTAGGCAACCTGCGCGTCATGGTGAGGATGAAATGATGATGAAGACGACACATACACCCAGCCCCCGTGCCAGAGAAATTAACCAATTAAGGTTAAAATTCCCGACCCTGCCGGGAATCGAACCCGGGACCCCTGTGACCAAAGGCCAGCACGCTAACCATTTAGCCATGGAGCCGGACTGCTATACGTTCATTTGCTAGAAATATATCCGAGACACTGATGTTAGATATTAACCATACTGGAGGCTATGGGATTAAGGGTAGATTGTTAAAAGCAATCAAATAAATTTATGTTGACGATTAGCCTGCAGTGGGAATTAATAATAGAATGAGTTTTTGTCTCGTGGTACTTACAGGGGTTAGAAAAGGCTGCGCTCTTTCACCTTTAATGTTCATAGTTTACATGGATCATCTGCTGAAATGCAACTTAAAAAGTTTTTAGTCTGCCAAACACACAAGTTCAAAATAGAATATATAACACTCCAGCATCCCTGTAAAAATACACACTATTAAACAAATGACATGTTTCGTTCTAAAAGAACATCCTCAGATCCTATCAAATCACTTTAAACCATGTGCATCCATCATGTACACTATTGTTTACATTGCGCAAACTAGAAATGGTTATGAATTGGAGATGTCATCATTTTATCCTTATCACGACGCGCAGGTCGCCTACGTGCGTCAAATAAAAGGACCTGCACCTGGCGAGCCGAACATGTCTTCAGACACTCCAGGCACTGTACGCCAATTCATTTCACTTTATTAAATTATTGATAAAACATCTACTGAAAAGTATCAAGCGGCAGTCAGGGATGCAGTTAGGTGGAAATGTAATAGAGAGTTTGGCCTATGCCGACGACTTGGTATTAATGGTAGATTGTGGTGAAAGACTGCAATCTAATACCTTGGAACTTGAAAATAGGTGCAATGAGCATGATACGAAAATAACCCCGCAAACCTACTACGCTGGCGTAGCAGGGGGAGAGGTAATACTCTCACGTGGCGCATTCCAGGTGGCGGATAGGGAAGTCCTAACCGGCTGGACGGCGGACTTGAGCGAAATAAAATAGCTTCCGCGGACCAAACACACAACCCCCTGTGGGTGGGGGAAGCAGACGAAGAATATACCCACAGTATCCTCTGCCTGTCGTAAGAGACGAGTAAAAAAAGGGGCGAACAAAGAACCATGAGACTACTTGTAATTAGTACAATCACGCAGGGAACACCGTGGGTCGCTTTTACTTCCGCGTAGTGCCATTATGTTAGGTTTGTGATTAGTAGCGACAGTGTATGCTTCAGGCTGAGTTTTATAGCACCTGTGATTAGTACCACCATATGAGCGACACCATGGGTCTGCCTTGCCTATGATTAGTACGCACTATGTGAGGAACACCACGAGATAGTACGAGTACCTGCGGTTAGTACACTTATGTGCGTAACACCATAAGTTTGCGTTGCCTGTAAATGGCGCCACAATGTGAAAAACAGCATACGTCTGTGTTACAGGTGCGCATTATATTACCTGTGTGTAGTACAATAATATGTGGAACACGGCGAGTCTGCGCTACTTTTGATTAGTACGGCAACATGACAAATACCACAGTTCTACTTTCTTAGCGATGAGTACCATTATGAGGGTCCGATGACCTGCAGTTTGGACCCCTGTAGACTACAAGCATTATGGATTCAGTATTGTCCTTTAGAAGCATTCCCTTGGTCAGTAATACTATTGTTTAACGCTAATTTCTGGGAATATGGGGCACTGCGGGTCGGATCCACTGACTGCTTTAAATTCATATCCTTTCGTTCATTCTTCGTCCTCACGTTTTGAATTCTGATCAGTGGAGGATTTGGGAATTTTAAATTGTCATTACATTTCATCTCATGTCCGACTCGTTGGCTGAACGGCCAGCGTACTGGCCTTCGGTTCAGAGGGTCCCGGGTTCGATTCCCGGCCTGGTCATGGATTTTAACCTTAATTGGTTAATTCCATTGGCACGGGGGCTGGGTGTATGTGCTGTCTTCATCATCATTTCATCCTCATCACGACGTGCAGGTCGCCTACGGGAGTCAAATCGAAAGACCTGCACCTGGCGAGCCGAACCCGTCCTGGGATATCCCGGCAATAAAAGCCATACGACATTTCATTTTTTTCATTTGATCTCATTTCGTTCCATTATGGGCCGATGATCTGGATGTTAGGCCCCTTTAAACAACAATCACCATCATCATCATCACGAAAATAAGCTTCCAAGACTGAAGTGATGTCACTAGGTAAGAAAACTGAATGTCGGGGTGGGAATACAAAACTGGAACACGTAGGATGTGTATTCATCCAGGATGGTAGTAACTTACAGCAAGAGAGATTGAACCAAGGTGCAGCAAAGCTAGTGCACTGAACTCGCAGTTGCGATCAACTATATTCTGTAAGAAAGGAGTCAGCTCTCGGGCGAAGCTATCTTTATATTGGTCTGCTTTCAGACCAAATTTGCTTTACGGGAGTGGAAGGGGGTAGACTCAGGATATGTAATTCGTATGTCGCAGGTACAAACGGGTCGGAACAATGGCAGTAGGGTACTCGGAATGAAGCAGTACGGATAAACTGGCTTCGGTGGTGGGGTTATGTGAGGAGCATAGGTTACCTAGAAGAGTAATGTACTTGGATATGGAGGGTAAGAGAAGTAGAGGGAGACCAAAATTACGACGGTTAGACTCCATTTCTAATGATTTAATAGGTATATGACTAAACGAGACCACGGATTTAGTTACAAATAGAGGATTATGGCGGCATTTAGTAAATTCACAGAGGCTTGCAAACTGAACCCTGAAAGGCATAACAGTCTATAATGAAGATCGGCCTTGTGGGTGTGAATTGTGGAGTCTACGAGTACGTGCTCCGTGAAGAATACCTGAGTGAAGTCGATACGGTGACGGTCCGAGGCCTGTGTTCGGAGAGAGGGCAGATGACAACATAGCCGTATCCACTAATATGATACTTGAATGTCAGATAACCCAAATTGATATAACCGATTTTTATTCTCTACATGTAAAGAATCTACCCTTAAAATTGCGTCCTTTTTTTTTTTTTGTTACACCCTGAATAAAAGTAAGGTTTCTATTAACAGAAAAACCCCGTGCGAAGAACGGGTAATTCTACTAACATTTGCTGTAATAGTAGTAATCTCAACCTATAGTATTGTAAGCCGTAGTGTTAAGTACTCGAAATACTTTATTTGTGTGTGAGTTGTACATGATGATGCTGAATTTAGAACGTTGAACTAGTAGTATTAGATGTAATATTTCCTTTTCATGGAATTGCTTGTTGTTGTTTTTGTTGTTGTTGGGTAATTATGTTTTAACTTTATCATCACACTACTGTACGTGATCATTTCCACCGGGATATTTCCCAATTGGGATGTATTCGTTAATAATAACAATAATAAAAGGGGGACATGTTCGGATAAAAAAAGTCTTGGGTCTCAAATGTTACGGCAGTTCCTTGTATTTAGTAGTCTGGCAGCACAGCAATGTGTTTTGATAATGGGGTTATCTGTTCATGTTTTCCCTTCTCCTATTTCAAACATTCCTCGTTCAATCCCGCAAGCGTTACCACTGCCATACAGCATAAACTAAAAACTTTCCCTGTTCTACTCGTATTTCCATATTAATTTCTCTCTTGTAGTCTCTCAGACCATGACACAACCTAATCATGACATGGATCACTGGTATGAGAACACAAGGTTACATGGATATCGGTGAATGTTTCACTACCTTTTACATATTCTTGGGTGGATTATATTCGCACTTTCTAGTTTAGGGAAGTTCTGTAATTCTAGCTTCCTGAGAGGAAAGATTACTTACGTAATTTCTGTCTTGCCTTCGCTGTGTACTTCTTACAAGGGACACTCGGAAATTGCTTGGTATACTGTAATATTAAATAAATGTAATGTCCATCTGTAAACTGTTTTTGTACTAATTTAAAGTTTATTATATAAATATTGTTCTCCAAATAGGCTGAGCTATTTGGTCGTACTGAACCCAAACCTTACGATTTTTCATCCGATGCTCTACCAGTTGAGCTATTGTGCTGTCTGGACATTTCTACTCTGTTACCTAGGCCTTTAGCACTATTGCCAGCACAACTGTAGGCTGCGCTAGTCTTCCGCTGTGGCCTATTCTAATTGAGCACTTACTTTCGACGGGTGTGTTACACTCGAAGTAGGTTTGCACGTGTTAGGTTCTTCAGATGGCTGTGGGTTTGATTCCTATCAGTGTCCCTTTGGTCGTTTCTTGCTGTGTGCTTTACATCTCTTTGACATGTAGCCTACCATTTGTACTTGATACGGTTTGTTAGACTAAAGCATATTATGAGCAAAATGCGAAGGCTGAATGTTTAAATAACATTATTATTATTATTATTATTATTATTATTATTATTATTATTATTATTATTATTATTATTATTATTATTATTATTATTGTCTGGATGAAACATCGCCTTCACTAATCCTCTATTAATGGCATAACTTATTTAACCATGTATAGGTCATTATTATGAGGAACAAATGTAAATGTAATTAATAAGGCTCCAAAAATACAAATAGTAATATATTTGATCAAATATTGTGATTATGTGCATGATTACGCAAACTTAGATTGTAGTGATTTTTCTTTTTAAAAAAAGGGGGAATACAGAAACATGATCCACTCATAGAGGAATGAAAGCATCGGGAAAAGAATGAAAAAATCAGAGAATTTCAAAGTAATAATCACCACCACCACCACAGTCGCCCTCTTGATACATGGTACAGATTTGATACACGTTGCTTCCTGGTAATAATTCATAATTCAAAGCTTGTAAACCTTCTTCAAGGCAGTGATGATAAAAGTAACTGAACGGTTCCCAGCTGAAAGTTTCTCAATGAAACTTAGGAACTAAAGTAAGAGCTCTTTAATCTTCGGTGGGAGTGAGAAACACACTTTCAGAAAAGAGGAGTTTAACTCTTTCAAAAACAATCAAACTACTTCCAGAAATGCCTAACCGAATCATGCACAGACGTGTGTATAGTTTTTTCAGAACTGGAACCGTGATCTGACAGGCTGACTAGCCATGGCGTTAAAGCCGTACTTGGTTCACCATGAAGAACGTGGATTCGATGTCCCATCGGAAAATTGAAAAATATAAAAAGGGGATATTCACTTCTGGTAAGGCACATTACCTTGAGGTTCACTCAGCCTGCAACATGAGTGAGCACCAGTATTATTCCTGGAAATGAAGGTGGTCAGACATAGAGGTTACAGGTTATAGGTTACACATAGTGGAATCCTCTACCTTCCACATTTTCAAGGGCCTTTATGTCCCTATGAAGACGATTTTTCATCACTCTGAGCATGATGGCTCAGTGAATATGCACTGACTTCTCACCAAGACGGTCACGATTCGAATCCCGTGCAATACGTGTGGGATTTTTGAATTGAAATATCTCATCCTAGTGTTCAAATTCTTCGTAAAAATAGTGGCCTCGTGGCTATAATCACGATACCAATAGTCATGTGTAAATACAAATTTTCTTTTTGTTAATAAACACAAAGAGGAATCTGCACATTTCTGCAATGGAGTTTTATAATGTACTAGCAGAAGTACCCTTTCTTCGTACGGGTTATCAGAAACTGGCTTTAGTTACCTATACTATCGGTTTGACTGACTTCATTAGATATTTATATCACTGGTGTATTTACTTAAGTACGTAGAAATTATTTGTCATGTTTGGAATTATAGTGTATCTTCTTCTCCTCCTTTTCTTCATGGGGGTCTCTAAATATTCGTTCTTAATTAACGTCCACATCCAAGATCTTTTGCTACCATGATTTTCCTTCATTCCCACCTAGATATACCTGCTCCCTTCACAACGCTGCAGCTTTAGTGTAAGTATACTTCCGCTAGATAGTACCACAGATATAAATATTATTGAATGTATTTGTTTGATCCGACATTTCGTAAATATTACAAATGATCAAGGAAATACGCGATGCAAAAAAAAAAAAACTACTATAATTATCGAGAATTATAATTCTCAGGGCTTGTCACTCAAGTTGCACATCATACAATGAATTTGAGTATAAATTTTGATAAATTTATTCAAGTCATGGGTGCACCATCTTAACAATTGTGTACAGTAAATAGGTTGTTTTCATGGTTACAATGATAGTAAATGTGGACCAAAATAACGGCACTAATAACATAAGTAATACTACTACTCCATGATTTGATAGAAAATAGTTTAAACTATAGGTAACAGACTCCGCAAAATGCTGAAACCTAAGCCAGTACGCAAAAACGGAGGCCCGTCGGCAACCGCTGGTCGCCGTACTACGGAGATCTCCGGGGCTATTATTTTTATACTTCACTCCCTATCCATCCCCACCCAAAGGAGTGCTATGAGCGTCTTACCCAATAGTTTATTTTTTCCAGATAGTAAGTCATATGTGTATCAATTTTGTTTGGCAGCTATGCCGAAACCTACATGCATAATCTAGCTGGTGTAGAATCCTGGAGCTGACATTGCCATGGTTACGGCCGTTCTTTTTTTTTATCCGATTCCTAGAGCAGGGGTAGTGTGGTTCCAACACCTTCACAACGGTTGGTTTTAGGGCCTTAAAACATTGTTTACGGACCCGTAGGGTTTACCGAGTTCTGTTCTTTGCGTCAAGGGGCTTAAAATGAGCTTTGCCTCGTCCTTGTGCGACAAATTCGATTTCGCCTATATTAGCCTATTATTTTAATATTTTTATATCTCCCCCACTGGCCCCCCCCCCCCTCGAATTGTTTTGAAAATGAAATACAGCCCATGTTACTCACTGTCAATGTAGCTTTCTATAGGTTAAGTAATTTTTAAAATCGGTTCAGTATTTTTTGAGTCTATCCATTACAAACAAATATAGAAATTTTTCCTCTATAATATTAGTATGTATGTATGTTGGGTATTCAGCCCGAAGGCTGGTTTGATCCTCTGCAGCTCCGCCAACAGCTGTCATAAATAGCCTAGGCGTCACTGAAGAGGCGTACTAGGGAAATGAGGAGTGAGGTAGTTTCCCGTTGCTTTCCTCACCGAGCCAGCCGTTGCTATTGCATATCAGTCTGCCAAGCCCACTGAAATGCATGCACCAACCGACCCTATGAGCGAATATTAGTATAGAAGTATAAATTACATCCCTACACATACGGTTGACGTCAGGAAGGGCATCCAGCCGTAAAACAGGGTCAAATCCACATGTGCTACGCAGTTTGCACCCGCAACCCCACAGGTGTGGGTAAAGCGATAGAAGAAGAAGATACTCATTTTTAAAATTCACCCGCTTTTTTTTCTTTTCAGTGGCTTTTCCAAGATTGTGTGTTAATTTTTAAAGGATATTCCATGTATCAATTTTAAAGTCTGTAATTCATTTTTTGAGATATATGTATAATGACATAAATAATTCAACTCCTTCCTCACTTCTTTTCACACCCCTCCCCCTTAAGTGGATTTTCTGAAAACGAATATTTGTGTTCCTTTATTTTTAAATGGGATTCCAAATAACAATTTTCATGTCTGTAACATGTTAGGTTTTTGTGATTTATTGTAGATAATTTCGCTGCTGTAGAATCCTAGAGCTGACGTTGCCATGGTTACGGCAGTTCATTACTTTATCGGATTCCTAGAGGAGGGGTAGTGTGGTGCCCATATCTCCGTATCGGTTGGTCTTAGGGCCTTAAAACATGGTTTTCAGGTCTGTAGGGACTACCGAGTTTTGTTCTTTGCGTCAAGAGGATTAAATTGAGCTTTGTCTCGTCCTTATACGACAAATTCGATATTTTGCCTATATTAGCCTATTATTTTTATATCTCCCGTGCCTCCCACCCCCCCTCGAATTGTTTTGAAAATAAAATACAGCCCGTGTTACTCACTTGCAATGTAGCTTTCTATAGGTGAAGTAATTTTTAAAATCGGTTCAGTAGTTTTTGAGTCTATTCATTACAAACAAACAAATTTCTCCTCTTCATAATATTAGTATAGATTACTAGCTGTTACCCGCGGCTTTGCTCGCGTGGATTTCGTACTTTGATGAAAGTAATCAGTCCTCGCTACTACACTAAGAGATTTTCTGAAACTTCCTAAGGCACAAAAACTTACCGGAAAAGTGAGGTTCATTTACCCCAGTAACGTTTTGAAAACCGCGTGTGGTATTGGATCTTGTGACATGGAACTGTCCATGTGAGAAACAGCCCACCCTCAAGTCGAAAAATAAAACATTCTTTTAGGAAATTCCAAATAACAATTTCCATGTCTGTAACATCAGTTTTATAAGTTTCCCCATAAAAATAATTCAACCAAGTCTTCATTTTCTTCACACCCCTCTCCCATTCCTTAAGTGGATCTTCCGAAAAAAAAAGAATATGCGTGTGTCTTTATTTTCAAAGGATATTCCAGTACCAATTTTCACGTCTATAACGTCTTCATTTTTTGAGATATACGTATCCTCATAAAAAGAATTCAACTTCCTTTTCAGATCTTTTCACGCGCCCCCTTAAGTGGATTTTCCTAAAACAAAACAATACATCTTTCAGTTCTTTTTTTAACGGAGATTCCAAGCACCAATTTTCACGCCTGTGACCTTCAGTTTTGAGATAGGCTACAATTACCCTCACTTTTTCACATCTAATACGCAGCTATATTCTTCAAACTGGGCAGACCTATCAAAGTTGGTCTTATGACATGAAAGTACAGTACATCTCCATCGCCGCATATTGGGTTGCTATTTCCAAATAACAGGCACGGTTATGATCCTCCTAGCAAGAAATGTACTTTATAAAGCTTGGTGGCGTGTTCCCATCCTCCTATGTACAGCATTTCTCACCGGACTATCATGATATAGCGTAAACTGTCCGGCTCCATGGCTTAAATGATTAGCCATTTGATCACAGGGGTCCCGGGTTCGATACCCGGCAGGGTCGGGAATTTTAACCATCATTGGTTAATTTCGCTGCCACTGGAGCTGGGTGTATGTGTTGTCGTCATCATCATTGCATCCTTATCACGACGCGCAGGTCGCCTACTGGAGCCAAATCATAAGACCTGCACCTGGCGAGCCAAATGTGTCTTCGGACATTCCCGGCACTAAATGTCATACGCCATTTCATTTCATTTTTTTTTTTGCTAGTTGTTTTACGTCGCACCGACACAGATAGGTCTTACGGCGACGATGGGACAGGAAAGGGCTCGGAGTGGGAAGGAAGCGGCCGTGGCCTTAATTAAGGTACAGCCCCAGCATTTGCCTGGTGTGAAAATGGGAAACCACGGAAAACCATTTTCAGGGCTGCCGACAGTGGGGTTCGAACCTTCTACCTCCCGAATACTGGATACTGGTCGCACTTAAGCGACTGCAGCTATCGAGCTCGGTAGCGTAAACTGCTGTCGCCTAGCGACAGTCTGTCGATCAAGTCGATCCGATCTTGGTGCGGGTTTGCAATTAAATTAATTACATAAAATTACTCACTACAAAAATACTACCCATCGGATTTCGTTCAAATGAATTCCTAAACCCTCCCAAGAGTAATAAGAAAACATTGTGACATTTCGGTCTAGTAGGTTTTGAGTCCATTTGTGACATACAAACACACATTCATTTATATGGATATACTAGAAAATATAACTCCGTTGAAGAGTAGAGCAGTTAGGTACGTAGATTATAGATATAGCATATAGTAATTTTATCGTAATAGTTCTATTAGTCTGCACGTTTTTTGTTTTTCTTTCGAGAGTCAATATTAATATTCATTTCAGGAGTCGGACGTATGGAGGGACTGAGGATAACTACTGTGCTGACCTCTTTGGGGCGGGTGCCATGTTTCCTCGATAGCATGTCCGAGAAGTTCCATTTCTTACAATAATATTTCTAACACACTTTTCAGGCCATTCTTTTTTCTGTTCAACTTCTCAATTGCTCACAAATACTTGTATTAAATTTTTATTCGTCATATTTCCGGACAGGTTATTCTTTGTTTGTGCTTTTAGTGCACGTTTTTTCAATTATACTATAATCATTTTTGTGAACTGCATGTATCGAAAATTAAGATTAAAATAATCAATACCATCTCCCGGCTGTATGATTTCCGAAATTATGGGAGGTGTGTATTATCTTATCTTAAATCTCCCGTTAACACTATGGTTGTGAGCTTTTCAATAACCCATCAGTGTAAATACATTTAGCCTTCTTTATTTGATTGAATATTAAAAAATACTGCAATTAAGAACAGTGAAGATGAATTTTATTTAGCGAATATCGTAGGTATATACAAAATTATCCATACATAGATTTTATTACCATCCATTGATACCAACATTTTACAATTGAAACTCTTCCCATCATCTGAACATGCGTCATTTTGTCGATTCACCGCACGTTTCTTCTTTCTTGTCAGATAGTGGGTAGAACTTCTCCACCATGCCTCCACCTAACGCAGGAAGCTTTCGTGGAGGTGATGGCTCCTCCCCGCCATCACCCGTGGCGACCATCCAGTAAGTCGATGCGCTTTGTCGCCCCCGGAATCCTTTCGGACGCGCACCTCATCCCGCGTATTTGTTAATATCTCCGAAGTTTCAGTCGTTTCCGACACTCGGGACTGAATCCCCAAACAGAGAAAACCCCTGTTCTGAGGAGCAGTACCTCGTGTCGAGTTCGACTGTCACCCCGACGATATTAACAAGTACAGTGGGGTAGTACCAACTGCGATCGCAGCAGGCTTCCCCGTAGTGATGGCCCCTCCCCGCCATCACCCGTGGCAACCATCCAGAGAGTCAGCACGCTTGATCGCCCCCGGAATCCTTACGGACGCGTGCTGGGTGAACGGGGAATAGCGACAACTTTTCTTATCCTTCTTATATGAACTGAATGCGGACTGCACAGTAAGCGACCTATTCAACAATAGTATGTTTCCGTCGTGTCTTATTGTTGACTGTTCACCGAATGTGTTGCGATTATGGAGCAGAATGAAGGCTTCTCCCAATTCCACTATTTCCTACCAGAACTAAAAATTATAGGTATATTACACTAAGGAATAAGGTCGTAAGAAAATAGAACTCAGCTTCTCTCGTATATTATATTGTTTCCTTCCGGAGGATTGTTGAATTGGGCTGTGAAACTTCTGCCCTCGCATTCTGTTCTGGACACTTATTCCTTTAAGGATATCAAATACTGTAGTAATGTTTCTACCTCAGTCCTGGAGATGGTGCATCACGCTCAATGATCAGTGATTACTATGTGTCGCGTGTATGAGAAGCTGCCACTTTCTCATATATTAATACGTTTTTGTGACAATAATGAGATTATACGTTTCCTTAGAAACAAATCCGACATGTCAAGCTTCCAAAAACTTAACCGTAACATCATTTCCAGTAATTCAGAGAACTTCCTTCGTGATATACAGGCCGTATCGAGGCTTTCATCCACCCGAGAGTCCATATGCATGTCCCATAAATTCTAAATACTACCTTAAATTGCTATATAAAATCTTCCCCCACGAGCTACATCTCACATTAATATAACAGTTAACCTTTTTTTAACTCTCCATCATATACTTTCACAATTTCTGCGATGGTTATACAAGAACATGAAAGTCCCAGGGCTCTTAACCTGGAAGCGTGGGTTGGCGATATATTACACAACTGTAAATCACAAAACAAATATAAATCTGGAGTATACAGATTCAAATCTAACAACTGCAGCTCCTCATACATCAGTCAAACTGGACGCAACTTTAATATCAGATACTCCGAACATATCAACGCCATTAAATACAACAGATTCTCTGTTATAGGACAACACATACGAGACTCCAAACATAATTTCACCAATATTGAAAAAGACATAAAAATACTTAAACTCATTAACAAACGCCCCCTTCTAAACACTACTGAAAATCGTTTTATTCACCTTGATCAATACTTCAAACTTAATTTCAATTTAAACGACATATCTGAAAAACCCAATATTCTTTTCGACTTCCTAATCCTTCTTCTCAAAAAAGCTAAATTTCTAAACACGAATTCAATTTCCCATGCCTTACACAGTTCCTACCCACGTTTTCTATCTCCAATAATCCATCCTCCTAACCCACTCTAAACTACCCCTCCTTTATTTCCCTATCCTATCCTTTCCCATTTTCTTTTAACGTCCAGTTCTCTTAATCTTCTCTTATCTACTAATCTTCCTCCTTTATTACCTTATTTAACTTTCCTTTTCACCTCTCTTCTCGAAAACATATATTTTCCGAATTGAACTCTATACTATACTAGCTGACTACCCGGCGTAGCCCGGTTGGTTTAGGATGTTTACTTTTAAGATTAGTATCACCAGTTAGTTAAGTTAAAGTGAATTTTTATAGAATTCTTTTCTGGGATATGGATTTTTACCATCTATTATATAGTTTGAGTTATTTAGATGTGTTTGATTTCAAGTTTTAAATGATTTCATTTTTGGGTAAAATTTTATCCTTGTGGATGCTCAAATTGATTGGGAAGTATTTGATCCTTTCAAAAAGATAATAGGTGATAACTTCATGTGTTTATCAGTCACGGTATAGATATGATCTATACGATTTCAACTGTCATCGAGACTCTCGCCAATCAGCCTTGAGACCCCAAACGCAGTAAATTTAACACTGATCTCGGTCATTTTATACTATACACTACAAAACCCCTTTCAGTGCACCGTCCCAATGGAGGCTGAACGTCGATTTAAACGATAATCAGGGAGTCACAACAATGAATTCGACATTAGTATCTGTTATTTTCTATTATGTTTAAATTTTTGACGGTTATTTTTACATTCATTTTCACCACTTCTCAACCTCCATACCAATTGCGGTGAAGTATGACTTATCCATCCAGAGTGCCACAATTCAACTCAATGAACTCGTAAACATTAATATCAGTCATTTTCGTTTATCTGTATATTTCACCACCTCCACGAGACAGTAAGTCATATATGTACCAATTTTGTATGAGGGCTATGTTGGAAGAAACATACACAGAACGACGCCCGGAGTATCAATATTCGTCTCACTACTCCACACTATTTTCGATTACTTTTACATCTCAGCTCTTCCCACCCCACCCCTAGCGTGCTAGGTCTACCATACCTCCTCGCAGTTTGTCTCACGACAGTAAGTCATAAATGTACCAAGTTTGGCTGAAATCTCTCCCGTAGTCCAGAAAACTATGGATTCAACTCTAATATCGGTCGTTTTTAGTTATAATTATATTTCGCCCCCATCCCTAGGGCTTCTATGGGTGTCTTGCCCCTGCAGTATTTTTTACAGATAGTGTGATTTATCAAATAAATTTAGTATTGTACCAAGTTTAGTTGACACCTATGCTGGAACACGCATACAAACACCCAAAATCTCGGTCATTTGTACATTTTCTTTTCTCTACCCCTTCTCACAATCCTGCTTACTGGGGATCAACTTGGACTTAAACGACATCCGGAGTGTCACTATTCATTTCAGACATCCCGAAAAGTATGGATTCAACACTATTTTCGATTAATTTTATGTCTCACTCACCCCCCCCCCCCAAGGTCGCTGAACTCACTTCAATAGGGAACACTACGGAATTCTTATCTCTTAATGCTGAACATGGACTTTTAAAAATCCGAAGTGTCACTATACATCTCAGCGACGCCGAACACTATAGATTCGTCACTATTTCCGATTAATTTTATATCTCATTACCACTCGCCCCCCCCCCCCCGCCCCGCAAAGGGTGATGAACTTTGAATTTAAAAAATTCCGGAGTGCCACTATTTATCTCAGCGACCCCGAAAACTATGATTTCAACACTATTTTCGATTATTTTTTTAACTCGTCCCCCAAGGCCTCCCCTTTAAGGGCGCTTGTGGTGTCTTTCCCCCACGAGGTTTTTTTCCTGATACTAAGTCATAAGTGTACCAAGTTTGGTTGAAATCGCTCGAGAGGTATAGGAGGAGATGCAATACATACATACATATGTACCCACCTATAGACCTATAGATTACATAGACTCGCCTTTGCTCGTTGGAAACCCCCAGTTGCTCTTCGTTAGGAGGGGAGTGATAAATCTTGTCATTCCATTGTTGATATTCTATATTTTTAAAAGTTTCTTAAATATTGTACACGTCTAATACACAGCTACATTCTTCAAAATGGGCAGACCTATCAATGTTGGTACTATGACATGAAAGTACATCTCGATCACGGCATGTTGGATTGCTATTTCAAAATAATGGGCATAAGAATGCACCTCCTATCAAGAAAGGTAATTTGTAAGTCAATGCGGCGTGTTTTCATCCTCCTATATACAGCAAATATTATCCTCATCACGACGCGCAGGTCGCCTACGGACGTCAAATAACAAGACCTGCACGTGGCGAACCGAACATGTCCTCGGGCACTCCCGGCACTAAAAACCATACGCCATTTCATTTAGCGGACTATCATGGTATAGCGTAAGCTGCTGTCGCCTAGCGACAATCTGTCCATCAAGTCGATCCAATCTTGGTGCGGCTTTGCAATTTAATAAAATTACATACAATTACTCATAATAATAGAACTACCTTACCGATTTCGTTCAAACCACTTCATAATCCCTTTCAGATGAAATAAGAACAAATTATGAAAATTTTAGCGAAATCGGTCCAGTAGTTTTTGAGTCTATTAACGTCAAATATGCCAACATCCAATCTTATATATATATAGATTATTTAAAGTATTGTCCCTATTAAATTCTGCAATATCGAGCAAGTTGTTCATGCAGTTAGGGTCGCATAGCTGTGAGATTGCATTCGGTAGATAGTGGGTTCGAATCACACCGCCGACAGCCCTGAGAATGATTTTCCGTTTTCATACCAGGCAAATGCTGGGGCTGTAGCTTAAGGTCACGGTCGCTTCCTTTCCACTGCTAACCCTTTCCTATCCCATCGTCACCATAAGATCTATCTGTGTTGGTGATATTTAAAATAAATTGTAAAAAAAACTCCTTCCGTCGTCAAAAACCTTTTACATGTGTTAGTGCGACGTTAAACCACTAGCAAAAGAAATACTATTCTGGAGTTGTACCTCTTGTAAAAGCCATGTCCGATAATTACCTATTCCTGGCCTTTAATGTGTTATCTTCGTAATATTTTTCAATTAAACTTGACGAAGAAATATTATTTTCACTTTATACATCGTTAACAACATATTTCAGCAATTTATCTTGACGCCAAAATAGAATTAAAGTGAAATGTGTGATATCAAGGAAAGGTGTGACCAGCCACTGACAGCTGTCCTTTATTTAATACTATTGGAACCTGCTACATTATGTAAATAATGAACCAGCCACCTGCTAATTTTCTCTTCTAATCCAACTGCTTCACCAATTTGCACAAAAACTGTAAATCTCTGACAGCAAAATGAAAGGTGCCTCGATATATCAATATTTATCTACGTACGCCTCTTTTCATAGGGTCCATCAGAAGTATCAAGTTAATTTCTATGTTAATGAAAGGTCTTGGATGAAAATGTAGATTTTAACCAAATACTGTTTGTTCGTTAAATTTTATGCATCACAAAAACTGTGTGGTGCATTCCTATGTATCTGACTGAGTGAAATAAATTACGGAGTTTGGCAGTTTACACTTATGTACGTAATGTACAATAATAGTAAATGTGCAGTGTTTACGATAATATTACGGATAAATTTTAGTCACACAGTATTCAAAATAACCGAACCATTCCCGAAATATGGGTCATGTTAGCTCAATTCACTTGACACTTTTCCAAATATATATCCAGTATTTTGCGTTTGGCATTTTTTAAACGTTGGTAGCAACTTCAAAACGAGTCAGAAATTTTACCTTAAAGTTGTATTCGAGAGATAATTTACGTTTACCCTCAAACGTGCTAAAGATAACAGCTGAGTTTTGCCATATGGAATGTAAAACCCTTTACCAAGACTTTTACAATGATCACTCTCTACAAGATACTTGTTATACCCGAGCTAGAATACGCTAGCACGATCTGGAGTCCAAGATGCAGCATGTATATACTAGAAGTGTAAATACAGAAACGATTTATGATATCCTGTAATATACACTTGCGTAACCCTGGTGTAAATAGTTTAGAACATCGGATAAAAATAATTGATTATTAACAGCGACATTGATAATCCGTATTTCTCTCCAAGTTTAACTTAAAGGGGTTCGTGACAAATGTTGCGATTTTTTTTCCAAAAATTAATTTTCAATTTTAACCTTGAAAATTCCACAGTTCAAATCTCGTTATCACTTTTTCCCTAACGTCATTTTTAAATATTTAAAGTGTAGCGGCGCGGTGTATATAGGGCAGGCATACGCCCCTTTCATTCGAACTAATATTTCAATAGGCCTAGGGTGTGCATAAGAGGAGACAGAGGTCTGAGGGAGTAACTTACAGCCCAGAGCTGGTTTAATTAAAGTATGTTTTTTAAAACTTTCAATTGAATTTTTCTAGCTTAAAATATTGTGAGTTCATTCCTATGTATAAAACGCTCCTTGCAGCACAGTTCCTACTAGATTCACCTACAAATTTTTTGATGAAGTTTCAATATGTATAAAAATTAAAAGTAGTTCTGCCTTTTATTATCAGTTGAACATTACCTTCATATCTTTGCTCCTAAAGTATCACCAAACTAGATTTTGCCGATTATATGAATAATGAAGAATTCAAAAACGTACATTTCTAATAGTTTATATCCGACTGAAAAACCCAGAATTATTATTAAGTATACTAGTATTTTTGACATGTCTGTCAAATTAAAAGCTAAAACTAATGAAAACTGTGCCACAAGGAGCATTTTCCGTGAAAAATATAAAAAAAAATAATCAGCTTCAAATTACGTGTCGGACTATATCTTATTAATGCATGCTTGTGTTTTAAATTTGGTTTGGTAAGTGGTAAGTCGAAGAAGTTCAAAATTTCAATCATGGCACCCCTTAAAAGTTCCTCATGATAATTTCGTTTTTCATTTTTTTGCCACCGACGGTGGGATTCTTTTTGGCATCCGGGACAAAGCCCACTCAGCCGGTGAGTTACCTATGTAATGGATTTATTTATTTTATTTGTTTTTGGGATACAGGAGAGGTGGGTTCATCTTCTTGTCGTAAGGATGGCCCTTTATGACTTCCAGTGGTACTCATGAGTAGGCCATGGAACAGGAGGAAGTAGGATTGGTATAGTTCTGGTAAGGTAAGATCGATGCTAGGTGAAGGTTTTAAATCCGCAATCCAATATCAGAAAGAAATGCATATAATTCAATGTAGGCAGACTGGTCACTTTTGTGGAGAAATAGTGAAATAATAGGTGATAACTGGTATCCCAATGACAATAAACATTGTAGTAGAGAAGTAGAGCGAAAAAAGATGTGTTGGCATCCAAATAAACTCTCGATATTCTATTATGTTTGAAAAGTCGTATCAGGAACACCTCACAACACCACCACTCTAGATTATCTCTAATATGCTTACATATGCTCCGAAAAACATCCCGCTCTGGATCTCAGTAACACCCTTCAGAAATGTTTTACTTTCTTTTAAAATTATATTGCGCGAATAGTAACACTTCATTTCAGAGACATTGTAAAAATACCCTCATACCAGATCCAAGCGTGAGGTTTGAACTGAGTTCAGACTAGCCACAGGAGGTTGGCAATGAGAAGAAGGCTATCTACGAATTTACAGTGCCCTACTCTTAAAACAAGTACAACTTGGATGTGTTGAGGTGATTGAAATGGAACGATAAACAGCCTGTTTTGTAAAGAGTTGCAAAATGTGAGGCGTCACTAATAATACTATAAAAGTTAATGCAATCTGGGCAGTTACAGGATCTCTCATGATTTTAAGATATCACTTATATTCTACTTAATAATATGTTACTGTTATTAACCTCTTCCATTATTTTTCTGCATTTTATGAGCAATTGTACAGTATAAGCATACTAGTGGACCCGTGCGCTACTCCACAGCAATAGGTCAGATAACTCATCTTGATATGCCTGTCCTAGTCATATTGTTTTTACTGCCCATTTCAATAAGTTTATGAAGATTTAATACCGATAATATAGTTTATGGATTTTCCAAAAATAAAAAATATGTGTTTATTTTTAAAGAAGATTACAAATACCAATTTTAACGTCTGTAATATCTTCAGTTGTACGATCCCGCCCGTATGTGTGTCTTTCCCTACAGTTTTCTTTCCCAAACAGTAAGTCATAATATGTTTACCATATCGATTGGGAACGAACTTTGACTTAAACGGCATTCAGAGTGTCACAGCTCATCTCAGCTACCCCCAAATACTATTAATTCGTCACTAATATCGTCATTATCGGATTTTTAATTTTCACCCCCTTCCGTTAGGGGTGCTAGGTGTTTCTTGCCCCTGCATTAATTTTTCCAGATAAAAGCAGAAATAAGTTTTATGGAACACATCATAATCTTCACATACTGTTGGGTAGGGAACCCGCTGATCGGACTTGTCTTGCGGTTTCCTTATCTTCCCCTATTTCATTTTTCACCCCTTAGTGCCGAACTACCAATCAGATTTCGTTCAAACCACTTCATACTCCCTCTCAGATGTAATAAGAACAAACTGTGAAAATTTCAGCGAAATCGGTCCAGTAGTTTTTGAGTCTATTAGCTTCAAACATACCAACATCCAATTTTATATATATAGATTTTGTGTCCTTTAATGCTTCATCCCTGTGCCAGCCTTAATAACTTTCAGGAGGCTAATGAAAAAGTTTATTTAGTTACGTTTAAATATCATAAAGTTAATGTAAATACTAGACGGTTCGTAGTTCATAATTCAATTTCATTTATTACTTTAATACAGTTATCGCTGTTAGTAGTCTCTGTAGTGCTGTTTATTTTCATTGTTATTGTTATTATTTATTTATGGATAAAGAAAGTAAGAAATGAAGAGGGGCTGAGAAGAGTGCGGGAAGAGAGAGATAAAATGTAATCAGGAAGAGGAAGCACAGTTGGCTTAGATATTGGATGAGAAAAACGGTGAATGGTAGAAGAATCAGAATAAGAGAATAGCAGATGGTTGATAGTATAAAAGACAGATGCCAATTATAAGAAAACGAAGAGGGTAGCAGGTGATAGGATTCCATGGAGAGCTGCCATGTGATGACCTGCTCTAGGGCAGAACACTACCTTTGATGATGATGATGATGATGATGATGAGTGGTTTAACGTCGCACTAAACTTTAAAGGGTTTCGGTGACGGAAGGATGGGAAAGTGCTAGGTTTGGGAACGTAGCGGCCGTGGCTGCCGACGATGGAATTCGAACCTACCGTCTCCCGAACGCAAGCTCACAGCTACGTGACCCTAACCGCATCGCGAACTTGCTCGGTATTATTATTATTATTATTATTATTATTATTATTATTATTATTGTGTATAATTTTCTGTATATATTGTGTCATACCGCCGAGCGAGAGGCTGAGAGGTTTGGGTCACGTAGCTTTCAGCTTGTATTCGGGAGGTAGTGGGTCTGAAGCTCTGAAGGTGGCTTTCCGTGATTTCCCATTTTCACACCAAATAAATTCTGGAGCAGGTCCTTAATTAAGGTCAGGGCCGCTTCCTTCCACTCCTAGACCTTTCCTATCCCATCGTCACGATAGGACCTATCTGTGTCGATGCGACGTAAAGCAAATTGAAAAAATGCTCATTTTCGACATTATCGCCCTTCAGAGGCTTTATAAATTTGTAAAATATGCCGTGTATCTGTGTTGACGTACTGTAATTGGAGACGTTTGCGCGCTGTTGTACCATATTTATTAAATTAAATTACATTAAAGTAGGCCTACGTCTGTGTGGTTCTAGGACCCATGTGGTCGATTCTAGGCTGGAATAGGATTCCCTCAAGCTGGTGAGTTACATTGAGGAACAGGGTGATATGACAAGCAACGGGCCCCTTCAAGAAAGTGAAGAATTACGGATGAGAAGTATGTCACTGTGACCATGTGCCTTTCTAATATCTACAGGCTATCTGAATGGGCCATACTTGTCTTGAAATGTACAGTATGAGCCACGATATGGTGACGGAGTTAAATGTTCCTGCAGCCCCTACTCAAAACACTGTACGGAGAATTGCATAAATAATAGGGTTTCATAAGGCTGTCCGCAAAAATATTTTTTAAACGCCTTATGTAGTTTATGTATGAGACTCTCCCGAAGCTTGTGAAATCTAATCCAGCAATTGAACATTAAGTACAGGTCGCAGAGTTCGTAGCTACTAGACCTCCAATCCCCAACCTGTTACACTAGCGATCACATAAATCAGACGTGTTCAATTTATAGCTGGAGTGCAGAAGTGTGACAAGTAGCTGGTGTATTGTTCCTCATTAATGATGTCCTTCAAATTTTAGTCTAATGGATATCTGATCGTGTTGCTGGTGGGACTTTACATTGCTCGATTTGTGCACTAGCTATAGATTAGTACTGTTGCTAATTCACATATAGGGATGTCGTATCGTGAGACCAAAATACAATGTCCTATTTACATAATTAGGGAAACGTTATATTGTACCTTTAACGCAAACAATTGAATTTTATGAGCTCGGCGTGATAGTCGAATAGTCCGGCTTCCAGGTTGAATGGTCAGCATATTAGTTTTGGGTTCAGAAGGCCCCGCTTTCGATTCCTGACCGAGTCGATGATTTTAACTGTGAAAGATTAATTCCTCTTGACAGGGAACTTAGTCATTTTTTCTTATTGAATATCACTTCATATAGTGCGGCTTCACAACTGAGTGTTGAACGTCTTGGCCCTCGATCCTCGGCGCCCAGGATACGATTCCAGACCAGGTCTGTGGATTTTAATCTTAAAACGGTTAATAATCTTGTTTTGGGAAGTACTGTAGATGTCTGTATTGTTCGCAATATTACTGAAAATAAAAAATCGCACACCACACTAACACCAAGACAAAAATACGCAATAGGGAATACATCCCTCCACGCTGGATTGGCACTCTCTCCTGGACCTTCCATTCCAAGTATTTGGTCAAGAAAGTGTCTGGTATATTGCATCAGTTACGACGAAACTTGCCGTATTTTCCTTTTTCGGTGAGAAAGACGTTGATCCAAAATATGATATTTCCTATTTCAGCTTACGGCGCTGTAATTTAAAACGATATCTCAGAGAAATATAATACCAAACTCCAGCGTATTCAGAATGCCTGTGTGCCATTCGTCTTCAGTATTCGTAAAGAATGTCATGTAACATCTTACATTTTTTTTTTTGCAAGTTACTTTACGTCGCACCGTCACAGATATGTCTTTTAGCGACGATGGGACAGGAAAGGGCTAGGAGTGGAAAGGAAACGTCCGTGGCCTTAATTAAGGTACAGCGTCAGCATTTGCCTGGTGTGAAAATGGGAAACCACGGAAAACCATCTTCAGGGCTGCCGACATTGCGGTTCGAACAACATCTTACTTCAGAGCCGTAGAGTGGTTGAAACTCAGGGATAGTCGATCATACTCAGCTGGTTGTTTACTGCTGGGGATTTTAAAATCTAATGCTCCCTCATATTTGACCAATTCCTTTGTTCAGATGAGTCAAGTGCATGATCGGGACAATAGGTTTACAGCTAACACCATTCAGGTTCCATAACATCGTACGGTAAAGTGCAGTAAGTCGTTCATTGTCACTACCTCTCTCAATTACACAACGACCTTAAACTATATGAAATACAGCAAAGTAGTGTCGGAACTCAGAAAAAATGTCTTAAGTACCGCTACCTTTCCACATATTAAGCCATGAAAGTGAATTTTCACCAAACTAATTAACTAATACGAAAGATCATGATAACTCAGATACATTTAGATGCTCAGTTTTATTATTAATTCATTCTCGGTATTAAAATTCTTAGGTTTCTCTTATGACTATTTTCTTGTTACTATAGTGTATGTTTATGAAATGGTAAAAAGTAATATTGTAATCTCCTAGACGTCTAGATTTTAGTCTTATATTTTTATCCTCAGTATGAAAATGTATGTTACTCTTTTTTATGAATTCTTCTTAGATTTTGTATACTAATTGATACATCTAAGTTAAATTGGCACTTAGCTACAGGCAAAGGGACTTCTGGTCCTACTTGTAATTAACTTTAAATAAATGTATTTGTATTCCTATTATTCATTCTGTTCAAGTATCCAAATGTCTATGCCATATATTTTTTCAGGTAGTTATATTAATGTATTTAATCAAAATTAGTTTCAGAAAACTGCAGAGCCTAACAGTTACAAACTAAATTTTAAAATTCACTACAAATTATGTTAGCTCTGCTTCTCCGTTTCTTAATATAATAGAACTACGCAAGTATATTGGAAAAATACGCATTAGACAAATGTATATTAAAGAGTAGGTCACGAAATGTTTTATTGCGAATGAACGTAGAACAGGCTGAGGTGAGACATTAATTTTGTCGTACAGGAATATGCTCATAGTGGCAGTAGAGTGTTTAGGTGAAATTTATCCCGATGAAAATGTAGATTGTTATAACATCTCTTGAGACATTTAGAACTTGTTCAATTAGCTTTCAAGGAAAGGATGGTAGAGAAAGGCCAGGGTATGAATGAGAAACTGATTAGTAGAGGCATGTTTTTTCGCATTAATGATAAATGCGGCAAAAGATTAAAGCGATTTTGAGACATTTTAGCGAATGAAAGTGATTTTACTTTTGAGAATGTCAGCGAAATAAAACGATAAGGCCACTTTGAAGCGAAATTTAATTACAGTATTTTCTGATTTGTGTGAAACTGCAGTGAAATATAACGAAATTGCATTCCAGTATTACGTGTGTGAAGAGAAACGGAAGACTGAAATACATGTTCGTTCTAAACTTCCTGGAAATCTCTAAATGGCATGGTCATATTGGATAAAATGGTTAATGTATTACGTAAAATAATCTAGATTAGAGCTACATTATGGTACTAATCAAGATCACATAAGAAATTATGAATTATCATTAATATTGTTTCTAATTATATATCACCAGGCTAGTTGGCCGCGCGGTTACGGGCGCGCAGCTGTGAGCTTGCATCCGGGAGATAGTGGGTTCGAACCCCATTGTCGGAAGCGCTGAAGATCGTTTTCAGTGGTTTCTCATTTTCACATCAGGCAAATACTGGGGCTGTACCTTAATTAATGCCATGGCTGCTTCCTTCCCATTCCTAGGCCTTTCCTATCCCACCGTCTCCGTAAGACTTATCTGTGTCGGTGCGACGTAAAACAAATAGCACACTTCCACATAAATAATTCACAAATCACATGAATGAGACTTTGGTTAAAGCAAAATTCAAGCGATGAGGAAGACCTGTTTCGCGAAATTTTTAATTTTTTTGCATAATCCTACATAAATTAATGCGATAAAAGCATGCCTCTACAGATTAAGGTGGCTACAGTATACAGTAGTTGAGTTGAGACGAAGAGGTTACTGGAGGATAAAGTGGCATTGAGTCTTATAACAAACAAGCCTACTAACTGATGACATGGCAACAATAACTCTACGGCAATCAGGTTTTGTCATTGGCGTTTAAGGACGTTCAGTTATTAACCTCTCCACAAGTCTAAACATGCATGTTCGCTGGCAAGGCTTGTCACATATTTCTGTGATGATGACACATAAAATGTTGCGCACTGTTCCAGGAACTGTATTGAAAGGGAGAACGAATCCTCCAGGTGAAAGCTTGTCATGCCTTCCGAAAAAATTTCGCTTGGATTCACTGACATTCTACCTAGAGTATAGGGGGTGAAAGTCCGAAATCTGACTGCCTGATTAAATGGCTTAAGTGATGATATCGAGAAAAATGTTGCCTCTCATGAACTCTAGCATCACTCGCGGAGACAGCTTGAATACATGAAAATTACATAACAGGACACATCTTTCAAGTCCCTTGTTGTTTCGGTCATCAATTCATAGACTGGTTTGATGCAGCTCTTCATGTCATCCTATCCTGAGCTAATATTTTCATTCCTACATAACTACTACATTCTATATCTAGTCTAAGCTGTTAGTCATATTCATACCTTGGTCTATCCCTTGCTATTTCTACCATCTCCACTTCCCTCAAAAACTACCTGAACAAGTCCTGGGTGTCTTGAGATGTGTGCCGGGCTGAGTGGCTCAGGAGGTTGAGGCGCTGGCCTTCTGACCCCAACTTGGCAGGTTCAATCCTCTGGCTCAGTCCGGTGGTATTTGAATGTGCTCAGATACGTCAGCCTCGTGTCGGTAGATTTACTGGCACGTACAAATCGCTCTCCTCTCACCAATTCGATTCATCATCTCTTCATTTAAAATGTTGGCTCTCATGGACTCCAGTATCGCTTGTGGAGACTGCTTCTATTCTCTTTCTTTCTTATTAAGTTTCTAAGTTTAATGTTAGTTTAATATTTTAATATTATAAAACTGTAGTTAGTGTGTTCATAAACCAGCCTGCCTCTTACCAGGAGGCCCCGGGTTCGATTCCCGGCCAGGCCAGGGATTTTTACCTGGACCTGAGGGCTGGTTCCACTCAGCCTACGTGATTAGAATTGAGGAGCTATCTGACGGTGAGATGGCGGCCCCGGTCTAGAAAGCCAAGAATAACGGCCGAGAGGATTCGTCGTGCTGACCACACGACACATCGTAATCTGCAGGCCTTCGGGCTGAGCAGCGGTTGCTTGGTATGCCAAGGCTCTTCAAGGGCTGTAGTGCCATGGGGTTTGGTTTGTTTTGTGTTCATAAACCTGTATTGTATTATACGAAGACGCCACATAAGGGGGCTTTTCAGCCACAGTAGCATGTAAATCATCAATTCAATTCAATTCAATTCAATTCAATTCAATTCAATTCAATTCAATTCAATTCAATTCTTTCTGAGCTGATTATCCTCCATGTTTCACATCCACGCTCCAGAGCAAGTCTTCACAAACGTCTTTCAAATTCCTATATCAACGATCGGACTGAGCAAAAATATTTTCTTAAGAATAGGCCTACCTTGCTTGTGCCAGTCTGCAAATTTATGGGATCCTTACTTCTGCCATCATTAGTTATTCTTCTACCCAAGTAACAATATTCATGTATCTGCATCATCTGACTTCATTTGACTGCACTTCATTATTTTTGTTTTTGGATTTACTTTTCATTATGAATTCCTTCTCCAAGACTCTGTCCATACTATTCAGCAATTTGTCGAGATCTTGTCCCTTATGAGTCAAGAATTTTCATCTAAAGATATTTTTAAAGCTGTTAATCAAAATTATTTGTTATTCATTGTACTGCATCAGAACTGTTGATACTACCACGATATATTCACTAAAGAGTAATAAATATCTGCTGAGTCCGAGTCTTCGCTAGACAGGTTCGTGTTTCGAAATCATACGCTACCCTTGTCCACTTGGTTCAATAAACTCTCTCACTATTGCTCAATTATTTTGAGATATAGGGTAGCCGTTCTTGGCAGCAACAATACTCTAAAGAAGGAATTCACTAGCAGTTATTGTCAATTGGGGATCTCATTTTAACATAAATATGTCTTTAAGGATTGGTGGGGGGGGGGGGGGGGCGGGGGTTCATCCGAAAAGTGTAACCATAGAAAGGCGCAGGCGGTGATTAAAGATATGGATGGATGGTCAGACAATGTTACCTAGCAACTGTGCAGACTATGTCCTTTGGCTGGTTGCCATCTGAAATCAGCAATCGTTGATGGATGGCCATGACCACGAGACATATTTATGATCCTTTGATTTTCGTAAAGGGAAATGTGGTTGCTTTTTGTTGTTGCTCTACAAGTCACATTCTCATATTTAATAGAAAATATAATTTCTGTGTGTTTATTTTTAGTGGTTTAGAAGTAAATTATGAATGCCTGATTACTACACTGGCGGAAAAAATATCTAGACACCATTAAATAAGGAATGTAGAATACGGAAATGTTGGCAATATATTTGTCGAGGTAACATATTTAACCCTGACAATTACACCATACGATGTGTCGTGCGAATGAACGCCATCTAGCGCGCTTTTTTCTCGCTTGCCTATATCAATTTCAGACTTTTTATTGTAGTCACTTCTGATAACGAAAGTTTTTGAATTGTTCAATATCAAATGGTAATATAGATATGCTAGCTGAAATAATGCTTGTACTTTTTCAGTCGTTCAATTTTCTTGTAAATTAAAACGATCGAATTCAATAAAACTTGCAGTTGGTGCGAACTATTTCTAGAGCATAACGCCTACCGAAACGTAACCTTAAATAATAGGCTTCGAGTAGCACGTCTTCGAGACGTGTAAAGCGATATTTATAGGCGTATTACTGTCAGGGTTAATTGATTGAAGGCACAAGACTACAGGTTAATATCAGCGCGTGAAAGCCATCGCAAATATGCCATACTGGTCCATTAATAACTGGTGTAATCGCCCGACTGTTGAATGCGGGCATGCAAACGTGTCGTACAGGTGCCGGATGTCAGCTTGTGGGATGGAGTTCCATGCCTGTTGCACTTCGTCGTTCAATACAGAGACGGTTAATGCCGGTTGTGGATGACGCTGGAGTTGTCGTACAATGATTTTCCAAACGTCGTCGATTAGGGACTGATCGGGGGATCGAGCAGGCCAAGGCAGCATATCACACTCTGTAGAGCACGTTGGGTTACAACAGCGGCATGGGGGCGTGCATCATCATGTTGGAAAACACCCCCGGAAATGCTGTTCATGAATGGCAGCAAACAGGTTGAATCACCAGATGGACATATACTTCTGCAATCAGGGTGGATGGGATAACCACTAGAGTGTTCCTGTTGTTATAGAAAATTGCTCCCCAGACCAGGACTCCCGATGTAGGTCCAGTTTGTCGACGCCGCAGACAGGTCGAATGCATGCACTCTCCTGGCCTCCTCTTAACGAACACACGGCTATCACTGACACCATGGTAGAACCGGCTTCCATCGGAAAACACAACGGACCTCCACTCCATCTTCCAATGAGATCTCACTTGATACCACTGAAGTCGCACAGGGCGGTGGTTTGGGGTAATTGGAAGCACGCCATAGGGCGTCTGGCTCGGAGCTGTCCTTCAAGTAACAGATTTCGAACAGTTAATTCCGTCACCGTGGAGCCAACTGCCGCTAGAATTGCTGCTGCGGGCGCAGTCCGCTGCGCCCCAATCATACGCCGAATACGGCGGTGGTGGTGCCACGGGGACGTCCGGAGCCCGGTCTTCTTGCGAGCGTACCTACTAGTAACCATTGCTGCCAGCACGCGTGCACAGTGGAGAGACATTCCTGCCAAGTCGTTCTGCAATAGTGCGGAAAGAAAATCCACTTTCACGTAGCCCTATTATACAGTCTCGTTCTATCGCAGTAAGATGTTGCGTCGTAAAGGCATTCTTGCCCCACTCACAGTCACTCCTTCCAATCTCACAGGTAACTAACGTAGTAGCAGCCGTCTCATTGGAGCAGACAGGGCCTGCTCCGTGAGTATTGTAGCCCATCAGCCTTATAAGGCTTTGAGTGCTGTTTCCTCACACCCACCTCAGCCTCACCTCCGCCATGCTACCACCTCGAACCCAGCTCCTCCTCCCACCCCTAATCCAGCACTGCCAAGTCTTGACAACACCACCCTCCTCAACCTACTCCTTATCCAGGTCCTCTCGTCCCTTAACCAGTCCATGCCAAGCCGCCAGCTAATTATTAGCTAATCCCCCCCCCCCCGTTCACTCACCTCCCTGAGTCAAGTAGTCAACTCCTCATCATACCCCCCCCCCCCCCTGTCACACCTGCACCCACTCGGACTCCCCTAACTTCCTCCTATTATTATGTCCAACCTTCAAATTACTTATGAAGCAACATTGGGAATGGTCACTTACTGGATAGGTGACCATCCACCTGATGTTGCCTCCCCCCCCCCTCTTCGCTGGACTCTAACCACAGAGTGCCAACGACCCCCTCCACCAACCCCTGCCCCACCTGGGGCCCAGGCCATATCCTGGTCAGTTCGATCCCTACACAACTATACCAGTTCACCTACATCCGTTATGTCCCTACTATCCAAATCATGAAATAGCACTCAAGGCCTGAAACATTGGTCGACGGGCTAAAATCACTCATTGGTCCTTCGGGACCTCTGAGAATGCTGGTCTTGGTGGTGACATCTTCCCGCTGCATGACGTATTGGTTGGTGGTGGCTATCTTCTTACCAATTTCTGGACTGGGCAGGGTATGCCCTGTGCCCCGAAGGGCAATTGAGAGAAGAGAAGAGGAAGAGAAAAAGAAGATGTTGTCAGGACGAAGTGAGAGGAGATATTAGATGAGGTGTTGTGGAGAGAGGGCAAGGCAGGATCGGAGCGGTCACCCATCCCCATGGTGACCACGGCTGATGTTGCTGCACTCTACGTAGCTACGCTAGTGTTTAGTGCTTCAGGGGTGATGGAGAGGATCATGAGGAGTGAACTTGTTGCAGTTGGCTTTCATGGCGGGGTTAATTGACAAGAAGTTGTCTGGATGGCATGGAGGGCGGGTTAAGGGATTATTGTTAACTAACGCTATCGCACAGTATTTAAAGCAAACCTTATGTGCAACGTCATGCGGCCGCTACTAGCGCCACGCATATGCGATTTGCGGGAAATTTGAATGATCGGCATCTTTCAGATGTATAAACACGCATACCAACGTTCGTTAATCTAGCACAACTCCTTTTTGGTGTTTGGATATTTTTTCCGCCAGTGTATATTCTCATTGAGAAATGCTGGAGAAATGCAATACAGTTTGAAAGTCGTAACTGAGTTTGCTTGAGCGAATGAAAGTTAAACAGTGACGTCAGAGAAGGTAGAAATGAGGCTCGTCAGTATTGCGGCCTTCCGTTAATCACAGAGTCCAAGTTCGATTCTCTGTCCGGTTGGGGTTTCATCCGCATCTAATTACTTAGTCCGGCTCAGGAACTGGCTGTTTGTACACACCTCTTCGTATGCACAAAAAGTACCAGATTATCATCTATCACAAAATCGCGCAAGAGTGAGATGCATCAATCAAAGGTGTGGAGTAAGAGAGGGAATCCGGTTATTAAAGACAGTTCACTCCCGCGACTTCACATTGTTGCTGGAAAAATGGTGTGGTGGTGAAAGCAAAAAAAAGAACCGCGTGAGTTGGCCGTGGGGTTAGGGTTGCGTATCTGTAAGCTTGCATTTCGGGACCATTTCCCATAGTCGGCAGCCCTGAAGTTGGTTTTCCGTTGTTTCCCATTTTCACACAAGTCAAATAAAAATGTTTAAAACATAACTTAACCATTTATAGATTATTTTAAACAGTTTTATTTGTATCAGTTGTTTTTCTCACCTGTCTGTCTATTCAGTGTACTTTAATATGTGGCTGAAGAAGGCCTAATGAAGGCAGAAACATTAACCGGTGTTTTACAATAGTCTCTTTAAATGTTTTCATATAAGAATTGTATTAACTAGGGTGGATATTTTTTATCTTTTCCTTTTTTGAAGGATATTTTGTATGTTAATTAAGGTGTTCACCATATATTTCCACCGTCAGAATATCAAATCGTACGCTCCTTTGTTTGGTCAACATTCTTCAGAAATTACCTGAATAATTTATAATTACTCTTCATGAATTACCTTGTTGAAATAAAAATCCACAGTCGTAGCCCTTCAGCAAGCAACTCAATATTGAATACATCCTAGGGATATGAGCCACGAATTTTAGGTAAACAAAATATAATAAAGCATCAGAATATATTCTTTATTTATTCCTAAAACTTACAATTCGTTTCTTAATCATCGTTATCCGGTGGATTAGATTAGCAGTTTGGCTTATTTCTACCAGCGCTAATGTGAGTCAGGGGCTTCCTGGCCGAGGCGGTAAAGGCGTGCTCGGTTCGCCCGGAAAAACGTGGGTTCGAATCCCCGCCAGGAAGTCTTGGAATTTCAGTAACTAGATTTCCACTTCCGGAGGTGCACATTGTCCTGAAGTTCACTCAGCCTACACCAAAAATGAGTACCAGGTTAATTCCTGCGGGCAAAGGCGGCCTGGCGTACAGCTAACCACTCTACCTGCATGAAGTACCGATGTTACGAATAGTGGAAGCCTTTACCTTCCTCCGTTCCATGGGCCTTCATTGCTTTATGACTACATTCGGTGTCGAATTTTTTCAAAAATGTCTGAGGGTATTGAACCAAGGAACATTTTGAAGAATGAAGACGATTAAAGAAACAAGCGATTTTAGGCTGTTTTTCCGGAACTGCATTTAGGATGGAAGTGATTTTCAAAATTTGTATTTTTTTACTTTGATAGAGCTATCTAAGACTCACAATTTGAAACCTTTCCTGGTCCTTTAGTCCTTCAACTTTCGGCACAATTGATGAAATTGCTTAATTTTACGTTTTTCGTACTAAGGGACCCCCCACTTAGTCTGCTAAGAAATGTTTTCAACATTGTTGTTGTTGTTGTTTGAGTCATCAGTCCATAGACTGGTTTGATGCAGCCTTCCATGTCACCCTATCCTGTGCTAACCTTTTCATTTCTACGTAACTATTGCATCCTACATCTGCTCTAATCTGCTTGTCATATTCATACCTTGGTCTACCCCTTCCGTTCTTACCACCTACACTTCCTTCAACATTAATAATTAATAACATTAATAATGAAAAATGAATTATTAATAAATTAGAGGGTCGATCTCTTAATGTAAATTGGATTTCAACTCCAGAGAGAGTAATCGACTTGCTGTCACCAACCGGCTTTCAAGAGACATTACATAAATAAAAATGCTAGCCACGTCTCTGGAATTAATGCAAATATTGTTGGGGAGGTATGTCCCAGGAACACGTTTCTAGTGGAATGTTTCTTGAAAGAGGAAAGCCACTGAATTACGACTTCATGTCCTGTGAAATATAGAGGATGCGAAGACTAAGTGCTGCAGTAATGTTGATTACATCAGATAACACCGGCTTACACCTTCAAGTGGTGCAGCCTTGCAAGTCTAGTATTAGCCAGCTGCGAACTACAATTAACAACGTAGAAGCCAATACATACAAAGTTTCACCGGAGTCTTTTGCACATTTAGATCTGAAGAGTTCCCCACAGTTACAAAATTGACTTTTAATTCCAATTTGTTTTTATGGCAGTATAGAAAATTAGTGTCCAACTTCAAGTAAAAAAATATTTCATTGACCTTTGTATGTATATTTTCATGTGCACTTCCTGGCACATCAACGTCCATTGTACGGAAGAATCCGTATCAAACTTCGTCTCCGAAACTGTAAAAAATATACTTAGTGGGATGTAAAACCAATGGCATTTTTATATTATAATACAATATTTGTCTTACTCTTTATTATACTTAGGTCAAATGCACACTTTATCAGTTAGCTGCTGTAGTCTTATCGTGTTAGAAAAGTGACAAGCAACGTTTAGGACAATTCTTTTATTTTTTATTTTTTACGATTTGCTTTACTTCGCACCGACCCAGATAAGTCTTCTGGCGACGATGGGATAGGAAAGGCTTAGGAGTAGGAAGGAAGCGGCCGTGGCCTTAAGTGGACAATTATTAATACATTTTATAATTTAAAATCGTTCTAAATATATAAACTACATTCTGTTACAGGCAAAGTTTAGGCGAACTTCTATGTAACTTTAAAGCTTTTCAGTCTGTTCAACTCTAATTATAACACCTGCAAAATTTTTCAGACAAGAACGTTCCTACATTTCTAAACAACTTTCATCAGTAAACAAAAAAAAAAAAAGGTGTGATTTGATTAAATCTGATGATGTCCTTTGAAGAACGAAACATGTCATCGTTTGCTTAAGAATGTGTTTTGACGTACACAACTTACAGTTGGTGTTCATCCGGAAATTTGTATAACGAAACAGTGTCGCCTAACACAATGTGTGACGCGGTGTCCTAGCAAACAGTACCTTGAGAGCTGCACAGGGCATGGATTTGTATGTCATGGCCATCCATCAATACTTCGCATCACAGCCTAATCGTTTGATACGTAACATCACGTTAAACAATTTATTGAAATGTATATTTATGATAATTTTATTTTCCAAAAGGAATTTTTTATGGAAAAGTTTTAAATTTGCGTTAACTGAGTCGAGACCGACAAGCATGGCTTCATTCTTAACAAATCTCTATGTATTAACTAACCAAGAATTCTTTATGATAATGTGCTTTTACCTCTTGATTATGCATGTATTCCAGAACTTAAAACCTCTGCTTTCTATATCACCACAGGAAATAAATATCCTAATTAATCCGTACTGTAAACTTCAACAAGATAGAAGGTGTTAATACTCGTAATTGAGTAACTTTACCTTTACAGTACGGTACAATATTATTCCTTTTTATTTTATTTTAACAAGGGACGTGTTTCGTCTCTTCTTCGTGAGAGATCTTCAGGCTAAAATATAATTATAATAATAATAATAATAATAATAATAATAATAATAATAATAATAATAATAATAATATTGCTGGTAACACTAAACACAGTGACTTAGAGTGAGTCATCTTGACTCTTAAACAAATTTAAGGATAAGTCATAGCTTTCTGGTTTTACCAATAATACCATGTGTTTATTATCTGAAGATGTCTCACAAGGAGGAGACGAAACACGTCCCTTTTTAACATAAATACGTACAAACACAGGCCCCTACATACATTATCATTATAGACTGTTATGCCTTTCAGCGATCAGTCTGCAAGCCTCTGTGAATTTACTAAATGTCGTCAAAATCCTCGATTTGCAACTAGTGTTGTGGCCCCATTTAGTTCTATACCTCTTATCTTTAAATCGTTAGAAACTGAGTCTAACCATCGTCGTCTTGGTCTACCTCTACTTCTCCTACCCTCCATAACAGAGTCCATTATTCTCCTAGGTAACCTATCCTCCTCCATTCGCCTCACATGACCCCACCACCGAAGCCGGTTTATGCGTACAGCTTCATCCATCGAGTTCATTCCTAAATTAGCCTTTATCTCCTCATTCCGAGTACCTTCCAGCCATTGTTCCCACCTGTTTGTACCAGCAATCATTCTCGCTACTTTCATGTCTGTTACTTCTAACTTATGAATAAGATATCCTGAGTCCACCCAGCTTTCGCTCCCGTAAAGCAAAGTTGGTCTGAAACAGACCGATGTAAAGATAATTTCGTCTGGGAGCCGACTTCCTTCTTACAGAATACTGTTGATCGCAACTGCGAGCTCACTGCATTAGCTTTACGATAACTTGATTCAATCTTACTTACTCTATTACCATCCTGGGAGAACACACATCCTAAATACTTGAAATTATCGATCTGCTCTAGCTTTGTATCACCAATCTGACATTCAAATCTGTTGAATTTCTTACCTACTCGCATCAATTTAGTCTTCAACAGGCTAATTTTCATACCATACTCATTGCACCTATTTTCAGGTTCCAATATATTAGACTGCAGACTTTCGGCACAATCTGCCATTAAGACCAAGTCGTCAGCATAGGCCAGGCTGCTTACTACATTTCCACCTAACTGAATCCCTCCCTGCCATGTTATACCTTTCAGCATATGATCCATGTAAACTACGAACAACAAAGGTGAAAGATTACAGCCCTGTCTAACCCCTGTAAGTACCCTTAACCAAGAACTCATTCTACCATCAATTTTCACTGAAGCCCAATTGTCAACATAAATGCCTGTGATTGTTAATAATCTACCTTTAATTCCATAGTCCCCCAGTATAGTGAACATCCTTTCCCTCGGTACCCTGTCATATGCTTCCTCTAGATCTACGAAACAAAAACACAATTGCCTATTCCTCTCGTAGCATTTTCCAATTACCTCGCGCATACTGAAAATCTGGTCCTGACAGCCTCCCTGTGGTCTGAAACCACACTGCTTTTCATCCAACTTCCTCTCAACGACTGATCGCACCCTCCCTTTCAAGATGCCAGTGAATACTTTGCCTGGTATACCTATCAATGAAATAGCTCGATAGTTGTTGCAATCCTTTCTGTTCCCTTGCTTATAGATAGGTGCAATTACTGCTTTTGTCGAATCTGAAGGTACCTTACCAACACTCCATGCTAATTTTACTACTCTATGAAGCAATTTCATCCCTGCCTTCCCAGTATACTTCACCATTTCAGGTCTAATTTCATCTATTCCTGCTGCTTTATGAAAATGGAGTTTATTTACCATCCTTTCCACTTCCTCAAGCGTAATTTCACCAACATCATTTTCCTCCTCCCAATGAGCTTGGCTGTTCGCAACACCACCAGGAAGATTTCCTTTTACATTGAGAAGATGTTCAAAATATTCCCTTCACCTCTCCAGTGATTCCCTGGGATCTATTATGAGTTCACCTGAATTACACAAAACACTGTTTATTTCCTTTTTCCCTCCTTTCCTAAGATTCTTTATTACTGCCCAGAAAGGTTTTCCTGCTGCTTGACCAAGCCTTTCCAGGTTATTTACAAAATCTTCGCACGAGTTCTTTTTGGATTCAACAACTATTTGTTTCGCTCTGTTTCTTTCATCTACGTACAAATCCCTGCCTGCCTCGGCCCTTGTTTGGAGCCATTTCTGATAAGCCATCTTTTTACGTTTACAGGCTGCTCTCACTTCATCATTCCACCAAGATGTTCGCCTTTTCCCATCTTTACACACAGTTGTTCCTAGGCATTCCCTTGCTGTTTCTACTACAGCATCCCTGTATGCAACCCATTCACTTTCTATGTCCTGAACCTGCTTACTGTCTACTATTCGAAACTTCTCACTAATCATATCCAAGTACTTCTGTCTAATTTCCTCGTCCTGGAGATTTTCCACCCTTATTCGTTTGCAGACAGATTTCACTTCCTCTACTTTAGGCCTAGAGATGCTTAGTTCACTACAGATCAGATAGTGGTCTGTATCATCGAAAAATCCCCGGAAAACTCGTACATTCATAACAGATTTCCTGAATTCGAAGTCGGTTAAGATATAGTCTGTTATGGATCTGGTACCCTAGCCTCCCATGTGTAGCGGTGAATACCCTTATGCTTGAAGAATGTATTCGTAACTGCTAAACCCATATTAGCACAGAAGTCCAGCAAACGCTTCCCATTCCCATTAGCTTCCAAATCTTCCCCACATTTACCAATCACGCTTTTGTATCCTTCAGTTCTATCCCCAACTCTCGCATTGAAATCGCCCATTAGCACTGTTCTATCCTTATTGTTGACCCTGACCACGATGTTACTCAATGCTTCATAAAACTTGTCAAATTCATCCTCATCTGCACCCTCACATGGTGAATACACGGAGACAATTCTAGTCCTAATTCCTCCAACTGACAAATCTACCCACATCATTCGCTCATTTACGTGCCTCAGATCAGATGAGATGGAAGTCCTTGTGTCAAAATGGTAAACCATTGAAAACCATATTCAGGGCTGCGAACAGTGGGGATCGAACCTGCTATCTCCCGGATGCAAGATGACAGCCATGTGACTCGAACGACGCAACCACTAGCTCGGTTTAAAATATGTTGTATTTTATGTTTAACTAATTACGACTGCATGATGTACAAAGGGTAAAATGATACCGAAGGCAAGTGTGCGATAATGTATTTTCTGTATGTATGTTCAGTCCGTCAGCGATTCCGCTGGTGGGATACTCAACAGCTCTGCCATCAGCTCTCATAGATGGCCTAGGCATTACTGAAGAGGCGTACTAGGGAAATGAGGAGTGAGGTAGTTTCCCGGTGCTTTCCTCACCGGGCCAGAGTTGCTATTACATATCAGTCTGCCAAGCCCACTGAAATGCATACACCAACCGACCCTATGGGCAACATTTTCACACCATTCATAGCAGGGACTGGCTGCATAAGGATTGGCATTACTAGCATCGCTCATACCTCAGTCACTTTCATATTGTCAAAGCCAAGGATAAGACAGAGACAGATATATGAAAGTAACTAAATTGCTCTAGCTTATACCAGAAGACATAGTGCACTGTAAACACTAGGTCCTGCCAGGAAAGGCAGGTATTTTCTGAGGGTAGTCAAATATCTAGCACTCCACCATCTTCTTCTTCTTCTTTTCTAGCCTATTTCAATCCACTGCTGGATATAGGCCTCTTCCATGTGCTTCCATCGTCTTCGGTCTTGAGCTACTTGGAACCAGCGAGTTCCAGCCAACAGCTTTATGTCGTCGAGCCATCTCTTCAGGGGTCTTCCAATGCCTCTCTTATGTTCCCATGGTCTCCAGTGAACAATCCTAGAGGTCCACCTGTTGTAGTCTCCATACCATTCATAAATGTTAATTCCTCAGTCGGTCAAAGCGAATTTATGCATAAAATTTAGAAAATTCGTGAAAAAGAAAACATATCATTAGAGATTGTACCGGAAAAATAAACAAACATGTTTCGTTCCGGAAAGAACTTAATCAGACACTTCTTTTTCATAACTTTTATAAAATAAAAGCCAAACATAGTACAGTAACTAATTAGTGTATTTTCTGTATGTATGTGCAGTCCATCAGAGATTCCGCTGGTGGGATACTCAACAGCTCTGCCATCAGCGGTCATAGATGGCCTAGGCATCACTGAAGAGGCGTACTAGGGAAATAAGGAGTGAGGTAGTTTCCCGTTGCTTTCCTCACCGGGCCAGAGTTGCTATTACATATCATACACATGTCAGTGTATGGATACGCGGAAAATACTTTTTTTTATAAAAAGGATATTAACATAAAGACTTCTTGGCTAGTTAATACACAGATGTTTGTTAAGAAGGAAGACATACTTGTCGGTGTCGACTCAAGTAATGCAACTTTAAAACTTTTCCACAAAAATATTAGATTTTCCTTTTTGGAAAATACAATTATCATAAATATATATTTCAATAAAATGTTTAACGTGATGTTACGTAGCAACCGTGCAGGTTGTGATGTAGAATTCTTGTTTACAAAACGCAAGGAGCCCACCAGGACATTATAATACCTATCTCTCAAAATTGTGGTACTTTCAAGCAAAATTTCTTTTATATTCTCAAACCATTGTCAATATTTTAAGTACTTCATAGTAACTATAAATGTTACAATGGGTTTAGTCGCGATATTTTAAACAAAGGAATTTTTCAATTTTTTTTTCTCCTGGAATTATTTTTCGAACAATGAATGTTCCATTTTAGGAGCACGAATTATGTCCCACACGGTACCAGAAAACACATTTCTGCCTTGCGAGAAACATTTAAATCGTTCAATTCGTTTGAAATATCGACATCACCACAGCCACAGCGACTGAACGCTCATCCCCCAGGCAGACACAGGGACAGCGTCAGTGCTCCCTAGGCCTCAAACTTTCAGTTGGAAAGGTATAATATAAGGTACAATTATTCCTCTATCACTTCGCCCACACGCTTGGGATCGCGGGTATAAAGTAAAATTTCCTTCTTCTTCGTGGGTCTAAGGCTTCTTCCTCTTCTAACCACTTTTGCCACGCCCGTGGGGTCGCCGGTGTGAGGTACAATTTCTTCTTATTCTAACCGCTTTTCCCCACACCCGTGGTCTTGCGGGTGTAAGGTAAATTTCTTCTTCCACTGCTCTTTCCACATCCGTAGGGTAGCGGATGTAAGGTGCCACTTACAGTATTTTTGTAGATACTGATATGTTGAGAAGTCGGAGCCGACAGATGTTTTCCGATGTTATCAGTACGATTTCTTAGACGCCATGCTTCTCAGTGTCAACTTGTTAACAACGTGAACTTTAAAATGTATTCTAGTTGAATTAACATGTTTCATTAAATGACTAGGCATATTTTTAAATTTCTGATATTGTGAATAATCTGATTTCAACGATTTCGACGTGTGTTCATTTTGTTACCCAGCTGTTGAATGATGAAAACACATGTTGGCAGCTCTAAAGTAAGGTAAAACGGTTTAATCCGGACTGATTTGCATTAATAATGTATTTGAGTATTTTTCACTGAATCGTTTTTTTCTAAGATAATATCGTGTCGAGAAGTTTATAGTGTGTTCTTGTGAAATTAATTTCTGCCCTCTTATGAACTTTTCAATTCCACGTCTTAATTCCAGTGAGTTATCAAAATGTACCGAGCCTCCGAGGCTTTGGCGGCAGTGAGCCGAGTGCTAACCGCTGGGTTCCGTGGTTCAAATCCCTGTCACTTAGTATGAGCTTTGTACTGGACAAAGTGGAGGCAGAAAAATTGTTTCTCTGAGTACTCTGGTTTTCCCTGTCATCTTTCATTCCTACAGCACTCTCCAATATAATTTTATTTCATCTGTCAGTCGTTAAGCATTGCCCCAGAGGAGTGCGACAGGCTTCGGCAGCCGACACAGTTCCTATTCTCGCCGCTAGATGGGGACCTGACCCGGTCTAATGACTGGAAACAGACTGCGGATTTGTTAAAATTAAAATGTAAATAAAGAGAAAGCTATTATTATCAAATTTTAAGAATGTTTAATGGGAGAAATAATTAAAATGTCTTTCTCGAATACTTTTAAACAGAAAAGTGTAAACTTGATTTGTGGGCTGAATGCACATTTTCCGAAAATGTACAAGGTGGAGTGAAAGCATTTCTCACGTTTCTGAAAGTGAAACGAAATATGAGTTTGGACTCTGAATAATAAGCTATCTAGCGATTCAAGATTTAGACTACATTGCTCTTACTCCTCTGCTATTTGTCATCAAATCAGATTTGATACTATTATTAACCTGCATGGCCTCAGCTTCCACCCTTAAAAAATCTGATTCTCTTCGCCGTGTTTGAACCCACGGTCTTCGGATTCGAAGGCCGACAGTCTATCACTGATCCACATTAGGAGTAATGTTGACTGCTGATCATGCTTATATCAACAATGGATTACATATCAGTGCAAGGAAATTGGCGCCCTGCCCTGTTATTTTATAAGCGATAGAAATACCTTCGTATCGAAATTAACCCGACGGTACCAGTTAAGTGTTAGTGTCTAGGACAAAGTGCACCTCTAATAAACCAAGATTTTAAAGCGACTTTTTTTATTAAGCTTTGCTCAAATACTACCAGTGCCTTCCTTCCTCCCACCCTACCACCCTTCTTTCTGTTCTTTTCTTCTTTCTTTGAACTTGGTTTCTTCCTTTGTGTAGGTCGCTCTTGTTGATGTTATTAGTTCTCTAGACATGTTCAGATCTTTATACCTTTGTAATTATTTGGCCCAGCATCGTTCCTGTCCACGTGGTAATCAAGAGAGGCCGATGGTTTCCAGATTTGTGGAGTTGTTTGGTTACGATGGGTTCGGAATTCTAAAATAGTTCTTTACCTGGGTCGGAGATGCAGAGTGGGAGTAAACCCTAGTGCGTTCATGAATGGTGCAGATCCACCCACCTTATGTTGACAAGAACAGGATTCTGAGACCGTTGTTTACTGCAGCCTTTGCTGCTATAATAAAGAGCTACAGGGATATGCATTCAAGATGCCTTGAATCATACGTTAAGTTGCGCATTATGTATGCATGTCTTATTACGTCCAAATTACCTTATATGACAGGATTTCTACACCACTGGTAATGCAGACTACTTAACTGTCCGTAACAGCAAGTTAGTTAATAGTCTGTAACGTTCTTACTCAGTTGTTCACTGACGGTGAGAACACTAACATCAATACTCTCTTGACTCTTACCAGTATTGAGGCATAAAGTGGAAATTGGGGATGGCACAGGAATTGCACCCAGTCTGCTGCAGGTTGAATCTTGGCCAGTGCAGGCAAGATTGTCGACATGAAAATGTCATGGATGTCCGCTTCTGTGATTTAGTGGTTTGTGTAATTAGTTTCCACCCACGGAGGCCCCCGTTCGATTCCCATTTCTGCCACGAAATTCGAAAAGGGGCATGAAGGCTGAAACTGGAAATTACTCAGCCTCAGGAGGTCAATTGAGTTGATGGGGTTCGATTTCCACCTGAGGCATCCTCGAAGTGGTTTTCTGTGGTTTTCCAATTCCTCTCTAGGCAAATGCCGGGATGGTACCTAACTTAAGGCCACGGCCGCTTCTTTCCAACTTCCGTGCCTATCCCTTCCAATCCCTCCATCCTTCATAAGGCCCCTGTTTAGCATAGGAGGAAAGGTCCCCTGGGCGAGGTACTAGTCCTTCTTCCCTGTTGTATCTCTGAACAAAAGTCTCACGCTCAAGGACACTGTCCTTGAGGCGGTAGAGGTGGAATCCCTCGCTGAGTCCGAGGGAAAAAAACCCTGGACGGTAAACAGATAAAATATTAATAACTAAAAATCTGTCCGGCTCCATGTCTAAATGATTAGCGTGCTGGCCTTTGGTCACAGGGGTCCCGGGTTCGATTCCCGTCCAGATCGGGAATTTTAACCATAATTGTTTAATTCCTCTGGCACGCGTGCTGGGTGTATGTGTCGTCTTCATCATCATTTAATTCTCATCACGAAGCGCGGGTCGCCTCCGGGTGTCAAATCAAAAATAAACTGAAGTTATTTCGTAACTCCGTTTTCTCCTGATGTGGTACAACTATTTTCAGGTTTATCTCAATGGAGGGTGAGCTATGAAACGTTTTAGATACATAGCAACCACCCTGTTATTGCATTACCGAAATGACTGGCGAGAAACGAAAACCTATTTAGACTTTGTAAACAAAATTAACTTGGAGTAGTTAGAATAAATAAATAATAAATCAAAATATTTATTTGTTTATTTATGTATTTATTTAGTTAGATAGTTACTCTAATTCCATTCATTATTATAACCTGGGAAATTAATTTTTATTCTCATGCAGTTAGCAACCCTCCTTTTTCTGCTTTCTAAATAATGAAAGAATTATGAGTATGCTTCATTGGTGCTTTACCTTTAAAACGGTACAGGTATTGTTTTTTCCTTTTGAACTCAGTTTTGCAGCTAGACCTTTTTGGGAAAGTGTTATTATTCCGATGTAATTTATGCCGACGTTAAACTGGTTTTCAGTAAGTGATTTTTCTTTCAATTCCAAGATGGCTATGAAAGGTTGTCGTGATTGTGATTCACCTAACTATCGTGTTACATGTATGGAAACTTTATGTTGAAGAAACACCAAAGAAATATTATGTCAGAATTCGTTAAGAGTGTGTGTCGAGAAAATTTATACCGTATATAAAATTGAGTGATGAGCGAAGAGGCAACGCGGTTTGGGTCACATTTGAGAATATGGGTTCGAACCCCAATGTCGGTAACCCTGAAAATGGTTTTCCGTGGTTTTGCTTATCAAGCAAAGGCCATACCTTAATTAAAGCCACGGTGACTTCCTTCCCACTCCTAGCTCTTCCCTATCCCATTGTCGTCATAAGACCTGTCTGTGTCAGTGTGACGTAAGAAAGTGATTTGGGAGGGTGGTATATCCCATACGCTATGTCGAATATAAGGGCCTTTCAATAAGAAATGAGCCGCGGGCTATAAAATGAAAACCTGTATCGTTATTTCAATACTATTGCCCAGCACTGTTGAGGCACTTGTCCCACTACTATACAAGGCGGTTAATGGCCGTGTCGAAAAATTCCTGGAGCTGCGTTGTGACCCAGTTCCGACCGTACTGCTTGATGTCGTCGTCCGAGGTAAATCGTTTGCTTCTCAGAGCCTTCTTTAGTCACCTTGGATTATTTTGGGTCGCGGCGACCTTGCATGCTTCCACTGGAGACTTTGTCGTTTACATTCGGGTTCGAAGTGATAACATAACGTCTCGTCTTCAGCGACCACTCATGGCAGGAAGTCATCCCCTACCTTGGCATAGCGCAGCAGATGTTTAAGAGAGAGGTCCATTCGACATGCTTCCTGTGCTGATTGAATAGTGTGATGCACCCATTGGGCGCACTTTTAGCGATTTTTCAATCTGTCCTTAATGATGGCGCAAACACTTCTGTCGCTCACTCCGGCCTCTGCGGCAATGGCTGCTAACGTAACTCGCCGGGCATCCACCTGCTGGACAATGGCATCGCTAATGCGGTGTGGCGTTCCAGACCACGCATCATCGGCCAACGACATCCGTCCTTCCCTGAATCGCTTGTGCCATGCCTTGACACTTGCAACGGACATGCAGTGTTCTCCGTACACTTGTGCCATTCTTCGATGAATTTTAGTTCCTCTCACTACTTTTGCTGTCAGGAAATGCTCTACATCCCTTTGATCTTCTTACGAAGCTTCCATTTCACTGTTGTTCGCACGACTGGGTGCAGTGGACGATCACCAGGCGCGTGCTCGCTCTGTCGTAACGTGGTGTGCACCCATGTCCCTCCAGCGGCGAGTTTAGGACGTCAACGCTATTGAAGGGACCTCACCTTCTTCCGCGGGCAATTGCATTACGATACTTTCAGCGGTTTTCATTTAATAGCCTCCGGACTTTTCTTTTTCATGGCCCTCATATTTTCCATTGGTGTATAAGAAGTCACAGAATGGTTTGGATGCTTTTACTGTGGAAAGAACCGTAAATCACTGTGATGATTGTTATTTCTGTTCAATTAATATGGCAGGGTTCAACTTAAAACATATGAAAAATGTTTAAATTTTCGAATTTACCGTTGGCAATATGCCCTGTACCTTGCAGTTCGGGCATACTTATAGCATGACAAATATAAGACCAAGTTTGAGGATTCGGCCATTATATCATGGTAGTTTGCGGTCCTGCCACTGCAAGCACTGCAAGCGATTATATCCAGCACATTCTCCAGTAGTTCCGGAAAGCCGGGTATAGAAAAGTTCGGGAGATGTTACTCTGCCAGATAATCCAGTGAATAAGTTGAACTTTCTTTGCTTTCAGTTCCTAAACTCAGTTCATTGTGTGTTGTGTACTTCAGGCATGTATCTTTTGTGGCTTGATTAATTTAATAGTTCAGCATACCGTACTGTTCTGTGCGTGGCCGTAAGTCAGGCTATGGTAGAGTATCGGTAGTTGATGATGTGCGATTTTTTCACCACCGAAGGATAGAACTCAATTTGAAAAATGGGCCAGAGCTATTGATACTGAGTTAACGTCTAATGGCAGAATTTGTCATGTTCGTTTCTCTGATGATTTGGTAGTAAAATCAGATAATTTTATAGTGAATGGTGAAAAATTGGACAACTCTCTTATGAGATGGAAATTACGTCTAGGAACAGTCCCTTACATTTTCCCTAATTTGCTGCCAAATCTTCACACAAGCTTTTGAAAGTCCAGTAACCGACACATTGAGTTGATAAGTAGAGTATTGCCTTTAATTAGTTCATATGCTGGGAGTTATGTGCTATTTATCTGCGTATGTTACACTCCGGTAACCTGTGCTTTCCGCAACATGTAAAGAAGGCCGTAGCTCTTATTACCATGTGTGATTTTTTTCCATTGTACCCTGCCGTGGCATTTTAATTGCAATCTCTCAATGGTTTAAAAAAAAACAGTGCATATACTTATGAGTTGCGGAGAAATACGTTTCCTCTGGCATCATTTCCAAGACCAGCTGATCGGTACTGTGGAGCTTGCCCACTCGAGCGCTGTCTGGCGGGGCGCGCTTGAACTCGAGAAGTCCTCGCACTTGTTATTATATTCGTCATGCCTATATGGTTACCCAAAGAATAACTGGGAGACATTTCTGAAGCCAGTCATCGGAATGTGAGGTTTCTGAGTTTGATTGAGGAGGAAAGTGCATAGGAGAACTATTCATAAAGAATATGCCACACAGAAATTTCTGGGGAATTGTAGGGACCCAAATTTCATATGTTCAGTGGAAAATATGATAAACAAAATACAGTGATTTAGGTTGTTAAATGAGCTTGAAGGTGCAATTCTAGCATTCTCATTTGGACTACTACACGAAAAATCTTCGTACTTCCAGTAAAAATTAGGGTGAATTATTTCAATAAGATATGAAGAAAGGTCCGCCTATTGCCATTTCGTGATGGATGCAGTACTTTTGTATCCGTCTCTTGGCACAGGCCAGAGCAAAGTGTAGCTTCCACTGAAGTCCCAGTCTCATCCATGGCTGTGACCATATGGAAGCTGCTGGTGTATGGGTGGTGCTGAGTAATGACATTCGGAGCACAAATAGTGTCTGAGTGTTATGAAAGGTGTTGCTCATAGGGTCAGTCGTGCTGCAATGGCACATTCTAGTCCGGTGAGGAAAGCAATGGCAAACTACCTCACTCCTCATCTTGCCTAGTACGCCTCATTTGGGCTCTGCCATTGGTTTTTGCGGTTACCCTATAACTGCATAGCATTTGGTGGTGCTATTTGAGGATCCAACCAGCCTCTGGGCTGATGACCTAACAGACAGACATGAAGGAAGGAACGCCCATACGATCATAGACTGTTGTTGTTGCTGCAGAGGAAAGGATGAGAAACACTAGGAAGAGTTTTGAACGTAAACCAAACGGGTATTATCAAACAAGTTTTATGAAACGTTTTTCTATTTTTAAGAAACATAGACATGAAATAATTTATATTTCACTTCCGTAATTGCATGCTAACATGTTTTTTTGCATATTAGTATAGTCCTTTCTCATAGCCTATATTGTTTTCATATTAACTTGTTGAAAAATTCCTCCGTGGTAGAGGCAAACTGTGATGGTATTTGCAGTCCCCTCATCGAATTTCGCCTATTTTAGTATAAATATTTCAATCAGTTTCCTGTTAAACTAATTTTGCAGGCCTGAGATTATTATTATTATTTTTATTATTATTATTATTATTATTATTATTATTGTACCGGGCGGTACACCTCTACTCTGTTTATTTAAAAGTTGCGCCAGTTGAAACTCCTCTTCTGGAGGAAGGTTGAACTTTATCTATTCTATTAATTCTCTACTTTCTCAGAAGATGTCACCACGTGGAAAATTTTGAGTTTTTGAACTGTGTCACTTTTGATGTGTTTTTGTTTCGCTTGAAGTAAGAAGTGTGAGCTTTCTCTTCTAGAGGACACTACTGAAGAATTACAATAGTGCAACCTAGTGCGAAATCAAAGAACTATTTTGTTGGAGAAATTTTTATTTCAAAAGTTTGTTCTTTGTTAAATTTCTTTCTGTCATGGTTTAAGTTGGCTGTATACCCCTCTTTTTCCCCTTATTTTGGATCTAGCCAATCCCGAATTTCTTTAATTAATTTTCCACCAATAATGTGTTTCTTTTTCCTCTATGTAGGGGTTTCTTTTCCCGAACCAATAAAGATTTTGTGGGAGGGTGTTTTATTTCCCCTAACGCCTAGAATCTTCCGCGAGAGGATATAAACTGCTGATTTTGGGGTCTCCGGGCCACTTCTGTTCCATCTTTCAGTGTATTAAGTACATTGCAGGAGGCGGGAAGCGCCTCTTTCCTCGGCAGCGATCTACTACCAGGTAATGGCCTATTAATATCTTCTTTTCTTGCTAGGTCGGCAGTTTAACTCTTGCGGCGGGTTCGAAGCGTTTTCCATCATGTAACCTTTTCCTAAAATGTAACTACTCTTTTCTTCTTTTCTTGTAAAGTTACATATTGGGATAGAGAGTGCTAACCCTCTCGAGCTCCCACTCACATTTGTTTTGAGGTGAACTTATTTTCTCAAACTTTTCTTCGTTTATGTAATGTAAAGTGTTCTTCTCTAAGTCACCTCTGTAGTATGGGATTAGCCCTTGCGTTAGTGGCCCAGAGCCAGATTAGGTTTTAAAAGCAAAGTGTATTAGGAGTGCAAGTTCGCCTCCTCTCAAGTTGTATTTTAGAGGTCATGTATTAATCTTTTCTCACCTAATAGACCTCAGTAGGTTGGGTATTTTACCCCTGTGTATATGTCCTTTGAGGACGACTTGAAAGTTGAGTTTGGTGTGGCCTGGGAGAGGCTTAACTTTAAGAGCGAGTGGCTCTTTTCTAAAACTGAGAGTTGTATGCCTCGAGGAGGCTTTGCTGTGTAATTTGGAGCAAGGGCTCCAGGGTTTGAGTGGGGTCTTCTGCCCCTTTTGTTGAAATTGGTATATCGTAAAGTTGAGCTAGTTGCTCAAGAATTGTATTTTCAGGGCTCGAAGCCCAAATTCTTTAATCCCTGTAATTGTACATTTCAAGTTGTATTTCGGCTACTAAGTACCTGTTCTATTTGTTGTTACCTAATTTTGAAAAGAAAATATAACCTTGTTAAATTTTAAAATTTAATTTCTCTTTAGTAGCTTGAGACCTATTCACCACCCAGCACCTTCTTTCATGCTTAACTACCACAAAAACTCGGTAACAAGTGGTAGCAGAGCGTGGTTGAATGGGTCTCAATTTAGCCCCTTTTGACGGCTAAACATTGCTTTGATTCGAACTCTAACAATTTTCTCAGTTGCTGGAATTTTTTGAGTTTTTCAAAATTGTTCTGTCATCATGCCCGGCCCTCGCGATGTTCTCCTCCTTAACTACTTGCGCAAAGAGGAGTTGATATATGAGTTAACTATCAGAAACGTTCAATCTGGAGGCACGGTTGCAATAGACACTAACAAGCTTAGAGAGTCCCTTGATTTGCCCATTTCCATCCCCAATTTGGGAGAGAAAGAAATTGACGACTCTCTTTCCACGATTGTCGAGAATATTACTGGGCTAGCATCGGTAGTCAGCTTTTTTGATGAAAACGATCCATCTCCTAATCAAATTAAGCGTGTGCAAGGCAGGCTGTATCACTTTGCAAATAGAGTTAATGATCTATTGTCTCTAAAGGTGAATGACGTTCAGAGGAAGCAAGCTAATACGCTCCTTGAAACTATTTCTGAATTGTCTAATAAGGTCACTCAATTGCTAACCGGCGAAGCTCCTCCCAAAACTGATCACCCCGCCACGGTGAATGTAGGTAACGAGGAAGAGCCTCCTCAGGGAGAAGTCAATAGGATAACCGTTGCTGCTCCAACTATCTCTGCCCCATCGAACAACGAATCTGAACGCCGTGCGTCATTGAGTAACATCCGCTCTGAATTAACTTCCTTGCCCTTGAAACCTTTAACGACTATGACACCTGGGTTCAGCAGCTTGCCTCATCCATTGGCAATGTTGCTTAGAGGTATCTCTAAGTTTTCCGTCAACACCACCAGTGACGTAATTTCATTTTTAAGATTTCTAGTGGAATTTCAGGATCATGCCCTTGTGTTTTCTCTTTCCCCATGTCAAATTTTGCAAATTATCTATCCTTATGCTATTGGTGTTCTATCTGACAAAATAGTTAGAGCCATTGCCGAGCAATCTTCTATTGAGGATTTCCACGCCCATTTGCTAGCTAACTTCATCCCGGCTAGGGCCAGGTCCTCCCTTATTCAGAAATACTATTATCGGGTACAGCGCTTGGATGAAAACCTGGCAGACTTCATCCAAGATATTAAGTTTTATACTAGGGTGTTTGCTCTCCACTTCCCTGAGGATCAGATCGTGCAAGCTATTGTTGAAGGGATTTCACCACCCTACAGGTCATATTTGTGTTTCGCGGCGTGCCCGCAAACCTTCTCTGAACTGGAAGCATTAGCCGTCTCTGCGGAAGGAGTTAGGTATGCCGATTCCTTGCGTGTGGCGAAAGAACCCCCGCCTTCCTTTAGTAACACTCGGCCTCCACCTCGCCGACCAGTCAATCCCCGTAAATGTTATGCTTGTGGGTCGCCTGACCATCTGCGGAATAAGTGTCCTCTGATCAAGTCAAGTGGGACAAGGAATGGAGTAGGGTCATCACAAGGCTGTTTTAAGTGTGGGGCCTTCTCACATATCGCCAAGAATTGCCCAAACTCAAATAGCACCCCCTCCTGCTCAACTTCTGGTGCAAATTCCAGCTATTCCAATAATAAAAAGTGACTAGTGGCGTCGGCTGAGCCGACTAATCCATCTTCCCGAGACTTAGCCCCTAGTAAACAGGTTGTAAATGCAGAGAACGACCAGCCTTCAAATTCATCTTTTGAATGCCCTAAAGAGTGTCTTAGGATTGCGGCGGATACCCCCGCACCTGTTCCTTTTCTTAAGATTGAGTTAAATAACGAGCCTATAACAGCTCTCTTAGATTCAGGCAGTGTTTGTTCCATTATTTCGGCTGATTGGTATTCTAAATTGAAATCTGTTTGTAAACTCCCTGACTATGTCTCTTCTCCTGTTCAATATGTTTCGGCTAATTCATCTCCATTAGAAATTCTAGGTTCCATACATGTCAAAATTCGGGTTTTTAAGTTTACATGGAAGATCAAATTGTTTGTGGCCAAGCGTTTGTCTTGCCCCATTATATTGGGAGCGGACTTCATTTCTCACACTGGTCTTGTGCTCGATCTCCAGTGTAGGTCGTGCATATTCAAATTTGCGTCCAATTGTAGAATTCCCTTGTTAAAGTGTAATTCTGTATCATGTTCATCTATTTCGCCTACCCAGGATGAGATGTTGTTAGACCTTAGACATCTACCTGAGGAGCAGGCTGATAGTATTCGGAAACTGTGTCAGTCGTTTCCCGAGGTGTTCTCTGATACTCTTGGTGTTACTGACCTTATTGAATACAAAATTGAGGTCACGGATTCAATTCCTGTCCGTTTTCCACCGTATAGGCTATCTCCACCTAAAATGAAGGCTCTGAAAGAAATCATCGATCAGATGTTGAAGGATGGTATTATTAGGCCCTCTAAGTCAGCGTATTCTTCGCCTATTTTTCTAGTCCCGAAACCCCAAGGAGGCTTCAGGCCTGTCATTGATTACAGGGCTCTCAATCGGAAGGTGGTGTTGCAATCTGTGCCCCTTCCCGACCTTCATTCTTGCTTTTCATGGTTTCGTAAGGCCAAGTTCTTCACCATCTTGGACTTGAATCAGGCCTATAATCAAATTCCCCTTGCCGAAGAGTCTAAACATCTTACAGCGTTTGCCACGGACTGGAATTTATATGAATACAACCGCGTGCCTTTCGGGCTCCCCACGGGGGCAGCTGTGCTCACTAGGCTACTAGATAGGGTCTTTTCCGACATCAAATTTGAGTACTTATATCACTACTTGGATGATGTCGTCGTATTTTCCGAAACCTTTGAAGAACATCTAGATCATTTGCGAGAAGTTCTCAATCGCCTTCGTAAGGCTGGGTTAACTGTTAAGTTGTCCAAGGTTGCCTTTGCTAAGCCCTCTATGTCATTCCTAGGGCATATTGTGTCACCTGATGGTGTAGCAGTCGATCATTCTAGAACACAGGCCATCCGTGATTTTAAACCTCCTAAGGACATCAAAGGTATCGCTAGATTCATTGGTATGGTGAATTTCTTCAGGAAGTTTATTCCTAACTTCGCTAATAGAGCGGCGCCCTTAAACCTTCTTCGTAGGAAAGGCATCAAATTCGAGTGGGGACCTTCTCAACAAGCCGCTTTCGAAGATCTTAAATTAGCTCTCTGTAATGCCCCTGTACTTGCTATGCCTGATTTCTCGAAGAAATTCATCGTCCAAACGGACGCGTCGTCGTCAGCTGTAGCTGCAGTCCTTCTTCAAGAGACTGAACTAGGGAGGCGTCCCATCGCCTATGCATCTAGGACTCTATCGGTTCAAGAAGCCAAGTATTCCATCTATGAGCTCGAAGGGTTGGCAGTCTTATTCGCCTTAGAAAAGTTCCGTCTCTATCTGGAACATGTCAAATTCGACCTGGAGACAGATAATCAAGCCTTAAGCTGGGTCTTAGGTAGGCCGCGTCGTACTGGTCGTATAGCCCGTTGGGCCATCCGTATTTCTGCCTTCCAATTTGATGTACGACATATCAGAGGTACCGAAAATGTTGTTGCTGATGGACTCAGCCGTATGTTTCATAACGACGTCGAGACCCACGAACCGGTCGATAGTTCATCACCTTCCGAGTCCATACTATCTGGTGTTAATGCCATCTTAACAGGTGCTCCCATGCTTTTTAGGGATATTGAGAAATACCAACGTGAAGATCCGACGCTGGCTCCTATAATGGAAACCCTTTCTTCTGGGGAACATGTTGTCCCTTATGTTCTGAGGAATGGTGTTCTATGTTGCCCTTCGAGGCATGATAAGTTGATGAAAGTTGTTGTTCCAGCGGTTCTTGTACCTATGATCTTCAAATACTATCATGAGACCCCATTGGGGGGGCATCTTGGAATCTTTAAAACTCGTGAAAAGATTCGTGAAATGTTCATATGGAAAGGTATGGACGGTGAAATTCGAGAACTTGTAAAAGCTTGTAAATCTTGTTTGATCAGTAAACCCACCATGTCCACTAAAGTAGGCCTTTTGTCTTCTCATCAAGCGTCGCGCCCCATGGAACGCCTGTATATCGATTATGTGGGACCCTTCCCCCAGTCAAAGGGTAATGCCAACAAGTTCATCTTTGTGTGTGTAGATGGTTTTACAAGATTTTCCTGGTTATTTCCGACTAAGCTGGCTACCGCTCAGTCCACCATTACTTGCCTAAATTCTATTTTTGCTTCTTTTGGTCCGTGCCAATACATTGTATCTGATAATGCTAAAGCTTTTACATCAAATCTGTTTCGTAAATTCTGTTTTGACTTGTCCATCTCTCATGTAACTACATCTGCTTATTACCCTCAACCATCTCTGGCTGAACGGGTTAACCGCAATCTCAGGTCCGCACTTATTGCCTATCATCATGAAGATCATTCTAGGTGGGACACGTCCCTGCATTGGTTAGCTTTTGCTTTGAATTCGGCGGTTCATGAATCTCACAAGTTTACTCCAGCTTCTTTGATGTTTAAGTTCGTTCCCAACACGCCGCTCTCTAACCTCTGGTCTCTGAATGACATTCTGCCCGAGACAATAGATCCGGACAACATTAAAGATCTTTGGAAGAAGGCTAAAGCTAATCTTAAAGTGTCTCATGAAAAGGTTAGGGAAAGGTATGATCGTGGACGGAGACCCACCACTTTGAAGGTAGGTGACCAGGTTATGGTCAAAAATTTTGTTCCCGCGGGCAAGCTTGCCCCCAGATTTCATGGGCCTTGTATCATTCTCGATTTTCTTACGCCGGTTACCTTATTGCTAAGTAATCCAGCCACCGAGAGGATATTTAGAGTTCACCTGTCCCAGGTGAAACCGGTGTAATTTCTGTGTTAACTTGCTCCATATTATTTTGAAAGGATATGAAGGTTATATTTTTTTTGAGTTTCACTTTTAAGGCATTCTGCCCCTTCTGTAATATTTTGGTTTTAGATGTAAGCCTTATGTAAAACCTGCCCCGACCCGTTAAACTGCCATCCTGTTCTTGCCACGGCCATTACCACGCTCCCGTCTCCTGCTCCACTCTACACAGTGGCTTAATGAATACCATGAATATCTGCACGCCGCTGGCCCCTCACTCTCTCTACAAGCCTGTACCCTCAAAGAAAATAATTGTCCAACACAATTCTGCCGCCTAGCTTTAATGTTTCAGCGCCCCCGCAGCCGCGCAGCGCCGCGCAGCGACTGGGGAGGGGGATGGGCCCCCTCCTCTCCAGCGAGGACGACATGTGCACGGCGAGCCGGAGCTCACCTCCCGGCCAAGGCTGATGTGCGGCGCACGACCTGCTACATGCCCGCAGCCTGTATCTGTTCACCGCGGGCGCGGCGTACTTCAACACCTCTGCTCCCCTCATAGTGCGGGCGAGCGGTATCTCAGGGTACTTGAGGGGTCCGAGCGGCCTCCGTTGGACGCAAGCTGCAACGGCCGGTCTGGCCATCCGACTCAATCTACATCAACTACATGGACAGTCACCATAAGCAATAATCACATTTGGGAATTTAACAACAATATTTGGTGGACATTGCAAAAACTTTTCTTCACCTTTTAAGCATTAAAGGTTTATCTTCAGAAATTCAACTTCTACAAACATAAAAACTTTACTGCACCGGCAACAACAAATTTTGAAATTGCAACCAACCAAATTACTAAAATCTTATAAATGCTTCCGCAATTAATCTTAATATCAACATCAAAACTTGGACCTTATTTTGGAAACAAAGCTTATGTTCTTCTGTGTTACCCCTTGGAGGAACTTTTGGGGGGGGAGGTCTGTACCGGGCGGTACACCTCTACTCTGTTTATTTAAAAGTTGCGCCAGTTGAAACTCCTCTTCTGGAGGAAGGTTGAACTTTATCTATTCTATTAATTCTCTACTTTCTCAGAAGATGTCACCACGTGGAAAATTTTGAGTTTTTGAACTGTGTCACTTTTGATGTGTTTTTGTTTCGCTTGAAGTAAGAAGTGTGAGCTTTCTCTTCTAGAGGACACTACTGAAGAATTACAATAGTGCAACCTAGTGCGAAATCAAAGAACTATTTTGTTGGAGAAATTTTTATTTCAAAAGTTTGTTCTTTGTTAAATTTCTTTCTGTCATGGTTTAAGTTGGCTGTATACCCCTCTTTTTCCCCTTATTTTGGATCTAGCCAATCCCGAATTTCTTTAATTAATTTTCCACCAATAATGTGTTTCTTTTTCCTCTATGTAGGGGTTTCTTTTCCCGAACCAATAAAGATTTTGTGGGAGGGTGTTTTATTTCCCCTAACGCCTAGAATCTTCCGCGAGAGGATATAAACTGCTGATTTTGGGGTCTCCGGGCCACTTCTGTTCCATCTTTCAGTGTATTAAGTACATTGCAGGAGGCGGGAAGCGCCTCTTTCCTCGGCAGCGATCTACTACCAGGTAATGGCCTATTAATATCTTCTTTTCTTGCTAGGTCGGCAGTTTAACTCTTGCGGCGGGTTCGAAGCGTTTTCCATCATGTAACCTTTTCCTAAAATGTAACTACTCTTTTCTTCTTTTCTTGTAAAGTTACATATTGGGATAGAGAGTGCTAACCCTCTCGAGCTCCCACTCACATTTGTTTTGAGGTGAACTTATTTTCTCAAACTTTTCTTCGTTTATGTAATGTAAAGTGTTCTTCTCTAAGTCACCTCTGTAGTATGGGATTAGCCCTTGCGTTAGTGGCCCAGAGCCAGATTAGGTTTTAAAAGCAAAGTGTATTAGGAGTGCAAGTTCGCCTCCTCTCAAGTTGTATTTTAGAGGTCATGTATTAATCTTTTCTCACCTAATAGACCTCAGTAGGTTGGGTATTTTACCCCTGTGTATATGTCCTTTGAGGACGACTTGAAAGTTGAGTTTGGTGTGGCCTGGGAGAGGCTTAACTTTAAGAGCGAGTGGCTCTTTTCTAAAACTGAGAGTTGTATGCCTCGAGGAGGCTTTGCTGTGTAATTTGGAGCAAGGGCTCCAGGGTTTGAGTGGGGTCTTCTGCCCCTTTTGTTGAAATTGGTATATCGTAAAGTTGAGCTAGTTGCTCAAGAATTGTATTTTCAGGGCTCGAAGCCCAAATTCTTTAATCCCTGTAATTGTACATTTCAAGTTGTATTTCGGCTACTAAGTACCTGTTCTATTTGTTGTTACCTAATTTTGAAAAGAAAATATAACCTTGTTAAATTTTAAAATTTAATTTCTCTTTAGTAGCTTGAGACCTATTCACCACCCAGCACCTTCTTTCATGCTTAACTACCACAAAAACTCGGTAACAATTATTATTATTATTATTATTATTATTATTATTATTATTACGTGATTTCTGTTGGGCAGAGAGGGAAAGGAGCGTGATGGGTAAATGGCTTGACAAAGAATGAACAGAAGGTTACATTTTGAAAAATGTATTTACCAAAGATATCTTTTCTTTTCTTTGCTGAAGGAATTTCTTTTTAAGAAAACTACAACAATGATTGAGATTTAACAACAGATAACAAACGGGCATGCATAGAAGCTTAGTTAAATTACAACCAGGAGAGAAAGGAATCCCACTTCATACCAGACTTTCAGTCGAAGTCAGACCAATAGGCATTAATTGGTGAGGCACGGGCCTTTTAATAAAGTCCCCAGTAGAGGGAATCTAGAACCTTTACTTTGCTCAAAAGGAAAAAAAGCCGAAGATTCTGTCACAAAATTACCAAGCAGAGAATCGAACCCTCAAAACGAGAACAGTTACATATGCTCTCTAACCCTGTACAGCAATTTACCATGTACAGTTACAATGGCCTCTTAGGCCTCGAATTCATTTAAATGAATTTGCATTAATGAATTCTTGTCGGAATCTCTCTAGTTACATTTAGCACAACACCACCTTCTGCACATAAAAGCATTTACACTCGCTATCCTTATTTCACAGAGGAGCGTCACCAAATAACGGATCGCAAGATCCCTAATACGGAAGACGAAGCTCATAATACACGGCCGAGAAATGCATAACAAAGGTTAATAGAAAGGCCGAGAATAAAATGAAATGGAGGCAGAATCCACTCAAGCACTCCCAGTACAAGATTCGCAATAAAACCTCATACGGCTTAAGGCCTAGTAAGCCATGCTACATGATGACTAATATAGGTAAGGTTTAATCCGAAGAAGTAGAAACATTCGAAATTAGAAAACGTTGGCACCAGAAAACACTGTGAATAAGGGAAACGAGGGTACACACTCGTGCATCCTTATATTTTACATAGTCCCCGACGGGTTTTACATTAGGTCCGTAGGCTGCCAAGAAAACCTGCATTTAAAGTCCTAACAGAAGGAATAGAATTCCTACATTAAAATTTGATGAAATACAGATCGATCTAACAGTTACGTGCTAAGAAGAACAGTGAAATCTCAGATAAAGTTCAAATAATTAGGTGATGGTTTTGCTTTACCTTATGCTGCCATCTCTACGTCTTAGCCTCATCAACTGGCTTCCATAGAGAGATCTCCTCAATTAACGTAGCACTCAAAGTCCCGACGAAAACTGACACTTTAAAGCTCAAACTAACAGCTATATATAGCGGGCTGGGAGACTGTTTCAGAAAATTACGTAAGTAAACTGTCTGATGGGTGGAAAATGACATCATAAGGCACTATCTGATTGGTTGATAAATACATATTACACTGTAGTTGCAACTCAAAAACAGCTGATGGTGAGCAGGTTATCAAACCCTAAAACATGAGCATTTCCCGACCAAGTTAATTACAGTTCAGTATACTAGGTGGCACTTAGAAACAACACTGATGACATCTTCTGAAGATACATAAAATTTAGTTGACATGGTAAAGTTGAAGCAGTCTTCGTCAGATTACGTTACTGACAGTTAATGAAGCGGGAATTCAAACTCAAAGGGACGACTTACTACTGGCATAACAATAATTATGATAATAATAATAATAATAATAATAATAATAATAATAATAATAATAATAATAAAGAGCCATGAAGGGCTTTGGCTTACCAAGCGACCGCTGCTCAGCCCCGAAAACCTGCAGATTACGAGTTGTCTTGTGGTCGGCACAACGAATCCTTTCGACCAATGTCCTTGGCTTCCTAAACCGGGTCCGCTATCTCAGCACTATTACACGCTACTACCACAACATAATATAGATTTCAGAACGGTGAACACAGTATTAACACGACAATATAACAAAAACACAACATATAGATTATTACATTTCGACTTATTATTATTATTATTATTATTATTATTATTATTATTATTATTATTATTATTATTATTATTATTGAATATCCAAAGCAGTTTGGAACCCTATTTTACATAGTATACTAGGGTTGTAGTTAAAATACATTTTCAGTTTTACAATGAAAAAGAATTCATGTATCTAATCGACGGAAAATGAAGTGGATGAAGTTATTAAAATATTTGCAACAGCACGGCTTCTTAAACAAATGATACAGGGATTTTGATAATGCAATGTTGCAATAATTCAAATGAGAGTTCAAGTCATGCCTTCTTCTTTCAAATGCAGCACATTCAAACAGTAGGTGATCCACCGTTTGTGAGGATCCGCAAACACACACGTAGCCATCAGGACGATTGATTCTGAATCGATGAAAATTGTAACCCAATTTGCCAAAATTGAGTAATTTCAAAGCTTGTCACCAACAGGGTACTTTGTAGGCGGTTGAAAAACTCAGGGAAGAATATTTCTCTGGTGCTTTGGCCTCTAGTGGAAGAAGTCCAAATGTTGTTCCATTGATGGATTACGAGCTTCTTTATGCTTCTTTATGATTTTTTTTTTGCGTAGTTAGGTGACGTTTTGTCATAAGAAATTCCCAAATTAGATGTTGCCGCTGCTTTCGCCAGTAGATCAGCTTTCTCGTTTCCAGATATTCCACAATGACCGTGAATCCAGTCAAAACAGATGTGCGGACTTTGTTGAGCTGTGGTTCTAATAGCTACAGCTATTGGATTCAGATTATATTTATTATTTATCTCATTCAGCGCATTCATTTTTCTAGATGTGGAAGAAATGACGCCTTCTTTAAAAATTGTATAGTTCACTAACTGCATGAATTAACAGATAACAGCAGAGGAATTACCACACGGTGCGTTATTAATCGTGAATAGCTTTCTATACACTAACAAGATTTACAGAGGTCTACTGGATCTCGAGCTTGCACTACCACCCTGTAGAAAAGACAGTATAATTGTAGGGCATAGGCCTCCTTTTCATGATAATACAAATATTTTCAAAGAACCGTAACGCAGACTGGATGGGACTTGTGACTTGTAACATAACCTCCATTACTGTATAAAAATACCCCTAGTCAAGTAACAGAATCCTACTTATTTTACAAAATACACAAAGGTTTTCCTAAAATGGAACGCAGTTCAAAATGTTCTTGTCAATTATTTCGATCATTCCCATTGTTTACAGCTGAAAATTGCAATTTTGAAAAAAAAAAAAAAAAAAAAAAAGGCAGGAATGTAATATTAGAAACATAGTGTCACACGAAGGCTTGTCACTTGTTACAGGTAGGGCCGGGAGGTGGGAAGTGATTGTCACCCGTCCAGAATTCAGTCCAGCACGCTTTTTCCATTCGCTAACAATGTTCAACGTTAGAAATTGAAATGTATTTTGGGAACAACAGGCAACCAGATGCACGCCCCACTAAATTCTTCTCACTCTTTTTGTGTTTAAAGTTTGCTGTATTACAACCCAGCCGTGCGGCAGGTACGGTCGTACGTAATAAAATATTGAAATTACTGAATTATACTTCACAGTACTGATAACACCACTAATCTTCACCAGTACTATTGTAGTTACAACTAGAAATATACAACATAAACACTATTATAAAGGTATCTCAAAGAGTAAAAGAAATAAACATGTCTGTAAGGAATCCCATCATACTGTACAGGCGGGAAGGGACCTTAAAATAATACAGTTTACTAAAATTCCTCTGTTATCTGCTAAATAATAATAATAATAATAATAATAATAATAATAATAGTAATAATAATAATAATACCGAGCTCGATAGCTGCAGTCGCTTAAGTGCGGCCAGTATCCAGTATTCAGGAGATAGTGGGTTCGAACCCCACTGTTGGCAGCCCTGAAGATGGTTTTCCGTGGTTTCCCATTTTCACACCAGGCAAATGCTGGGGCTGTACCTTAATTAAGGCCACGGCCGCTTCCTTCCCAGTCCTAGCACCTTCTTGTCCCATCGTCGTAAGACCTATCAGTGTCGGTGCGACGTAAAGCCAATAGCAAAATAATAATAATAATAATAAAAATAATAATAATAATAATAATAATATTTTTTTGCTATGGGCTTTACGTCGCACCGACACAGATAGGTCTTATGGCGACGATGGGATAGGAAAGGCCTAGGAGTTGGAAGGAAGCGGCCGTGGCCTTAATTAAGGTACAGCCCCAGCATTTGCCTGGTATGAAAATGGGAAAACACGGAAAACCATCTTCAGGGCTGCCGATAGTGGGATTCGAACCTACTGTCTCCCGGATGCAAGCTCACAGCCGCGCGCCTCTACGCGCACGGACAACTCGCCCGGTAATAATAATAATAATAATAATAATAATAATAATACCGGGAGGTACACCTCAACCCCGGACATTTAAAAGAAGCGCCTTAAGGAACGCTATTTATCAGACGAATCTTGAAACAGCTAATGCATAACGTTGGGACATTGTCCAGAAGATGTCAGTAGGCCTACTGAATAACTGGTAGGTAGGTAAGGGTTATTCTGCCCGAAGGCAGCTCCGAACCTCCGCAGAGGTGTTCCTGAGCCGGAGTTTACGTGCGGTAGGGTGGCCAGTTCCTTTCCGCTCCTCCATTCCCTTACCCCTCACCAACAGCGCGTGGCAACCCATCCAACTTCTGACCACGCCCAATGTTGCTTAACTTCGGAGATCTCACGGGATCCGGTGTTTCAACACGGCTACGGCCGTTGGTACTGAATAACTGAGTAGTATGTTATTTTCAAGTTTCCTAAACTGACTGAATTTCTTTTTCTTTGTTACAACTAGATGGTGTACATCAAGAAGTTTGAACTTTTCTCCGTAGATGTCTCTACTATAAAAACTGGTGAAAGGTGGAATAATTAATGATTTGAAGACGTTTTGTGATTATAAGTTTACGCAACTAAATTAACTCTTATTTATTTTGGTACTTCAAGGTTTGCAACACTTCCTTCTCATCCCGCCAGCTTTTCAATATGGCCAATTACAAATTTTCTGTATTTATTTTTCAGCCAATCAGAGGATTCTTGTAGCTTTTTATTCTGCCAATAAAATGAGAGGGTGTGTCCGGACTTAGTACAGAGCCTTCTCGAACCCTCCTCTCGGGTATATAAGCTGCGGCTTTTCCAAGATACCTTGTCTTATTGATCGTCGAAATTCTGAGCGTGTGTGTTAAGACAGGAGGCGAGGTGCCTCATTCTTCGGCAGGCAGAACATCAGCCCAGGTAATGGCCACTGTAGCTATCTCCGCAAACTTACCCGAGGGGAAGTTTCTAATTCTAACTATGTAACCACCTGTTTTATAAAATGTAAATCTTATTTCAGCTAATGTAAGATTTCATAAAAAGACTTAAACTGTAAATCGGGGATAGTGAGTGCGTTACCCTCTCGAGTTCCCCTTCAATTTATCTTGAAGTGACTACGATTTTGTAACCGCTTTTCTCCTGTAAATTACCAAGCAACGTATTCTTCTAGTTACCTCAGTGGTGTGGGATTAGCCTCTGCATCATCGGGCCACAAGCCCAAGTAGGGTTTTAAAACTTGGTCTTCAAGAAGTGCAAGTGTACGCCTCCATACATTTTGAGTTTGGGCCAGTGATATTAACCTGTTCTTTCTTTTCACGAAAGTCCAGTAGCAGGGGTACTAGATACCCCTGTGTAAAGGTATTGTAAATTGTAGGTTGTGCCCAGAGCGGCCAGAGATTGTAAGGTTTTATGTAAAGTTACCTTGAGTAGGCTGTAAGAAATTGGGAGCGCAGTTTCCTTTGTTGAATTTGTGGAGCATGTATGCTCTTTTCTGAGATTTGTGTAAATTTTGAGTGGTGCCTTTGGGAGGCCGTAAATTGTTACTGTTGGAGCCAACTGCTCGTGAACACTGTGTACTGGGAGATATCTCTCCTTACCTAACTAAGCGCAACATTTGCGAATTGTAAATTTGGAGCCTGGAACTCAAAAGTGGTAAATTCCCTATTTTGGGGTTTTCTATTCTTGTATCAAAATTGCTTTGTATCTGACCTATTTTGTTCTTCACCTAGGGAAAGAATGTTGTTATGTTTGAGATCTGAAAAGAAATATAACCTTATTTTAAGTTTTAAATTAATCTTTGATATTGTAGATAGACCCATTCCCACCAGCACCTTCTTTCACCTCTGCGTTCCACAGATGATAATAATAATAATAATAATAATAATAATAATAATAATAATAATAATACATGGCGTAAGGTAAACCACACACAATACTTTGTTTTTTCTGCTAATGATGTTTTGTTTCCAGTAAGATGGCATTCGAAAACTAAGTGCCGGTAATTTAATCTTAGGGGGATTTAAATCCTTTGTGAAAGTTTCTTATAATAGATTATCCGAATATTTTAAAATACAGTAGAAACTCGTTAATCCAAACTAACTGGGACGATAAGTTGACCGGTTTAACCGAAATAATCCACAAGATCAGTATAAACTACTTTAAAACTCCGTTTCGATCAGGGCCCAAAATCTCACGCGTGCAAACAGAGGCGTAGAGTTTCTGTGCACCGCCCATCAGTCCGACTCGGCTAACCTTGGCTTAACTCTGCTCGGATGATGGAGCGTTGCCGAGTAAGTGAGGGATGGGGAGACAGGTGAAGCGAGCGAAACGGGCGTAGGGAAAAGCGAGAGAGGGTATTGTTCAAAATTGAGGAGTGGGGGGGTCTGTACTCTGATCAACCACGCGATGTCGTGTTTTGCACCTTGCACCACGCAATTCACCGGTGCCTGCACCCTGTTTTACAGCAATAAAACACGGCTATTGAGGTACATGTAAGGGGAATAGGCCTAAAAACAGTTATTCATTATGTTATGTCGTCTTGGTAATCTCAAAAGCCAGCCTGATCACGTTGGAAATGCATGCATAACTTTACCAGTATTTCCGCACCAGTTCGAATGTCAATTTCACCGAATGCCAGTCTGTTAAAACGCAGTTGTGTAGATCACTTGTAAACGAGCATCATTTCGGCGTTTGCTCTATAAACTTTCTCGTTAATTTCACATCATTATTTTAGCGCAAATATAAACAGTGCGCTTTCGTTCTTAATATCATAGGCAGTCTGGTTTGTAATTCTGTACTCACCACATTGGGCATGGACTCTTCAAATTTTTCTCTTATTGCTAATTTTTCCTGAATAGAAAGACCCTTGTGTTTGCGGTTCTGTTCAGAAAAGGGCTTACTGAATGACATAAGGATAACACGTTAAAATTACGTTTAAGGGAACAGCTTAATGACTGACTGCAGCGTGTAGCCTATCCACGCAAACATTAGTGTGGGGATGGAGGCACATCCTTGTTTGACCTTTCTCCATCTTACACCCCTAAATTTAAGGGATATAAATAAATAAATAAATAAATAAATAAATAATAGCCACAAAAATGGGCAAACGATATTAATCACCACGGAGCTAGTAATGTATGCGATTGTTGACTTCCAACGACTTCCAAAATTATGCATTCTCCGTTTCTAAGGGATTCCTTATTTTTTGTCTTTTTTTTTCTTGTGCGCGGATTATGCGAAGTCCGACTTATCGGAGTACAGATTGAAGAAGTTTTACTGTAATCGTATTTATAGGTGCCTCTCTCTCTCTCTTTCAGTTTAGGGACGTGATCGGCTCAGCTCTGGCTTCCAACGCGAAAGGTAGATATTCAAATCCCGATCAATCCTGGGTTGTGATTTTCATTTCAAATATCACGTGGCGTCGGGAAGGGCATCCGGCCTCAAACCGCAATTCAAAACCAAAATGAGCCTTGGTGGTTTCAGCGACTCTAGAAATACCTGGGATAAGTTAAAGAATGTTTGTCATCTCTTTCACTTCTAATTTTGTCAGTGATCCCGTCAATGTGAGAAACCTACAGATTCTATTCCGTAGAATTTTAACAATGCCAATTCTTAGCTTTTGTGTAAGAGGAGAAACCAAAAAAATCTATCATGGTAGCTTACTTCCCTGATGGCCAAGTCTCGACTCTCAGTTCTGTCATGAATGGAACTGATTCGAGGTTCTGACACGAGATGACCTCGATCTCGGTAAACGTATCTGAGGAGAAAAGTGGGTTAATATCCAACTACTTGCGGCCATCGTAGAATTAGTTTCTTTCTTAAATCCAAGCGAATGCCATAATGTTTCTAATATTCAGAGTACGGCCATCAGCGTCCCAAACGTGACGCTAATTAATTAATATGTACACACCAGTCCGGACTCCAAATCAATGCAGGTAACCAGATTGTCCTAGCTCCTATTGAATACGTGAGGCTATTGACAGTCGTGTTCTAAACTACTTGCATTACGGAACAGCTACAATGGTCTAGCACAGTGGTTTTCAACCTGGGGTACGCGTACCCCAAGGAGAACACGATGCCTTCTTAGAGGGTACGTATAATTTAAGGGGGCCATGACTGAAATATGAACTTCTACAATTTACGACTTACCTTAACCAAATTTAAAACATATTTACGTATTAATACGATATACCCCACACAATATATAGAGTATATTAATTAATTGGTTTCAAAGATTTTAATTTTTATATGTTGAATTTAAAATGCTCCATGCGGCACAGTTTTCATTTTTATGGATTATAATTTGGAAGACTTGTCCAAAATACTCATTATATATATAAAATAAAAATTCCGGGTTTGGAGTCAGGTATAAACGATTGGAGAGATTTTTCATTTTGTCATTATTCATTAAATATGCAAAAAAATTAGTTTAGTGCTATTTTAGGAGGAAAAAAGGTTCAGCTGATAATAAAGTGTGGAGCTGCTTTTAATTCCTGAACATACAGAAACATTTTCTGAAAATTTCACGTGAATCAGATAAGAACGCCGAGGTAAAGAGGGTCTGGTTACCAACCTCGAATTCTCACGTCACCGGCATTATTGAGATTCTAGGGTGTAGAATCTGTAGGTTTCTCACATTGAAGAGATCACCGACTCCGACCACACGTGCGTTCTGTGAAGATTGAAGATGTCAGTCCTCGTAAACAATGCTTCGTTTGTGAACGATATATGATTCGTGAAATCTTCGGCTTGACGATGGGCCCATTCACAGAAGGTGGTCCACCGGGCGAGTTGGCCGTGCGCGTAGAGGCGCGCGGCTGTGAGCTTGCATCCGGGAGATAGTAGGTTAGAATCCCACTATCGGCAGCCCTGAAGATGGTTTTCCGTGGTTTCCCATTTTCACACCAGGCAAATGCTGGGGCTGTACCTTAATTAAGGCCACGGCCGCTTCCTTCCAACTCCTAGGCCTTTCCTATCCCATCGTCGCCATAAGACCTATCTGTGTCGGTGCGACGTAAAGCCCCTAGCAAAACTGCACGGAGATCACATCTGGGTCCATCAGCTTCACGTATGTGTGTGATATTTCCGGTGTGTATCTTGCCTACAATTTCTGGAAGGCACTCCACCACCACCACCACCACCACTACTACTACTACTAGAGGATGTTCCATTCCATATCCGACTGCACATGTAACTCCAGCAACACGACGGAGCATCCCTGCACATTATGGATTGGGCGTTTGTGTCCTATCGACTGGTCGGTAAGAAGCCTCGATCTCAGTTCTTCAGAAAACTTGCTTTGAGGGTACAATAAATATAAGGTGTGTCCCAGAGAAGTGGAAAACTTACAAGAGCTCCGGGAGTTTGTCTTGTAAGCTGCTCAGGATATCAGACAAAACCACAAGGTACTGACGCTGGTTCAAGGTATTTTTTTCGAAGGTGCCGAACATTTATTACCGCCAATAGAGGATATTCTGAACACCTGTTGTGACAATATGCATCGTTTTCGACGACCAATCTGGTCGAGAGTATCACTCTCTAAAATGTATAAGTTTTATAAACACTTTTACCAAGAAAGAAACTGTGCGGTTTAGAGCATGTAGCTATCAGCTTGCATTCGGGGGATAGTGGGTTCAAACCCCACTGTTGGCAGCCCTACAGATAGTTTTCCGTGATTTCGCATTTTCACACTAGGAAAATACTGGCGCTGTATCTTAACTAAGGTGACGGTCGCTTCTTTCTAACTTCTATCCGTTTCCTATCCCATTGTCACTTTATGACCTATGTGTGCTTGTCCGACGTAAAGCAAAAGTCTCTTACGCATTAGACATGTCATTTGTACCGAGCAAATGGAAAATGTTACCAAATCCCCTACGGGAAAAAACTGAGTTAGTAATGAATCTTAAGGAAGCATATTTTCTAACTCGTCTAGATATCAAGAGATCTGGTTTCAGTCCTGTATACACGGCGTAGTTTCTGTTCATAATAGGTCATTTCTCTTTTCCCAAAATGAATTTTCTAATAATAACAGGCATATTGGCTGTTTCATTTGAAAATGTAGATAACTAACTCATGACAGCCTGCATGGGAAATACATGATCGAATGTGTTCAGTCGTCACACAGTCAGTCACACCCTACAGACCCCGCCGATAAGACATTGCCGCTTAGTTGCCATTATATTCAGGTCATTATTTCACAGAACATCTCATTAGTAACTGTAAGTTTAATTGTAGCCTCTGGCTGTGCCACTCTCTGAATTAAGTAGAAGTCCTTGTTGTTGGTTATGAATTTCCGATTGCGTCTTCCGGACCGGAAGGGGATGCTCTCACTCAACGAGAAACTTTGTCCTATCAATTATCGGCTGGAGGGAGGCCATCTCCTTAAGGAGCGGCCAGTGAAATAAATTGGCAACTGTTGGAACTTAAGCGGAGGATGATAATATTGGACTACCAACAGGGTAGACATTCTGGAACAGTTTCAGGAGGTGAATAGAGCAATTGGATAGAGTAAATCGGATTGAGTGTAAATAGGACCTCGCCACTTCAATACAATTAAGTGTTGGTTAAGAAATCCCAACAAATAATCCCTGGATTTAACTGGGATGCCGGAAAATTCTAAGCAGCTGCCATTGTTTCAGCACAGTTAAATATTGTAATCACATACTGAGAGTAGGGTGACAAATTTTTGCTTGTCGCAGGTTACTCCTTTATTTTCATCCCCCTAACCTGCGGTGCGCTTTAAGTACCTGCTTGTAATAATTTCCTCCTAAAAGTCCAGATAGTATGTGGTTAGGTGTTAAAAGGTTCAATGCCAGAAAATCGGTTTTAGAGCTATGAGCATTTGCACTTCTGATTATAATTTTCCAGCTATTTTTTCTCAACAAGTAACTTGAAATAATTTCGCACTTTATTTGTGGAAATCAAATTATTAAATACGAAATATTTCTGTCGTATTCCTTAGAAATTACAAGGTCGCGAATCTTTGTCATTAATCTAACATCATTGGGAACGTTAACTTTTCGTTTAATTCTTGTGAGAGACATTGGCCCTTTTAATAGGCCAGGATAAAACGCGTCTCTATCTGTTACTACAACAATCTAGAAAAAAAAGCGACATTGGGCCTTTTAGAACCAAGCCAAAGGAATAGAATTTTAAGTAATGTTTCGAGCTGTCCTGAATTCTACGACTTCCTTCTTGGACAGAGTCAATGGTTGAAAATATCACCTTCAAGTCTGAAATATTAATATTTAGTTCACTAATTGTCGAAAAATAACAATTCTGTATAAGAGTTTTTGCAGTATCGTTGAATGAAAGTTATGAACAAGAAGAATAAATCATTTACGTGTGAATTTACACTCCTCCACAAAAAGATTAAGTTACCTGTAATAAATATTATTAGGGTTCGGAAGTTTATGACATGTAAGGAAATATACCATAAAACTACGTAAATATGACTTAAAAGAAACGTGAAGTATGAGTTAAGCATTTTAGAGATAGACAGAAAGTATTACCAATATTAAACGTGTCAACATTTGATTAGGGATAATACAGCAGACACATTTCATAATACAAACTATCAGAGTTAGAGTAGGTACGTTAAAATTTATATCTGTCGGCGTACGTTCGTACAGCAGCTATATTTTTTTTTTTATGTTTTGCCATCATATCTTCTAAACCTGCTTCCTATCTGTTTAAAAAAACAAAAACAAATTTACTACTGTAATTTAAAATTCCATGTTTGGATCTCGACGCAGATAACATCTTCCTTGTAAGGTAATTCCTGTAAAAATTAAGATATCACTTTAATATTTGGTTGACTCAAGGTATGTACTATTATGAATATCTGTACTAAATGTGATGTGTAGATTTATTAGTTTCATAGATATTAATTATTTTCCAATATTTATATGCAAATTATTCAAATATTCTAAATGTTAAGCGTATCAAAACGATCCAGATAGCACATTTTTAAAGTAATGATCTAGTACCTTATTCTTATATAAATGAAACTGTCCGTCATTTTTAACATTGTATTATTTACTATGAAGATAGGACCTTTTCCCCTGTTGAAGATTAATTTAGTAAAATTATTGAAATTTAAAGGTTTTTTTTAGGCAAACCAGAACTTCAAGCATAACAGTAATGCACACGTTTATGGATAATGTACTAAGGAACATTCATGTAAATTTTCAAAGTAATAGCATCATATCTGTAATTTGTAGGACAATGTATATATCTGAAAATGTGAAACTGAGAAAATAGCATTTTTCTAAAATCATGCATATTTTTTAATATTGTCACTTGACTTCCTCGTTAGAACTGTCCTGCAGCATAAGTCACACCCTCCGTCTTCCGTTTTTCAGCCTCTTTCTTCATGTTTGTGATCTTCGCCTTCCGCAGAGTTGATTTTTTCTTCTCAGATGACGATCGCTGACTTTCATACTTCCTGTGAGCATCAGCCTAAGGACTGATTTTTCTGTCACATGAGGGACTGAAGTTCTTTTGATATCCGACTTCAAGTCTATTGTTGCACTGTACCCCATATTGAACTCTGCCACAGCATTGCATACACCAATTCCAAGCCTCTTTCTTGATACAAAAGATTCCTTTGGACACTTTCTCCACATACTAGAATGTAGACTTTCGTTTTGATTCTGCGTGGCACAACGGAGACATCGGGAAAGTACTTCATCAGAGGGCAGCCTCTGATACACAGGCATAATATTACACAAGAATGGCTCAGAAAGCTTGACCGACATTTTATCATGACTTTGGGGTACCATACCTTATGCTATGCTTTTGTTATAGAAGCACCATTCATCTAACCCTTGGGGGCATTTCTTATGTTGGGGCTTACTGTTGGTGGATATGTAATAGTAGAGTGTGGCAGAGATAGCATTTTTCATGTTTGCAACATTAAGTGTGTTTTGTACAATATCGTTCCTATAATAGCTGGTAAGCTTGGTAATTGTAGCATTAGTAAGACCACCTGAACGGCCACACAACTGCACACCCTTCACTTTCCAAGTTTGTAGCATGTGTCTCAAACCTGTTCCCATTCTCTTAGCAATGTGGTTTACACGCTCCTGCTTCAGTACTGTGTTGGTGTCATATACAACATTTCAAAACAATGTGATAAAAAACGCATAAATGCGTGTGCAGTGTAATGTTCTGTGAAAAGCGAAGAAGAAAGGGCGTTTAAATGACTGCGCAGCAGGCATTTAAATGTCTCGTTGTGCCTTTAAAAATGGCGGAACGTGGAAAATTATATCGCTAATTTATCCGCAATTATCAGGGGAAGAGCATTATGTGAAAATCGAAAAATCGAAATATTTGATAAAATATGCCTAAAACTCAGTCCCAGGATGCCTGAATTTAAACAAAAATATTCAAAATATTACCATGTTTGACCTTCTAACACTAAAATATGGCCAAAGCAATAAATTGGATGAAATATGCATTTATATGCGACATGAAAGTCCCTTAAACGTGGTCATGGACCCGTCATTCAGTTATTTTTCATATTTTGGGTGATATGACCTCATGAAAGAAATGACTTTCCCTTAATATCCGCACTTTACTTACTCTACTGAGGATTATAATGCATATATCCGTTGACAACAAGTTACATCTTGGGATGGACTGTAAATCAGATTAATCATTTCGGGTACTTCCAATTCGGGTTAAGGGAATGTTTCGGACGCGCCAGTTTTTTGATTTGGCAACACTACATGTCAGCATTTTATATGTGGATTTTATACCTGGATCAATTGTGGGAAATGTAATTGATATAATTCGTGCTGGATAAAATACGGTAAATAACTTCTTCGATTTGATTCTTCAAAAATATGGTGCAGAAAATGCGCCTACCTACCGTAAAAGATCACATTACGCATAACATTTGACAGTACTGCTATTGAGCTTTCAATATGTGGATTTTATACCTGAAGCAATTTATGGAATTGTAACTGGTTTGATTCGTAGGAAATAAAGTAACCTCTTGCGTGTGGCTGTTCAAAACTAACATTTAGAAAATGTACCTACCTAATTTAAGGCTCCTCTACTGAGACAACACTGTGAGATGGCTGGAACTTGCACGTCCATTGTGAAAATATCGTTAATTTACATTTTTTCCGCAATGCTATCATACACTGATTTGAGTCTCCTCCTTGATCACTCTTCACGCAACCTATTGAATATGCCTGTTATATAATTACGCAGTTTATCTTCACAGATCAATCCATCTAACCTGCGGAAAATTACCAACGATGTTTGCGGCAATTTGGATGAACAATGGTTTGATACGATGGTGATAGTATGACAAGCATAAAAGGAACGCCTTACCGGGTAATAAAAGTGATAAGACTGGCCTACTTAATGCATACTGAGAAACAAATACACTACTTTTGAAAAGATAGTCGTTTATTTGCCTGTCGGTGAAGAACATATCTCACGCCGAAATGTGTATTTAATAATAATAATAATAATAATAATAATAATAATAATAATAATAATAATAATAATAATAATAATAATAATAATTTCGTATGGCTATTTCTAGCCCAGTGCAGTCCTTATAAGGCAGACCCTCCAATGAGGGTGAGCGGCATTTGCCATGTGTAGGTAACTGCGTGTTATTGTGGTGGAGGATAGTGTTATGTGTGCTGTGTGAGTTGCAGGGATGTTGGAGACAGCACAAACACCCAGTCTCTGGGCCACTCGAATTAACCAATGAAAGTTAAAATCCCCGCCCAGCCGGGAATCGAACCCGGGACCCTCTGAACCGAAGACCAGTACGCTGACCATTCAGCCAACGAGTCGCAAATAAAGAGTTAAATTAACTTTTCAAATCTAACCCCTTTTATGTGATATTGAAGAGACTTTTAGCATTATATTGCACCTAAATAATAAGAAACAAACAAGTAACTCGAAATATCAGACAGTTCCTTGAAACACAAGTCAATAAACAAAATGTATTATCAAAATATCTATACTACCACCACCCACACCACTATACTTATCAGTATAGTTATCAACTATGGCACTGAATTACAGTCACAGTTACCTTTGTCGATATGCATAATCACTGTTTTAGTTTTTACGAACTGTAGGTGTGCTAGAGTGACAAATGTTTTAATTGTATCCTTATCATCCTGTCAGCATTTCCGCTACTTAATTCACACTCGTTGACTACACTCACTTTGCATAACCTAATTGTCGCAATGTACTAAAATATGTGTAATTTTATAAGTATACGGACATCGATAGTGACTCCTTTAAACAGAAAAGAAATCAGTCTCTTTTAAGTAGAACAACGTCCATACTTCATTGGAAGCCTGGCTATGGAGTGTTTCCTCGATTATCACTTGAAGTGCAGTTTGCATGTCGTTTTCAACCTGCTTTCCCCAGAAACTCTCCGGTGCACATACATTCCTATGTCAACACTATTATATCATGTGTTTTGATAGAAGGAATACAGTACGAAGAAATGTTGATATGAGCGCAGTTATTTCTATGCAACCATATCATGTTTTCTAGGAAAATAAAAATATTTTAAATAGTACAGTATCACGCACTCTTATTTACCTGTGTTTATCTGTAATAAATTAACGCTTGCAAATAACGACTACATTAATACAACGAGGAACGTGGAGCAAGAACGTCTAACTTCTTTGCAACATCTAGGAATAGAAATGAATGATCAAGTTATGTCCAGAAGTAGTAATTTTTCCAATGTAATGAAGGTCCAACAGGTATTATGAGACAGAGAAGTTCAGTCATGGACGAAGCTGCCGCACAAGAAAAGGGCACTGGGCTCTTTCAGGAATACACACCAGGGATTAAATGGATAAGAGATCAGCGAGGATTATCCTGTGCAGAATGAAGAGAGACCATCAAGATGACAGAGAATGCCTGCGCCTTTTGCTGCGAGCCAGGGAGGTCCCAGAACAATACCCTCTGTCGACGTTGCCACAGAGATCATGAAAATCTTGCCCATGTCCTGGGTGCCTGTCCTCACTGCGAGGTATTGAGAAATTTCCGCCATCATTCAATTCGACACATGCACGCTATTTGCTTTACGTCGCACCGACACAGATAGATCTTATGGCGAGACACATGAACGGGAACTCGCTGACAGTTTACGTTTTCCCAGCGCACGAATTAGCTTCTGGTCTGGCTATCGATGGGAGTAACAGGCATATTGACGTAATAGCCTTTCAACCAGCTAGCAAGCAAGGACTGACATTAGATCCCACAGTACGCTTCAAGTCGCAAATTGGCCAGGCCAAAGAGGTCAATGCAGAGAAGAAGTCGATTTACCAGCCAACCGTAAACTATTATAAATGCAGATATCATCTAGACAACATCTCTGTGCATGGACTCATGGTCGGAGCTCGAGACACAATCCCTAAATTTCTTGTACAACTGTGGGATTCTCTCGGTCTCAACCGGACACGACTTCACGACATCGCTATCGCCGCAATACGAGTTTCAATAACCATACCCCTAAGTTATCTATATAGCATTTGACGTACCGTACATCATGCCACATTCCAAACTGAGTTCTGAGCCGTTTGATTGTCATTATTTCTATCTGGCACACTAGGAAATTCGCCAATGACATGGAACACATAATATTGTGTAGTCGATATCCAATTGTCCTTGTGGCAGCCTCCCCATGGAGGAAGTTGTATTAATAATAATTAATAACATTTATTTTATTTTTTATTTATAATTGGTTCTTGGACACAATTACTGCCAATTGTGACTAAACCGAGTAAGAGAGATTTAGAAAAGTCGATTTGAATCTTGAGATTTACAATTCATTCATATCTTCCCCGGTACTTTTCCTTCCAACATGTTCGTGAGGAATTTGTTATGAAGTAGTTTGTGGCCTTCTCTATAGTGGTGATAAACTACCTTATTTCATCTACTCCCTTCAGGACAATTTCGTTTGATTTTTTTCTCTGCCCAGCTTATTTTCAGCATCCTCCTCTATACCCACATTTCCATTTCTTCCAGGTATTTTATATCCTGTTTTGCTGAGACCAATGTTTCACAGCTATTCAACAAAACATTTCACACAAACATTTTGAAATTTAATGTTCCTGCTTGTGTAACTGTTCCACCTCGTCAAAACAACACTTGGGAAGATGAAAGTTATTATCTTGGGACACATGAATAACAAATAAACTATTTGTGGCTTGCCCGCAAATTGCCATGCAAATAGAAACAATTAACATTCCATGGTTCCCCATTTCTCTATGTAATGTTTGGGCGCCATGGTTACAGTTTTAAATAAAACTGTAAACCAAAATTTATATTTACTAGCATATAGACTTATATTGAAATCAAAGGGGTAGGATTTTAAATAATTAACCATTAAGTATCGCTTAAGAAAGAAAATTAACGCAATATAAAATACAAATGAATTTATTATACAAAAAAAATGAGATGAATCGGAAAAGTTTCCTTAAAGCGTGGAGGAATTTATAATTTACTGAATTTACTATTGCTTGCCTTATCTAATTGAAGCTCACCAATTGCAGCTTTCGTTGACGTCATCTGGTTTCCGTGGTTACTCGTTCTCTCCTTCTCGATGTAGAATTTGCTCCATGGACATCCTTCCTTCCTTCTCTGATATGGTACGGGCTATCTGTACTAACACTCCCTACGTTCCTAGTCTTTAAATTAGAGATTGGCCCTATACTTGTAAAAACTGATCAGCGTTGATCGTATGAGGAGAAAATTCAGAGATATGAATTTTTCCATATTAGTAGAAATCTCAATCCAACTGAGCTATACTATTTATACGGTACAGACTTGTACCAAAATTCCGTAGACTTGAACTAAACATAGTTCTTCGTCCACAATATTTACTGAATATCACACAAGCCATAAGCTTGTTTCGTTTCACGTAGATCCGATAACATTACCGCAACTAAGTACTGTATCGAAGCGATAATACATTGTACAAAAATAACTCTGTCGCGGAGCGACCACACACTGTTTCAAAAATCAAATCACGTCGTACAAAGTAGATGTTCACAGTAGAAGTAGTAGTGATGGAGTATCTCGTAGTAAGGTTGTAAGGTCGTAAGGTTGGAAAGTCCCGTTCTCGTGTTGAGAATCAGTATATATCCGGACTCACCCCCACTCTTGGTAACAGTTCAATCTCAAAACTCATATACAACGAAGTATCTGATTCGATAGATCGAAGCATCAACTCCCTTTCTCTTCTTCCTCGATAAGTCCAGAAGGCGTGGCGATGATATAGCTGACCAGCTTGCAAGCCTCGCGCACGGGTCGCTGTTTACTAGCCTTGGTCATCAAATAAACCTATGACTCACGCAAAATTCCAAGCTTCAAGAATAACCCTCCGTATACACAAATATGAGATGAAATGAAAACAACTATGTCTCAACATATTGACCGTATTTACAACATAATGAATTCTTATCCTACATAATATAATAATTTAAATACTAAAACGATGTTATTATATATACAATATGATTCCAAAAAGCCTTGATTACAAATGATTGACGTTGAATAAATATGTTATTACAAATAATTGCCGATGGCGGATAAACTTGATATCAAATGATATCGCGTAAAATGATATTATATTAAATTGGTAAGGCTGGAGAAGCCTGGACGGTTACACTTGTAAGAAGCTGTTTCTTATTACTTGTTTAGCCAGTGCTATCCTCCTCCAGGTTTCTGTGGTTCACCTATTGTCCTGGGTGATATTTCTCAAGTAGCAAAATTGACTGACTTCTTGTTCAGTTTTAAAATATTTACAATATACTGTAGTAATAATCAAGTGCTTCATACATGTAGTGTAATTTAAGACTTCACACTTCTTCTGACAACCGCAGGAATCTCAGGCGAGCGTCATATGGCTTGTATCAAGCTTAGCGTGATAAGATGTCGCAGCCGTTCACTAGTTGATCCCTATAGTTTAAGTACACTGCAGTGAAGATATTTTTGCACAAGATGAAGGATCCAGGTGAAAGGTGCCTTCGAAAATCCGTAAACAATTTCCCGGTTCTACACTACCACCAAAACGTTACGCGCAACAACTCGTTCATAAGTAGGAAAAATACAGGTTCCTTAACTAATAGGAAAAAAACCGTAAAGGAGAATAGAGATTAGAGATTAGAAAATATACACGGAAGACTGCAGGTCAGTCCACATAATGTCACTCCGGAGAGTAGCTTAGGAAACTGGTATTTCGCATTCGTTAGCACGCAATGCAGTCAGTGATATGAATTGCACCCCTTTAGCCTATTTTACACCGTCTTGAATATTTTATGATCCTGGTTTATGAAGTTAATATTCATTATTATGTGGTTAAGTATAAGAAAGGGCCGTGAGCTCTAACAATAAATACGAGAGTTGTAGTATAAGTTGTGGCAATTATTTTCTTCCTCACATTTGCAGTGTGTTACCATACAATGATCATACGTCATGGAAAGCATGACACTCACAGTACAAAGTCACAGCTCGAGATGGCGGGGCGTTGGGCATGTACAACGCACAGGGCGATGGGACAGCAGTAGTGAATCATGCTTCGTGCAGAATGGATATGACGAGGCAAAACAGTGTGCATATATCAAACTGCCCTTTCGCCAGGGTCGCAATGTCTGTCACAGAAAGTTCGTAAGAGCTGTGGGAAATTATGGCTTTCCGTGCAGAACCGTTGCGAGGTGGGTAGCAGCATTCCAGCACGGACGTGAAACAAGCAGTGACGAACAACGGTCCGGAAGACTTGTTAGTATCCGGACTGTTTGTCATGTGCAGTAATTACCCAGGGCATGGACGTCGACAGAAGATGGACACTGCGTGAGTTATTAACAAGAACAATGTCATCCTTCTCCATGACAATACCAGACTGCATGCGACAGAGGCTGTACGGAGGCAACTTCAGCGCCGAGGGCGGGAATTACTAGAGCACCCCATACTCACCGAACCTGTCTCCGTGCGATTTTGACCTCAACCCCCGAAGTGAAAGAACCATTACGTGGGAGACGTTTTGGGACACGAGAGGACATTGCAAAAGCAGCGAAACCTGACACAGAGATATAAAACTGGTGGCCATTACCTTAGCTGTTGTTCTGCCCGCCGATTGATGAGGCCCCTGCCTCCTCTCTTAATTCAAACACTCAATAACACGCCGATCAATAAGACAAGTTACCTCGAAAATGCGTCAGCTTTAATACTCGAGAGGAAGGTTCAAGAAGGCTCTGGACTAAAACCGGACACACCCTCTCATTTTATTGGACAACAGAAAACTTAGAAGAAGCATTTGATTGGCAGAAAAATAAATACATGATTTTTTCTATTGGTTGAGATTCCAAGTCGGCGCGAAGAGCTAGAAGTGTTGCCAACTGTGATACATCAAAACAAAAGAAATCCAGTCAGTTCAGGAAACCTTAAAATAACACATTACTCTATCACTCTAGTAGATAGATAGCGTTCTTCAAGGCGCTTCATTTAAATGCACGGGGTTAAGGTGTACCTACCGGTCCAAAAATTTAGGGCAGAGTACTCCCTCCTCTTGGGCATTATACATATATTCCACATCACTTTTACCCTCCCTACTCTCTTATTTACGTATGTTTCCATTCGCCTGATAGACTCCACATTCGTGTGAAAAACATATAGTTACTATTACTTATGCCCTAACCCTCGTTTAAATAGCGAATATAAACAAGGTGACAGGAGAGGCCTACCGGGAATTGGGATTTGTCATACGGAACACGAAACTATTCAGGAAGACGAATTCCACCATATCACTCTATAATGCCTTTGTATGAACAAAACTCGAATATGCTAGCGTTGCGTAGAATCCAAGGCTCGATAAACATATTAAGTTAATCGAAAGAGTGTAGAAATGAATTTTTAAGATTCCTACATCACCGAACATATGGCTGTACCAATTTATGGTGCCATACAAACACTTAATAACCAGTGTCGGAATGACCAGCCTTGAAAATCAGAGAAAAATAAAGTACCTGCATGCATTATTAAACAACAAAACAAATGATACGAATTTACTGTCCCTATTGAATTTTCGCGTACCTCGCTTGCACTCAAGAGTACGCAGCACGTTTCGGAATGAAAGAGCTCTGACGACCACCCACAACCATTCACCACTCTATAGGATAGGTAGCAACTACAATGAAGTTTTTACATTAACTTGGACTTCGACATGTCAATATCCAAATACATAACACATTTTGAAGCTTCATTGCCACGACACTAAGAATTAACATCACACTGAAAGCTGTCAAAAAGTTACGGTAGGTACAGAACAATTTAGTTATAAAAAAGTTTATTTTTAGCTATTAAGATCTAAGATTTGTATCAATGTATAATTTAGTTATCAAGAAGTTTTTTTAGTTACTAAAATCTAAGACTTGTATCAATGCAATTTAATGAATAATTTAGTTATTAAGAATTGTATTTAAGGCCACGGCCGCTTCCTTCCAACTCCCAGGCCTCTCCTATCCTATCGTCGCCATGAGACCTATCTGTGTCGGTGCGACGTAAAGCCCCTAGCAAAAAAAAAAAAAAAGAATTGTATTACCGGGCGAGTTGGCCGTGCGCGTAGAGGCGCGCGGCTGTGAGCTTGAATCCGGGAGATAGCAGTTTCGAATCCCACTGTCGGCAGCCCTGAAGATGGTTTTCCGTGGTTTCCCAATTTCACACCAGGCAAATGCTGGGGGCTGTACCTTAATTAAGGCCACGGCCGCTTCTTTCCAACTCCTAGGCCTTTCCTATCCCATCATCGCAACAAGACCTGTCTGTGTCGGAGTGACGTAAAGCCCATAGCAAAAAAAAAAAAAAAAAAAAAAAAAGAATTGTATTTTTAAGACTTGTATCAATGTAATTTAATAAGTACTTTAACGGTTTTTAGCTTTACGGCAATTGAGATTTACTACCCTGTTGTCTAAACCGGCAATAAATAAATACAAATTATTACTTGGAACAAAAAAGGAATAATAATAATAATAATAATAATAATAATAATAATAATAATAATAATAATAATAATAATAATACTATTTGTATATTCGTTGTAAGGACAGTGTATTCGTTATTTTACAGTTCAGTGAAGCAGCATGTCCTGTAACTTAGGCATTATTAATTCTGTAATTATGAAGACAAATATTGTCATCGTGGTGTATTTATAAATGTTAGACAATTTTTCTTATGCAGTAGAGGGTCCCGGTGGAAAAGAGACCCATGCCACATGCCTGGTGATTTTACAGGTATTACCACGTTATCACTATAATCTGTTACCATGTACAACTAAGTAGCATGTAAGCATACGTTGTGAATAAACTGGACAGAAGGTTTGGTTTACTATCTACGGACATCATAGTGGGAAAGTCCGGCTCCATGGCTAAATGGTTAGCGTGCTGGCCTTTGATCACAGAAGTCCGGGGCTCGATTTCCGTCAAGGTCGGGAATTTTAACCATAATTGGTTAATTCCCCTGGCACGAGTACTGGGTGTATGTGTCGTCTTCATCATTTCATCCTCATCACGACGCCCAGGTCGCCTACGGGAGTCAGATCAAAAAGACTGGCACCTAGCGAGCTGAAGTCCTCGGACACATCCCGGCACTAAAAGCCATACGACATTTCATTTCATAGTGGGAAAGAAGCCCATGCGACGTGTGCCACTACCCTTATGCTTCAATATAACTGAAGTAAGTCGCTGTAACTTCAAAGTCTATCGAACAGTCGAATAACAAATATAACACCTATGGCCTATAACACTAGCAAGCTGGCTTCACGCCAATGACAGAGCATTTCACCTCCTTTCACTCTTTGCTGGAGTAGCAAGGAGAGAGGAAGCAGTACTAGAACACTCATTAAGAAAGCTTCTAGATGTCAAGTATTAAAGAGCATAATCAGAAATTAAACAAATGTAACATAAAAACTGTCCAGTCTGTCAAACACACAACAATTTCAATATAAATTACAACACTATAAACATACCGTACCTGTAAAAACCGCACTATTATACAAAGAATGGCATGTTTCGTTCTATAAGAAACTCCTCAAATTCTACCAAACCACTTAAAACATGCGTATATAAGTACAGTAGTATTTACGTTGCGTAAACGTGTCAATGATAGCGAGTTAGCTGATAATATGAACAAGTGATGACAAATAATGATTTACAAGGAGTTTCTCGTAGAACGAAACATGTCATTCTTTGCATAATATTGTGTACATTTTTACAGGTTTGTTTATAGTGTTACAATTTATATTGAAATCGTTGTATGATTGACAGACTGGAAAGTTTTATGTTACACTAGCTGATGTACCCGTGCTTCGCTACAGGATTCTCAGAAAGACTGACTTGATGGTTTTACTAACTGAATTCAACATAGGTCAATACAAAAACGTCAGTAGGAATGTAGCGATTGAAAGCAATGCTCGATCAAATGAAAAACCGCACACTTACTCACTTTCAACGAACAGTACTACGGTGCCGATCTAGGAGTCCAAAGTTCCAGAGCTGAAATAACCAGGTCGCAGACTGCCGTGAACACTCCTCTGTCATTATTCCGTTAAATATGCACATTACTCATTCCAATCAGTGCCTCAGAGTAGGGATTGAATAGCTCGAATACTATGATGAACCAGAAGAAAGTTATCTTACTCCCCAGCTACTTCCCGCCATTATACAGGCAGGCTGTTACAGTCGGTACGACCAGGCGAGTTGCCCGTGTGGTTAGGGGTGCGCAGCTGTGAGCTTGCATCCGGGAGATAGTGGATTCGAACCGCACTGCCGGCAACGCTGAAGATGGTATTCCGTGGTTTCCCATTTTCACACCGGTCACACCAGGATGTACCTTAAAGCCAAGGCCGCTTCCTTCACACCACTATTCATTTCCTAGCCCATCGTCGCCATAAGACTACCTGTGTCGGTGCGACGTCAAACATATTAATAAAACTTCGGTACGCTGCAGTAATCCTATCTATCGGGGATGAGAGGAAACGGAAGACAAAAAGCACATCACAACAAACAATGGTCAATGTAATGTTATTGTTGATAAAGTTCATGAGCTTTCTATATTACAGGCCTTCACATTAGTTTTCTTTCGACTCGGTGATATGTGATATTAGGGTGTCCTACAAAATTATTTATATTGTAGACTGTAGTTCCTTATTCTCAGACTTTACATACCGATTTTCACTAAATTCTGTTTACCCATTTTCTCGTGACTCGGCGCTGATGTGGACATAGTAACAAAAATCCAAATTCATGAATATCTCTGATTATATACGGTACGGCAACAATGTATAAGATATAAGTGATCGGAAATTTAAAAACTTCTAACATAACTACTACTAACTTACGACATAACTGAAGTTATCTTAGTTATGTAGTATTTATCGATACGACCACTAATAACATAAATAACTTATTTGAGAATTACATTTCAGGCCTTCCCCTAAACTACCATTTCACTCAACGTAAATAAAATAATTTGTAGCCTAGATTGCAGTGGATCATCACCTGACATTACATACCGATTTACATTAAATTCTCTTCAGCCGTTTTCTATTGATGCGTGTACAGACAGACAGACAGACAGACAGACAGACAGACAGACAGACAGACAGACAGACAGACAGACAGACAGACATTACGGAAAAGTAAAAAATGCATTTCCTTGTTACTGTGGACATGGCAGATACAGAAATATCATTCATTTCAAATTCTGAGCAATGCACAGGCAAAACACTTATTTTATATATAGATTACATTTCAGGCCTTCCCCTAAACTACCATTTCACTCTGCGAATAACATTATTGACAGCCTAGATTATAGCGACCTATTCCCCGACTTTGCATACCAATTTTCATGAAGATACGACCACTAATAAAATAAATATTTGACAAATTTCAGACCTTCCCCTAAACTACCATTTCACTCAGTGAGAATAACATTATTGACAGCCTAGATTATAGCGACCTATTCCCCGACTTTGCATACCAATTTTCGTGAAGATACGACCACTAATAAAATAAATATTTGACAATTAAATTTCAGGCCTTCCCCTAAACTACCATTTCACTCAGCGTGATTAAAATAATTTATAGCCTAGATTGTAGCGGTTCATCACCCGACCTTACATTCCGATTTTCATTAAATTCTCTTCAGCCGTTTTCTCGTGATGCGTGTACATACATACATACATATACAGATACAGACAGACAGACAGACAGACAGAAATTACGGAAAAGTAAAAAATGCATTTTCTTGTTACTATGGACATGACCGATACAGAAATACCATTCTTTTCAAATTCTGAGCAATGTACAGACAAAACTCTTATTTTATATATATATATAGATTTTACTAAGTCGACACTGGAAAATATGGCTTCCTTTTTAACAAATAAAGTAAGCCAGTCAGAACGAGTTGCTCAAACTGTTTGCTTAGTTTCAAGATCATTGAATCATTTGAATAATTTCTTTGGTATTAAACAGCAAGAGCCTCCGTGGGTCAGGCGGCTGGGTTCTGAGATTCAATTCCCGGTCACTCCATGTGAGATTTGTGCTGGATAAAGTGGAGGCGGAACAGGTTCTTCTCCGGCTGCTCCGGTTTTTCCTATCATCTTTCATTTCATTTGTCAGTCATTAATCGTTGCCCCACAGGAGTACGACAGGCACATTTCCTATCCTCGCCGCTAGATGGGGATTCATTCGTTCCGTTCCTGACCAGGTCGAATGACTGGAAACAGGTTGTGGATTTTCATTAAAGAAGTGCAATGGTTTTCGTCATCATACATTAATATTTAGACATATAGATAGATATTTTCCACATAAACTAAACGAGCATAACCCAACAATATTTTTTATTTGTTTACAATTTGCTTGACGTCGCATCAACATAGATAGGTCTTATGGCGACGATGGGATAGGAAAGAGTCAGGATTGGAAAATAGCACCCGCGACATTAATTAAGGTAGAGCTCCAGCATTTTGTGCTGTAAAAATAGTAAACCACGGAAAACCATATTCAGGCTTCCGACAGTCGTTTTCCAATCCACCTTCTCTCTAATGAAAGCTGCTCGCTGCGTGACTCAAACCGCGCAGCCATTTGATCGGTAATTAATACTGTATACCTACACTTCACTATATCTTACCTGTCAATAGATCCACTTGTATGTCATCATCATTTTATGCCCGGTATAAGCCAAACAATTATACTGAACTGACAGACTTGAGGGTAAAAATGTTAACTGGTGTATTGCACAAAAATTAACTCAGACTCCTTGTCCGAATGGTCAGCGTTAAAGACGCTCGGTTCAGAGGGTTACAGGTTTGATTCCCGGCCGGCTCGGGAATATTAACCGTGTCTGATTAATTCTTCTGGCTCGGGACTTTTTTGTGTTTGTCCCAACATTCTCCTTTTCATATACAGACAACACATCATACTTCTTTAGACTTGTTTGAAAGTTACATTTTAGAAAATTACCGTTACATTAGTAAAGACTGGAAACCTTCCCCTCAAGCTAGCTTTCAAAGACTATCAGTTAATAAAATCCGGACTGCCATTGCACAGACACACGCACTAGTGATTACATCACTCCACATAAGGTTGCATCAGACCGTAAAAGAAGGCCAAATCCATGTGTGCTCCCACACAGGTGTGGTAAAAGCGGTGGTAGAAGAAGATTGTAAAAAAAAGTCCATCAGCGATGCAGTCTACCCATCTCTGCTTTGAATCCTGGTAACATCTGCTTCAATGTGTGGCTCTCATTCAAATGAAATCAGAACAAAAACCATTGTTATTGTCAATGAATACAGTTCTATATACCGCAACAACTAGATGTACATTATATTTAACATAAAAGCAACAGTCAATGATGTTAATGAGTGTTCTGATGTAATGAGGTCAATGATTATGTGTTAGGTAGGGTAAGAACATTATGCGTACGTCATATATTCACATTGACGTAGCGGAACGCCGGTAAAAACAAATTTGCAGAAGTCTTGTGGCCATCCGGTTAGCCGAAAAATGAAGGTTGAAATATTTTGGGTTTTCAGATATTATTGCAGTTTCATGCTTTTTTTTTAATCAATTACTGAGGTATGACAACAGCGCAGGGAGACATGCACTGGAAAATGTGGATTTGGAACATTACTGTGGTGCTCGGTGAGACCAGTCATTTTTAATTAATGTATTTATTTTTACAATTCGCTTTACATCACACCCACACGCAGGGCTTATGGCGACGATGGGATAGGAAATGGATAGAAGTAGTAAGGAAACGGCCGTGGCGTTAGTTAAGGTTCAGCCTTAGCATTTGACTGGTGCGAAAATGAGAAACCACGGAAAGCCATCTTCAGGTCTACCGACAGTGGGGTTCAAACCCACTATCTCCCGAATGCAAGCTCACAGCTGCGCGACCCTAACCGCACGGCCACTTGCTCGGCTAGACCAGTCATGATCACCGGTTCTTGTAATTGTGAAGTCCTTATTCGTTAATAACATTTTAACTAATTCCTACCCACTATGTTATTCAGAACGATGCTGTATATCCGAAACCTGCCGTTCAGGAAATGGATAGTGTTTTTGCGTAAATCAGATAAAATCGTAATAGATCCCAGGGAAGCACTAGACAGGTGGAAGGAATATTTTGAAACGTAAAAGCATTTCTGTTGATGTTGCGAACATCCGAACTCATGGGGTGGAGGATAATGATGTAGTGGAAAGGATGGCGAATAAACTCCATTGTCATAAATTGGCTAGAACAGGTGAAATATGCTGAGAAGGCAAGGGTAACATGGGTTCACAGAGTAATAAGGTTGTCATGGAATGTTAGTACAGTTTCTGATTGGACGAAAGCAGTAATTGCACCTATCAAGTGAACAGGAAGGACTGCAACAACTATAGAGGCATTTCCTTGACCATTATACCGGGCAAGGTTTTGACTGATATTTTGGAAGGAAGAGTGCAACCGGTGGCTGTGAATAAGTTGGATGAAATCTAGTGTGATTTCAGACCACAGTGGAGTGCCAGGGTCAGATTTGCAATATGATCTATGTCATTGGTTTTCAAAGTGTGGTGCGCATACCACTAGGGGTACGCGGGGTCGTATCCAGGGTTCGCAAATTTGTCGTAGATTCTCTTTTCAGTGAGCGCTTCGGAAATGAGTTGAGCCTGCTCATTTTCAATAATATCTTGTTTTGATTTAGTGTTTCTGTCTACGAATACACTATTCACTAAACTATTCATTCTAAAATATGTAAGTTTGTACCTCTCCCCTCTCCCTCCTTCCCTTCCTTTATCCAGCGACGATATATATATATACAATACAGTATTGTTATTATTGAGGAATAATGTGGTGTAGTGGCTTATTTGCTTGCCTGTGTTCCTGACGACCGTTATCCTGATTTCTGGTGTTGCGGATGTGGGATTTTCAATTGAAACTCCCGTGGTGTCCGGAAGGGCATGAGACCTTAAATCCCCGGGCACAACTCTTTCATGTCTCAGTGAGTGTAGGGACCCCAAGCAAGAAGGATAAGCTGCGAAAGATGATAATGATAGTTAATAATATTTGGCATCCAGCAACAATCCTTTGTTATTTCTGGTATAATATACTCGCACTTCAGGGGTGCGAACGTAAAACAATGGGATTTGGGGGATACGCCTACCAAAAATTTTAAATACCACTGCTGTACGCAAATGAAAAATGCTACGAGAGGAATAGACATTAATGTTTATGTTTCGTAGATCTAGTGAAGGCATATGACAGACTACTGAGACAAAATGTTAGACGTTGTGAGGGATTAGAGCAGGGCCTCTCAGGGTGCATGCACCAGTGCATTGCGCGGTGCAAGGTGCATAAGCCGACTTCGCTTGGTTGACCAGAGTGCAGACCCCCACTCCTCGATTTGGAGAAATAGCGCTGTCTCTCTCTTTCCCCACGTCTGTCTCGCTTGTTCCGCCTGTCTCGATCTTCATCACTTGGTCCGTAGCAGTCCAAATACGAGCCTAGTTGAACCGAGCTTTGCCGAGTCACCCCGAGACGACGCGCTGGTCCGAGCTTAGCCGAGTGGGACCGATGCACTGTGCACAGGACCTCAGCGTCTCAGTTTGCATGCGTGAGACTTTGGGCGTTTGAGAGGCCCTGAGTTATAGGATTAAGGGTAGATTTTTAAATGAAATCAAAGGATTTTATGTTGACAATTGGGCTGCAGTGAGAATTGATGGTAGAATGAGTTCTTGGTTGAAGATACTGCACTTACGGGGCTTTGTTGTCCATAGTTTACATGATCATCTACTGAAATGGCCGGCTCTATGGTTAAATTGTTAGCATGCTGGACTTGATCCAAGTGGTACCGGGTTCGATTTTCGGCAGGGTCCGGGGGTTTTAATTTGCAGTAGTTAATTCTTCTGGCTCGGAGCTGAGTGTTTGTGCCGTCGTCATCATAAAAATTAATCCTAGGCAAGGCCACATCCTCATAGACGCACATATAGCCTATACGGCGTCAACTCGAAAGACTTGAAGCAGATCTCCTCCGACACCACACGCAATTATTATTATTATTATTATTAATTACTGAAAGGTATACAGTATTTGGGAGGGATTAAGTTATGTCAAAAAGTGCCGACGACTTTGTCTTAAAAGGGGAGTGGGAAAGCCCTAACTTGATAATGTTAAATCGACAGAAAAGATGCCCCGTTATCTCAGGAAGTATTAAGTTGAGAGCTTTGATATTTTTACTACTTGTATTTACACTCTTGCCATAAGTACTGAACCAGAATGGAATGGTGAGAGCAAACTATTGTAAAGTTATGAATTTATTTTATAAGTTACAAATTTTTAACAAAAAATCTCATTAAAAACGTATGTAAATCAAAAACTATACATGAGAAATGCTTTTATCCAGTTCAGTAGTTGTATCATGGCTCAGGGTGACTCTCTGCAAACAATGAACTACCTATCTAGTGTAGTTTCAGCGATAATGGGTTAAACTTGTGAAAAAATGTCATTTCTCAGAATATGAGTTCAAAGTAAAACAGAATGTTCACTCATAAATTTAGTTGCCAGTTTGACACTTGTGCATTGATATATTAAAATCTTTCTTTAAAATACTTCCAGGTGGCGTATTAAAATAAATTACACACCATTTTAATCAGGAGAGTCCAAATAATTTAATTAGGTAAAATTTGGAAAAGTCATTTTTTTTTAAATTTTCTTTCCCACTCCCCTTAATGGCAGACTGTGCTGAAAACCTGCATTCTAATATCTTGAGTATGGTATGAAAATAATATTTCCAAGACTAAAGTGACGTCAGTGGGAAGAAACAAGAGAATTGAATGCCGGATTTGGAAATATAAAACTGGAACAGGTGGATCATTTAAAGTACATAAGATGTAGTGTGGTGAGAGATTGAATCAAGGTGCAGCCAAACTAATGCAGAGATCGAAGTAATCTCGCAGCTCCCGAACGAATCTACTTTACACCGGTTTGTTTTCAGATCAGCTGTGCTGTCTTCCAAAATTCATTAAGATCCTTCGACTCCTACGTGACAACATGTATGGTACCATCCTTACGATAATGGGATCATTACTGGTTTGAAGCAATGGTATGTAATTGCTCCCACACTATTCTCAAGTTTCGTTGGAAGAATACTTCGCATTCTTAGTGGTGAACTACCACGGGGCATACAAATGGAGCAGAGGTTTGAAGGAGATTTATTCAACCTTGGCAGACTGCGTGCCAAGACAAAGATTACTACTGCCTGGATTATGGAATTCCAGTATGCAGATGACAATGTTGTTGTGGCTAGTTCAGAAGATGATCTACAGACCATCCTAATGATTTCACAAAAGCATACAAGAGCATCGGTCTAAGTCTCAACATCCACAAGACACAGATATTGCATCAGTTTGCACCCAAAGCCAATGCTACTGATCCTGCCATCATAGTCCACGACGAGATATTGCAGAACATCCAAAACATTGCTCACCTTGGTAGTCACCTCTCAGCAAATTCTAATATACACTGACTGACAGAGCAAATGCAACACCAAGAAGGAGTGGTCAGAACTTTATGCCAATTGCAGGGTAGACTGACGTCACTGAGGTATCCTCATGATGTGAAATGCGCCGCTGTGCTGCGCACGTAGCGAACGATAAATGGGACACGGCGTTGGCGAATGGCCCACTTCGTACCGTGATTTCTCAGCCGACAGTCATTGTAGAACGTGTTGTCGTGTGCCACAAGACACGTGTATAGCTAAGAATGCCAGGCCGCCGTCAACGGAGGCATTTCCAGCAGACAGACGACTTTACGAGGGGTATGGTGATCGGGCTGAGAAGGGCAGGTTGGTCGCTTCGTCAAATCGCAGCCGATACCCATAGGGATGTGTCCACGGTGCAGCGCCTGTGGCGAAGATGGTTGGCGCAGGGACATATGGCACGTGCGAGGGGTCCAGGCGCAGCCCGAGTGACGTCAGCACGCGAGGATCGGCGGATCGGCGCATCCGCCGCCAAGCGGTGGCAGCCCCGAACGCCACGTCAACCGCCATTCTTCAGCATGTGCAAGACACCCTGGTTGTTCCAATATCGACCAGAACAATTTCCCGTCGATTGGTTGAAGGAGGCCTGCACTCCCGGCGTCCGCTCAGAAGACTACCATTGACTCCACAGCATAGACGTGCCCGCCTGGCATGGTGCCGGGCTAGAGCGACTTGGATGAGGGAATTGCGGAACGTCGTGTTCTCCGATGAGTCACGCTTCTGTTCTGTCAGTGATAGTCACCGCAGACGAGTGTGGCGTCGGCGTGGAGAAAGGTCAAATCCGGCAGTAACTGTGGAGCACCCTACCGCTAGACAACGCGGCACCATGGTTTGGGGCGCTATTGCGTATGATTCCACGTCACCTCTAGTGCGTATTCAAGGCACGTTAAATGCCCACCGCTACGTGCAGCATGTGCTGCGGCCGGTGGCACTCCCGTACCTTCAGGGGCTGCCCAATGCTCTGTTTCAGCAGGATAATGCCCGCCCACACACTGCTCGCATCTCCCAATAGGCTCTACGAGGTGTACAGATGCTTCCGTGGCCAGCGTACTCTCCGGATCTCTCACCAATCGAACACGTGTGGGATCTCATTGGACGCCGTTTGCAAACTCTGCCCCAGCCTCGTACGGACGACCAACTGTGGGAAATAGTTGACAGAGAATGGAGAACCATCCCTCAGGACACCATCCGCACTCTTATTGACTCTGTACCTCGACGTGTTTCTGCGTGCATCGCCGCTCGCGGTGGTTCTACATCCTACAGAGTCGATGCCGTGCGCATTGTGTAACCTGTATATCGGTTTGAAATAAACATCAATTATTCATCCGTGCCGTCTCTGTTTTTTCCCCAACTTTCACCCCTTTCGAACCTCTCCTCCTTGGTGTTGCATTGTCACTGTCAGTCAGTGTAGATGCTGAAATTCAATATCGCCTGAATAGTGCTAGTGCAGCATTCGGTCGGCTACGACGAAGGATCTTTGATAACTATAACATCAGTACTCAGACAAAACTTCATGTGTACCATGCTATTGCAATACCAACACTCATTTACGGGTGTGAAATTTGGACCACTTACAGGAGGTACATAAAGTGCTTGGAGAAATATCATCAGCACTATCGGAGGAGGATCCTTAATGTTAAAAAGGCAAGATTACTGAACTAACGTCCGACTCGTTGGCTGAATGGTCAGCGTACTGGCCTTCGGTTCAGAGGGTCCCGTGTTCGATTCCCGGCCGGACCGGCGATTTTAACGTTAATTGGTTAATTCCAATAGCCCGGGGGCTGGGCATTTGTGCTGTCCCCAACATCTAACGAGCTAGTTCTGTACTTGAAATCTTGTTTTCGCAAAGCGAATTGTTTCTTAAAATTTAGTATCTGAATAGAAACCAAAAATAGCGGAGAAAGGAATATAGCTCTAATTTTAAAGTTTTAATAAATTTACGTTTTAAATGAATCTTCTGATTGTCTTATGTCGCCCCATTCAGGCCCGCACTTCCTTCACCTCTCTGCTCCACACAAACACGGTATTATTATTATTATTATTATTATTATTATTATTATTATTATTATTATTATTATTATTATCTGCTTGCTTTCATTTCGGCCATCTATGGACCCCTCTAGACAATATTTGCATTATTTTTAGCCTTCTCTGCCTTCATTTTCTGCCAGTTTTTCATACCTTCTACTACCTGTTCTTCTATATAGGATCTCTCTTTTCTCACCAGTGTCTTCCCAATGTCCTGGAAACCACTGACAATTTTGACGGTTTGTTAAAATCTAGTTCTGTAAATTATATCATATTCCGTAACCCTCATCTTAGTAAAGTGCAACCTCACTTCTCGAAACACATTCCAGCCTTGTCTTCCTTTTCGTAAAGTATTCAAATATTATCTTCGTTAGCCTGTTATTTGAGATCTTCAGCAAGTGTTCCACAGCACTGTACCCTTCTCTTCCTCATCAATACAACCACTCCCTGTCTTCTTTGATGCTATTCTTTGTTAGATTTTGTGTCTCCTCTTCCTATATTTTTATTTGGGCCTACATTTTTTGGGGGGGGGACATTTTTCTTTCTCTCCCCCAGATATCTTCAAGCCCACCTTTCCCAATCATATGTAATGTTTCTGCTGTATACAGGCACTCATTTTTACAACAGTGTATAGATCCCTTGATTAAGCCCCATACGATAGAAGCTTTACGTCATAGATGTTCCTCTTCACTTGAAATGCCACTTCCCTTCTTCTCGCCCGCTCCTTAATGACATACTTTTCCGACCACTTCTCTTATTATTATTATTATTATTATTATTATTATTATTATTATTATTATTATTATTATTGTACCAGGAGGTACACCTCAACCCCGCACATTTAAAAGAAGCGCCTTAAAGAACGCTATCTCTCATACAAAAAGTGAAACAACTACTGCATGAAGTTGGCACATTAATCAGAAGATGTCACTACTAAATAACTGAGAAGTTTGTCATTTCTAAGTTTCCTAAACTGTCTGGATTTCTTGTTTTGTTTTGGTGTAAAGCAAGTAGTCTGAAATTTTCTCCATGGATGTCCTTACAAAACTCTCGTGCAAGGTGGAAGAACTAGTGATTTAAAGAACTTTTGTGTTTCTAGATTTTCATAACTAAATCCATGTTCATTTATTTGTGGGTTGACAGCCCTTCCTTCTCATCCCGCCAGCTTTTGAATTTGGCAAATTAGAAAATTTTGTATCTATATTTCAGCCTATCACAGGCTTCTCGTAGGGTTTTGGTGTAACTTTTGAATCAACCAATAAAAATGAGAGGGTGGGTCCGGATTTTGTCCAGAACTCTTTCGAACCGTCCCATCGCGTATATAAGCTGCGGCCTTTCCGGCCACCTTGTCTTTTGATCGCCATATTTCTGAGAGTGTATGTTAAGACAGGAGGCGGGGCGCCTCATTCTCGCCAGGCAGTCCATCAGCCAAGGTAATGACCACCAGTCCTATTGTTCTGTATCTGCCTCGGCAGACTTACACGAGGGGAAGGTTCAAATTTCTAATTATGTAACCTCCTGTTTTCTAAAATGTAAACCTTCTTTCGGCTAATGTAAAATTTCATAAAGTTTTAAAACTTAAATCGGGGATAGAGAGTGCGTTACCGTTTTGAGTTCCCCTTCAATTTAATTTGAGGTGACTATGATTTTGTAACCGTTTCTCTTTTCTGTAAAGTGTTAAATTAATCCCCATTCTAGTCAACTCAGTAGCTTGGGATTAACTCTGAATCATCGGGCCGAGAGCCCAATTAGGGTTTTAATTTTCTAGGAGTGCAAGGGTACGCCTCCATTCATTTTGTGTTCGGGCCAATAATTTAACCTGTTCTGCTTTCCACAAAGGCCCAGTAGTTTGGGTAATTGATACCCCTGTGTAAAAAATGTAAATTGTAAATTGTGCCTAGAGAGGCTAGAGATTGTAAGGTTTTGTGTAATGTTGCTTTAAGCGAGCTGTAAGAAATTGGTCAAATGTTGGAGAGCATGTAAGCTCTTTTCCGAGATTTTTGTAACATTGAGGGGTGCCTCTGGAAGACTATAGATTTGTAAACTGTGGCGCAAAGTGCTCTTGTTTTGGGAGTTTTCCCTTTGTGTATCTAAACACAATTTGGCGATATTGTAAAGTCAAAAATTAGGGGCTTGAAGCCTTAATCTGTTATATTCCCTAATGTTGGGTTTTCCAATTTTGTATCTCTAATGTTATTTTGTACCTGATAACCAGTACCTGAAAAATTTGTTTGTTTGAGATTCTAAAAGGAATATAACCTTTATTTAAAGTTTTAAATTAATTTTTGATATCGTAGTTAGACCCATTTACACCAGCACCTTCTTTCACCTGTTTCTGCTCCACGGAAATTCCGTAACTATTATTATTATTATTATTATTATTATTATTATTATTATTATTATTATTATTATTATTATTATTATGTTCCGCCGCTGTGCTGTAGTGGTTAGGCCCGGATTCAATTCCTGGATCTGCCATTGTATTTGAAAAGTAGTATGAAAGCTGAAACGGGTTCCACTCAGCCTCTGGAAGGTCAACTAAGTAGAGGAGGTTCAATTCCCACCTCAGCCATCCACGAACTGGTTTTCGGTAGTTTCCCACTTCTCCCCACTTCTCCCCACTTCTCCTCCAGGCAATTTCCGGGATAGTACGTAACGTAAGGTCACAGCCACTTCCTTCCGACTTCCTTATCTATCCCTTTCGATATCCCCATACCCCCACAAGGCCCCTGTTCAGCATAGCAGGTGAGGCAGCCTTTGCAAGGTACTGGTCCTCTTTCCAGATTGTATACCCAATCAAACGTCTCACGTTACAGAACACTGCCTTTGAGGATAGGGATGGAATCCCTCGCAGAATCTGAGGGATAAACCTCGACGGTAAACAGACAAGGAAGAAGGAATCATTATTCTTACGGAAACATTGTGGTTTACAGAAATGGAAGAAGGTGAGGGCCTGAATGGGTGGATATACGACAATCGAAAAATGGATTTAAAACTTTAAAATAGGCAATTTTATTTCCTTTCTTAACCTTTCCTTTTTTAACTTTAAACTTTGCCAAACAAATAACAATCAAGTACAAAAAAATTAGCCGTTACCTTAATTAACACTTTTACAGAGGTCTAGAATAATCAGAAAATGTTAAGGATTCCTTGGACAGCTCATAGCACGAACACATCAATCCTGAACCAACTTCAGATAAAAGTTCATCTATCTTGTAAGGTCTCTCAGCGGATTGTACGCTACTTTGGACATATAATGCGCCCAGATGGTAGTCTTTAAAAGCTGATTGTTGAGGGCAAAGTCCAGGGAACCAGACAACGAAGACGAGTACCAACGCAATGGATTGACATGGTGAACGGCCCCCTAGAGTGTTCTCTCAGAGCAATCACATTGAAAGCTTTATGTAGGAAAGAATGGCGGAGTATGGTTCATCGGCTAGAGGGCTGAATATTATGATAGTCACGACGCCTCAGTCATGAGGCAAAACGAAGAAAAATAATAATAATCAGATAACAATAATCTAACAATATGAGCTTGAAGCTCCCTAATTACAAATGTTACTTGAGCACTATTGCTCCATTCAATCACCAATCAAGGAGACGGATCTCACAATTTTTTACATCAGTAGAAGAGCTTCTTCGCTCTACAAATTTACATTTTTATTCTCGAAACTTACTAGTTCCAGGCCTGTCAAAGGCAGCACCTACATCTAAAAAAATTAAACAGTATTCACTGTCTTAACTGCTCAATAGTCTGTTTTGTCTTAAAATGAAATGAATAAGGTTAACTGTAACAGGGGTAACAAATACCCATTCTACCTGGCATTTGGTCAAAACTAAAGGTTAAAGTTATTGGCCAAAAATCAAAATGGCGACGAGTCGGACACTTGCGCTCCTTGAAATTTACATGAAATGCTTAAAACCCTATTTGGGCTTCTGGCCCGACGTTACATAAGCTAAGCCTGTACTACGAAGGTGACTAGATGGAGACAAATATTTAAGTTATAGAAATTACTAGATAGATTTACAGGTTACATAATCATAGTCACCTCAATACTGAGAGGGAATATAAGAGGGTACCTTACATTCTACTCCCTGATTTAGGTGAAGTTCTTTCGACTGGTTTGAAATTTACATTTAAATATTGAAATTTACTTTTGAGAAAATAAAAGGTACATTACTGAAGATTTGAAACCTTCCCCTCAAGCTATCTGTCAAAGGCTATCACATAGTTATGCCAAAACTGCCATCACCTTGAGCTGGTGGACCTCCCGAAGATGGCTTGAGACAGCCCCCGCCTCCGTTAAGAACACACTCTAAACTGCAGCGATCACAAAGACAACATGCCTCACCAGCCCTCGGCTTTTATAGCGGAGAGGAAAGTTCCAGAAAACTCTGGGCCTATTCCCTGACACACCCACAATTCTTATTGGTTAATTTAATAAATATTAGAAAATTTTGATTGGAAGTTAAGTAAATGTAAGTAAATGTACAAAATTTCTCACTGGCCAACGCCTTAAGTTGGCGGGAGCAGATAGAAGTGTTGATAACATTTGAACACAAAAAACAAACACTAAACATTCCAGTTTAGGAAACCTTAACACACAAAAATTTTGTTGAATTTTAATACTCCATCTTCACCCCAGAGGGCGCGACATAAGTTGATAGTAGGGACATCTGTTGAGAAATACACAATATTTCCAAAATGAGTTTTAGATTTCCTGATGTAGATGGCCTTCTACATGGCGCTAGTTTTAAATGCACAAGGTGGGTGTACCTCCGGTATTATTATTATTATTATTATTATTATTATTATTATTTGTAAATTGGCCACGTTTGTAGAGGTCATGTGGCTGCCAAGTAACATTCGGGTTGTAAATTCAAAGCCCACAATCGGGCAGCCCTGAAGTTGTTTTTTCTTTTCATTGTTCATCAGAGACTGAAACAATATTTCGGAATAAAATGAAATTGACGAAATTCTTTAGCGTGATGAAGAATGTTAAGATGTATAAACATGACGTTGTGCATGACGATAGCAAGTCAAGTCGAATAAGATTATGGAATGATGAACAAACGAGAATAAAATAAAAAATAAAACAAGACGTTTTAGTAATCAAAATACACTTGAGAGTTGTCAGGAAGCAGCTCCATGTGGAATTTAAACCTGCCATTAAGCAAGTCACATCTGTACTAACGGTTGTCGAAGCTAAGGATAACAGAATGTGTAGCTCAAAGCTAATGGAAGTCATTAGGCAAATGAATAGGTAGATTGTATCGTAGTATTTAGCACCTGATCTAGCAAAAAGCTGGTTTGGTCAGTTGAATGATTCTTGGAAGAAGAATCAAAAGCGCAGTGTTGTGATAAAGAGGGTGCATACGGAGAATGTTACGTTATGCAGTAGATCCTCTCATTACATTTTTTTTTCTAGCTGCTTTACGTCGCACCGACACAGATAGGTCTTATGGCGACGATGGGACAGGAAAGGCCTAGGAATGGGGAGGAAGCGGCCGTGGCCTTAATTAAGCTACAGCCCCAGCATTTACCTGGTGTGAAAATGGGAAACCACGGAAAACCATCTTCAGGACTGCCGACAGTAGGATTCGAACCCACTATCTCCTGGATGCGAGCTCACAGCTGCGCGCTCCTAACCGCACGGTAATTTGAGTTGTATGTTGTCAGTGGGCTGATGCTTTTAAAAGTAGTAATATACAGGTATATTGTGATTGTTACACCAGAACATACCAGAACAAAATTGTGTACCAATAATCGTAGTTACATTGGGACACAAAAGTCCTTCATCCTCAGCTTGTGCGGTATCTCGGGTTAGCTCAGCTAATGGTTTGTGACGTAATATAAGATTCAAATAGGCAAAAGTCAGATATATTAGTCTATAACTTGGTAGGCCTACCATATTTTAGAATAGTGAGAAAGTAACCAATAATAATAATAATAATAATTCTGCATCAATGCCCCCTTCAGGGGACGAATGAAACAGTTTAGTAGTAGGCGAGAAGTGCCAGATCCTGAAGGGTTATGAGAAACCTTCCCTGAAGAGGGAGGCGGGCCTCGTAGACGGTGACGCCGTCTCTCAGGCCGGGAGATTTGCTGCGGTAATGGAGATTCTCGGAGAAGGTGAGGGGGTTGGCTGCCGTGGCCTATACTAGGAACTGTCCCGGCATCCGACTTAGTGCAGGGGAATGGAAAACCACGGAAAACCATTCTCAGAACAGCCGACGGTTGGGGCCAGCCGTGAGGTCCAGCCCTGTCCCGTCTCCCGAATGCAGAGGCGTAGAGCCACGGTAGAGCCGTAGCCACCCCACCTCTGCTCGGTTGGCCGGTCAGAGTGCAGAGCTGTCGTAACCACGGACCAGCCGTGGCCACTTACGGACCAAGACCCACTCTGCATCTACCGACCTGGTGTAAAGTTCTGGAGCCGTACGAAAATATTTGAGAAAGTCGGCAGAAGATGACGTATACGTGACGTGACGATGACTTGCTGAGCTTAGAGGCAGAAGCATGCGGCGTTCGGCAGTATGACAAGCAGCGGTGCGAGATGTTGGTAGTATGGCGGCTATGCGGAAGTCGGCGACAAAAGTGAATGAAGTAGCAGGCAGATTTTTGGGGAAATGTTACAAGCTTAATTAGTTAAAAATATAGCCGATACACAATGGCGAAATGGATAATTGTCTTGTACTAAAAAAAAAAACCAAACCCCATGGCACTACAGCCCTTGAAGGGCCTTGGCCTACCAAGCGACCGCTGCTCAGCCCGAAGGCCTGCAGATTACGAGGTGTCGTGTGGTCAGCACGACGAATCCTCTCGGCCGTTATTCTTGGCTTTCTAGACCGGGGCCGCTATCTCACCGTCAGATAGCTCCTCAATTCTAATCACGTAGGCTGAGTGGACCTCGAACCAGCCCTCAGGTCCAGGTAAAAACCCCTGACCTAGCCGGGAATCGAACCCGGGGCCTCCGGGTGAGAGGCAGGCACGCTGCCCCTACACCACGGGGCCGGCATTGTCTTGTACTATACAACCTTATTTACTGAGCGAGTTGTTTATGCGGTTCGTGCCGTGGAGCTGTTGGCCTGTATTCGGTAGGTGAAGGGTCCAAAACCCATTGACGACACCCCTGAGTATGGTTTTCGGTGGCTTTAGAATTTTCATAACAGGCAAATTTTGGGGCTGTTCCTTAATTAAAGCCGCCTGCGCTTCCTTCACAATACTAGCCTTTTCCTATACCGACGTCGCTATTAGACCTATATGTATCGGTGCGATATAAAGCAAATTGCAATCGTTCTCAGCTGAGACATTTGGTGATGTCCCATTGGGAAATGGAGTGGCAGGTCACTCCTCTTTCAAATAAGCTGAGAACGATTAGAGGTATGGTATGGAAGACTTCCTTTCGGGTTTCTCGTAGAGAAACTATGGTACAGTATTTTGTCATCTTCAGATCGAGCACGGTATAGCAACGCACTCCTCCTTACTGAAGGAAGAAGCTCCCCGTCGCGGTGGGTAATTGCGTTGGTCATCTGACCATAATACAGTCAGCACACCTCGTCATCCGTTTTATGAGGGATAGTGACCAGTTGCATCACTTTTAAAAGTCAATTTTCTACTTGTTTTTAACTTGTGCTTTATTGTTAAATGATTTTTATTTTATTTTATTTTTATTTTATTTTATTTTATTTTATTTTATTTTATTTTATTTTATTAGTTGTACTTTAGTCTTTTTTTGTGTATTTTAGTGTGTTTTTGAAATTTTTAATTTTATGCAATATAGTATTTCATTTCAAAGTCAATGCCTTCTTCCATTTCAATATATTTTAATCTCATTTTAAGTGATCTTAAAATGAAATAAAGCATTGCGAATTAGATCCACTGATTATTTTAAATTCACAATCATTTTCTTCAGTATCATCTTTTACATTCTAGTCAGTTACCTTTCGTTTCACCTCGAACCATTAGAGACCAATGACCTAGATTTTAGACTCCTTTAAACAACAAGCATCACCATCATCATCATCAGCATCATCATCATCATCATCATCATCATCATCATCTCCTCTAATTGATCGTGTATTCCTCATGTGCGCCCAAGGTAGCGGGATCGAACTCCGGTACAATCATTTGGTTTTCAAGCCTACTTGTGAGTGACATTCTCCTGTTAGTAGATTTATTGACACGTTGAAGCACAGTTCCGGCGCCTCTTGGAATTGATTTTTGTAGGGGCTCGCAGCTGTGAGCTTGGATCCGGGAGCTACTGGGTTCGAACCCTACGTAGGCAGCCCTGAAGATGGTTTCCAGTGGTTTCCCATTTTCACACCAGACATATGATTGGGCTGCTGTAAATTGATTAAAGCCACGCCCGCTTCCTTTCCACCCTTAGCACTTTCGTATCCCATCGTCACCCTAAGACCTACCTGTATCGGGCGACGTAGAACAAATTTGTAAAGAAATAAATTTAAAGTGTAGGGAAACACAAATCATTACGGCAAGTTTAGAACATGTACGAGGGCGAATCAAAAAGTAAGTTTCACTTCCAAGGTATGGCAACACGGCTATGACAGCATGCAATATAAGTTCACTTTTCCACATAGTACCCAAGGGACTATAAACATTTCTCGGAACGGTCAACCCACTTTTCGAATACGGATGCCTAGAAATCACCTCCAGCGCTATGTAACCACCTGGAGACAGATACTTTCACCTCCTCATCGTTTCGGAATCGTCGTCCACCGAGATCCTTTTTTAAACTTACCAAACACAGGAAAGTTCACTCATCACTTCATCCCCTTAAGATTCACCAGACCGTATTACCTCTCAACTTAAAAATAAAACTGGTTCAAACATTGATACTTCCAATTTTTAACTATTGTGATGTTGTGCTGCTGGATGCTACCAGTGAACAAAATAGGAAATTGCAGAGAGCTTTAAACTCCTGCATTAGATTTATTTTTTCATTGAATTTTGCCTCGCATGTATCCCCTTTTTATGCACAACTTTCTTGGTTAAAAGTAGAACAGCAGAGGAATCACCATGTATCAACCCTTATCTATCGACTCTTGACTGAAAATATACCTGAATATCTCTCCAGTAATTTCCGTTTGCTATCCTCCTTTCATGACCGTGACACGCGATCTGGGTCAACAATTGCAATACCTCCACATCATACATCTGCCTTCAGTAATTCTTTCCTTGTGTCGGGCGCTAGAATATGGAATGCTTTACCCCCTGAAATTAGAAATTGTTCCTCATTAATTACCTTCAAAAGGCAGTCTAAAGATTTCCTCTTGAATACGTAGGCTATATCATGAGTTATGTGTGAATGTCTGGAGTAAATAGTTCCCAAAAGTTTACATAAATTACTGTTATATTTTATGATTTCCACCTAGAGTAGTTAATATTGAATTTATTTTTCTAATTTTAGACTTAGGATGTAATCTTTTAGTTTTAGACTATATTAAGTTGTATTACTATTATATTATATACACTGTGTTAAGTTTGAATATTAAGTTTGGATTCAGTATTAAGCCGCATAATGTGGTTAAGTGTAAGAGAGGGCCAAGAGCCCTAACTTTGCCACAAATAAAGACATAAATAAATAAATATATAAATAAATAATTGCATGGCGCTATGTCTGAACTGTATAGAAGATGTTACCAAACCTCCCATTTGAATCGCTGCGGCAGTTCGGACGTTTGGTAGGCAGTGTGAAGTGTTGCGTTATCGTGCAACAAAATCACACCGGCGCTCAATTTTCACCGCCACTGTTCTTTAATTGCGTTACGCAACCAGCTCGACGTTCGGCAATACGAAGCCGAGTTGATTGACGTGCCTTTCGGCAAAAAAATCCCACGTGCACCACACGCTCCATGTTAAAGAACACTGTCACATTCATCATTACCTTTCCTGTTGGACCTTGGCCTTCTTTCATGGTCGAGATGTGGTGTTCACCCAGTCCATCGATGTTCTCTTTCTTTCGGGGGTGAAGTGGTGGACCCACGTTTCATCTCCTGTGATGATTCGCTGCAGAAACTCGTTGCCCTCCACAGAAAACCGTTGCAAAAATGCCAGTGACGATTGGAAACGTCGTTTGTGATCATCGGTGAGCAGATGTGGGATACATCTTTGAGACAGTTTACGAAATCCAAGGTGCTGGTGAACAATGGAGAACACACTGCCATACGAAATATTCAGGATGCTGGCAATTTCCTCCAGTGTTATACGCTGATTCTCTCTAATGATCCCATCCACACGGTCAACATTTGCAATGGTACTGGACGTTGCCACTCCTGCCTTCGCGGTATTCGTCCGTGAGATCCGTGCGTCCGGCGTCAAATTGCTTACACCACTTTACAATACCTGGGCGAGAAATTGCATGTTCACCATATACAGCAGTGATTTCACGATGAAGGTCCGTGCAATTGAGCCGTTTAGGCCATAGAAATCCGATCGTTGCACACACCACGCATTTGGAGTGAACATCCAGTTGACCCGCCAATGAGCCTAGCCCACTCCGCACACATATCACGATGGGATACCACACCGAACTTCCTATCGGACGTGTCAGCAGTTTCTGTAGCTTGCTCCGCATTGGCCACGGTCACGACACACACGCGCTCTCGTGGCGAGCTAGTGTAACTTAATTTTTGATTCGCCCTCGTACTTATCGCTTAGTATATGTTTATAAAAATATCACAGAGTGCAAATGGACTCCTGTTCTACTATCAGTGGATTCTTAACGACTCGAACCCAGCGTATTCCTTCCCCATTTACGATTGCTCATTGTACAGCGGGTTCAATTTTCTCACCAGAGACTTCCTAAATGTAGCTATTATGTCGGAAGACAACTTTCAGTGATTCAATTGCAAATGTTTCCATTCATGTTAGCTAATTTAATAATTCAATGATCTGTCAAACAGTATTATTCCCCAGACGTGCGGGCTAGTATTTCCTTGTTGCGTAGGGACTGAGAGTCTTAAAATACCGCATGAGCTTGTTTCGATATATTTACTGGCACGTAAAAGAACTCCTTCGGGACTAAATTCTGGTACCTCGGCGTCTCCAAAACCCGTAAAAGTAATTAGTGGTACGTTAAGCCAATAGCATTGTTATTATTATTATTATTATTATTATTATTATTATTATTATTATTATCATTATTATTATTATTATTATTATTATTATTAACTTAAGACTGTTAGATGTTAACTTAAATCCGTCTCAATGTACAACCTATAAAAGCACGAAATAAATCCAAACCTTAACTAAGTGTCGACGTCAGTGGTAGAGTCGATTACTTCTTATCCAAATTTGCAAAGGAAAGATTTTTGCTATTGACTTAGGTCAGTAGCATTTGTTGGTGTTTAAATCTGACTGCTTCATATATAGGCCCTATTAGATTTCGGCACGTTACAGATCTCCTGCGGTATGGCATTCGAACGGTCCAAAGTACTGATTGAATATCGCCATTATTCACACATTCTTGAGCCAGTCTGAGTGGCTTAGATCGTAAGGCGCTGGCTGGTTTTTCTGTATCCAAGATCACGAGATTCAATCGAAGCAGTCCGATGATATTTAAAGGTACTCAAATACGCCAATCTTACCTGCACATAAAACAATCCGCCGGGAACAATTATCCGGCTCCTCGGAAACCGTAGAAGTAGTTACTGAGACTTAAAAGAATGAAAACATTAACGATAAAAGACTGATATCGCGCAATGCGAAACTTCGACAGTGAATAACAGTTGTTTTGTCGGAACCATTATATGCCTCAGAAACTACATCTCAAGGTGGGCATTTTAAAATTGATAAAAATGAAAACAAGAACGAAAAATGCTTAAAAAATATGTGGTCTCACTAATTTAAATGGCATATGGATTAAAAGAAATACTACAGACCTGTACACAGCACCAGATAAGTTTACTGATGCCGTACGCAGGAGACAGCCAACGGCCGTAGCCGTGTTGAAACACCGGATCCCGTGAGATCTCCGAACTTAAGCAACATTGGGCGTGGTCAGGAGTTGGATGGGTTGCCACGCGCTGTTGGTGGGGGTAAAGGAATGCAGGAGCGGAAAGGAACTGGCCACCTTACCGCACGTAAACTCCGGCTCAGGAACACCTCTGCGGAGGTTCGGACCTGCCTTCGGGCAGAAAAACCCTTACCTTACGCAGGAGACACTTGAAATTCTATGGTCACACTTGTAGAATGGACAATAATAGATTTGCTAAAAAGCCTATTAACTATCAACTGGTTGGAAGAAATTAAGTAGGATTTACAAGAAATAGGATGATAATGATTATGCTTGTTGTTTAAAGAGACCTGACATCTAAAGTCATCGGGCCAGGATTTATAGGAAAAAACGCTACAGACGATACCATAAAAATCGTAGTCATTTGACTTGTGGGGTCGCGGGTGCGAACTGCGTCGCACATGTTGTTTTGGCCTTGTTTTACGACCGGATACTCTTCCTGACGCCCACCCTATCTGTAGGGATGTATTCACTACTGCGTGTTTCCGTGGTGGTTGATAGTGTTGTGTGCTGTCTGAATATGAAGAGGAGAGAGTTGCGACATACCAAAAAACCCGTCCCCGAGCCAAAGGAATTATTCAGAAGCGATTAAAATCCCCGACCTGGTCGAAAATCGAGCCCGGAACCCACTGAGCGGAAGGGCAGTACGCTGACCATTCAGCCAACGAGTCGGACCGTAATCATTTGAATTCTGGCTCTAAATCACAGATTCGTGGAGAAAGCTAAAAGTGCCACTGGAAAACCGTGGATAGAAGAACGAAAAAAAACCGCTACAGTGAATTCATGAAGAGATTTTGAGAAGAAGAAGAAGAAGAAGAAGAAGAAGACGAAGAAGAAGAAGAAGAAGAAGCTACCAAACCAGGCTAACAAGGAGTTGTACAGGACGAGTTGGCCGTGCGGTTAGGGGCGCGCGGCTGTGAGCTTGCATCCGACAGATAGTGAGTTCGAATTCCACTATCGGCAACCCTGAAGATGTTTATGCGTGGTTTCCCATTTTCATACCAGGAAAATGCTGCGACTGTACGTTAATTAAGACCACGGCCGCTTCCTTCTAACTCCTAGGCCTTCCCTGTCCCATCGTCGCCATAAAACCTGTCTGTGTCAGTGCGACGTAAAGCCACTAGCAAAAACAAAACAAAAACAAGGAGTTATTACAGCAGTTTCCTGACTGGTTGTCTCATGTTTGTTTCTCTACTCTTTCACGAATTTTGGGACTCATTTGAGAGTCTGGAGTGGGTTATACTGAACCTAGGAAACGTAATGATAAACATCCCCCTTCTGGAGACCCTAGAAAGAATTCGCCACCTCAGTTACAGCCAAATTCCGCGATTGTGCATAGGGGCTCAGCTTGCTGGTCATTCTGATCGCAATTAATTCGAAATTCACACACATATCATCATTCATCCCAGAAAATAAAAAGGTAAGTTAAAAAAGTTTAATATCTCGGGAGAAACTTTTATTTCTAAAGAATACGAAATCACCGATTCATCAATAATGTTGTCAAGCCATTCCGCTCTATATGAACAAAGATTTTTAATTAATGGTTTTGGTTTTATGTTGTTTAATTCAAAATATTAATGAAGTATCTGTTTTGGAGCTTGAATGAAAGTGCCTTGTGCTATATAGACCTGGCGTTATTTTCTTATCCGGACCAGTCAAAACCAAAGTGGTGTTATGCCACATTTGTGTATTGTTAGCTAGTAATATTTAACAGTTCTCTTTAACAAAGGCAGCTGTGTAACTTCACTGCCAATAATTCATTTACAACATAATATCCACGTTCACAATAACAACTGAAAATATACTTCACACAAGACAAAGTGACTTATCTGGTTGAAGCCACTTTTATTAACGATATTCAGAATATTAACAAGAAAATTCGACATATCTTGTTCTTATCGGAATAACCTGGAAGTAAATGCTGGCTATTTATTCATTATTATGACTAAATGACTTATTTTGCTATTGTCAAAGGATATAGAGCATTAACCTTAGTAGTTACTGCAAAATTTAAAAATAAAACTGAATAAAGGCTTATCTGGTTTTTCTCCGGAATGAGTTTCTCTACGTAAACTGGTCTGTTGATTTCATTGTCGCTAAAAGCATTTATCGGTGGTCGACTTGATTTTAAAACTGCAGACGTATTAAATTTTAATTGATATTAATTTATCTTCCCTTCTTCATATATTTGAAAACGAAAACACTGAATGGCAATTGAAATGTGTCTACTTAACTTCAATAATTGGCACGGAAGCTCGAAAACTTTCATGTTACAAATGGATAGGCTTATTCCGTCTGACTTAAGGTTTACTACGCTTGTTAGCCTATCAGGCCCCCGGCTTCTACTCCAAATTAACAATGCTAAGCATGGATAACATCCCACTAGGTCTAGTTAAGACAAGCATTGTCCCCAAGTTTTAGAGGACATGGGTGAAGGTCGCGTTAGATCGCGAGATGTTGTCTGGCCAGGGTGGGGACCCATCCCGACCCCTCTCAATTCTTTTACTTCGATTAATTTTGTGACAGCGGCCCAGCGAGGAGGTGTTGTCGGCGCGTCAAAGCTACCGCCTGAACGATGGACTGTCTCCCGCCAGCTAATGACGCCAGCCGGCGACAACCTGTCCCGCCCGCGTCCTCACCTAGTCCTTTGTTCCCTTACCTGCGACCTATCTCTTCTCACCAATCCTCATCACTTGTACTCTTAACTAATACACTCTCTATATTGCTCCTAGAAACATGCTCCTTTGTCATAGATAATGACGACTACTATGTTATTAATCTTGGTGTGAATAATTGCGAACTTTATTGTACCTATTACTTCCTCTGTGTGCGTATCTGTGGCGGCTTTAAGTTTGGGTGGGCCCTTAATTAGGTCTAACAAGATCCCACTGTAGACGGTTGTATCTCTGATGCAGAGGTTAGTGTGCCGGTTAGAGGTCAAAACCTGGTAGGTTCGTGAGCTGAGGAAATCGAATATTTCCACTTCTTTGTATGAAATTAAAAAAAACAGATTTTTAATATATTACCCCAGAGCATATCCCTCATAAATAGAAAACAATCAGTCATCAACGGTCTGCATTTAGGGCTGTCGCCCAGGTGGCAGATTCTCTATCAATTGTTTACCTCGCATTTTCTTAAATATTTTCAACGAACTTGGATATGTACCGAACATTTCCCCTTCATAATTTATTCCAATCCCTTAATCCTCGTCTTGTAAATGAATATTTTGCCCCCGTCTGTCCTCTTGAATAAAAATACAAAGAAATACAAACAACTATTTTAATCCGATTATCGGCTGTAATGGATTTCATCCACAGGATATTTTTCGTGACACTTGCTGGAAAAATTAAACAGGTTCGCTTTCTTTATCTCCGATTCATTTAGATGAGATAAATTATTAAATACACTTTTTTCTTCTTAAAGTTTTTATTGCTCAAACGTAAGCCCAAAATTCTACAAGTAGAGTCGCAATTATTGTTGTAAATGCAGACAAAATAAAAGGAATAGTCATTTTAATAATAATAATAATAGGTTTTTTTGCTAGGGGCTTTACGTCGCACCGACACAGATAGGTCTTATGGCGACGATGGGATGGGAAAGGCCTAGGAGTTGGAAGGAAGCGGCCGTGGCCTTAATTAAGGTACAGCCTGGTGTGAAAATGGGAAACCACGGAAAACTATCTTCAGGGCTGCCGATAGTGGGATTCGAACCTACTATCTCCCGGATGCAAGCTCACAGGCGCGCGCCTCTACGCGCACGGCAATAATAATAGTAATCAAAAGACAAAGTATATGGAAGGGGTTAGATCATGTTTCAAACGTCAACTATGGAAATATCCCTCAGACAGACAAAATTAAGTGTCTAGGTGAAATTATTGAACCAGCAGGGTTAAATCAACAAACTAACAAAGACAAAATTGCAAATCATCAAGGAGCTTACAAAATTACTTGGAACAGATACAATAAAAGAACTATATCAAAAAGGCAAAATTACGACATAACACAGTAGTTGAACAGAAGCACTTTATGCATCTGAAACTATTATAATTGGTGGAAAATCTCGAATAAAGAAGATCGAGAAATAAGAAAAAAGAATCTTAGGAAAATCTTAGGACCAAAATGCAAAAATAGAATTTGTATGAAAAAGTAATCACATGAAATCTATCAAATTACACTAAAAATCACAGTTACAATCAGGAAACGGCGATTACAATTTTATGGTCACTTACATAGAATAGATAATAACAGGCTCACAATGAAAATTTCAAACTTACCCCTATCAATGAAAAATCACAAAAATTAGCTAAAAGAAATCAGTGAAGTCTTAAATGAAATCGTCATTAATAAAGAAACCATTCAAGATAGAATAAAATTTGGATCTTTAATTTACAAACACAAATTTTGTGCAAAGACCACCCGACTAAATACGGGATGGACTGAACAACGTAAAAAGGAACACAGCGAGAGGATGAGGAAGAGAAGCAGAAAAACCAAAAAAGTGCTAATAAAGTCAAACGTGCTCCTTATTTGGGTATAACGAATCAAAAAATAGTTAGGTTGCTTCAATTGATATCGTCCCTGTTCTGCCAAAACAGCGAATGTTACAATGCTCTTCCTATCCATTATTTCCCTTAAGAATGGTCACGCCTTCCAGCCATATATTGATATGCGGTCCATCAGAACAATTTTCGTTGAGTTCATTTTCCTATGCGCGTGTGTATAAAGGAAAATGAACCTTAAATACATCACACTCTAGGAGTGGATAAATGTCATGCAAATATACATTCCTTCAGTATGGTACAGTAAGGTTCATTTTTCTTTACACATAAGCGTAGGAAAATGAACTCAAAGAATATTGTTCTGATGGACCGAATATCAATATGTGGCTGGAAGGCGTGACCAGAGTTAAGGGAAATAATGGATGGGAAGAGCATTGTAACTTTCGCCGTTTTGGCAGAACAGGGACGATATAGATTTTTAAGTTTATCAAACTTTAAATATTTTTCCCTGCAGGATTTCTTAACGTACTGGAAGCCAATTACAGAGAAATGTAGTCGAATGTAGACATGTAGTGACATAAAACCACTATCCTGAGACTAACTGACGGCGACACTGAGGTCAGTGCATGAAGTTCAAGCTATAATTATAATTGATTTGACGTCCTATCCAACTGTCACTCTCTACAGTTTCAAAATTACGCCCATCCTTATTTACTGTCTAGTCTTCCAGCTCATTTTGGCTGTAGACGACATAGAAACTGAACTTGAACATTCATAAGTAAAAATTAAGGTTTTTAAAAGATATTGAACATATAAAGCAAACAGAACTAGTCACAATAAAAATAATGTAGTGAGGTATCGCATATAGATTTTACCGAATCCTTGCTATGTTCCAGAGGAATCAAAATTATATATACATCTTTTAAATTTGCAGTAAAACATATTAAAAGGGTTAATTAACATCGAAGGTGATTATTTTGCACGGTAACACCGCAAAAGTTCAATTCAAATGGCGCATGTCGACTAATCATATTTTCCCCGTCAAAGTAAGTGCACTTTGAATGAGTGGAAAATGAAAATGAAAAATATCGTTTTGACAGCTGAACCAACTGTGTTCAGCATCGCACCACCTGTTGTTATCATATTTAATTAATTTTAACCCGCTTGGCAACATCTTCCTATTATGAAATTTCACAATGAATATGCTATTTATTTTGAATCTTCTTCTACCCCTTTTTCCACACCTTGAGAGGGTGCGGGTGAGAGCTGTGTCGCACATGTGAATTTATCCCTTTTCTTCCGTCCGGATGCTCTTCCTGACGTAATCACTATTGCGTGTTCCTGTGGTGGTTGATAGTGTGTTGTGTTGTCTGAAGAAGAAGATGGGAGTGTTGGGACAAGCACAAACAACCAGTCCCTGAGCCATAAGAATTAATCACACGCGATTAAAATCCCCAACTGACCGGAATCAAACCCGGGAACCTCTGAACCGAAGGCCTCAACGCTGACCATTCAGTCACGGAGCCGGACCTGCTATTTATTTTTAATGTGTAATGAAAATTATATTTTAGCCATGGTTCCCAATGAAGAATGAGGCTATGAACTACTATGAATTTGTACAACTACCGAAAATTTACTTAGTTTCGCAGATTATTTTTTACAGTGTATTTCGATCTAAGTTTACATATTTTAATTTCCTTCTGTAACCTCATCACGGGGATGCGTAAACCTTTGTCTTCAATAAAAGCCTTGTCTAAAGATATTACGTATTTTCAAGTTATTTTCAGTTACACTGTAGGAAGGAACAATTTTGTGATTTTCGGTAACAGTAATGTCAAGACCATTTCATGCGGATTCGTTTCGAGTTCACTCGACAGTGTTCTTTTCTAACTTATTACATTTTATATATTTTCATTCGGTTTGTACAATATACGTCTTTCAAGGATAGGCTGCTTCGTATATCGATGGTATAGAAAAATATAGTAAACTTTTCCGACTCGTTGGCTGAATGGTCAGCGTACTGGCCTTCGGTTCAGAGGGTCCCGGGTTCGATTCCCGGCAGGGTCGGGGATTTTAATCGCTTCTGATTAATTCTTCTGGCTCGGGGACTGGGTGTATATGTCCGTCCCAACACTCTCCTTATCATATTCAGACAACATACTACACTACCAACCACCACAGCAACACGCAATAGTGCTTACATCCCTCCATAGATGGTTGCGTCAGGAAGGGCATCCGGCCGTAAAAACGGGGCCAGATCCACATGTGCGACGCAGTTCGCACCCGCGACCCCACAGGTGTGGGAAAAGGCGGCAGGAAAAGAAGAAAGAAGAAGAAGAAAAATATAGTAAACTTAAATGAAATAATGGAAAATCGTCTACGTCGTTGTACCTCATAGTACGGTTGTTCTTCTACACCTCTAATTTACCGCTGTTATGAATTTTACTTTTGAGCGAGTTCATGAAACCTTGGAATGACATGTTTGCTTAATTAGAATGGCAGCAACCTTCATTTCGGAAACGCGTGTTATCAGTGTTGACGTTTATAACATAATTTTTTACGTGGTTTCCCATTTTCACACCAGGAAAATGCTGGGGCTGTACCATAATTAAGGCCACGGCCACTTCCTTACTTTCCATTCCTAGGCATTTACTATCGCATCATCGCCATAAGACCTATCTGGTTCGGTGCGACTAAAGCAAATAGGAAAAATATATATACACACATAACTTAATGTGTGTTAGGATGGATATGGAAAATATCTGACGTTTAATTAACTATTCAAACTTAAATTATCAGGATTTACCCTCTACTTGGTTCATCTCCCCTCTAACTACTTGGCAGAAAGAATTTTAAATGAGGGAGTCTCTCAGGGTAGATTTATCTCTCCAGTGCTTTTGAATTTGAACATGCCAGACATACCCAGACCAACGCGTGCGAAAATCTACATGTACGCAGATGATACTGCTACTTCCTCTGTCTCTTGGTAACCATCCAGAGCTCAAACTTATCTGCAGGATGCCATCTCTACTTTATAACACTGGCTTCGAAAGTGGAAAATCAAAATTAATGTTACTAAGAGCAGACCTGCTCATTTATTTAAAGTGCTCCTGAACTGACCCCCAGACTCAGGTCTTTAAAGGTGGAGTAATCCGGTGGGCAAAGGTTACTAAATACCTGGGTCTCACCCTGGATACAGGACTGACATTCAAAGATCATGTCAAGCGCATTTCGGCCCAGGCAATCAAACGCCTCTCTGAAATTACCCATCTTATGACAGCCGACAATGGGCTAAATTTTAAAAAGAGGTTCATGCTGTACAATTCTTCTATACATTCAATCCTTGATTATGCCAGTTCCTTTCGGGATATTTTACCCGAAACACACCTGGACAGGGTCCAGATTTTCCAGAATCGACCACTGCGCCTGATTAGTGAAGAGCAATGGTTTGAACGGAAGCACGAAATTCACAACGACTCCTACATTGATGAAATTTATACCAGAATTCAGAAGACTACACGGAAATTCCATTCTGGCATAAATCCCAATACCAACGAACCGAAGGCTTAAACTATAGAAAGGCCAAGGCCATACTAAACTAACGACCCACTAGAGTATATGTCACATTCTGGGCAGCGCGATTCCGTTCACAAATTCCCACCCCTTCCACAACTATATGCTCGGATATTGCACCCAAGGCCCATCGGGCCCTATGGCCTGTCGGGTGTACGCTAAATCGTCCAGGATGAGCAGATGTGTAACAACTTTTGAAGAACACAAATTGCACCACTACGCTATACAGTGCATTTTCCTCGTCGGGGAAAGGTGTATTTCACACCATTTAAAAGTGAACTTCCCGCTGTTTTCCTGTGGAAAAGGTTTTCCATTAACAACTAATAGGCCGTCTGCAGACATTGTGAAAAAATGCCATTTAGGCAGTCAGCAAGCCTGTTTCGACGTTTCGCTTTACTCTGTTAGATTGCTGAGGAAGAGATCCCTACTGGGCGAGCTACAGACGAGTTGAAAATTATCTTCTGGGGCGTAAACACCAAATGTGCGACCAAAGATATTTTACATGCCAACATCGTTCGACATGAAGAGCCGAATGAAAGTTTTTCCGCCCTTCAAAAATCCGGCTACCCCTTCTAGATTTGAAGTCTTGATCATGCGTTCGGGAGGCTGAAAACCAACCACTGGTGAAACTGTTAAAGTAAGGAAATAATTAGGCCTACTTCCCAGCCTATTAACGACAATGACAATTGTTCTTACGTTTCATTTCCGAAACTTGCCGAATTGTGGTGTTAAACATATTAACCTTATCTTTTATATATATTTTGGTAATAACAATAATAGTGTGGCCTCAGATGGTGACATAATTTTATTATATTCAATAGTTATTTCTATTATCAGAATAGTTTTCTTTTGCTAGTTGCTTTACGTCGCACCGACACAGACAGGTCTTATGGCGACTATGGGAGAGGAAAGGCCTATGAATGGGAAGGAAGCGGTCGTGTCCATAATTACGGTACAGCCTCAGCATTTGCCTGGTGTGAAAATGGAAAATCATCTTCAGGGCTGCCAACAGTGGAGTTCAAACCCACTATCTTCCGGATGCGACCTCACAGCTGCGCGTTCTTAACCGTACGGCCAACTCACCCGGTAGATTAGTTTTCTGCGATAATACTAACGAAGAGGATTTTTAAACTTAATTGTAGGCCTAAAAATGAATTTAAGTAGGCCTACTTTATCTGCACATTGACTCTTCGTAACATAATGCGGCAGGATAAAGTCGAACTGTGTATTACATACATTATCTTATTACTGTTTAAAAGTCTCATCATATTCACATTTTATTATTTCGTTGAGTCTTCGTTATAAAAACATGTTTAGAAATACGTTAATTCCTTTTCAGTAGAGAATTTAGGCACTAAAAATTTTCTTAAACCTTTACAGCAATTGTGACTTTAAAAACAATTATTATTATTATTATTATTATTATGTCCACTATTAAAATACTGGGTAAAACACTGTTCTTTAGATCCAACGCACCTGTAGTAGATCTTACTAACGACGAATAACTGTTTTAGTATTATTATTCTTACCATTCCTCGGTGTTGGTAACAATAATACACACAACACGTTTGAATAATTATTGGTTTTTTAGCTGTACCTGGAAGCTACTTTCCTCCTCCGTACGAAATACTCGGCTAAAGAAGAGTGAAGAGAAGTTGTCAAAAGAGTTTACTAGTGGTAAAAGTGTTACCAGAATAGCATTAGGGATGGTAGCTTTATACCGCCTTAGAAATCCTGCCCTTCATTCACCCTACGAATATTCATAATGATTAATCGATGCATGTGTAATTGAAGTCCTAAGTCATCTTGAAGGACTATAAATTTTAATTCATATTAATGCTTCTACTTTACAGCATGACAAACTATGTTATGTAGGCAACCAGGCATGACACAACCAGATTGATGCTTGACAGATACGTTCTGCCCCGAAGCATGCGCCTAATCTCCCAAAGAAATATTACCTGTAGATGATGTTCATGGGTGTATGTTACCATCGGTGTGATAACTATAGCCTATACCTAAGCACGAAAAATGACCAGAAGGAAAAACATTAATCTATTTCGTAAAAATTATTTAAGAAAAAAGAATGTTGACTTTATGGGAGTCCGGCTCCAGGAATGAATGATCAGCGTACTAGTCTTCGGTTCTGAGGGTCCCAGGTTTGATTTTTAACTTTTTATGTGTAATTCCTCTGGTTCAGAGACTGGGTGTTCGTGTTCGTATTAATATATTTTTCTTCATTTACATACAACACACCACACTACCAATCACCACAGCAGCAATAGAAATAATAGTGAGTACACACTTCCACATACAGTTGGTGTCAGAAAGGGCCAAATTCACGTCCTGTGGCACGCTCAATAAAACTTGGGAAAAAGCCTGAAGAAAAAAGAAAAAGAAGTTGTCGATAAAATGTTACCGGTACTTGAAATGGTCATTATCAGTTGATCATTTCAAATAAATTAATGTAGGTAAATGAGTTACTAAAAATGCCATGTTAACATTGTAGTATATGATTAAATTTATCCTCTAGTTATAAAACATAACGACTAGCTTGTTACCTGCTTGCACATTTTGAAAGGCACTTCAGGTAACGACTTTGTAATTCCGGAGGCATAATGGTGCTGATCTGAAGAAACGTTGTCTCTAGCTGTTAAATCCTCTTCATAAACGCCCTTCTCCGGAGGAAGTGCTGAGAGATTCCTGATAAAGTAAAGGTTTGATGCTTTATCTGTCTAACAAATCCTACATACTCCTGAGTACTCCTAATTATCTCGAAATATAGTCCAATGTCATGCTACTTTGATTTTCTGAAGGTAGATTATAGTTTTCACTAGATACTCAAAATTTGATTCAATGCAAGTCAATTTCTCCTCCAGTTCGGTATCGAAATGCCAAGATAGTCGAAAACTATTGCAAAAAAATATGGTAACCAGACCTAACCCTTTTATTAGTGGAAATCCGTTAGGCAAACTCTATGAACGGTCTCTAATGTTAATGCTGACATGAATGATTCCATGCAAGGATATACTATTGTATAATTTGAAACGTAACATAAAGAGGGACATTGAACCATATAAACTGGAGAAAATAACTTAATTTTCGATTTCAAAATTTTATGATTTTAGTCTAAAAGAAAGCATTATGATGACCTATGACTGGCATATTCCTTGCAGAATGTGCTTAATTGCAACTCTACATCGTCTTCGACCATGCAGAAAAGAAATAATAATAATAATAATAAGGCCGCCTCTTTGGTGTAGTGGTTAGTGTGATTAGCTGCCACCCCCGGAGGCTCGGGTTCGATTCCCGGCTCTGCCACGAAATTTGAAAAGTGGTACGAGGGCTGGAACGGGGTCCACTCAGCCTCGGGAGGTTAACTGATTAGAGGTGTGTCCGATTCCCACCTCAGCCATCCTGGAAGTGGTTTTCCGTAGTTTCCCACTTCTCCTCCAGGCAAATGCCGGGATGGTGCCTAACTTAAGGCCACGGCCGCTTCCTTTCCTCTTCCTTGTCTAGCCCTTCCAATATTCCCATCCTCCCGCAACGCCCCTGTTCAGCATAGCAGGTGAGGCCGCCTAGGCGAGGTACAGGTCATCCTCCCCAGTTGTATCCCCCGACCCAGAGTCCGAAGCTCCAGGACACTGCCTTGAGGCAGTAGAGGTGCGATCCCTCGCTGAGTGCGAGGGAAAAAACGACCCTGGAGGGTAAACAGATAGAGAAGAAATAATAATAATATGGCTTCACACATAGGCCGCAAATATTTTATTTGAAGCCATTTAGGCTACCTGCGTGTCAATTTCTAGATTCTCACAGTATCAGATAGCAGAGATATCGGACCTCTTTATCTTTGTCGGGTAAATCTAGAATGTGCCAACGGGAGATCTTCTACAAACTGACATCGTAAGACTGTTTTTTTCATTTTTATCTGTCGGGATGAATGGCTCAGACGGTTGAGGTGCTTGCCTTCCGACTCCAACTTGGCAGGTTCGATCCTGACTCTGTTAGGTGGTATTTGCAGGTGCTCAAATACGTCAGCCTCGTGTCGGGGCAAAATTCCAGCAACTCGATGTCTCCTAAACCCCCAAAAGTAGTTAGTGGGACTTAAATATAATAATATCATTATCATCATTTCTATCTGTATCAATTTTCTCCTCAACCTGGTGGTGTCACAAATGCGAACTGTGTCTTTCATTTAAATTTGGCCACATTTTACGGTCGGATACCATTTCTGACGTCAGCTTTATGTGGAGGGATGGAATATGTGTGTTTACGGCGGTTTGCAGAGTGATATTTTGTGTGTAAATCAAAAGCTGTGTATTAACACAAACACCTTGAATCGGGCATTCGGGGTTAAGCAGACGTGACCAGGAATGGAACCTGGGACCACTTAAATTGCTACGTTGACCACTGAGGTGGTAGTGGTGGTGGTGGTCGTGGTGGTGGTGGTGGTGATTGCTGTTTTAAGAGGAAGTACAACAGCTGGACAACCGTCTTCTATTAACACTAATCAGAGAGAAAAAAACAGAAAAGGCAAAGGCCAATGGCGCGAAAATAAGACTCCCTAGGCCTCTAAAACTCTAATACCGTTGGGGTCGGAAAAGAACAATGGTTGACTAAGGGAGGTTGGATAGGATAGATGAAAGTGAGGAGCCTGGCACAAGTAAGCGGAAGCAATACGAGGACTCGGCTAAGGGCCCCGTAGTCATAAACCCACGCTCCCGAGTTAATAGTCTCTGGGGCCTATTTTATTCGCCGCATCCGGGAGATAGTAGGTTCGAATCCCACTATCGGCAGCCCTGAAAATGGTTTTCCGTGGTTTCCCATTTTCACACCAGGCAAATGCTGGGGCTGTAACTTAATTAAGGCCACGGCCGCTTCCTTCCAACTCCTAGCCCTTTCCTCTCCCATCGTCGCCATAAGACCTATCTGTGTCGGTGCGACGTAAAGCCCCTAGCAAAAAAAATGTATTCGCCTCTTTCGACAGGCAGGGGTTACCGTGGGTATTAATCGGGCGAATAGACTTTCTTCTCAGCCCTCCAAAAATCCGACTCAGTCGGTTTGAATCCTTGACCTTGCTATCCGTAGGCTGACAGTCTACCACTGTTTCAGCAGGAGAGTTCTCATGATTGCACTGTTTCAGAAGATCAAGTCTACCATTTCTCCCATTGGCATTCAAGGCATTTAAATCTTAACCTGGTGACGAGATACAGGGGAGCTAATTGTTTTTATTCGGAATATTTTTAAATGTTAGAGAACATCCAGTTATTTTGATTCAATACAGTAGAGTCTCGATTATCCGACCTAAACGGGACCTGGAGTACGTCGGATCACCGAAAATGTCGGATAATACGGAATAACTTTGAAAATGAACGGAAACAAACTGGAAGGCTATACTCTAGTACTAAAACAATGACATCTTTTACGGTACTCTATTTAATAAATTATCAATTCAATTCTACAGTACATGCAGTATTGAACGAAAACATTCCAGATCTCTTACGAAAAGAAACTTTTCTCCACAGATATTAAGCTGCCTAATGCCGTACAGTTTTTTCCACCGATCAAGCCACCCAGCACTGGCAGGAAAATTAGGGTCCCCTTAATTAAACTCCTTCCGGAAACACACAACCTTTTCCTGCAGAATGGGGCCAGATATTAGCAGGCCCTTTTCCCGGTGTTGAGATAACCAAAGACATAGTGCTTCACTTACTTTTTCGTACTCACATTTTTTAAATGCTTTTCTCTGCTCTGGTAGAGCACCACTTTTCAATTTCTTCCTTCTATTTTTTCCAGTCTTCCACCGTAACACATCCAACACCATAATCTGAAGCCACATTTTGAAGAATTTCCCCTCTGTCCAGTGTCTTTAATGCACTCAACGTGTCTTCCATAGAAGCAATCACTTTCTTCCATGTACTCGCTATACTCACAGAGGATATGAAAATTATAACATCCGCACCCAACCAATACTACAATGAACAATGACTGAAGACTCACTGCACCTGTCCTTGAAAAAAAAAAAAAAAACTGTCCTACCACCAGCAGTCAGGCCAGTGCTTGTCCCATGGACGCACCCTCTACACCGGGTGTGCCTGAATTTAGTCTCCACCAAAAGTTCAAATTAAGTCTTCCAGTGTCGGATAACACGGAAAGTCGGATAAGCGAAGGTCGGATGAGCGAGACTCTACTGTATTTGTAAATTTCACTTACAAAACAAAGTATAATTTCAAGAAGTATGCATTTTTATATGAGTATTAAAATGTGTAGGTTACTGTATTTATATAATCAAATACAGGATACTGAACGCGATAAAATATTGGAAAACAAAAAATAGCGGGAGTACTCAGATTGCTGACGATCTCTCCTCCTAATTTTGTGATGTAGCTGTACTTTTTATATGATACCTGTTATAAAGTTGTTTTGTATTCCAGAGTTTCAGAATACACTATTAACTTATATCAATTAAAGAAGTTCAGCTTTTTTTCGCTCTCATAACGTGACAGGTTTATTAACACTGACCACAAAACCGTGAAAAATGTGTACATCCATTATCTCATTAAACTTATCCTTCAAGTATATTTTTCTTCCTGAATTTCTCCTCTCTTTGTACTTCTGCACTCCCTCCCTATCTTAGTTCTTTCTCTCCTACATGTTACTCATTCCAAGAACAGTTGCTTAATGTGTTACCAGCTCCGCTTAGTTCATTCTTATTCCTAATTAGGTTCAGAGAATTAAAACTTGCAATGCAGGACAAGTTACCAATTATAATTCTTACCCAAGAACCGGTACGAAGAATGTGTTTCTATAAGTTCTTTTTAATCTCTTGTGGCTATTTCTAGCCGAGTGCAGCCCTTGTAAGGTAGACCCTCCGATGAGGGTGGGCGGCATGTGCCATGTGTAGGTACCTGCCTGTTATTGTATTGGAAGAGAGTGTTATGTGTGGTGTGTGAGTTGCAGGGATGTTGCGGACAGCACAATCACCCAGCCCCCAAGCCATTGGAATTGACCAATGAAGGTTAAAATCCCCGACCTGGCCGGGAATCGAACTCGGGACCCTCTGAACCGATGGCCAGTATGCTGACCATTCATTCAACGAGTCAGACTTTCTAGTAATAAATGCTATCCGAAGACTCTGACACAGAGTGACTTTCGGCAGCTACGAGTATCTGATGAATAACCTTACTTCAGATTAACGATGATATAGGGTTCTGTTGCAATTCATGGGATGCATATCTCTATTCTTTTTTTTTTTTTTTTTTTTGCTAGGGGCTTTACGTCGCACCGACACAGATAGGTCTTAGGGCGACGATGGGATAGGAAAGGCCTAGGAGGTGGAAGGAAGCGGCCGTGGCCTTAATTAAGGTACAGCCCCAGCATTTTCCTGGCGTGAAAATGGGAAACCACGGAAAACCATCTTCAGGGCTGCCGATAGTGGGATTCGAACCTACTATCTCCCGGATGCAAGCTCACAGCCGCGCGCCTCTACACGCACAGCCAACTCGCCCGGTATCTCTATTCTAGCTTCAAGAGATTTGTGCTGGACAAACCGGAGTTGGGGCAGAATTTTCTCTGGATACTCTGGTTTCCCTGTCATCTCTCATTCAAGCAATACTCTCTAATATCGTTTCAACTGTCAGTCATTAATCCTTGCCCCAGAGTAGTGCGGCAGGCTTCGGTAGCCGGCACAATTCCGATCCTCTCCGCTCGATGGGGGCATCATTCATTACATTCCTGACCCGGTCCAATCACTGGAATCAGGCAGTGGATTTTTTATAAACAGTCATTTTTATAACAACATCCACCATAGCAATTATCAAGATACATTGTCGGAAAGGAGGAAGATTTTGAGGAAAATCCTGGGATCAAAAAAAGACAAGAAAATGAGCACACTTTCCGCCTTGAGGAATTAGGGGTGGCCAAATCTCTACCGTGGCTCTACGCATCTGCATTCGGGAGACGGAGAGGGGCTGTACTGAGAATGGTTTCCCGTTGTTTTCCATTCTCCTCAACTAAAGCGAATTCCGGAACAGTTCCTATTATAGGCCACGGCCGCTAACCCGCTCACCTCCTCGGCGCATCTCCTTCTCCAATGGCCTGAGAGATGGCGACACCGTCTAGGAGGCGCGCCTCCCCCTTTAGGAGAGGAATAAGAACACGTAGTAGTAGTAGTAGTAGTAGTAGTAGTAGTAGTAGTAGTAGAAGTAGTAGAGTATGAAAAAGGGAGGTTGGATATTTATGGTCATAGAGAATGAACTCAGACAGAATACAAAAGAGCATTACCACACTCCAACAGAATAACAAAACCCAACTTCCATAGGAGAAAGAAGTCAATAATGGCTTACAAAAATTTGTGCTCAAGACACAACGTGTAGAAAACGGAAGTGTTTAGAGAGAAAACTGCAAAACTGAATCATCCGTCCGAGGAGAAATTAAGGAGAGAAATGATATTCGCAGAAGGATAACAGGCTACGCTAGAGAATTATTCCGGAGAAAGAGAGAAGAGCTCAAAAAGTGATAGGTGTTGTATAATCCTTGTCCATAGTCTGCTAAAACGAGTGCTAGAAAAGAAGCAATCAACGTCAATCAACTAGTAGTTTACATGAAATAGTTTCATTGGGTTATGTCGATCGCATGCTACGTGCAAAGTAGATGTTAAGCACACAGCAAAAATGGCCAGCTTAACACCGCTGGGAACTGATCCCACGCCTTCGCACTTCGCATCCGATGCTCTATCATTCAGCTGCCTTGACTGGTATTCGAAATACGGGTCTATGGGACAGTCTGAAGATGTTCTTTGATATATCTGAGATCGTCAATGATTAATTCAAGTAAATATCCCTACGTCTTGCTGTTGGTTTTGATCTCCAGTGCTTAAGGTAGCGAGACCAAATCTCAGCATTGTTAGTTAGCATTTAAGAGTGAAATGTTAAAGGAACTCTTCTTAAGACTCTTTGCCATCCTTTCTTTAATTTTTGATAACTGTTAGGTTCGTTATTCGGCAGAAACTAATTTTGAATAATAAAATTAATTTCCTGCAAGAAAACATATTTATGGTAGTAGTAATGTACTTGAAAAAGAAAACAACTTAATTAAAAAAGAATGCCATGCTTCGTTCTTAAAATCTTCAGATTCTATCAAATCTCACTCAAATATTTAGAAAAGTATACACATTCATAAATATTTTGTGTTTCTGTTTTCCGGCCGAGTTGGCCGTGCGGTTAGGGCTGCGCAGCTGTGAGCTTGCATCCGCGAGATAGTGGGTTCTAACCCCACTGTCGGCAACCCTGCGATGATTTTCCGTGGTTTGCCATTTTCACCCCAGGAAAATGCTGGGGCTGTACTATTATTAAGGGCACGGCCACTTTCTTTCCACTTCTAGGCCTTTCTTATCCCATCGTCGCCATAAGACCTATCTGTGTCGGTGCGACGTAAAGCCAATTGTTCACACCAGGCAAATGCTGGGGCTGTACCTTAATTAAGGCCACGGCCGTTTCCTTCCAACTCCTAGGCCTTTCCTATCCCATCGTCGCCATAAGACCTATCTGTGTCGGTGCGACGTAAAGCCCCTAGCAAAAAAAAAAAAAAAGCCAATTGTAATATATATATTCCCGTCAGCGAAAACCTTCGATGTGTTAGTGCGACGTTAAACAAATAGCAATATATATATATGTCTGTTTAAATACTTAATGAACTTGCATTCTATGCTGAAGTGCAGAGGAAGGACTTCATTAAGATAAGTTATATATTTTCAAGTTCATAAGTATTTAAACAGAAATAAACAGAAATGTTTATACTTTTCTAAACCGAAACAAACATAAATATTTGGTGGTCATTTGATAGAATCTGATGATGTTATTCTAAGAACGAAACGTGTAATTCTATTTTAATTAAGTTACTTCTTTTTCAGGTATAATAGGTACTATTACCGCATGTTTTCTTGCAGGTAGTTTACAAATTTATTACTCAGAATTAGTTTCAGCAGACTGATGAACCTTACAGTTGTAAAATAACTGAGTAAAACCTGAAAATAAATAGGTCCAGATATAACCAACAACAAAATATTCTTTGTTGTCCATCACAAACTATAGATTTTCAAGTCACGTTAGAATATACCGAAGTCAGAAGCTCCTTGTATTTACGCGATTGAGAATTTTTGTGGTCTACATTTATTAGTTCAGTTTTATGGTAACGGTTACAGGTTACCTTTTATTGTGAGTGGCCCGTGACCAGTGAACTAATTGAAATGCTGGCTCAAAATACAATTGCATTAACATACATATAGACACATTATAGCGAAGAATATCTGTCAATTACTAACACTTAAACTTTATCCCCAAACAACAAGAACAAATGTTGTAATTCCCTTTCAACCGCCGAATTCCTTACAACAAGTTCGACTAGTAAAAGCCTGCGAATCTCCTAATAAAATACTATCTGCAATTGGTGTATAACCAACATATACAAAGTACGACACACTGGTTACCTCACTCACACCTTATGATTGCCACTGTAAATCTCTAGTTAAACCCTGATCTGCTGCTAATAATTTTTCCCAACCACTGTACTGTGCGAAAGAGGGGAAATAAAATGTTAATTCTAGCAGATACGATCTTTTCTCGATGTTCTCTGTTTGAATTCTCTTTGAGTTCAACTGATACTAACAGAGTTAACATATCTAGTTTATTTGAACTAACTTCGTATCTTAATGGATATTTTTTGTTACAAACGTACTATTTTAAGACAATATAGTCCCCTCTGAGGACGTGCTAAATGTTTTAATAACATACAATAACATACATAATTAATAGGGAATAAAAGCACGAAATTATTTTTCCAGTTGAAGAGAAATGAAACATGGAATAAAATATCCAAATCTATTGCACCGTCTTCAAAATGCCGACATTTGTATTATGTCTTTCCAATCCTGGCAAACTGTAATTTGTAATAGCCTCTCTCTCCTATGGTTCAGTCGTATACAACGACTTATCTGAAACTTTGAACATAAAACTACAGAGGGTACAAAACGCATGTGTTGGTTACGTTACAAATGCCAGGCGTGATGAACACATAACACCCTATTACATACATCTACAATGGTTGAAACTCCATGAACGTCGGGAAATCTCAGTAGCTGTTGCTTCGCAGAAAATTCTCAAACTGAAGGCACCATCCTACCTTTATAATGCATTAAAACCTATGGAGTCGGTACATAACAGAGATAATAGGTCTACAAAAACCATCCTTCAAATTCCCCTTCATCATACCACTAAATTTAACAAATCCTTTGTTTGCACTGCATCACGTATCTTTAACGTCTTTAATCTTCGCCGTTTTGCTAATAACACTAACTGTACCCAACTGAAGCAGTTCTTAACATCTATGTTTCTGGAGGAGTACGCAAGAGGCTGAGATCAGGTATTCTTGTGTCGAACAATCAGAAATATGTATATTTCGAAGAAAATTGTTTCTCTGCTTTAGCTTTATATTCTTTAAATCCATGTAGTCCAAAATAACAGAAGGGCTTAACGATTTACGTTCTTACTTATTATATAATGTATGTCTTAACTTTACTGGATTTGGTATCTGTATTTTCATTTTTTTCTGAGTTTCATGTTTAGTTTAATACTTTAATGTTATAAAAATAGTTACTGTGTTCATAAACCAGTACTGTATTATAAGAAGACGCTACATAAAAGGGCTTTTCAGCCTCAGTGGCATGTAAATCACGATCAGTAAATTCAATTCAATTCAATTCAATTCAATTCAATTCAATTCAATTCAATTCAATTCAATTCAATTCAATTCAATTCAATTTTACAGGATTTTTTGTTTGTTTAAAGTTCAGCCTACAGGCTAGCATGTAGCTTCCCGCCATCTTCATCTCCGGGTCATAAGTTGCCGTTTATTTAAAATGTGTAATTGGTACATGACGTAAGAATGTGTAATAAATACTTTTGATAAATGTACCAGATAGTAGGCACGATGTAGGTACTGAGAATGCATATTCATTTGAAAAAAAGGAAGGTTTATTACAGGAGGAAAAGGAAACCTGAGGAAACATAGAGAGTCTATCTGTGATTGAAGAATTTTAACTGACAGAAGACTAATTTAAAATGAAGTTGTTATACTAAAAATATATAGTTAGTTATTATGTATCATTGAACACATTATAAAATACATTTAATCCTTTAATTGACATCAAATCTTTGACATTACCGAAGAATTATAGGTAAATATTCATCAATGAGTCATCAATAATCTGTATTTAGGGCTATCGCCCAGATGTCAGATACCATATCAGTTGTGTACCTCGCCTTTGTTTTAAATGTTTTCAAAGAACTTGGAAATTTATCAAACCTCTTGATAAATTATTCCAGTCCGTTAGTCCTCGTCCTGTAAATGAATACTTATCCCAGTTTGTCCTATTGAATTCCAACGTTATCTTCATATTTTATATTGATGTTGATCTTTACTCTAAACTGTATTTCCGTCACTTTAGTGTACAGCAAGTATTTTAATTTTTTTTTTACAATTTCTTTCGCACTGACACAGATAGATCTTATGGTGGCGATGGGATAGGAAAGACCTAGGAGTGGGAAGGAAGCGGCCATGGCTTCCATTAAGGTACAACTCCAGCATTAGCCTGGTGTCAAAATGGGTAACCACGGAAAACCATCTTCAGGGGTGCTGCCAACAGTGGGGTTCGAACCCACTAACTCCCGGATGCAAGCTCACAGCTCCACGGTGTAAAGTTTTGCAGTAATTATATCTCGATTCACATGTAATTTTGCCTTGTCAAGTATCATCAGACACTCTTTTGAAAAAATAATTACATAGTAACCTTTTAAAAGAAATAATGAACTCAAAAACATATTGCCTAATATTGACGTCGGGTAATAACGGGTTATTCATGTCCCTGATATCCATTTATCAGCCAGTCGTGATGTGGTAAGCAGCATATTATTATTATTATTATTATTATTATTATTATTATTATTATTATTATTATTATTATAATATATGCGTTAGGCCCTCTAAGGAGCACGTAGAACCATTAGTTAGCATTCTTCTTCTTGTTTCTCTTATTCTCCCAAAACTTCTTCATACTCGCACTGTGTGTCTGTCGTCTTTCTTGAGTCCATGCCTCCTGGAGTTTCAAGTTTCTTGTACATTGTCTGGCTGCAAAGCTATGCAAGTTAATTTTGTGTCTAAATGTAGCCCGTGTAGTTGTCATTGCGTCAATGCCGACTTCTGCGAGATCTTTTTGGGTGTCAGCAAGCCACCGTACTTTATTTTGTCGGGTTCCGCTGATAATGAGGAATATTTTCTTGGTCAGTCGCGAGTCGTCCATTCGTGCTAGATGTCCGTAAAATTGCATACGTTTTTTCCGGGCGATTGAAGTGAATCTTTCGGTCAGCGAGTAGAGTTCTTCCTAGCTTTTTCGCATCCATATTCCATCTTGGAACTTTGGTCCAAATATTTTCCTAAGTATTTGCCGTTCCATTTTCTCGATGCCATTGATATTGATGGTCAGTGTTGATGTTTCAATCGCGTAGAGTGCTTCAGGAAGAACTACTGTATGGTAGTGACGCAGCTTGGCTTGGATGGAAAGGGATTTCTTATTGTAGATATTCCAGGTGATTGTGTAGGCTTTACGTAATTTTTCGGCACGGGTTTTGTTGGCTATCCTGTTGTTACCAGTGCTTCCGATAATTTCACCTAAGTACTTGAAATGTTTAACTCGTGTGATATTGCCATATTTGGTCCCAAGTAATTCCACACTGGTGTTCTTGGAGTTCATGTATTGTGTTTTCTCATATGATATTTGGAGGCCAGTCTTAATAGCAATCTCATGCAGATTCTCAAGAGCGGTTCTGGCTTCCTCGGGAGTGCGGGTGATTATTGCTAGGTCGTCAGCAAAGGCAAGACACTTAATATTATTATTATTATTCCTGTCTGGTGACCGTGATCTTTAGGACGTCAGTTCTCTAAGGTCTGACAACATGGTTACCTTGTTCGAGTACCGTTGGCCGGTAGGGTAGGAAAGGGGCTGGTATACAATTTCTAATCACTGGATTGCATGCCAAAATTCTGGATTAAATTTAAATTCCAAACCCCTTCACAATGTCCATAGTGAATACATTCCTTCACATAGCGTTGAAGCCGGGAAGGGCATCTTGCTGTAAAAGTCGACCAAATTCACTTGAAGTGCCGACCCCAATAAACTGCCAAGGAAGCCAGGAAGAAGATTTATTTAATACAATCTTGTAACAGTGTTCGTTATTATTCTTTACTAATAGTTATTCAAGGAATGGACGTTATTAGGAAATGTAGGGTAATTCCGGGAGAGTTGCCGCACTTTTTATGTCTTTTGTTATATCTCGGTATATTTACTTTAAAAATTGTTGCAAATTCATCGAGCATAATTTCAAAACATGTACATTTGATCAGGGATGAACAAAATATTGGCAATTGAAAGTAAATGGGAGAAAGGAGTGATCAAAGGAATTGTTGCATCTGCGGCGTCTCTCCCTGGATCCCGGTATAGATGCCGACTTTGCTCGGGAGAGATGCCGCGAGTAAAATAATTAATGACAAAATCAGATTTAAGCCAATTTCTTCAACTTTAATATAACCGAACACTAGAACGTACTACAAGACAATTATATCCACATAATATAATCATTCAATGGAAAAAATCTATCTGATAATTTACAACATTAAAATCATATTTTAATTTCGATTTACTATAAATGTGCATGTGCAATGGATTCTTCACTGTGTTATATAAAACCCCACGGCACTTAACACCCTTGAAATGGCTCTGGCCTGCACAGCGACCGCTGCTCAGCCCGAAGGCTATCAGGGAGAGACGCCGCACCCTCCTGTTTTCATACCTCAAGGCTATCATGGCCCAAAATTAGCTTACTCTCAACTAATGTTTCTGACGTCTACTGTACTAAAAACGTCTGATTTAAGCATTTGAAGCCAACTTAATATACAATAAATTAACACACGCAAAAACTTTGTCAGGAGGAAACATGTACTCGCCTCATGATATCGGCTATAATTGGCGTAATATACGAGCAAATTTCGTCACACTCGCAGACGGTAGTTCTTCCTTAGAAACTGAAAAACCACACATATTGCCATCTAGCTGTAACGATGGGAACCTTTAGCTACAGTGTATGCGGCATCTCTACCGGGGCGGCATCTGTCCCGGATTTACCTTATCACTGGTTAAATGACAGGAAAACCTAAATTATTGCCTTTCTTTCTTTCTTTCTTTATTTCTTTCTTTCATTCTTTCTTTCTTTCTTTCTTCAAATAAGAATAGTGTGCGATTAATGGTTATCCGAAGCCTAAATATTTTCAAACTTGCATTTTCTCTTTGCATAATACTCTAATTCTTCTATTGATATCATTGATTTATTCTCTCTCTCTCTCGTTCTCTCTCTCTCTCAATCTCTCTCTCTCTCTCTCTCTCTCTCTCTCTCTCTCTCTCTCTCTCTCCCTTCTTGGAGCTCAAAATTTAAATGTTATTGCACCTGAGTATATAATCAATGGCTAGTAAATTCTCGCTGATTCTCCCCTCGATTTTCCTAATGTCGAGAATAAAGCAAAAGAAAGGCACAGTGTTATGATGAGACGACGGAAATGTTTAATTCTTTCAATGGACACTACAATGGAATTATCTCCCATTAATGTCAACCATTGGTGAAGGGAGGAGAGTTTTCTTTGCTAGTGCTTTGACGACTTCATGATACATACAAGTTTTAGGCTAAGATTAGCTGGTGGATTACCACTTGAAGAAAAAATATGTCATCCGAAGGAAGGACAGTTCATTGAAATACCACAAGAAATATTAATAATGATAACAAGAAGGAGAATAATCCTATTTTGATTTATGTTTACATTGTGTACCTAGAATAATGGATATGGAGGTACTTTGGTGCTGGTCGTGAGAAACAAGAAATTTATCTTAGAAAACTTAACGTTTCAGGAAATCTGTGTTCGGCTTGTTCAGAAGCGTGCGTCCGGATAATACAGAAGAAAATAATTGAACTTTACCTATACTCTCTAGATGAAAACGAGCGAGCTGGCATGCGTGGTGTGGGTCGCGTAGCTGTGAGCTTGCATTCGAAAAGTTGTGCGTTCTGGTCTTTGGTCACTGGGGTCCCGGGTTCGATTCGCGGCCGGGTCGGGGATTTTAACTTCGTCTAGTTAATTTCTCCGGCTCGATGGGTGGGTGTTAGTGTTCCTCCTAAATGTATAAGTTCAATTCATCAAAATCTATTCATAATTAATATTAGAAACATACAAAATTGTCCATTCATAAAAAATAATCAGAAATATACAACATTGTAGTTGGATAAATTGTCGTCAAGACCGAAGGCCAAAATTAAAAGGGAAAAAAAAACCTGTCGTCGACAGCCTTGAAAATGGTTTTCCGTAGGTTTACATTTTCACATGATAAGTGCTGGACTGTACCTTAATCAAGACGACGGCCGCTTCCTTTCCTGTCGTAGTACTTCCACATCACATGGTCGCCAAAAAGGTATCTGAAATTGTGCTACGTTAAAACCACTAGCTAAAGAGAAGTCTGTAGATGAAATGGTGCCCTGAATAGTCAATAGATTCAATGTATGGAATACTAGTTACTACAAGTAAACACGTTTTAATTCCTCCCCTCGGGGTTGGGGGGGGGGGTTGCCACCTAGACGATGACGCAGTCTCTCAGCCCAGGAGATTTTGTATCAAGGAAGGAAACGTGCGGAAAAAGTGAGAGGGGTTCCATTTGCTACAGACCAATAGGAAAGCATAGCCTACTTAAATTCAAATCATCATTATTGGAAATTTTCTTCTGAAGCGTAGAGCAAAGTTCTCTGCGAAACGCAAAGAATTTCCTCTTGTTTTTTGACATGACAGTAACACAAAATATAATATACTCTTGTAAAATAGGGCTCAAACTGTCAGTTATTTAATAAATAAATAAATAAATAAATAAATAAATAAATAAATAAATAAATAAATAAATAAATAAATAAATAAATTCGCCTACAAAAATTTCGGAAAGCCTACGGTAGGGTTCACAACATATACAATAAAAAGTGCTTGTCCCGCCATGCAAAGATCAGACACTATAATACAGTAATAAAGCCCGAAGTCTTATATGCCAGTGAGACCCTTACACTAAACGGGAAAGGTGACCTAGAAAATATTTTAAAAGAAGAAAGGAGAATCCTGAGGAAAATTCTCGGCCCTCGAAAAACAGAAGATGGATATAGACTGAGGTTACGCAGAGAGACAGAAGAGCATTCCAACATTGCAGCAGACATCCGTAAAAGACGTCTGAAATTCTATGGGCACGTCCACAGATTGCCGGCAAGTAGACTGACACACAAGATTCTCACCTACATAGAACATCTAAAAAATATTCCATGGGTACTAGAAGTGAAGAAGGATCTGGAAAAAGCCCAGATAAACCCAAATGACACCGCGGACAGAAACCTTTATAGGAAAAAAATTAATGGATGGAAAGTGCAACCAGAGAACGAAGTGAAAAAGAAGACTGGAGCAAAGTGGACAGAAGAACGAAAAAGGATCCACGGAGAAAGGATGAGAGCTGTTTGGCAACTCAGAAAACAGAATCGTTATAGCTTTGCGTGATCCATTGGGTCCATACGCACATAATAATAATAATAATAATAATAATAATAATAATAATAATAATAATAATAATAATAATAATAATAATAATAATAATAATAAATAAATTACGGGCCGTGAAAGCATTATTGTAAACTCTGTATGTGACTCTAACAAACAAATTAAGGTACCTCGTAAGTTAGAACATCAATTAATATTAGACAGTTTCCAACCCTGTCACGTGTTGGTCCTCCGATGAACCCTGATACACACTTCAACACGACGGTGTATGCTCAGTCATTGAGCATTTATTGAGATAGACAGTGCTACTCCTCTAAAACAGCATCGTCTCGGGCATGAATTGTTATTGTGGATGTTGCTCTTTTAAGAAAGTTCCACGCATGCTCTCTGCAGTTCATGTTTGGGGAAGACGTTGATCAGTTCATTCAGCGAATCCCACGTTCCTCCTGGTATCCACTCAGACCTATTGCACGATGTGGGCGAGAAAGATCATCTCCAACAGTGTCTGCAAAACCACTTGAAACGGGTTGGAGAACGGCGTGGTCGTACTCTCCAGCCGTCATACTTTGCCAGTGTTGTACCGCGGCTGAACATGATACCGCACCAGTACAGTGCTGAACCTCCCAGCTACTGGTTCATTACCTTCCATTTACTCAGAAGGTTGTCATCAGGGTGTAAACTAATCCGCACATCATCAGTGAACAACGATGTGGATCACTGATGTCGTGTCCAGTTTTGAAGTGCTGTAGCCTATCGAACGCGAGCCACCCTCTGATGCCAAAGTGGAGTCGTCCTGAGGGGTCTTCTGGAATAACTCCGCACAGGTTGGGTACTTAGGGTAACTCTTGTGGCATCACGAAGCTCTTGGCGCAGAGTAGTAGCTGTGCGTGTAGGGTACCCACATACTGGTCTTGAGCTGCTGCTGTTTTGCGTGGACGGCCCACGCGATGTTGATCTGGAACTTTTACCACACTCTGGAGACAGCAGTTTATATTCACGTGAACAATGTTAACAACGTCAACTTGTCGCATGTCTGGTCGCACCAAAATGATGATTTGCCATAGACAGCGTATGACGAGACATTTGAATGCACTGCGCATAGAAGCGAGGCACAATGACAAGTTTTTTTTTTTTTGGACGACACCTCAGTACGGGATTTGTTTACCGGTCGTCACTCGAATGACTCTATATGTGAAGAAGGCAGAGTTGCCATGACTCATACAATTTACTTACTATCTAAAGCCTCCGCTGCTCAGGTGTCAGCTCGCTGGCCTCTGACCGCTGAGTTCCGTGGTTCAAATCCCGGTCACTCCATGTGAGAATTTTACTGGACGAAGTGGAGGGAGGACGGGAATTTCTCCGGGTGCTCCGGTTTCCCCTGTCATCTTTCATTCCAACAACACTCTCCAATATAATTTCATTTCAGTCATATTCATTGCCCCAGAGGAGTGCGACAGGCTTCGGCAGCCAGCACAGTTCCTATCCCCGCCTCTAGATGGGGTGGGCTTCATTCATTCCATTCCCAACCCGGTCGAATGACTGGAAAGAGGCTGTGAATTATAATCATCGTTTATTATCTAACCATAAAGAAAACCAATAACTTAATATACATTGGTTAGTAAGCTGCAAATATGCATTACTTCTATTGACGAGTGTAATTTGGTTAGAAAGTAAAACCTATGTACAGATTAATTGATTAATTAATTAATTAATTAATTAATTAATTAAGACATGTATGGCCAGATTTAAAATTGGCTACTGCGTTTTCATACATAAACCAAACCTCATGGTACAACATCCCCGAAGGTCCTTGGCCTACCAAGCGACTGCTGCTCAGCTCGAAGGCCTGCCGATTACGAGGTTTCGTGTAGTCAGCACCACGAATGCTCCCGGCCCTTATTCGTGGCTTTCTAGGTGGAGGTAGTTATACATACTGTAGGTTAAATATGATATACCAGGTGGAACAGCTGCCCCTATTTTTCCCAAGCATATGCAACCAGCTAGGAATTAAATGCCTGTTAGTCCTATCTTGCGCAAAATTTTACAGCAAGTTTATGTGCAGTTAGTCCTATATAGAGTTCCCTGCACAATGCATAAACGGTACAAGAGGCAGTAAGTGAGGCCCATCTCAAAAACACTGTACCATTTTATGTAGAGCGGAGTCCAATACTCTAGTCACTTTTACGAAATGCTACTGTAATAGCCGCCCATTTATCTATCGGTAGAGAATTGTGCACCTGATTGGTTCAAGAGGACATTTTCTTTCGACAGAAAAGGGTGGTCACAGTATCATAGAAAACGTAATAGGTTAGGACCAATTACAGCCATGTCAGTTCACCGCCATTTTGTATAGTCTCATCACTTCGAACGCGTTTTTCACAGTATTTTATAATCTATGACACGCAAATGCTGTACAGCTGATGTGATTGCTTACAACATGTAATTATTACCGTTACAGCGTTCAATAAAGTCATAAAACTGGACCATAAGGCTGTAACACATCTGTAACTTTACGAAGCGAGAACTTTCGCTCTACTCGTGAATACAGAGTTGTAAGAGGTAGACGTTCGAGTAGGAAGTAAGGTAAGGGTTATTCTTCCCGAAGGCAGGTCCGAACCTCCGCAGAGGTGTTCCTGAGCCGGGGTTTACGTGCTGTAGGGTGGCCAGGTCCTTTCCGCTCCTCCATTCCCTTACCCCCCCCCAACCAACAGCGCGTGGCAACCCATCCAACTCCTGACCACGCCCAATGTTGCTTAACTTCGGAGATCTCACGGGATCCGGTGTTTCAACACGGCTACGGCCGTTGGCAGTAGGAAGTAAACATGTTACATGTACGTGGATAGGCTATAGAGAGCAATGAGGATTCAAAGTCTTATTGAGTCTTATTGAATAATGCTTTTTTAATTTTTATTTCGTACACTTCTAGGCATCCTTTACGAAGACTTGACTTTTCTGAAGCCTCATCTATTCTTCTAAGGAAGTTATATTAAACAGACATAATAATTATCGCCACGTAAGCACCGACTACGGACAAATTCATTGTGAATATTACCTGAAACATAATGCTGGAGTCATTTAACCAAGCAATAGGTACATACTCTGATCGTAGGGAATGGTTGCAACTATCTGGACTTAAGAGAGACATGATTTTTTTAGCACGCTGTGGTGTTTGCGGCAAGTTAAATCTGTCTGCACATTCGAGTTCAGAACTTGTAACATACAAGATCAGTTTCGAAGCGATAGCGTAGATTATTCCATTAGTACAGAGATACGAGACCTATTCTTCGTTGCCTGGAGTGGCTACATTGTACTAATCGCAGCCAGCATGTGATTTTTCCGAGGATTCGCAGTTCGAATCTAGCTGCGAGCTTTTCATTTTTTGGGCCGATGACCTAGCTCTCAGTCCCCTTTAAACAACAAATATCATCATTTTTATTTTTATGCTCCTAAGGCATTCGTACTTAAGGTTGAACTTGCGTGTCTCAAAAGTCTCTTTTCACCTTTAGAAAGAAAGCATACATCAGAAAGGAACGAACACGTGCGGTTTTGTATGGCAAACGGCTACAAAGAATGAAGCACACTGCACTTATTGTCAGTATTATGACACACCCATTCAACGAAACAACTGCGCACGTTCGACTCGAAGAACGACTGGACTTCATACGTGGGGCACATCAAACAGCAAATCGTAATCTTTACTGTAATTTCAGGCAGGTTCCACCACACACACTGCACAAGCAAAAATAACTCACCCCTACGGTGCTCAGATATGCATTAACGAAAGAGGTGGTCATTTTGAACGTTTCCTTCATTAATCGAATGGCGACGCACACGCCCATTGCACCTCTGTCGGTAATAGATTATTTTACTGCAAATAGCTCTTTTAATTAAGAGCTACTGAGAAATGAAAATAACAGAGGAGCTGCAACATAATAATTAGATAATTAGATTTGTCTTCCACAACGCGACTCACACGAACAATTAACAACGAAATAAAAGACCGTCCTATATCGGATTCGAACGTCCGAATAATGGACACCGATTTCCTCCGCTTACTTCAAGCACGCTCGGCTATCACGAGCTGTCCTTTGCCACTACTTCTAGTCATTCAGCAATCATAATCTCTGTAGCCTACATGAAGTTTCTATGATACAGAATTTTCGCGATTCTTTACAACCATGCGGTATTTTATCGTTAATGCTGATTTTGTTGACACGAATAAACGAATTATAGAAAGCGTAGTAAGACCAGACATCGCTGTGAGTAGCCAAGCTAAATGTTTTTAGGTTAGGCTATAATCTGCGGGTTGCATAAAACTGAGTGAATAGGGGCAGCTGAACCACTCGGTATACGAAATATCTTTCATACTAACTGATAATATGAAGTTTTTCTTCACATTTTCCCCTCATTTCATAATCAAACGGAAAAATCCAAAATACCTGTAATATCAAAAGAAAAAACAAACATTGTAGGTTTCAACTACTTAGATATTACGTTGGTAAAGATAATGTTGAAAACTTTTAATAGTTCTGAGAAGCAGTTATAGACGTCTGAAAGAGTGTAAATGCACGGCGTTTGATGAAACAGATACAGAGCGTTTATAATCGTTAAGGTCATGTTTCTCGTTTTTATTTGTTTGTGGAAACGTGGGATGTTTTATTCTTGGAGTAATTTATAGATGTGTCATAGTTGGGGGTTAGAGCACACTACCACTTGCGATAAGATTACCTGCACGAATGTAACAAACATTTTATGGGCAATGTGGCTCAGCACACGACGTAGCAGTGTGTCTAGGAAACGGACTAACCCATGTCTCTACATGTATTAAGTAAGAGACTGAATTCTGATTTTGAAATTTAGAGCTAAGCTTGAAATTTACCACACAATACAAGAGAAATCCACCCTCTCAAAATATATGGTTACAGTCGTTTTTATAGAGTTTAGAGCATGTGTTAAATTAAGGAAAAGAAGTTGCGGTATTAATGAACGTTAATGAACGTTAATTTAGTTACTAAATAGCTGTGCGTAAAACTTGGACTCTTGAAGCAAAATATTCACTTCTTGTCCTCTGACTCATTCGTTTTTAAACGAGAGTTAGAACCCTGTAATATTTTCACTACTCTTTCAGTGGTTGCATGTGAGATTCTCTTAGACGGAAAGTTGTTATTCTAATGTCAGGTAATACATCTAGTCAACTACAAGATTACTATACTTTTGTTCATTGCCACAAATTATTAATATTTACAAAGTAATAAAGACCTCTGAACTTACACTGAACAATCTCGGAATCAAACCGGTTACCATTGGAGCCGGAATACGGAAGATCGAGACCAGGAGCGTGGCCTTCGCAGATGACATCGCGATCCAAACCACCAACTCTAAGGTTGCTTTAGTTGCTGTTCAATGCCTACAGAGACAGCGGCGAAGACAGGACTACAAACATCATACGAAAAGACCAAGTACTTCGAGAGTAAGCACTCGGGGAACGCCCCTTTGACGACCATCTACGGAATGATTGGAAAAGTCCGGTGTCTTGGTGAATGGGTCCACCACTTTGGTAGAGACGTAACCTTCATCTTAGACAGAATGTGCCAAACTCAACACAGCATACCAACTGTCGCAAAACCGTTACAACACGAAGTTCATTTCGAAGAAGCCAAAATATGCCTTTACAAGACTATTGTCAGACCCCAGTACTTGCATGCTGCGGTGACCTTACTGATGAACATGAAAGGCTCTATGGATAATCTGGAAAAAGTCGAAAAAGTCGGAAGATTCATGGACCAAGAGTGATCCCGGATGGAACCTATCGACTGAAGGTGATCTCTGAACTGTACCAGTAGTTGGAAACGACTGACACCTTCTGAGAATGAACAACGGCATGCTTACAAATATCTTCTCACCCATCAAACGTTGCAAGACTGGAAGCATGTGGCTCAACGAAGTAAAGAAAAAGACTCAGCTTCCACTGGGATTTTTCATACCGATGTCTCAGACAGCCCCAAATCTTGTAAAATGGTAAACTCGTGGTCTCCTCTACCGAAGCTTCTCGCAAACCTCCTTCATAGCAAACGAAGGAAAAACTAATGCCAGTTATCAAGAGGTATTGGGAACGAAAAATAACTAGTCATCATAAGCGCTCCGTAGTGGGCTTAAACCACTGATAATAATAATATTACTAATACTAATAATAATGTTTCGCAGCCAAGATATTGAACATTTAAAAACAGATTAAACTAAATTGACATTATAAAATTAAAGGTGGTAATAATATTGGCGTCATTCATATAACATAGTAGCCTACAGAATGTAATATTTTATGTACTCATATCATAGTTAATGGCTTTTAATCTCTGAGAAATGGGAATTTTATACAATGGAAAATGTAGAGCATGGAGAGGAATATAGAGAGGCCCCATTAAAGTAGCCGTAAGCGATGATCCTTTCCTATACATAATAGCTGCGACTTCACAGATCGAGATTTCTTTGCCATATTCTCCAATCTTCATAATAATAATTCCTTTGGAAGATCCTCTCAATAAAACTGATTGTACAGCTAATCATCTGGATGCTACGTACGTAGAGAAGTATTTCTCTTACTAAGCAATCTAAGCTTTCACGCGAATTTCAATTTGTCACTCCTGTTTTTCCTGCAAATTTGTTTGATGATTCATTTAGTCGTTTCCTATAGGATTATGTACTACACAGTGTGTCTAGGTTGTCGATAATACCGATATGATATGCCCCGATCCTTCGAAAACCGTCAAAGTAGTTAGTGGGACATACACTGACTGACAGAGCAAATGCAACACCAAGAAGGAGTGGTCAGAACTGTATGCCAATTGCAGGGTAGACTGACGTCACTGAGGTATGCTCATGATGTGAAATGCGCCGCTGTGCTGCGCACGTAGCGAACGATAAATAGGACACGGCGTTGGCAAATGGCCCACTTCGTACCGTGATTTCTCAGCCGACAGTCATTGTAGAACGTGTTGTCGTGTGCCACAGGACACGTGTATAGCTAAGAATGCCAGGCCGCCGTCAACGGAGGCATTTCCAGCAGACAGATGACTTTACGAGGGGTATGGTGATCGGGCTGAGAAGGGCAGGTTGGTCGCTTCGTCAAATCGCAGCCGATACCCATAGGGATGTGTCCACGGTGCAGTGCCTGTGGCGAAGATGGTTGGCGCAGGGACATGTGGCACGTGCGAGGGGTCCAGGCGCAGCCCGAGTGACGTCAGCACGCGAGGATCGGCGCATCCGCCGCCAAGCGGTGGCAGCCCCGCACGCCACGTCAACCGCCATTCTTCAGCATGTGCAAGACACCCTGGCTGTTCCAATATCGACCAGAACAATTTCCCGTCGATTGGTTGAAGGAGGCCTGCATTCCCGGCGTCCGCTCAGAAGACTACCATTGACTCCACAGCATAGACGTGCACGCCTGGCATGGTGCCGGGCTAGAGCGACTTGGATGAGGGAATGGCGGAACGTCGTGTTCTCCGATGAGTCACGCTTCTGTTCTGTCAGTGATAGTCACCGCAGACGAGTGTGGCGTCGGCGTGGAGAAAGGTCAAATCCGGCAGTAACTGTGGAGCGCCCTACCGCTAGACAACGCGGCATCATGGTTTGGGGCGCTATTGCGTATGATTCCACGTCACCTCTAGTGCGTATTCAAGGCACGTTAAATGCCCACCGCTACGTGCAGCATGTGCTGCGGCCGGTGGCACTCCCGTACCTTCAGGGGCTGCCCAATGCTCTGTTTCAGCAGGATAATGCCCGCCCACACACTGCTCGCATCTCCCAACAGGCTCTACGAGGTGTACAGATGCTTCCGTGGCCAGCGTACTCTCCGGATCTCTCACCAATCGAACACGTGTGGGATCTCATTGGACGCCGTTTGCAAACTCTGCCCCAGCCTCGTACGGACGACCAACTGTGGCAAATGGTTGACAGAGAATGGAGAACCATCCCTCAGGACACCATCCGCACTCTTATTGACTCCGTACCTCGACGTGTTTCTGCGTGCATCGCCGCTCGCGGTGGTCCTACATCCTAGTGAGTCGATGCCGTGCGCATTGTGTAACCTGCATATCGGTTTGAAATAAACATCAATTATTCGTCCGTGCCGTCTCTGTTTTTTCCCCAACTTTCATCCCTTTCGAACCACTCCTTCTTGGTGTTGCATTTGCTCTGTCAGTCAGTGTAAAAGCAGTAACATTATTGTATGTCCTGATGGCCTGGGGGCAGATTGTGAGGTCTCTTGCTCATCCTCATCCGATGCGAAGCAACTCTCTTCGTGAGGCTTTTTAAGGAAGGAAGGAAGGTGAGGGGGGAGTGAACAGTGTGAAAGTCACACTGCTAGAGGCGTTGTCTGATTTTGGACCTGTCAACATAAACGTAGTAAGACGTGAGGCATTATCATGATGGAAAGATAATTTTATCCCTCAATTTGAGTAGGTCCTCCTATCGTTAGTAAGTTTAAAGTTACGCTTGAATCGATATTTACAGAGTTAGATTTCATACTGGCTGATTACAGTGCAGACTTATTGAAGGCCTAGAATGTTCATTTAGTTTTTGAGGATGAATTTTGTTCTTCTTGCTTGTTTCCTTAATTATCTTCATCTAGAAATTATTTTGGTCGAAAGTATATGGAGCCAGCTAATAGAATAATTTATCCCGGTATCAAATTCTTCCGTACTCTCAAGCATTCGTAAGATGTTAAAGTCGTTTGAATGATCCTGACAATAACACTAATTAAACCACTGATCATCTGGAAGCTGCTTAAGCCGAACAATACTTCTCTAAAATAATAGTATATGTATTGTAGTGGTTAAACATTTACGTTATGTAATAACCTCACTACAGAAAGGTCTTAATATTGAATGTAAAAGAAAAGGACGGACGCCTTCCACGTACATTTTAAAATGTGTCTCTATTTCCATGTAGGAATGGTCGACGTGTTCAAATTAATGTTATTGGCTTTGCGTCCCAATAACTACTTTTACAGTTTTCGGATATGCCGAGGTGCCGAAATTTAGTATCACAGGAGATATTTTACGTGCCAGTAAATCTACTCAACCTCTGGACTGGTAACATCATTCTATTAGGCCTAAATGCATCTCTGCTGTATCGATTTTTTTCTAAAACTTGTCATTTGCCATAACGCACTATTCTCTATTCCGGTCAAGACTTATGCTATGACTGGACAAGGTAATTTAAAATGTTGTTCTTTGGTCACTCACCTATTCAATAATTTTCCTATTTCCCTTCTTATTACTCGTTGTACAGTTGGTACAGAATCGAACCTGACAAGTTGCGGTCAGAAGGCCAGCTCCTCAACCGTCTGAACCATTCAGCCCGGCTCGACGTGTTTATAACAGTATTTCCATTGTTTATAATCATAATTCCCTTACTTAAACTTAGTTAATAATATTTCAAATAGACTAAATTTATCGCCTATTAGACCGCCGTGTGACGTATGTTTACTGAATTGCATTCTGATAATGTAACTGAGTTTCAAAAAGTGGAGAACAGTATATGATAGAATATATCAGAATTCTCGCCATCGATATTTTCTTATCACACTTATTTTATTCGATTATAAATTCCTCCTTCACCTAGAGGCTGCCCAAAGACAAATAATACAAAAACAGTAAATATGGTTTCAAAAAAAAATAGTTTGTAAAGGAATCGAAAAACTAAAAAGGGTTGCGAAATTAGATCTCCGAAATTTAAACCATTCTAAAGTAACTTACAATTAGAGAGATTAAAAACTACAAAAGTATTATAAGAATAACTTGAGAAATAAGTCTTAAAATATATAACTATGATTTGGACTTGCGGCCAGTTGATATTATTCCTATGAGTACAGATGATATCTCAAAATGAGGATGGACCGCCTGAGAGGTTTCAGCCTCTAGTCCACGAGTTCATCAGTGCTGAATCTGAAGATCGTGAAGATTTACGCTACCTGTCCTCTGGCAGTAGTGATTTGAACTGCAAATTTGCGTATGGTTAAAATGTTTATATCTAATTATATTTCGTAGTAACTTATATTCCGATCTCTTGCACTGTACAATGTGTAGTTCCGCATGGTAACATAATATGTAGTCTATTATGTTATTGTTCTAACACACCTCTTCGCCTGATTTTGATTGCAAATGATGAAACTGCTATAAAAAGCATAATATTCACCCCGTGTCAGTGCCTGTGATATTGTAAAATGGATGATTGTCTATTAGACTTTAAGGTTTTCCTTCTTCGAATTGTTTTTATCTAATGGCTCCCTTTGTAATATATGAAGCATTCATGATTCTAGTCTAACGCCATATAAATCATGAATCCAGGCCTTCCGCCTGGAGTGTCTGATTATCAGTATTGAGCCAATTTCATCAGAAAGTCTCATCTTCACATTTATGTTTTTCAAAGGTTCACTTCCAATATAACAAAACTCTACCTTGACACAAAATAAAGCCAAACGACGACTTCATGGACTACGAAATTATTTTTATCACGAACGTCAAATGATAAAGAATATTTACATACATACATAATCATTATAGACTGTTATGCCTTTCAGCGTTCAGTCTGCAAGCCTCTGTGAATTTACTAAACGTCGCCACAATCCTCGATTTGCAACTAGTGTTGTGGCCTCATTTAGTTCTATACCTCTTATCTTTAAATCGTTATAAACCGAATCTAACCATCGTCGTCTTGGTCTACCTCTACTTCTCTTACCCTCCATAGCAGAGTCCATTATTCTCCTAGATAACCTATCCTCCTCTATTCGCCTCACATGACCCCACCACCGAAGCCGGTTTATGCGTACAGCTTCATTCATCGAGTTCATTCCTAAATTAGCCTTATCTCCTCATTCCGAGTACCATCCTGCCATTGTTCCCACCTGTTTTACCAGCAATCATTATTGCATTGATACATAATTAATTTTAACACTAACACATTTCAAAATTGTTTTAATAAGTCTGATCAGTATAGCCTACATTGTCTAAAAGGACAAAAAAAAATCTTCAAAAATATTCTCACATTAGAAGTTGATACATTTTCAGCCGGGCTGAGTGGCTCCTACGGTTAAGGCGCTGGCCTTCTAACCCCAACTTGGCAGGTTCGATCCTGGCTCAGTCCGGTGGTATTTGAAGGTGCTCAAATACGACAGCCCCGTGTCGGTAGATTTACTGGCACGTAAAAGAACTACTGCGGGACAAAATTCTGGCACCTCGTCGTCTCCGAAGACCTTTTAAAAGTAGTTAGTGGGACGTAAAGCAAATAACATTATTATTATTATCGATACATTTTCATTTTTGTATTTTAAAATGTTTTATACATGAAAGTTATATATTATGCATCAATTAACGGGGTATCACGCTGTGGAAGTGCTGTTTCAGATAAATTAATAATAATAATAATAATAATAATAATAATAATAATAATAATAATAATAATAATAATAATAATAATAATTGTAAAATGTTTGTCCAGGATATGTGCTTTCATGTTCCACAAGCCAACGGCGCAATATTCAGCATTTAATCACCCTTAAATGGCACCGAATGCAGCATCGAATCCATTATCTTGAGAGCGTGTCGATAAGATCGGCTGAACCAGAGAAAGACTGAATCGTTGGAAAAGAGGAGACCACGTCACGCATGTCCGTTCTGTCTACGATCCGATATTAAAGAGTGATGAAGTGTGACAGGAATACATTTCGTCTCTGGAGCCAAAGTTAATCCGTGGTAAAATTATACCTTTCCTTCAACGTTTTATTTTGGTTTATAACTTTCTCCATTAATACATCTAAAACCACGATATGTTATACCTATATACAGTGATCCTACGGAAAATTCCTCTCCTATAATCGATAACACTTTAATATGATGGTCCATCGGAATTTGAAAATGAGTCTAACGAAAGTCGATACAGTAGCCTAAATGATCAACATAGTTTACTTGGCTGTTGTATAAAATGTATAATAACAAAAAGTGAAGTTTCAGAGTTGCGTGTAACGGCAGTAGTAATCCAAAGATCTTGGCGCATTTCATCAGTCATTTTTTTTGTTGTAAAATTTCGAATATCGTGTCAATAATTCTTCATTGCAATCATCTGGCTTAGAAATCAAAGCGCATGTACACTGCCTGACAGAACATGTTGAAGCACCCGGACGGGTGGGGGGGGGGGGGGGGGAGAGAGAAGAAAAATAAAATGAAATGAAACTTGACGTGTTGAGAGGGTATGTAATGTTATTTCAGTGATTACAAAATCGACTGAAATTTACAAAACTTGACAGTACAAGCCCACTTATAAGTATGATGTTGCATTCCCTCTGGCCTGGATACATGCACTCATTCGCTTGGGAAGGGTATCATAAAGCCGTTGTATCCTGTCCTGAGTCAAACTGGCCCACAGCTGTCGTAACTAGTCCTTGATATACTAGATACTGGCACTGGAACGGAGTTGACGTCCGAGCTGGTCCCATATGTGAAGCTGGGGATCTTGTTGTCCACGGGTGTAGCTAAACATCTCCCAGAGAGTCCATAGACACACGTACCGTGTGTGGACGAGCATTATCCTATTGAAAAGTGGAACCACGATACTGTCACTTGAGAGGTAACACATGAGGACTCAGGATGTCAGAGTTCCCTCAATCACTATAAGCTGTGACCTGAAGTTATACCCGATGACTCCGCTGTGCTTCTCCAAAACATTGGAAGAATGGGACCTCTCCCCAGGTCGCCACCATACTCGCAGACGATGGTCATCCGGGGTAGTACAGAACAGCGATTCATTGCTGAACACAATGCGACGTCATTCATCAGCAGTCACTTCTTCCCCGTCACGGCACCATTCCAAATGTAGCCGTTTGTGTTGTGTTAAAGGCAGCCTACGTATGAAATGGTAATTCCCTAGTCCGGCAGCTGCTAGTCTCCGACCAATGGTGCGGGATGACATAGAAGGTTTCAGGGAGTCCATTACTTGTTCTCGGATGACAGGCGCGGATGTGAAGAAGTTACGATGTGCTTGGCGCACAATACGGTGATCCTCCGACCAGAACCTTGATGGCGAGTATGCCCGCCCTCACGTTCCCATGCAGTCCAATATCGAGCCAGTGTCACATCCTAATAACCTACAAATGTGTATATTCCACAATTCGACAAGCCGGCCAAATGGAGACCCACAATGAGGCCCCTTTGAAATTCTGTCAGGTGGCATCTCGTGTCCTTCACAGTGATCACTCAACACCTGACGCTGTTCGCACCCCTTATAACAACCCAAATGCACTTGGGTGGTCGTTCTACCTATCACAAGAGAATTGCAAATGTATTCATTTACATAACCGCTGACCATTTCTTCTGGGTGCTTTTCTTTCAGGCAGTGTATAATCTAGCGACTACGTGGACGAATTAATAATTTGTAATCCTTATGGTCCGAATGTAGCTGATTCGATACCACCAAGGGTATTTGCATGCGACAACACGTACCAGTTGTCTTCTGGAATTTTACAGAATTTCTGCGGAATAACATTCCAACATCTTGGCGTCTCCTAAAAATCTGTAACAATGGAAGGGTCGTTTCTGCAGATACCGTTAATGGCCACTTGTCCAGTTACAAACCTCATTACTTCCAATGTTTCCCAGAAGAGGTAATGGCGCCACCATTGAAGTTCACCAAGGTACGTAGTCTGACATAAACATCATTATCAAACATTCTCCACACAAACAGCCTTAAAAGTATTTGTTAAGGCTTCATTATCGATCCGACTATCCGATTCGAGCACCATGTCGGCCAGTCTACTGAAGTTCATCTTGAAAAACAGAACATCTACGCGCCCACCATTCCGTTCTACAAAAATAAATACCAGCTGAATGAAGTAGAGATTATCGGCCTAATGATTGGTGCTCGTGGCACAATACCTGCCTTGTTCGTAGAATTCTGGAAAAAGTTCGACCTGCCCATCAACAGCATTGAAAGAATAGTTACCACCACCATACGTGGATCAGTACAAATCCTGAAATCTCACCTGTTCGGACCTCCATAATCTAAGCAATCCTTATTATCACTATATTTCTATATGATAAAAACTTTCTCTATCCTGATATGCTTTACTTTGTCCATTGTGGCAACCCGTAATTGCGGGAAGTCGTTGATTCGTTCAATAAATATATATCCTCCTGACTTCAGCAAATCTACATCCTAAATAACAATCTACTTCCTTTCATATCCCATTTCTGAATTTTGTATATCATACTTCACCCCCCTTCATTCGATTGGCCTATAATCCATTACTACCGAGAGAGATGGCCGTCGGTTAGTAGCGTGGAGATGTGAGCTTGCATCCGGGAGATAGTGGCTTCGAAGCCCACTGTCGGCAACCCTGCATGGTTTTCCTTTTTCCACACCAGGCAAATGCTGGAACTGTACCTTAATTAAGGCCACGGCCGCTTCCTTCCCACTCCCAGCCCTTTCCTATCCTATCGTCACCATAAAACGTATCTGTGTTGCTGCGACGTAAAGCAATTTGTAAAAAGAAAAAGGAACGCTTTTTGATTACTGACTGTTAATGTCTCCAGCCTGGACGCTGACTGAATGCTGAAATGTCTCCTCCAAAGTTTGATTACAACGAAGCTGCAAAACCCGATATCGGTCCTATTATAAGGGGTGTAATTCAAGATAAGGAGTGACCTAGTATGCCATTGATTTTCTACAGGACCAGAAATTTGTATTGCAACACAACCGCAGCTATGAATAGCACCTTACATAATATCCAGACGATCTAGTGATCTAAAATTCTACTCGGCGGAAGCTTTCGTACTGAGACAACCATAAATGAGACTGACATTTAAGTGAAAGGTATATTTTACTTTGGCTTAGATCATGAGGTGGCTGCAAGAACACTGCATCCATCAAGAATTATTATTCATTGGTGGGTTTCAGTTTCTCTCTGTCTCTCTCTCTCTCTCTCTCTCTCTCTCTCTCTTTCTCTCGTAAATTCTTGTTCAGTAAAGGATTCACCTCACATTAATCTATGAATGGCATGGTGAGGTTTGAGAAGGTGGATAAGCAGAGCCTGGGCCAGCAAATATAAATATAAAGCTTAGTTACTCCAAGGAAGAAACAAATTTATTTATTCTTTTTCTACCGTATCAAGGCCTTACTAACTCCTAGAAACAAATGATAGGCAAGAAAAAAAATGCTCGATTCAATATTGCATCGCAATCATAGACGAGATCTGAATGACAACCCTCCAGAATGCTGTATAAAGATCGCATGATTTATTCCCACAATACCATGCTTCTAACGAGTTTATTATAAGAAGATATACATGTGTAATAGTCCGACTCCTTGGCTGAATGTTCAGTGTTGAGGCCTTCGGTTCGGAGGGTTCTGGATTCGGTTGCCGGACGCGTCGGGGATTTTAATCGCGTGTGATTAATTCCTCTGGCCCAATGACTGGGTGTTTGTTTTTGTCTCAACATTTTCCTCTTCATATTCAGACAACACACTAAAATACCAACCACCACAGAAACACGCAACAGTGATTATATCCCTCCATATAGAGTTGGCGTCAGGAAGGGCATCCGGCCGTAAAACAGGGCAAAATCCACATGTGAGAGTTCATCGAATGTATACTCTTGACTAATGAACTGTTTATGTACCAAAATACTACAACTACAACTACTGGCCTGAGTAGCCCAGGCGGTAGTGCGCTAGTCTTCTGAGACCAACTTAGCAGGTTCAATTCTGGCTCAGTCCAGTGGTGTTTGAATATGCTCAGTACGTCAGCCTCGTGTCGGTAAATTTACTGGCACGTAAAAGAACTCCTAGGGACAAAATTCTGGCACCTCGACATCTCCGAAAACCGTAAAATCGATTTTATTGTTATTAATATATCACTCCACCTACTACATTGTAAAGTATGTTGATTTGACACTATTTAGCCTGCCAGCCTCGTGGTCTGCAGGTAGCGAACCTGGCTCATGTCGGAAGGCCCCTGGCTCGATATACGGCTAGGTCAGGGAGTTTTATCCAAATCTGAAGGCTGGTTCGAGGTCCACTCAGCCTGAGGAACTATCCGACGATGAGACCAAGGAGAACAGGCGAGAGGATTCGTCGACTGACCTCGCGTAACCTCTTTATCAGCCCGCCTCCCCGGCTAAATAGTTAGCGTGCTGGCTTTGGTCCAAGGGGTCCTCGGTTCGATTCCTGGCTGGGTCGGAGATTTTATCCTCTGATTCAGGGACTTGGTGTTGTGTGCAATCTTCATCACTGGAATTTATCACAGCTAGGGCCCAATCATCACAGACTTCCAAGTCACCTACAGCCGTCAATTCGAAAGATCTTTACCAGGCCTTTCCAGAAGCCATACGGCTTTATACCTTGTAATCTGCAGGCCTTCCGGCCAGGTAAGAATGGCTTGGTAAGCCAAGGTCTATTTTTTATTTTATTATTACTTTTTTGCCACTTGCTTTACGTCGCACCGTCACAGATAGGTCTTATGGTAACGACGGGATAGGAAAGACCTAGGAATGGGAAGGGAGCGACCGTAGCCTTAATTAAGGTACAGCCACAGCATTTGCTTGGTGTGAAAATGGGAAACCATGGAAAACCATTTTCAGGGCTTCCGACAGTGGGGTTCGAACCCACTATCTCCCGGATGCAAGCTCACAGCTGCGCGCCCTAACCGCACGACCAACTCGCCCGGTGCCAAGGTCTATGACAGCTCTCTTGCTCTTGTGCCATGGGGTTTGGAGTTTGCAATTTAAGATGCCTGTGTTTGTTTTGTCGTTCAGTTTTAATTAGAACTCTATCGGACGACTTGTGACCAAGTTTTAATTTCGTTGAGAAAGCCCGAGATGTGACACGAATCTCACGACGTAGAATGACGAATAGAAATTTTCCGTTCTTCAAAAATCTACCTAACACTACGGGGTTTGAACCAAGAATCTTGAGAAAAAGAGACCGACGTTAGAAACACATACTACCTAAGTATCACGTGTTTTTCTTGTTTTTTACAAGTTGCCTTAGTCGCACCGACACAGATAGGTCTTATGGCGACGATGAGAAAGGAAAGGCCCAGGAGTGAGAAGGAATCGGCCGTGGACAACAGCCCCAGCAGTTGCCTGGAGTGGAAATGGGAAACCACTGAAAACCTTTTTCAGGGCTGCCGTCAGTGGGGTTCGAACCCACTATCTCCGGATGCAAGCTTACAGCTGCGCGTCCCTAACCGCACGGCCAACTCTTCACGTGTTTTTAGCCTGAATTGTAGGCCTATAGCTACACATTAAACACGTGAGATTCTTCACCTTCTTCTACCACTTTTCCTACATCCTTGTGGGGTCGGTGGGTGCGAACTCTGTCACAAATGTTCACTTGGTTCCGTTTTACGGAAGAATACCCTTGCTGACGCTAACCATGAGTCGAGGATGTATTCAATTTTGCGTGTTTCTGAGGTGGTTGGTAGTGTATTGTAATGTGCGAGTATGAAGAGGAGAGTATTGTGACAAATACAACCAATCAGTCCCCGAGCCAAGGGAATTGACTATACGTGAATAGGGAGGTTCCGATATACTAAAATGTGGATATTTCATTAAGTGTAGGCTACACTTAATTATAATGTTGTACGCAATGTTCGATTAATACCACTATTCTTTCATTTCACCTAACGATTTTTTCGATATCGCTAATTGCCATAACATAGTATCGATAAAACAGATATATCGAAACACAATATCGAAATTGAAATATCTAATATCGAAAAATATCGATAATTCCTCATATCGATAATAACGCAACTTTCCTATACGTGAATAGTATACTTCATGAAATGATCGATATACCGACATTATCAAAACAAAATATTATATTTTTCGACATCAAATCATAATTTTTTCAAATTTTAATTCTTTTTTAAAAATTCGTATGGCTATTTCTAGCCCTTGTGAGACAGACCCTCCGATGAGGGTGGGCGTCATCTGCCATGTGTAGGTAACTGCGTGTTATTGTGGTGAAGGATAGTGTTATATGTGGTGTGTGAGTTGCAGGGATGAAGGGGACAGTAAAATCACCCAGCCCCCGGGCCATTGGAATTAACCATCGGGACCCTCTGAACGGAAGGTCTGTACGCTGAACATTCAGCCAATATCGAAAAGAAAAAAAACTAAATTATATTGAATTACGTTAACTTTTGGACCACAACAGTTCTATGAGAAACAATAGACTATAGTTCAGAGAATGAAGGATCAAAATATTGTATGTAAAATCATGATGGAAAGTTTGTTGTACTTCCACTGAACTTGACATGTTTTTAACATTGCTTACACACTGTGACACTTCACTATTTTTGTCCGGTACGACCACACTCTAGCCTGTTAGTGGGAGGAGCCAGTTTCACTGGTGAAAGTAACATTCACGAGAAAACACCAACGCAGAAATATACGCTGAATAATTCTGATTTACCCGCAAAGTAAAAATGTCTACAACATGCAACAGGCATACAGCGGGGGCGTAACGTTAGGGCCTAAAGGGGTACCGCAGAATCCTCACACAAAAATGAAAATAATATATATCTAGCCTAATGTCACTCTGCACAGAAATTGTCAGGGAAGTTTTGTATTGAACAATTGTTTTACAGTTTGTACGTTGGGGAATTGCCATCTAGCAGCAGTTATTATAGCACAGCTGTAAACAATGCTTGCCCTTGCCGTCTCTCGCTACCCCGCGACACGCTCCTCAGAAAGTAAAATTATTTTTAAAAATTACAGCCGAATAAAACACATTAAAGTTATTTTTCAATAGTGAATAATCCCTTTGTTGATATAACTTGGCAATATATTGGATATTATCTACCCGCTGTAATGAAAGTTACGTTAGTTATTCGTAGGTTTAACAGTTTATTTGAAGGAGGACCGAAGTTTATTTTGGTAGATATGCCCGTAACACATTCGTTACGCTCCTGGCCAACAGCAACTAAACTTACGAAAGACACACACAGATTACTGAATAGATGACGAAGAATATAAGGACAAAAGTCCTTGTTTTTTGTCACTGCCCTTTTTCTGTATTAAAATACTTCGTCCCTTCCTCCTATGAAATGTTGTATGGCTTTTAGTGCCGGGAGTGTCCGAGGACATGTTCGCCAGGTGCAGGTCTTATGTTTAGACTCCCATAGGCAACCTGCGCGTCGTGATGAGGATGAAATGATGATGAAGACAACACATACATTCAGCCCCGCTGCCAGAGAAATTAACCAATGATGGTTAAAATTCCCGACCCTGCCGGGAATAGAACCCGGGACCCCTGTGACCAAAGGCCAGCACGCTGACCATTTAGGCATGGAGCCTGACCCTTCCTTCTTACTCTGAATTATAATTTTGTATGCACTGTTCGATTAATACCAACATCCCTTGATTTTTCCTAACGATATCTTCGATATCGGTAATGCCATAACATAATATCAATACCATAAAATATCGATACTGAAATATCGAAATAGTATCGATATGTTCTTATTTCGATATTTCCTCTTCGATACTATCTCAACATCCCTGTACGTGAATAATATCCCAGATGCGTTCGGCAACTGAACCCAGAACCCTCTGAACCAAATGCCTTTATGCTGATCATTCAGTCAAAACTTGGATGTATAGCACAAGTGGCAGTTGACCAAAATCCCTCAAGTCACTTGAATTAACTAACAACAATTAAAATCATGCCAACATCCGAGACAGAGATGTTAGCACAATACTAAGGGCTCGGGTATTCTACGGACGAATAGACTAATTATTGTGATACAGGTTCAAGAAACAACACAAATTATCGGGCAGTTTATATTCTGTTTCTCTCTTGGACATAAGCAATAGACATGATGGAGGGCAATACTTCCTCCCGCTGTAAATAACCACCTTGATGGCTCCAAGAACATGCCCCATTAATTTTTAGAGATCATGTAATAACTGCTCTGTTCAATAATTAATGTTCCCTTTTTCTTTAAAAGACAAAAAGGGAACTTGTTACGTTGTGGGTTTAAGTTTAAACCGACATAAGTTCAATGATCGATTATGCTAAGTAATGTCAGCACACCTGCACAGCCACAATATAAAGAACATTTCTGCCGGCATTAAAACCTCCCTCAAGTTACCGGCTTTGTTTCAATGATCTCATAACTTACAGTAAATTGTTATCTGCCATCTCTCCTCTCCTTATCCACCACGAGACATGATATGAAGTACGGTACTAGATAAATAGGAAGAAAATGAACTACAACAGACAATATTACTCATGTTAATTAACATTCTTCAGTTAAAGGTTAAAATAATTGCTTTTAGGACATTCTAATAAAACAATAAGAGTCGATTGTTGGTTCTTCTCTATTTACCAGCAGTACGTACGGGGAGTGGGAAAGCAATGTATTAAAAAAAAAAAGTTCTCCAAATGTTGACTCATAGCCTTATTTGGACTCAGCTAAATGAAATGATATGAAATGAAATGATACGCTAACCGTCAACATTTTAATAAAATATTTCAGAATATTAATTCATAAGTAACCAATTTTGCAACTTTGGGCATGCTTCCCTTTGAAGTTACCTTTATCTGTAACAGTTTGATCTAGAAGGCTGTGGTTTTCACTAATTTAGAGCAATTTATAATGACATGTTATTGAAAAAATATAAAATATTAAAAAATAATAAATGTACAGATGTTCACTCAGTCCACTTTATTCCGGTTCAATACCTAGGGGAAGGCTGTCATTCTCAGTGGTAAAAATTTAAAAACCCTTATTAGTTCCTGTGATAATGCAGTATTTACTTTATCTCTTGACTTGATATTTACCGCAGCTATATTCGTTTTCAATGAGTTGTATCACATTTGTTTTTACTGTACGTATATTCAGATTAGTCTTCAAAAATTTGGAACACGGTACCGAATTGCTACCAATATATTTCCTTTCCTTAGCCTCTGCAAGACGTGACTGATTAGAATAAAACACACGGAATGTTCTAATCCAACGCAGATAACACGTGACTGACGAGAGAGATAGTATTTATTATGATCATTACTGAAGTATGCAGCCAGTCATCTTAAAATCAATAAGAATATTCCAACTAAGATGTTATAAATTAATTAAACATTAATTTAATTTATATATCCCAGCAATCCTGCAGATAACCAAGGAAGGATTTCTGAAGATAATATATCTATTACCTGTCAATAACCTGTAATAATAATACTCTACAAAGTATTTCCTGGATGTTATCTGAATTATATGTTCTTCAGCAACATTTAATGATAGCCTATATCTATTGGTTACTACACGTAGGCCTACTTTCTGTGTGAGACATAATTTATTAGGAAAAACTGGAAGGCTATGCAATACATTTATATCATCATTTTTCAGAACTATATTAGTACAAGTTCCTCTTTAAATGTTCACCGCAATGAGGTATGTTATTCGATAGTAATATAAAAAGCAATATTTAGACCTTTTTTTCGAATATTTCGTTCATGTACCAGATCTAATTAACACATTTTCTTTAAACTACATTAAAATAAGGTGATACTGAAGAAACTCTGAAGTATATTTACATAATGAAATCGACTGTACGTAGAAATGTATGAAGAATTATTTACCAGCATGTAAACTGATCATGAAAGCTAAATGCATGTGAAAAGCAATATTAATCTCAGTATTACAACAGTGTTCCAAATATATCTCAATTTAACAGTAAACTATTTATAGAAATCAGCAAACGCATAAATACGGAGGCAAGTTGAAAGAGAGGATTTGTTAGTTCACTATTAATTTGCCTCAGACAATAATGAGCAATTGAATTTAATACAGCAGACAACTATTGGAAAACAATTCAAGGAAGAAATTAACTTCAATTAAGAACCAAAACGTGCATTAAGTTAACTTAGCACGAAATCGTTATGTTTATAACTCGAAGAAAAGCATACATAAATGTAAACAAATGTATTACGAACTGAACAGTAGCATTTAAATGAGATATAAACTGAACGTATAGCCAGTTTATTAAAAGATGTGCGCGAGTGCCATATAAATGTATTTATATATTTAAATGTGTTGGCATGCTTCCAATAGATAAATACCATCTATGAGAATACGTATAAATTTGTTCGATTTTTTGACCTGCTCCCCAGAACAATAAATTAATTTTCATGTAAACTACAATATTTCTTCAAATATTCTTGATTCTAGTCAGCAGAAAAACTTCACCTTCTTAAAAAAACAAGTATTAAAATACTGCATGGGGGTGTTAACATATTAATGATGTGTTTTCGATAGGGTCATGTAACTGAATTAACTTCCCGGAAATATTCGTACTCTCTTCCGCATTATAAGCTACTTCAATTCCTCAGTTTGATAACCACGTTATTATTCGCAGTAAATCAGAAAAATTGTTGTGTGAAAGTTTCAAGATATCGAGGATAGGCTAATCAATTTTTGATATAGCCTATCTATATATTCTATGTACATTTATCACTGACTCTTTCTTACATTTCCTAATGTGATTTGAACTGCAACGTTACACACGGGTATGGTTAGTTGGTTTCTTTCCGCAAAGCACAAACTATATTTTTCTCCCACTAATGTAAAGGGCCCTTTAAAACCAATAGTGGGTTCGAACCCCACTGTCGGCAGCCTTGAAGATGGTTTTCCGTGGTTTCACATTAGCAAATGCTGGGGCTGTACCTTAATTAAGGCCGCGGCCGCTTCCTTCCCACTCCTAGCCCTTTCCTGTCCCATCGTCCCCATAAGACCTATCTGTGTCGGTGCGACCTAAAACAACTTGTAAAAAAAACAATAGTTTTAGTAAACAAAGTGTTGAAGACATTCGTTGGTAATCTAATTATAAATAATAGTCCTTCTGTTATCCTAGATTAGTGGCGCATTTTCAGCTACGTACCTTTTCACTGATAATACAGCCTAGTAATAAACCACACTGTAATTCATAAAAACACGTATACTGCCTAACATTGTGATATTACTTTCAATCCTTCCCGACCAGGCTGCAAAGGAGAATTCTCTTGACAAATTGTCGTAGTTTTGTTACGAAAGGTTGTCTGCACTACGTCATATATGCAGACGTTCCTACTTCGCTGTTGAAAGTTTCCGTGAGTGAATTAAATGCCTAGACAATTCTCTTCTTGCAAACAGTCCAGTGGAAGGGCTCCGAAACCTAGGAGCAGCCCGTAATTATGTCCCACCAATGTTGCAATCAACTTGAGGGGCCTTCATCTGTGCTGACAGATCATCGGAATAATTTATACAGTTGATAGTGCTGTAAGGATTTAAATACAACTATTTGTTAATACGATAATACTATTTCTTATTTGCATATTTATTATCACCTGAATTACAAACAAAAAGTATGCTATCCAACTCCTTGCTGCTCTTGATGATGATGATGATGATGCTTCTTGTTTAAAGGGACCTAACATCTAGGTAATTGGCCCTATCCAATTCCTGTCCAGCTCACTGTAGACTGCTAACTGACGTTGATGATAATTTCTAAGTTGCTGTATAAATTAAATGTTTGATTAAAGGCTGTTTGATGTATATAGGCCTATTAACTTACTTGATTCTACAGATGTCAATACTAGTTGACGCTGACCAGCTAGTGACCTCAGTATTCATAAATAGGACTGCAAACTTTCCAAAAGACAGAAGAAATTTCAGAAGGGGCCTACGGAACCCCCTGTACTTCACTCCTTGGCTATTAAGTTAGATGTAAAGTCTCTTTCTTGAGAATTCGCACTTCACCGTGCTTAATGCTTGGGACAGGTAGATGATTTTTTTTTTTTTTTTTTTTTTTTTGCTTTACAAGTTGCTTTACGTTGCACCAACACAAATAGGCCTTATCGCGACGATGGGAGTGGGAAGGAATCAGCCGTGGCTATTAATTAAGATACAGTCCCAGCATTTGCCTGGTGAGAAACGAAATGGTTCTGGCCCGTACCATAAGACATGTGATACAATTATATCTCGCTTGAGATGAATGTGGCCTTTATGGAACATAAGTGAATTTGATAGAAATTTTCAGTAGAGATATTATTTCTAAAAATAACACATACGGCATCTTCCTGCGACAACAGTCTTCTGTGGTTTATAAAGTCTTCAAAATACGTTATAACAATTGGTTCTCGCTATTTGCCCCTCCTGTTTCAGTCAGCCGAAGATTTATTCCTTTGAGAACATCGGTGAGACATCTAACAGCGCTGTTGTCGATATGTGGAGGTCCCGCCCGCCGCGCACGACTTTGTCGCGGGCCCGCCGCTGTGCTCCGCAGCCGAGCAGTGGAGGCGACCAGAGGACGTAGCGCGAGGGCGAGAGGACCTGAGGTTTGATTCTTCGGAGGTTCGAACCAAGGTTCCTTTGGAGTGTCACGGCAATGCGTAATGAATGCGTGCAAAGAGTTACGGGGCGTGGCGTGCATGCACCTTGCATGTCCTCAGCCCGCCCCCCAACATGATTGGGCGAGCAGCTCTCGGACCTTGACTCCCGCGTCATCAAGATGGTCGCCTGGCGCCGCCGGAACCTGCACCAGACGAAGCAAGATGGCTGCCACTGGGTGCTCCACAAACCACTAGCTGCTACAGCCTTGTCCGTAACGTCCTCAACATTCTTAGATGAGCTTCGTGACACTCCAAGTACATACTAAGTACTCTTACAACCAAATACAACAGCTTTCTACCGGAGTCGAAGACCTTCGAAGAACATCAGCCGTGGGAACGTCTAGCCATCTGCTGATCTAGCAGACCTGAGCCAAGTACTTCTCATTGGACAAAAGGAGACGAGCTAAAGGAAGAGTTTATTTTCGGGATCAAACAATTATAACACAATTCTCTTACATCTTTTATGGAAATATGATCCAAAAATTGAGTAGCAACATCGGATACCTTTTCGATTTTCATAAACAATCACGGGGCCTTGGATTGTAAAACGAGGTTTCTTTCCATTTTAATTGCTTTTATATACTTTTACCAGTCTGCATGCATTTCTCATTGGATCCTCCTCTGTCAACTCTTGTAGGCCTACTCCTCTGACCCCCAGGCTCTTCACTTTCATCTATTATATCCGACCTCCCTTGGTCAACTCTTGTTTTCTGCCGCTCCGACGTTGTTAGAGCATTCAAGGCCTCGGGAGTCTCTTATTTACCGAGCGAGTAGACAGTGGGGTTATGAGCGCACCGCTGTGAGCTTGCATTCGGGAACTCCACTCCACTGTCGGCAGCCCTGAAAATGGTTTCTTATTTTCACACCAAGCAAAAGCTGGGGCTGTACCTTAATTGAGGTCACGGCCGCTTCCTTCCCACTCCTAGCCCTTTCCTGTCCTGTCGTCGCCATAAGCCCTATTTGTGTCGGTGCGACGTAAAACTAATTGTTAAAAAAAGAGAAGTATTTTATTTTCACGCCCTTCGTGGCCCTTTCGTTTCATTGGCCTATACCTTCATTTTTCGAAGTGGTTGCCCAGTTGTAGGCTACTCTCAATACAACAATAACTTACCCACCACCACCACCACCACCACCACTACTCCTTCGATCCCACCAGTACAAGGTTTGTGGGGTCTAGATGTTGAAGAAATTTTATTTTTCTGTCATTCAAGACTTTTCTCTTCTTTTAGCCTATACCTTCCTTTAAAATTGGTATTACAGTGTTAGGTCAGACTCCGTGACCTAATGGTTAGCGTGCTGGCCTTTGGTCCAAGGGATCAGGGGTTCGATTCTCGGCCACGTCGGTTATTTCAATCTTCATTGGTTTTTTCGATGGCTCGGTGGCTGGATAGGCTATGTGTGCCCTCTTCAGCATTAGAATTCATCATTCATAGAGCCCCATTTGATGGAATAAGGCGTCAACTCGAAAGACCTGCACCATTCTTCTTCTCCTTCTTCTACTACTACTACTAACGTACTTCTTTTTTTCTACCGCTTTTACCACTTCTGTGGGGTCACGGGTGCGAGTGTCGCACAAATGGATTACACTCTGTTTTGTGCCCGGATGCCCTTCCTGACGCTAAGCCTATATGGAGGGATGTAATCACTAATGCGTGTTTCTGTGGTGGTTGGTAGTATAGTGTGTTGTGTGAATATGACGAGGAAAGTTTTGGGACAACCACAAACACCCCGGGTCAGAAGAATTAATCAGACGTGATTAAAATCCCTGACACGGCCGAGAATCGAACCCGGGACCCTCTGAACCGAAGGCCTCAACGCTGACCATTCATCGAATGAGGAAAGACGTGCACCATTATAATAGTATTTATAACTTATTCCGTCCCCATGGCTAAATGGTTAGCGTGTTGTCCTTTGGTCACAGTGGTCCCCGGTTCGATTCTCGGCGTCAAATCAAAAGATCTGTATCTGGCTAGCCGAACTTGTCCTCGGACACTCCCGGCACTAAAAGTCATAGGCCTACGCCATTTTTGTAACTTATTATTTAGGGCTGATACTTACATAGAATTTTCCTTTAAAATGTACAATCAAACAAAAATGTGTTTTTGTTGCATGTAACTCTTGATATCGTGGTTGTAGCGATGACGTCCCCAGTTTCACGTGACATCCGAACCACAAGCTTGTACCTTTTCAATTTCAAGCATTCAGTTACATTGCCCGAGATTCGAGCTGCAACTGGTTTGTTCAGAATCTGGAGATCAGTGGCGTACGCAGAAGGGGTGACTGGGGGGATAACCCCCTCTCCGAAGTTTAGAACTTGTGATTAAATGGGGCAACCATGTAAATGAATATTTTAGGTAGCTCATTGTTTAGCTTTTAATTTGAATTACGTATTTGTCAACAATGCTTTAGTACTTCCATTTATAAATACGAGTATAAATATGTTTTCCTTATAAAAGCAATCATCTTGAACCAAATGACTTCATTTATGCACTTAAGATTTTATGATAGTGATATTTGTCCAACAATACACAGAGTACTGGAACTGTTTGCTGTCTTACTAGTAACCACTGCCACACCATAACACTCTTTTTCGTCCCAGAAATATTTAAAAGATTATAATCTATAGAATACAGAATATGACTGCACAGGAAAGATTGAATGTGATAGCTCTTTGGTATATACACAAAGACAAACATGTGACCGTAGAAAATATAATCACTGGGCGAGTTGGTCGTGCGGTTAGGCGTGCGCAGCTGTGAGCTTGCATCCGGGAGGTAGTGGGTTCGATCGCCACTACCGGTAGCCCTGAACATGGTTTTCCGTGGTTTCCCATTTTCATACCCGGAAAATAAAATGCTGGAGCTGTGCCTTGATTACGGCCACGGCCGATTCCTTCCCACTCCTAGGCCCTCCCTATCCTATCGTCGCCATAAGTCCTATCTGTGTCGGTGCGACGTGAAAGCAAGATGTGAAAAAATATAATCCATGAGCTGGCCGAAAAAGAACCGAAACGTCTGCTATTGTAAACATCAACGTGATTACAAATGTGTCTTAATTAAATAACTGTGTTATTTTTAAATTTTAATTTAGTGTTTCTAATTTCACAATATGCACCCAACATTATTTTACAGAAGTCCTCACATTTTAATGTCCACCCCTCCCCCCGCCCCCCAGAAAAGAATTTCTGCGTATGCCCCTGCTGGAGATGTCACTAATCTATCACGTTACCTTTCAACAGCTGCTACACATACATACATACATACATACATACATACATACATACATACATACATACATACAAGTCTTTTCCTACTGTTCTCACCACCATCATGAAATTGCTCGATTTTCTCCATCTTTTCTTACTGTGAGATCATTGTGCATGCTCACCGTTTGTTTGTATTTCTGCCACCTACCATTACTTTATACATAACCATCCTTTCCCCTTTCACATGATTCTCGCATCTAAAACACAAGTCTACTTTTATTTTCCGTTATGAAAGCGCTTCTTCCATTGCCCTTTTAACTGGGTACTTAACCATTTTGGTAACTGCCATATTATATTAGCCTGATGACGCGTCATTTTGGACAAAATATGTGGTGTCAAAGACACCTTTCCACATTAGATTGAAAATACGTACTGTTTTGAACGATTCATGCCCGTTATTTCTATTTCTCGGCCGTCTCAGCGTTTTAATAAACACGTCAAAATTTTCCTGTTTTAATAAAATACCTTAATAATGGTCAATCATAAATTACTATTCATAACCTGTATCATTATCAGAGACAGGGCCTACGTCAATTTTTTACAGCCTAGGTGTCGTTTATTCGTAGGCTACTAATTATCCGTAATAATTTATTCAGGAACCAAGAATGTAGGCAATACCTGAGTTTCTATTCTACTAGACTACTCTATTAGGTTTTGTTCTGTCTGCGTGAAAACTGGCGCCTTTGTTATTCAACGTTGGAGGTTTAAATTTCATACTCCTCTGTATCCTTGCAACTAGGTGAGAGTTTAGATCAAATAGCAATCTCCAGAACGAATTCAATGAACTTCTGTTATACTTAACCAAGCTGTGCAATAATTGTGTTGTTTTTAACTTTTAATTTAGTGTTTCTAATTTCACAACATGCACGCAACATTATTTCATAGAAGTCCTCAAATTTTAATGTTAATTTAATTAAAATGTGGTTAATATGTGAGGATGTCGAAAAGATTCTAGTTTCATAAACAAATAATCTTAGATAACACGTATTTTTATGTCCCAAATAAATATACCCAGCTTACCTATTATTCGTCGATCCGTCATCAGCCTTTCCTCGAATAATAATAATAATAATAATAATAATAATAATAATAATAATAATAATAATAATAATAATAATAATAAACTGCTGTCGATCCAGCCTGTTGAGGAAGAAATAAATCAATAAGTTGTAAATAAAATAATTAAAAACAGACTAAGTTAATCAATACTATTTAATTATTATAATTATTATATGTAGGCCTATTTGATTTATGTTTATTTAAATAGTAGGCCTATGCAAGATATAGGCCTATATCTCATCATCAGCTACTCCGGCAAATTTGACTTAAAATTATGAATTCTTCGGTTGAAAGATTTTATTTAAGAAAGGTAAACAACATTTGTGTTAGTTTCTTAAGTGAAAAAGTTCATTATGTTACAAATAAAATGTATCATACGAATTACTCATTAACTATGAAAAATAAGTCCACATGGTATTCCGGAAAGGAGGAAACCCAGCAATAAATGACGCTCTGCCAATAGGGGAGAATGACATAAAAAATGAACTCTTTTAAATACCTACCGATCACACTACAGACAACATGCAACTCGTTCAGAATTCATGTAAAGGAAAGTGCTATAGCTGCCTACAGAGGAATGTACGAAAGCAGAAACATTACCCGACTGTCTGTACAATAATTCTATCCCACGTTTAATTTCGTGTGGCTATTTCTAGCCGGGTGCAGCCCTTGTAAGGCATACCCTCCGATGAGGGTGGGCGGCGTCTGCCATTTGTAGGTAACTGTGTGTTATTGTGGTGGAGGATAGTGTTATATGTGGTGTGTGAGTTGCAGGGATGTTGGGTACAGAATAAACACCCAGCCCCCGAGCCATTGGAATTAACCAATGAAGGTTAAAATTCCCGACCCGGCCGGGAATCGAACCCGAGACACTCTGAACCGAAGGCCAGTACTCTGACCATTCAGCCAACTAGTCGGACAAATGTCCTGCTGAGGTAACTAAACAACCCTTCGAAAAGCCACGCCCACTTTCTTAATGAATACCCTCGGAATAACACTGCATTTCGTATTTCTGATTTTGAATTTCCGGCAATTCCTGGCGCACTGACATGTGTTGTCATCGGCGGACACTTTCCGTTGTTACGTACGCAGAGGAACATTAGAAATACTTAAATTAACCTGTTCCCCGTTATGTCGATCAGGAAATGCCCACCGCACGTGCCTTGGTTTTTGTTCCGTTTACTGAGGAATAATCAATCTGCAAAGTTCAGCTTGAGTCCAGTGTGTTAGATTTACCAACAATTATTAACTAGAATGAATATCTTAGCACTCATAGGCCTAAGTGGTGTGGCTTACCATAATGGAAGACGCAAACAATATTTAGTGAGAACTACTCTCACCTTTCGACATACAAAGATTGATAATTACTGCTAGGGGTGCGTATTTTTTTATGTAAGGGCTTTATAAGTAGGCAGTATGTTAAAAACTGCCGCTGATGGGAAGAAACGGGCCAGAAAAGACAAAAATTTGGTTCTGGGAAGTACTGATGTTGCTACTGTAAATTTATACAAAATTAGTTTGTTTTCGTAACTTTATTTTTCAGTATTAAAAATTTCGTAAGTGCAAAATTCTTTGCCTGATTGTTTTCAAATTGCTATGCCTATATTTCCATGTGAGATGCGTTAAAGTTAGTTAATATCCATTTTGAAAACAAACGATATATGACCTATCCTGGGTCAAATATGAAAATTTGTTAATTTCTAAACAACAATGCAAAAAGTTGAGGGAAAAATACTGTAATAACATCAATAATGTAATTTTTGAAATAATAATACCAACAATTATTCACATAATCCTAAGAACTATCAAAAGAAATCAAGGGTAAAAACTCAAGGAATTGTACATATGGGATGTTTTGAAATTTTTCAAAATATTTTAATGAAATGTGTTATAAATCTGAAACTATGTTACCAAACTGCCCAAAATTTTAAATAATCTTAATTTCGGCAACATAAATGAACTTAAAAAGTACGGGATGAAAATTCCCAAAACTCCGTAGGGTCCCCCTTTAACAGACCTTGTGAGTTCAGATAAAGTCAAATCCGGATATCCGGGTGGAACGAAACCAGTAGAGGCTAGTACATATACGAACTACTGAGGGAACCGTTCTACAGAGAAGACCTGCTGCTTACACTGTCCCTGTCACATACCAAGCAGTGGTGTCCGGCTTCATGGCTGAATGGTTGGCATGCTGGCCTTTGGTCACAGGGGTCTCGGGTTCGATTCCCGCTAGGGTCGGGAATGTCAACCATCATTGGCATGGGAGCTGGGTGTATGTGTCGTCTTCATCACCATTTCATCCTCATTACGACGCGCAGGTCGCCTAGGGGAGTCATATCAAAAGTCCTGCACCTGGTGAGCCGGACATGTCCTCGGACACTCCAGGCACTAAAATCCATACGCCATTTCATGTTTTGCCAAGCAGTGGTCACATTTACTTGAGGTAAGGAAACAAAAAAGGCCAAGAAATTCCTGAAGACTTCTATGCTACCGACGCTGTGATCCACAGAAGGTGGACTTACTGTAGCAGAACCGCGATCTGAGATTGGTACCACAAGACTTGCAATTCATGAACACCATCACAAAATATGCAATAAGCTTAAGGAAGAGCCCACGAGCCGAATTGTGAATGTGTATGTATGCTATGTAACAAATACTGTTACAAATACCACGTAACTCAGGGATAAGATTGAAAATCAATTGTGGACTACAGGTAGACAGGTATTAATGTATAAGTTCAACGTTCTGTATGGGCCGATGACCTTCGATGTTAGGCCCCTTTAAACAACAAGCATCATCATCATCATCATCATCAAGCAACGTTCTGTATAACTTCCGTGCGCGTTTATATATTAATAAGGTTATAATTTAAGATTGCCTGCTGTCATTTCTTGATGGATGCAGTACTTTTGCATCCATCACTAGGCACAGGCCAGAGTAAAGTGTAGCTTCCACCAAAGTCCCAGTCTCATCCATGCCTGTGACTGTATGAAAGCTGCTGGGGTATGACATTTGGAGCACGACTAGTGCGTTTTTGAGTGTTATGCAAGGTGTTGCTCATACGGTTAGTCGTGTTGCAGTAGCACTTTCTGGCCCAGTGGGGAAAGCAATGGCAAACTACCTCACTCCTCATCTTGCCTAGTACGCCTCATTTTGGTGCTCCCATTGGTTTTTGGGGTTTCCTTATAACCGCATAACCATTGGTGGTACTATTTGAGAATCCAACCAGCCTCTGGGCTGTTGACCTAAGAGACAGACAGATAATTTAAGAACCTGTTTGTAAAAATGAAATGTCGTATGGCTTTTAGTGCCGGGAGTGTCCGAGGACAAGTTCGGCTTGCCAGATGCAGGTCTTTTGATTTGACACACGTAGGTGACCTGCGCGTCGTGATGAGGATGAAATGATGATGAAGACGACACATACACCCAGTCCCCGTGCCAGCGAAATTAACCAATTAAGGTTAAAATTCCCGACTCCGCCGGGAATCGAACCCGGGACCCCTGTGACCAAAGGCCAGCACGCTAACCATTTAGCCATGGAGCCGGACAACCTGTTTGTAATGCATAGGGTTAGATAACTTATTATGAAAATATGATCTTTTATGATCGTTTGGCTGCAATAAATATGATTACACTTGAATCGAAAACACACAAATTTACTGTTAAAGTATAAGTCAGTTTGAAGTGTACAAAGCATAAAATGTGGGATTATCTTACACATGCCCAGTATTTTGCAATAACCGATACACTCAGAGTGGCTTGTAGACCATCCTCTGTGCAGGATGTTGGGTACGGACGGAACTGAAGCATGTGGCTCGTGGGTTGTTCTTGTCCACATTCACAGCTTGTAAGCCTATTACTAGTGCTGAACTCCCACTTCTCCAAGTTATCCCTGGATCTTCCGACTGCTGATCGTAGCTTGTTGAGGGACTTCCACACCAGGCAGCTTTTATTATAGCCAGGTCATCGGCGGAGGTGAGGTGTGGTCACAGTCCCAGTCTTGTCTTCTCTGTTGAGAGAGTGAGCACCTCAGATGTCCTCCGGAAGCTCTTGCGGGATCTCAGCCGTTGCAGAGGTGGACTATGTCCATGTAGCGGGTGGGCACTGTTCTTTTCCACTTTAAGCCTCTCCTTGTTTGGAGCTACTTCTCTGCGTACACAGAGTGGCGCTATTCCAGTCAAGACATAGAATTTATCTGTCGGAGTAGGCTTCAAGCAACTGCAATAAACCTGTAGGTCCGCGAACCTGCTACGCAGGCGTAGCAGGGGGAGCGGTGATACTCCCACGTGGCGCGTCCTAGGTGGCGGATAGTGGGGTCCTAACCGGCTTGCCGGCGGACTTGAGGGAAATAAAATACCTCTCGCGGACCAAACACAAACCCCCCTGTGGGTGGGGGAGGCAGACGAATAATACACCCGCGGTATCCCCTGCCTGTCGTGAGAGACGACTAAAAGGGGCGACCAAGGGATGATTGAATTAGAACCATGAAACTACTTTTGATTCGCACCATCACGCGGGGAACACCGTGGGTCGCCTTTACTTGCGAGTAGTACCACTCTGTTAGGTACTGAATAGTTTTGTGATTCGTAGCACTCATGCGGGGTTCAGTGTGGGTTTCCAGTACCCGTGAGTCGTACCCATGTGAGCAACACCACGGATCTGGGCGTTGCCTGTGAGTTGTACCACTATATGAGCGACACCGTGGGTCTGCGTTGCCAGTGATTAGTACCCACTATGTGAGGAACACCACGGGAATGCCGGCGCCCGTGATTAGTACACCTAGGTGAGGAACCTCATCGGTTTGCATTGGCTATGAGTGGCGCCATTGTGTGAGAAACACCATAGGTATGCGTTACCTTTACGACGTACAATACTTGTGAGTAGTACCTTAATGTTTGGAACACCGTGAGTTTACGCTACCTTTGATTAGTACCGCAGCTTGAGAAATACCATGGTTCTCCTTTACTAGCGATAAGTGCCATTATGCGGGATCGTTGACGTAGATATTGACCCACTCACACAAGCATCATCGATTCAGGTTTGGGCTTTGGAAGCAGTCCCTTGGTCAGTAATATTGTTTCTGGGAATGTTAGGCATTGCGCGTCTTATCCACTGATTGTTTTAAATTCATATTCATCAGTTCATTCCTCATCATCACGTTTTGAATTCGAGTCAGTGGATGAATTTTGTACTTTTAAATTGTAATTCCATTTCGTCTCATTTCGTACCATAGGGACCGATGACCTAGATGTTAGGCCCCTCTGAACAACAAGCATCAACATCATCATCATCATCATCATCAAACCTGCAGGTTTCATTGAGGACCGTATATACTTGTCTGGCAAGACATTAACTGTACCAGACTGGGGAAGTTTATTTAGCAGCTGAAAAACACTGTGCCATTGTTGAAGTTCGGATTGTTTGAGGATGAGAGCTCCACTGTGACCCTGCCTATTTGCGATGAAGATTGTTACGTGTGGAGATTTTCATCTTATTGCTCTTACGGTGGGTTTGGAAAGTAAAAGAACTCTATCAAGGCTTACTCCGTTGTGTGACAGTGCTGCAACTGGTTACCTGACCCTTCTGCACGTAACTTGCGATGAGCTTCCCTATTCCTTAAATGGAAGGCACGTACCTGTGTCTTAGAAGGATCGGGTTTGAGTTGGTTCTGATTGCAGTACATTAACAGATTTCTAATAACAGTTGCTAGATTTCTCTCCACGGATTCAAAGCTTGAGTCTTGTGCACTGAAGGCTAGATCATCTTAAAATAAGAAGCTTCTTGTGTCTGGGGTCAACAGCTGGTCATTGGCGTAGATATTAAATGGAATCAAAACGCTCCCATGAGGTAGGCCAATTTTCTGTGCTCTCCAACGACAGCGCTGATCTTGGAGGTCAACAAAAACCTGCGTTTGAAGAGGAGTGCTCATAAGTCTAGTTAGATGGAAGTCCTTCATTAGAGTGAACAACTTGACATGGATTAACCGGTGATTGACTGTGTCATATGCTGCTGTTAGATCCACAAATCCGATGGTGAGTTTCATACCCATCCTCTATGAACTGAGTGGGGTTCAAGATATGGCCTGTGCAGCTTTCCTTAGGTCGAAATCCGGCTTGCTTGGTTTTGAGCACACGGTCAATTACAGGCATTAAACTATTCAGAATCATACTCTCAAACAGCTTATCGAGGTGGTTAAGAGGATTAATGGGCCTGTAGTTATTGGGATGATTTGCTTGTATTGGTTTATTTTTATGTAAAGGAGAACGTATCATAAAGCTCTTAGGACCTGGGAACTTACGAACAAGAAACATGTGCTTTTTGTTTTACAAATGCTGCTCACATAAGAGACAAATACGAATGTAACTGGAAATAGGATTGATTTCTTCGTTACCGAGCAAGTGGCTGTGCGATTTGGTTCACGTAACTATCAGCTTGCATTCGGAAGAGTGGGTTCGAACCGCACCATCGGCAGGCCTGGATGGCTTTTTCCGTGGTTTCCCATTTTCACACCAGGAAAATCCTGCTGCTGTATTAATGAATTAAAAACACGGTTGTTTCCTTCCCACTCCTAGCTCTTTCCTATCCCATCGTCGCTATATGAACTAATGTATCTGTGTCGGTACAACGTAGAACAAATTGTAAAAAAAAAAGAAGAATCTTTGTTGTCGACGAGGGTCATCATTCAATTTTATATTTAGTTGTTTTCTTATCTATTAAGTAACTTCACTTGTAAAAGCTAGTTTACGTAGACCTATTAGTAAGCCTATTTATGCCTGTTTGTTAGGTCACCAGCGTAGAGGCTGGTTGGATCCTCAAACAGCACCATCAAAGGCTACGCAGTTATAAGAAAACTACAAAAACCAATAGAAACACCAAAATGAGGCGTGCTAGGCAAAGTGAGGAGTGAGGTAATTTGCGATTGCTTTCCTCAAGCCTATTTAAATCAGATATAAATTCAGCTATTTTCCGATACTCGGCTCAGTTTTCCACAAACTTCATGATAGACCGATTTTAGATACGGTTTTCCCTCTTCATATCGTAACGGTTTTTGCTGTTGGCTGCAGTCCTTGGGGGCCCGGGTTCGATTACCGGTAATGCCAGAATTTAAGAATGGCAGGAGGGCTGGTGTGGGGATAAAATTGTACATGCATCTCACACCTCCACGGCAGGAGTGCCTAAACGAGCTGTACCACATCCAGATGGGGACACGAGTTTCATTATTTTAGGTATGACTGGCAACACTCATTCGCAAAGAATATACATGGTGTAAAGGGACCAACGCAAAAAACGCTACAGCTATGCCAGTAGATTGTTTCCACGAACTCTACGAACTTACTCGTATTAAACAGCTTACGTATAATTCAAATAAGACAAACACAGCCCCTGTTCTCATGTTAACGAAGTCAATTTAATTATGTGTGGAACCGAACCCGAGGTACTAGCTGATAATAACGCCAGGATTCATAAATAATTTCATTACAAACCGAGTGGCATGGTCACTGGATTCTCAATGACGGTTCGAATTTTGGGTATTGCATGCTATAGTCGTCATGTGAAACTACTAGCTTACTTCCTTATCTCTGGATAATAACTCCAAAGAACTGATGCAAGATCGGGCGAATTCAAAGGTAGTGCAAGCGTTGAAAGCAATCATGTTATGTATTTCTTCCCATTATTTGATATGTGCCATGATAAAAGGTCGAGCTATAAGATCAACTACTCGATCCCATATTCCAATTATAGGGTCTTTTAGCTCAAAATAGCTCTTCCTTAGAAATTTGGAATGTAAATTTATTTAATAATTAATCCTGAAATAGGGACCAAATACAGTTGAACTCTGTTAAAACCACATCGGTTTCAGCGAAAACTCGTCTATAACGTCATTTTTCTTTGGTACGGACATATTCCTCATAACAAATGTATTATTAAGCCTTGCATAATACGACAAAAGTACATGCGTCTATCTCGCATATAACGTCATTTTCCACCTCAGTTTGGAAGAATATTTTCTAAGAACCAAAGTATTTTAAGAAATATTTTGTTGAAATCGGGAAATATGGCAAATTATTTCCTGTCCCATTTCTTCATAAATCTTGGGAATGCAGACACATCCACCACCCCATTTTATCCCGCCCGAATTCTCGCAGTAATAACAGTACTGCGTGCGTTCAGTTTCGACCGGAAATTTCCTCGATGTGCACGCATTTTAACGCAGTATGAATACTAAAAGAGAAGTTTTAAGGCTGGAAGAAAAAAGTTAAAGTGACTCACCAAATTGAGAATGGGGTTAAATATGCTGATGTGCGCCGTGAGTTTGGCCTCGTTAATTCCACAGTCCAAACGATTTGGAAGAGCAAGGATAAAATTGTTGCTGCATTTGTACAGAATGTGTCGAAAATTAAGCGACTACGAGAAGCTGAACGGAGAGACGCAGATGAAGCCTAATTAAGTTATTTACTGTATTTTTTAATGTTCACCTCACTAGGCTGATTTCTCGGTTACGACGACACTCGTTTATAACGACACAATTTTTCAAGTCCCATGGATGCCGTTATAACCGAGTTCCCCCGGACTCAGCGAAGGATCCCACCACTACCGCCTCAAGGGCAGTGTCCTGGAGCGTGAGACCTTTGGTCGCTGGTACACCTGAGGAGGAGGACAAGTAGCTCGCCCAGGTGCCCTCACCTGCTATGCTGAACAGGGGCCTTGTGGAGGATAGGCAATGAAGAGGGAAAGAAGCGGCCGTGGCATTAAGTTAGGTACCATACCGGCATTTCCCTGAAGGAGAAATGGGAAACCATGGAAAACCATTTCGAGGATGGCTGAGATGGGAGTTGAACTTCCCTCTACTCAGTTGACCTCTCGAGGCTGAGTGGATCCTGTTCCAATCCTCGTACCGCGTTTCAAATTTCGTCGCATTGCCGGGAATCGAACCGGGATGTGGCAGCTAATCATGCTAACCACTACACCGCAGAGACGGACAAAATCCGTGTTGCTTACCTAAAATTAAATGTATGTATTAAAAAAGCAACGACAGTATGTAAAAATAAATTTCAAGAGAATTAAATGACTGAGGATAGTGCAACTAGATTATACGAATGATACTGTCCATAGGGTTGGTCATGCTGCAATAGCATTTCCTCTTTTACTTGTCGATTGAGACATTTAACATAATCGCAAGTGAAATACTCTCGGCAATATAGTGCCTACGCCTTCTACCCAAAAGCGTCTTAAATTTTCTTGCCATCTACTCATTGTCGAGGAACGTAAGTTAAGTATAGACTACGTTAAAATTATTTATCAAAATAAGTATTTATTTGGATCCGTCAAAATGTTCAGAGTTTTGAATGTTTTACGTACTGTTATATGCAAAGCTGTACGATTACAGTAGCTGCTGCCACACTTCTAAAGGCGTGCTCGGTTCGTTCGGAAGGACGTGGGTTCGAATCCCCGTCAGGAAGTCGTAAAATTTAAGACACGAGATTTTCACTTCCGGAGGTGCTCATGACCCTGAGGTTCACTCAGCCTACACCAAAAATTAGTAGCAGGTTAATTCCTGGGGGCAAAGGCGGCCGGGCGTAGAGCTAACCACTCTACCCCATAACGCGCCAAGGTTAACAATGGCGGAAGCCTTTACCTTCTAATCCTCCAAGGGCCTTCATGGCCTGTACGGAGGTGACTTTGTTTTGCTGTTTGCTGCCACACTTCAATTTTAGGGATGTTCTTTCTCACGAATTCTCCGAGGTAAATAACATTTTATTTGTTTTCCCTGAACTGTTTTAAGTTTACAGTTCACTCCAGCTGATTAGCAAGAACATTCACATAATAAAAGTTTGTTCATTTCTAATACAGTAGCGACTCCTAACGAGTTCGCCTGCAAGGTAGAAGTAAATTCACACTAGTCAGCTCATAAAACAGATATAACAAAAAAGTACATTCTCCTTTGGTTATAATTATGCAGTTCTGTGCATTTAAGTGTTAATTTGATTGCGCTTTATGTATAGGATAATTTGTTAAAAATGAAGTCATACTTTCCTTTGCCAACTCAGTTAATGTATCTCGAATTTCTCCAGTCTGTCGAACACTAAATGTAACAACTATAACCCAATAACATACAATTAAGAAACACATTATTAAGCAAAGAATGAAAATAGTGTGTTTTTATTTTTTTTAATAATATATTTTTTCAGGTATATTATAGGTTTATAGCTGTTACATTTAGTGTTCGACGGAGTGGAGAACATAAAGATACAGTTACTATATACATAATTTGCTTCTACGATATTAACATTGATAATAAACTACTTTATTTATGTAATTCCCATTTTGTCGTTGTAGAAACAAAATGGCATGCTTGTAAGTGAAGCAAATCATGAAATAAATAAATAAATAAATAAATAAATAAATAAATAAATAAGAAGCAGTATATTTCAGTGTTGTAAGTTTTGTTCCCTGTAGGCCCATAGGTTACACGTACACACCTGATTTATGTTATAATCATCCACTTACTAAATTATTTAGTAATCTCCGACTCGTTGGCTGAATGGTCAGCGTAGTGGCCTTCGGTTCAAGGTGTCCTGGGTTCGATTTCCGGCCGGATCGGAGGTTTTAACCTTAATTCGTTAATTCCAATGGCCTGGGGGGCTGTGTGTTCTTGCTGTACCCAACATCCCTGCAATTCACACACTACACATAAAACTACAATGATACGCAGTTACCTACATATGGCAGATGCTGCCCACCCTCATCTGAGGGTCTGCCTTACAAGAGCTGCACCCGACTAGAAATAGCCACACGAAATTAAATTTTTAAACTATTTAGTAATTCGATAAATAATTTTTAAAACCAAGCGAATTGGCAGTGCGGCTGTGCGTGCGACGCTGTGACCTTGCGTTCGGGAGATAGTGGGTTCGAACCCCGCTGTCGGCTGCCCTGATGATGGTTTTCCGTGCTTTCACATTTTCACACGCTTCCTTCTCACTCCTAGCCCTTTCCTACTCCATCGTCGCCCTTGCAATCAATCTGTGACTGTGCGACGTAAAGCAACTTGCAAGCAAAAATAAGGAATAAAAACATTTCTAGTTCCAGATGCTCTCTAGATAAATCCTCGACCCCTTGTTACATTACTGCAGATAAAAGGCTCCTTCGTTTTGACCGTGTTTGTATTTGAGCAATTAGAAATATTCAGTCGATCACACCATGTATCAGAAAGTGTGTACATGCCACAACCATTTTCTCTCCAATCCTGTGCTTGAATTTTTCAGAAGTATGAACACTTGACGACACAGAAAGTGAGCATCCCCTGGAAGGTATGATTGCCCGCGACACTGCAACATGGCCTTGCTGATTTAAGTTCTATTTCATTGTCCTTATACGTCCACAGGACATGGCTTATTATATATCTCATGCCTGGGACATAATAATTCTGTCCAGTGGCCACATCAGTCGTAGTGTAATTTATGCACTATGTAGTGTATTATCCGGCGGTCGTAGGTTAGTGCTGTGAAGTGCCTTAAATCGTGCAGGGTCTGTCAAACAACGTGAGAGCCGTGCGTGCTAAATCATGAGTTTTACGCTCGCATGTGGTGTCAATAATTCGATTCTCTGTGGGATGAAATACTGTTATGTTTATTTTTATTCCATGACTGACTTACATGGAGAATGCTAGGATGGAAGATACGGGTATCACTGAGGGAAATATTAAGAAAAGCTGCTCTATGAATACCTAGTGTGACTGTTACCACAGAAAGGATAAAGGAAAATTGACTGAGGTGGTATGGGCATGTTTAAGGAAGGAAGAAACAGAGGCTATAAAGAGAGAAAGAGACAAGCCGTTAACAGGAATGAGATCAAGAGGAAAACAGAAGATTAGATGGAGAGACTGGATCGTGGATGATCTAAAGCAGAAAGGACTTTGGCAAGAGGATGTGAGAGACGGACAGAAGTGGAGGAAATTCACTGTTACAGTATGTCACTGAACTGGCGTAAGATAAAGAAGAAGAATGTTTTACGAAATAAGGAAAATAAGGAATGAAGAAACGACACCCTAAAATTACGCGTTACTGTGCATAAAAGTACGATTTTGAAACCAAAATGAAGACAATATTGCTGAAAAAAATTAAATATTCAGCTCAACCTTTTCAACCCTCTACCCTTCCTGCCTTTGAAATGTAGCGCCGGCTCGAGACATCCCAGGGTCGCTGACTGGGTACTACCCTCAGAGATATCTTCAGATATTATAAACTAACCTTAAATTAATCAAGCGGGAAGGATAAAAGAGAAGAAATAAAATAATTAAATAAAATCCGAATGAGAACATTTACGAATGCAAAATTTATTGAAAAGGCTAAACTTTGGCAAAGCAAATATCTTCTATACAAACAATAAACTCTTCGGACCAAATATTGTTCACAACCTCTATCACCCTCGACTATAAAATATCAACCTCATGACTCATAGATTTCAAATCCTTCTAAACACATTACTTCATCTTTATTACAATTCCCTTTCATCTTATTCATCAACTCTACTTCAGTAATTCAAAAATTTTAATCCAATTCCATTCCACTCATATTTTGGTACCACCATATTTCAAAATTTTCAATAATAAAATATTATAATAATCTATCATCATGAGCTTTGTTAATCTGTCAAAGTACCTTTTTAAAATGTTAATACAACCAAAACTTCTTCCGTTCATTCTTTGAATAACAAATTCGTATTTGCTCTCCATACCTTTAAGTTATTTCCTCACCATATTATAAACCTTGTAGTTACCATTTACTAAATACCAAATTATTTATTTAAATACACTCTTCAAAATGAAATGTATGAGGCTGTGTAAATTCATTAAGCAACATCCGCCGTGTAATTCACAACTCATCTTTTAATTAATTAAATCCATTAAATTCATTATAATTTACAAACTCGCAGTTATCAATGTCGGTATAATTGTTACCTTGAAAATCATAAATTTATCCAATTACGTTTGTTAGATTTGGTAATTCAATCCAAAAATTTATATATCATAAAATTATTCATCACAAATTTTATATAAAAAATAGTCCCTATTATTATTTGAGTCCGAAACTATTTAACTTATTCTTTCTCAGTACCATCCTCCCCTCATATAATGCTGATAATATGGAACGCACGCACGAAATCGAAAAGTAACCCTGACATCAATAAATTAAATTAATTTACCGATTCATTAAAATGATAAATATCTCACATATGCTTAATTAGCTGTTTTATCATACACAAAACATATGCCTACCCTGTAGCAAGAAACCCTATACTATAATGTTAAATACATCTTAACCTACACTGATTCTACAGACAATGGGATGAACCTCATTGCCGCAAGTATAAACAACCACCGTGAACTGAATTCAACATCACAAGAAATATTGCAACTGCAAAATCAAAATTTGCATTGCCCACATATTGAAGAACATATAACATAAACAAACACAACATAATTTCAATCATATAGTCACAGGGAAAATCATTATACACTGGCTCGGCCGGGCATCGAACTCCGACCCTCAACATGGCATCATTACAGTGACCTATCATTATGCTTGCCACAATAAACTGTCACGAAATATATCTGTTATTAATCAATTTTATTGTGCTGTCCTAAGTTCTACAAAACAGAATTATCTAACAAATGACTGTAATATATTTTACTTATAAGACCCTACTACAGCTACCATAGCTTCTCTAATACACAACACGCCGTCCCGGTCTGCTGCCTTATCTCTCGCCCGACTCGTTTCATTGACACGGCATTCTAATTTGTCCGCACCCACTTAATATTCTCTCTCTCTCCGCTCTAAATGAAGCCATATGTTTCCTCCACAATATCTGCGTATTCTTACTCTCGGTGCGAACAGTAACTAATTATATATGACACTCTCAATACATCTCATTTTGTTCCATCTTTCACGTATATTTGTACTACCTTTTTCATTCAACATTCTCGGGAACACATATATCACTATGCCGGTATTTTACATCTGTGGCGTTGTACAATATCATTGGTTCGACCCTGCGGTTGGCAATCTGTGTCTTAGAGGTCCCTGCTTCAATACTAGCTAGCTATATTCCGGATAAATTAATAGAATGACACTTATTTCCTACAGCACAAAATTTTAATTCACTGGTTAGCACTACCTGTTACTTACTGATGACATCTATTTCAAAAATCCCCTGTAATGTGCCGGAAAGATCAAGGTTCGAAACTTTGGTCATGGAAATTTTCTTGATGAACTTTCATGCGACATGCCAGGTTAATCTATCTATTCCCTCTAACTAATCCTTACTGATGCCTCCTACGTCATTAAATATTCACACACGCACACGCTAATATTTTCTAGAAGATCACGCACTGAGAAGAAAACAAAAAAACCATGTTTCACACCCGTAATGGAAGATCATTATTTACACACATTATTTTCACACTCGCGAAGACCATATTTTAACACACGCTAATATCACAATATGTACACCCCCCTAGGCATCAGCATAAAATAAAACCTAAAAAAAAACCTAACTATCCTTGCTACAGTACTTTAAAAGGAAAATAAACGAATAATCATGCATTAATTTATTTACAGTTAACAGCTAATCATGCACATGCTAGATAATGAATCAGGGTACTTATCGACTCGGCGACGCTCCATACTCAGCTCCACGGCCTCATGGTTTCAGGTCGGCCCCATGATCTACTTAAGCCATCATGCTAACGGCCTCAAAACCTGAACCCATACCATTCTCCACAACCATGGTCTTCACTCTTGTTGCTTTCATGAAATCACACGCTCATCACTTCCTACTACACTAAAATACATATTAAAAAAAACACAGATATAGTTAAATCATTCTAGCACATACACTTATTCACAATTGTAATATACACTTTGTCTCTGCTTTCCGCGAGTTTACACGTGGCACTGCGATGCGTCCTTGTTTGATCTCGCTCCGATCCTAATTTTCAGTTAATGTTGTAAAAATTCACCTTCTTGAATTTACAAAAATTTCGGTCATTATTGAGTTAAATGCAAAGTCTATCGGACCCGTAGTATCTTCGACAGCTAGTTATTTGATAGGAAATGCTCTAGATTAGGGTTCTCGTGAACCACATACACGTACGTCCGACACGTTCAAATTTCCGTAGCAGAGTGCCTGTTCTTAGCGGCTCGCGTCCTCTCCATGCACGCCGGATCCTGGATAGTGAGCTCGGGGAACCCCATCAACAATGATGTAACATCCCGTCACATATGCCTGCGATTATTTATTCCAATAAATTGTTGCAAATACGCCGTCTTTAATTATTGTTCTCAAAATGGTTTAATCTGGTTTTCACCTTATCCCCTGGTGGATTTAATTATTTTAGAAGTCATTTATGCGGCACCCATCTTTAATTTACCCCCATCATTCCAAAACCTGCTATGCTGCGATTCGCTGCCTGAAAATGTTGCCAACTTAAATCTGGTGACTTTGGTCATCACACCTCATGGAATATTCCAATGCTTTCCATTTCATCATAAGATGACCTTGACACGTGGAACTATCTTTAAACCTGGGCAAGCGAAATGGCGCCACACATCCGGCCTATAATGTAACTGCGGCTATTCCCTCATATGCCATTTTTTAATTTCTAATATTTTTAAAGACAATGATATGAGCCGATTGGGCTCACTTTGTTAGTTGTAAAGTTTACAAACGTATGTTTTTGTTCGAAGGTCGATCCCGCCACATTCGATATAAGACCGGTTTTGGTTCTGTAGCTTCGATAATGAATAGAATGTTAGAGAGATTTTGAAGTAGAATACAAAATATTACAATCGTCATATCATCTGCTTACTCCTAGGACATAGCGTAACGTTTCATTTCGAATATAGCCTATACGGTGTCAACTCGAAAGACCGGCACCAGGCCTCTTCGGAGGCCCCATGCCATTATTATTTCGAATATCATCAGTCGTAACTGTTACACTGAATAATCTAGATAATTACTGAATACAAAGCATAGATAAATAAAAGCAGACTGAACGACACAGTATCATGAATCAACAATAACTTGTAAAACGAGAGTTATCTTGTTACGAGAAGTGTAAACATGGAATGGTAACCACTCAAAGAAATTTATACCTAATCTTACGATGGTAAAAAACATATTGGCGTTCGGCAAGTAGCCATGCGGCCAGAATGAATACCACGCAGAAATACATGATGCAGGCTACATACAATACATGAAATACAATGAATGACAGAGCAAATGCAACACCAAGAAGGAGTGGTTCGAAAGGGATGAAAGTTGGGGAAAAAACAGAGACGGCACGGACGAATAATTGATGTTTATTTCAAACCAATATGCAGGTTACACAATGCGCACGGCATCGACTCAGTGAGATGTAGGACCACCGCGAGCGGCGATGCACGCAGAAACACGTCGAGGTACAGAGTCAATAAGAGTGCGGATGGTGTCCTGAGGGATGGTTCTCCATTCTCTGTCAACCATTTGCCACAGTTGGTCGTCCGTACGAGGCTGGGGCAGAGTTTGCAAACGGCGTCCAATGAGATCCCACACGTGTTCGATTGGTGAGAGATCCGGAGAGTACGCTGGCCACGGAAGCATCTGTACACCTCGTAGAGCCTGTTGGGAGATGCGAGCAGTGTGTGGGCGGGCGTTATCCTGCTGAAACAGAGCATTGGGCAGCCCCTGATGGTACGGGAGTGCCACCGGCCGCAGCACATGCTGCACGTAGCGGTGGGCATTTAACGTGCCTTGAATACGCACTAGAGGTGACGTGGAATCATACGCAATAGCGCCCCAAACCATGATGCCGCGTTGTCTAGCGGTAGGGCGCTCCACAGTTACTGCCGGATTTGACCTTTCTCCACGCCGACGCCACACTCGTCTGCGGTGACTATCACTGACAGAACAGAAGCGTGACTCATCGGAGAACACGACGTTCCGCCATTCCCTCATCCAAGTCGCTCTAGCCCGGCACCATACCAGGCGTGCACGTCTATGCTGTGGAGTCAATGGTAGTCTTCTGAGCGGACGCCGGAAGTGCAGGCCTCCTTCAACCAATCGACGGGAAATTGTTCTGGTCGATATTGGAACAGCCAGGGTGTCTTGCACATGCTGAAGAATGGCGGTTGACGTGGCGTGCGGGGCTGCCGCCGCTTGGCGGCGGATGCGCCGATCCTCGCGTGCTGACGTCACTCGGGCTGCGCCTGGACCCCTCGCACGTGCCACATGTCCCTGCGCCAACCATCTTCGCCACAGGCGCTGCACCGTGGACACATCCCTATGGGTATCGGCTGCGATTTGACGAAGCGACCAACCTGCCCTTCTCAGCCCGATCACCATACCCCTCGTAAAGTCGTCTATCTGCTGGAAATGCCTCCGTTGACGGCGGCCTGGCATTCTTAGCTATACACGTGTCCTGTGGCACACGACAACACGCTCTACAATGACTGTCGGCTGAGAAATCACGGTACGAAGTGGGCCATTCGCCAACGCCGTGTCCCATTTATCGTTTGCTACGTGCGCAGCACAGCGGCGCATTTCACATCATGAGCATACCTCAGTGACGTCAGTCTACCCTGCAATTGGCATAAAGTTCTGACCACTCCTTCTTGGTGTTGCATTTGCTCGGTCAGTGTATCACAATTATATAGGGAAAGACAAACTCATCATCATCATCATCTGTTTACCCTCCAGGTTCGGTTTTTCCCTCGGACTTAGCGAGGGATCCCACCTCTACCGCCTCAAGGGCAGTGTCCTGGAGCTTCAGACTCTTGGTCGGGGGATACAACTGGGGAGTATGACCAGTACCTCGCCCAGGCGGCCTCACCTGCTGTGCTGAACAGGGGCCTTGTGCAGGGATGGGAAGATTGGAAGGGATAGGCAAGGAAGAGGGAAGGAAGCGGCCGTGGCCTTAAGTTAGGTACCATCCCGGCATTCGCCTGGAGGAGAAGTGGGAAACCACGGAAAACCACTTCCAGGATGGCTGAGGTGGGAATCGCACCCACCTCTACTCAGTTGACCTCCCGAGGCTGAGTGGACCCCGTTCCAACCCTCGTACCACTTTTCAAATTTCGTGGCAGAGCCGGGAATCGAACCCGGGCCTCCGGGGGTGGCAGCTAATCACGCTAAACACTACACCACAGAGGCGGACGAAAGACAAACTACTAAATATAATAATAAAATAATTGTACTGACTTTATGTCCCACTAACTATTTTTACGGTTTTCGGAGACGCCTCGGTGCCGCAATTTAGTCCTGGAGGATTTCTTCTATGTGCCGGTATATTTATCGCCACGAGGCTGAAGTATTTGAGGACCTTAAAATACCACCGGACTGAGTCAGGATCGAACCTGTCAAGTTGGGGTCGGAAGACCAGCGCCCCAACCGTCTGAACCACTCAGCCCGGCAAAAGGAATCAGTTTAAAACACAAGCAAAATAAACTTCGGTAGTCATCTGCAAAATGAGAGCAAGTACGAAGTAACAGTTATTGTGTGATGTTCTTTACAAACATTCATTACTTAAAAAAAGGGATACGAGTAATAATAATAATAATAATAATAATAATAATAATAATAATAATAATAATCATCATCATCATCATCATCATCATGGATCGGAAAATAATGTCATTAAGGAGTGGGCGAGAAAAATGGAAATTGCATTTCAACTGACAAGGAACATCTGCAACAAAACTGTTTTGTCTTACGGGGCTAAATTGAGGCATGTTGGCACCGTTGTTAAAGCTGAGTGCCTGTATTCAGCGGAAACATTGCACATAATTGGAAAAGTTGGACTTAAAGATATCCATAAGAGAGAAATAAAAATACCAAAAAATATTCTGGGCCCAAATGTAAAAAATGGGAAGAGGAGACTCAAAAATCTTACAAAGAATTGTGTCAAAGAACAGGGGGAGAGGTTGAACTGTTGAAGGACAAGGTTACAGTTCTATGGACACTTGTTGAGGGTGGGCAGTAACAGACTATCGAAGAGAATATTTGAATTCTTCAAGAGGAGGAACTTTTCCTATAGCACGCTTTGTGCCTGTTGATATTTACTGAAACCATGAATGATATGGTTAAGATCGGCAAGTTCCTCTCGATCCTTGTCACGCATCAGGGAATCGACTGTTCTAATTCCATGAAGGTGACTTGGGTGCATCTATGTCCGAGATGAATGCGTATGATGGATGTAAGATGTCACCTAGCGGGATCAGTTTCGAGGGCGGTGCTATCACAAACGAACACTTGCTAACGAGGTATTACCTGTTCTCTATAGCTCCTGTAGTCAGGCAGGCAAAGTTTGAAACTTAATATGCCCTCCTTGACAGTCTTGCCGAAACACAATACTAGATATAGGTCGTTCCATAGTTTTCAGTAAAAACATTTAAATGTTAATAAATTACCATTTTAAACTGTTCGTTTCGGTCGTCTGTGGCCCACGTTCCACAATCCTTGCAGTATTTTTCACCTTCTCTGCCTTCTCTCCCTGTCAATAATTTTTCATTATTTCTCCTACTTCCTTCTTCTGCTCTTTTGTATAGGATCTCCCTTTTCACACTAGTGTTTTCCCAGTCTCCTGGAAATCACGGAACGTTTTGACGAATTGCCTAAATTGATTTCTGTCCATGACGTAATCTTCCAGAGACCCCATCATCAAGTCCTACCTCACTTCTCGAAACCATTTCAGTTCTGTATTCCTCTTCCTGAAGAATTCAAATATTCTGTTCGTTAGTCTGTTACTGTCCATCCTCATCAATTGTCCATAGAACTGTAACCTTTTCTCATCAGTTCAACCACTCCTACTGTTCATTGATACAATTCATTGTTATATTTTGAGTCTCCTCTTCCCATTTTTTTACATTTGGGCACAGAATTTTTCTTAGTATTTTTCTAATAATAATAATAATAATAATAATAATAATAATAATAATAATAATAATAATAATAATAATAATAATAATAATAATGTTATTTGCTTTACGTCCCACTAACTACTCTTTTACGGTTTTCGGAGACGCCGAGGTGCCGGAATTTAGTGCCGCAGGAGTTCTTTTACGTGCCAGTAAATATAGCGACACGAGGCTGACGTATTTGAGCACCTTCAAATACCACCGCATTGAGTCAGGATCGAACCTGCCAAGTTGGGGTCGAAGGCCAGCGCCTTAACCGTCTGAGCCTCTCAGCCCGGCAGTATTTTTCTTCCTCACTTCCGGATATCTTTAAGTCCACCTTTTCTGCTGCATATAGGTGTCAAGATGCCTCAATTTAGCCCCGTAAGACAAAACCGTTTTGTTGCAGGTGTTCCTTACAATGTTGCTAACTCAGCGGGTTTTCCGCCAAATATGGCGGATTTTTAAATGGAACAGCAGAAAAATTTTCCATTTAGTGGACAGCGGGTTTTTTGATGGATTTTCAAATTTCCTTTAGCGATTTTCAGCGGTATCACCTTTCATCACCAGGAGAAAACAGAACATAGAACTTAGTACGTTATAATAGTCTACTTATTCCCGTTGTATTGAACTTATACTGCATACTACCGGTCGATTTCTAGACCAGCTCTGGCCCACAGCCTCAGCCAAAATTTGTTGCAATCGTTACTGGGCCGGAAAGTGCCGTGTTTGATGTCGTATTCCTTTTGACATCAGGTTCTTTTTAATACGTCAAAATGTCGAAAGAAAACTTTAAAAAGTAGTCAGATATGTCTTAAAGAGTGGTTAAATAATTTAACTTTAAAAGTCTAGTTTTTCAGCTTCCCAGTAATCCCAAACATGGACGGTTAATCTAATGACAAATATAAACGCGAAATTGTTTGACATTATTTTTTCCCGCACGTATCAAAAACAATGAAAAGTGAAAGTGAAAATAACTTTCGAAATAAATTTGAAATTTTCCGCATGTGCTTCGCTGCTGTGAACTGCCAGCGTTTATTTTGATAAAGAATGTAGTACCATGTGGCTTCATATGAAACCACAGCTCATCTGCTTCAGAGCATATAGTGCGGGGAGGAGAAGATGATGAACTCCTGTTCTGAAACTGGTGAGTGTTGAGTTAATCTCTTTTAATAAAACAGCTGGTATATGTTTTTTTGCTTCAGTTCGAAATTTAATGGAATTTAGAGGATTTTCAACTGAAATTTAGCGGACGAAATATTTATGGGTTAGCAACACTGGTTCCTTATCAGTTGAAATGCAACTTCCATTTTTCTCGCCCACTCCTTAATGACATTCTTTTCCGACCCATTATTATTATTATTATTATTATTATTATTATTATTATTATTATTATTATTATTATTATTATTATTATTATTATTATTATTATTGTACCGGGACGTACACCCCAGCGCCGCGCATTTAAATCTTACGCCTAAAAGAACTCCTCTACTGGAGGAACCGTGAACATGAAACTAGACCTACTTAAACCTTTACTCAGAAGATGTCACTACAGAAATCTGATGAAATTTTGTTATTTTGAAGTTTCCTGAACTGACTGTATTTCTACTTGTTTTGTTTTCCCTTCATCAATAAGTGTGGACATTCTTCCACAGATGTCACTATAAAAACTATGACCATGCACCCTGGTGCGAACTGAATGACATTTTTTTTTGAAGACGTTTTGTATTCATAAGTTTTTTTTTACTAATGTTCATTTATTTTTGGGTTGGCAATATTTAACTTTTCTTTCCGCCAGTTTTGGATTTTGCCAATCACGAATTTCTGTAATTTATGTTCCGCCTATCACAGGCTTCTTCCTCGATTTTGAGTGTAACTTTTAAATTCATCACTAAATTGAGAGGGTGTGGCTGGTTTATTCATGAAAGGTCTCGAATCTTCCCGGAGGGTTTATAAACTGCGGATTTTCTCGTCTCTTGACCAATTCATCGTCAGCTTACTAAGTGTGTGCGTGTGTCAAGCAGGAGGCGGGAGGCCTCTTTCACCAGGCAACAGTTCTTCGAACAGGTAATGGCCACATAACATCTTTATTTCTTGCTAGCTCCGCAGTTTAACCCGAGGGAAAGGTCCGAATAATTAACTATGTAACCTTCTTTTCTAAAAATGTAATTCTCTGCCGGCTCATGTAATCAGTTCATAAAACCTTTAACTGTAAATCAGGGATAGAGAGTGATGTACCCTCTCGAGCTCCCCTTCATATTGGTTTGAGGTGACTACGTTTTGTAACTGGTTTTCTTCCTTTCCGTAAAGTCTTAATTTATTCTTATACGAGTCACCGCCATAGTTTGGGAATAGCCCCTGTTTCATCGGCCTAGTGCCCCTTAGGTTTTAAGAATTCATATCTAGGAGTGCAAGCATTCGCCTCCTTTCATTTTGTGTTCGGGCCATTTATTTAACTGTTATTTTTTTTTTTACACGAAGGCCCTATAGGTTGGGTACGAGATACTCCTGCTTCAATTTGTAAGTTGGGCCATGGAGGGCCAAAAGGTGTAAATATTTTTGGTGTTGCCTTGAGTAGGCGTGAGAACTGAGAGCACGACAGCTCTTTTCTAGTGTTGTAAAAGTGCCTCTGGGAGGCTTGTTATTGTGAGTTGGGAGCAAGCGCTCCACGTACGGAGGGATTTCTGCCCTTGTGTACATTTTGTTTTGGTAAATTTGAGCTAGGAGCTCGAAAAATTGTAAAACTAGGGCCTTGTAGCCCAAGAGAGTTAAGGTACAGTAATCTTGGATTTTTCTATTTTTGTCATTGTTATCTCACTAAGTGAGAATTTGTTAACTGGTTCCTTTTCAAAAATATAACCTTCCATTTCAGTTTTAAATTATTTCTTGACATTGTTGTTAGACCTATTCACCCCGGCACCTTCTTTCACCTCTGCGTTCCACGGGTAACCCCGTAACAATGATTATTATTATTATTATTATTATTATTATTATTATTATTATTATTATTATTATTATTAGTCGTAGTAGTAGTAGTAGTATCATTATTTCTTTCGTTCTTTCTTTCTACGTTATGCCCAATTTAAGGAGTACATTTGAACTTGTTAGCTTGCTCTGACGGTTTCAGATTCTTATTCTTCTCATCGTCCAAAAATCTCTTATTATTATTATTATGAATATATTATTATTATTATTATTATTATTATTATTATTATTATTATTATTATTATATTCGCTTATGGTCATTTGATACCACGTTAAGCCGTTCAGATAAGATCACACATTACTGGAAGCCTTCCTTCCAGCCAAAATCTTCGCGTTCTTTCACTCGAAGCCTGACTTCTTTCCTCTGTTAGTTTCTGTTCATCGAAGTCTGTGAAACTGTCGATCACTGATCTATATTGTATTCGGTTTAGGATGTCTTCCTGATTTAATCCAGACTGCCCAAAATCCATTATTACATCCCTGACTTGTCGGAAACTTTAGTTCTGCTGTTTTAAAAATCTGTTTTCTAAGGCTTTTCTCATCCATTCTAAACAGATGTCCGTAAAATTTGTATCTTCTTTTCCTTATTGACTCAATCAATCTTTCGCTTTCCTGGAATAGTTCTCCCAGTGGCAAATTTCCCATACATGCGATTGATGTGTTGCATACCTTGTATTTTCAATGAAAAATAAATAGTAATTGTTCATATTTTAATGGAAGTTATTTAAATAAAATTCTAGCGCACAGTTATCGATACTCAGATATGGATAAAACGAGCGTCGCCAGCTAGTGACTGCGACTAATTACCAACCTACTCCAAAGATGTCACCACCAGCATTGGACCCTTGTTTGTTGATCTCTTTCATGGGGTTGGAATGTGGAAACCTGTACCGTAAATTATCGCGTATGGCCGGGATTTATTTGCTATTCCTTGAAGTACTGGAGTCCTTGCTTGTGAGTGGTTCTTTCCTTGTGCTATAAATGATGATACTTTACAAGTGTATGTTGTTGTAATATAAATGATTCCGTTTCATGTGTTTGTAGTGTAAATGTCAAACAATGAAAATACAGGAATGATGCGATTTTGAAATGACATCACAACGATCAGAGAGTAGTTCAGCAGGCATGGATGTAGCAGCACCACAGTCACGCGATTCCACCGCGCAATCCGTATTGCATCCTAACAATTATGTAATTGAACGATTATTAAGAGAACCATTCATTATACTTCCTTTTACGGAGAGAAGCAGAATTATAAATGAAGAGCAATCGAATTAAACTCAGAATGTGACTACACAACTTACGTTGGCCTTGTTTGTTGTTTTCTATTGAAAAATGTATTCGGAATGACGGTCTGTTTGCGTTGATGTTTGCAATGTCTGTCGCCACTGAGTTCTGCCCTCTCTCGTAACCTATACTAGTCATCTAAGATTTTTGGACCCATTATCTTGCGGAGGACCTTTCTGTCAAATTTCTCGGTTATTCTTTTTTTTTATTGCTATATATTCGGGGCGTCGACCTAAGAAGATCTTTTGCCCTACTTTGCACCATACGTTGTGTATTTGGAAATGGCGGAAGTGTAAAGTGTTGAATGTGAGGGAAGGAACGTTAAGGACGACACAAACACCCGTCTCCAGACCAGGGATATTAATCATTTACAATTAAAAACCCCTTAAAAACCGGTAATCGAACCCCGGGCCGCCGTGTGACAGGCGGACGTGTTGCCCTCTACACCGTGGGGCCGGACTTGGTTTCTCCTAGTTCCGACATTCCTGTCATTCGGAGGCATTCACTAGCATACAGACACACTGTTTTCTTCTTCGTCGCGGATGGACAACGTGGAATCAACATTTGTTAGCTCTTTTTTTTAGCCCATATTCCTTCATACGTAGTGAATGGGTGTGTTTTCGTTCCAGGGACTAAACATGTCGGTTAGTCTTTCTCTCACCATCCTCAAAACCCCATGGAAGTGTGATTCTTGTGATTTCATCTCGGTCCAGTAGATTTGGTGACCCTAATTCCTTCAGGTCCTTCTCTGTCTGTTTGTACCAGTTTGATCTAGTGGTTTTAATCTTTAAGAATGTGTGAATTGTATAAGTCAATCTGTTTGAGTCCATTCTTTTTTAAGTACCCCGTAAGTTGTATTCTTCGCATGAATTATTTTACGTTCACTTCTATTTTTCCGTGTAGTGTTTTTTTGTTGGAGATTGGGAGTTTCTGATGCGTACTGAGTTTCGGGTTTGATTACGTCCTATTTTGCATTCTTCTTCTTCTTCTTCTTTCGAATGGGCCACCAGAGGACCACGTGCCAATTTCAATTCCTTCTTCTTTGTTCTTTCCTTTTCTTCCAGTACGCTTTCATCTCTTCACTATGTTTCTTCTTTCTGTCTTCAGACCACTTTGAACCAGTCTTTTTTACTTTCCTACCTTGGAATCCTTCTATTTTCAATACTTTTTCCCGAAAGCCTTCTCTATTATTTATTTCTTCTGTTGTTATATTGTTTTTTCTAAATCCTTTCTTACTTCATTGACCCAGCTTGATTATTATTATTATTATTATTATTATTATTATTATTATTATTATTGTTGTTGTTGTAGAGCTAAGTGGCTCAGACGGTTGAGGCGCTGGCCTTCTGATTCCAACTTTGCAGGTTCGATCCTGGCTCAGTCCGGTGGTATATGCAGGTGCTGAAATACGTCAGTCTCGTGTGGGTAGATTTACTGGCACGTAGAATAACTCCTGCAGGACAAAATTTCGGCACCTAGGCGTCTCCAAAAGCCGTGAAAAAATAGTTCGAGGGACGTAAAGACAATATTATTATTATTATTATTATTATTATTATTATTATTATTATTATTATTATTAGCCTCTATCCAAAACTGATGATGTTTCAGAGGGTATTTACATATCAAGCTCACAGAGTTATGATGCTCGCAAAATAAAACTTACACAACAGTCATATCAAAATAGCGTGCTTCGAGGCAATGGGACTTTAATATCACTGCATAAATGAATGACATTACAGAAAAGTTCCTGTCTGCCAATATAAAACTGTTTATGCTGTACTGTAAATAACAGTTATTGCATCAATAGAGCTGTGACTTTACTCTGTACGGTTGTTACTAAATGCGACGACCTCGAAGAGTAGCTCCATTGTCTCATAATACAATAACCGTTGCTTATGAAATGGTAGATTAAAATGGTACGCCATAAAATGAAGACGTGTCGGTGGACACTTAACTTTTTTAAAGCCTAAATTATGTACAGGAAGTTCTAAGAGGTTAGGTTCCTAATGCGAGTACTTGCGTCCTTCAGGAACTTGCAACATTGTGCCTGTATACGTGCTTCGTATGTGGAATCGGTATTATTATCTGTATTATTATGATCCTAAAAACAGGGAGTCCTTTCAGCCAGTCAAAATTCTTAATAGTAGTATAAAATTAAGAATCCAGAGGAAAGTATATACCGGTATGTCGTCGCTGCCAGGACAAAACCTCCTATGTGAAATATTTTAGCTTAGAAATGTGGCCGGTTATGTTCTGTCGTCTAAGGTGCAATATTGTGTGAATAAAGTCAAGGCATTCTCGCTCTTCATAATGCATGTGCTGCGGGTCAGTATATCTCCAAAAATATTATCACACAGGAGGTTTCGTCCCGGCAACGACGATATACAATTCATACTTCTGTCTGTTATTCACGGCGATATTGAAAAAACCAGAAGATTTCAACAGCTGAAATTGGTACCAGTTAAAGACTGTTATGTCTTCTTTACTTGAAAAATACGATGAAACTCTTATGGCCAAGATGATTATTTTTTTAAAAGATAAATACGTTTCTATCAGCGAAGAAAGTGTAACTTTAACGATGCCGTAGGTACACAGCTCAATCTATCGGCATGACGTCGAACTGCATACAGTCTGGCTTCTGTTGCCTTCCACAGATATATGTGAAAGGCTTATGCTGGTACCAGTTGTGGGTTACAAGAACAATGCGATGATACCAGGATACTTGAACTGTTCAGTGAAAAATATTATCGGTAAGCAGGGCCCTTGGTGGTCATGGTCGTGAACACGTCAAATCTATAAGGTCTGACACCGTTGTTAGGTGGTTCGAGTTCCGTTCGTTGAAAAATACTTTTATCATCCGAATGTTGGCCGGCAGGGTCGTGGAGGTGGTGTTAGAGAATTTCTAATCACTAGAATGCGTGCCAAAAGCCTGGATAAAATTCCAAATCCCTCCGCAGTGAGGGTAGGCCTATATGGCGATTCGTTTTGGACAGCTGTGTGTACCTTTCTCAAGAGTACGCAGATACATAGACGTTAAAGTACAACTCCGAGCTACAACTGCATTCAATATGGTTTGTAAGAAAATTCTATAATACCTGTTTTGATTTCATTCGAATGGCGTGTAGAACCTGGAAAGTGTAACTTTTATTCATAAGATATATTAATAGTCCATTCAGTATTTACAATTACTTTACAGATCGTAATTTCGAGGCTTATGTACTAGTTTAATAATATTAATAATAGCAATGCTATTTGTTTTGCATTCTCGTAATTACATGTACAGGTTCTGGAGACATCGAGGTGTCATATATTTCTCCCGCTGGAGGTCTTTAACGTGTCAGTAAATCTACCAACACGAGGCTTCAAAACGACACCTTCAAATATCACAGTATTGAGCCGGGATCGAACCCACCAACTTGAACTCAGAAGGACAGCGCTCTACCACCTGAGCCACTCAGCCCTTCAGGAAAGAATGATAAACCAATTTCCCTGTATGTTTCTGGGAAGGAGAACTGCTGTTTAAAGGCTTCCCAGAATTTCTGGAGCAATTTTCGTGGGATACTTTGAAACAGTGATAAACACTACAAAATACATCGTTTTTGTCTTACATTGCAATAAGACAGAGGTACTGAGCTACGCAATTTGGGATCACGTAGCAGTCAGCTTGCATTCAAGAGGTAGTGGGTTCGAATCTCACTGTTGAACTGTGAATATTATTTTCGATGATTTCCCATTTTGACACAAGGCAAATTCTGGGCCTGTACCTTAATTACGGCCAAGCCCACTTCCTTCCCGCTCCTAGACCTTTCCCATCGTTACCTGCGTTTAACAAATAGCAGAAATGCTGTGGTACATTTGATTTGTATGTCTTGTGCAAACTCGCAAATGAGAAATCGGGTAAATCCTGTATTCGTGGGATATTTTCGAGTTTTATTTTCAGAATTCTCAGAATTTTTAAATTGATATTTCGTCTTATCGTTCAATTTATTCCGATTTTTTCCGTAGTCTTCGCCATAAGAGAAGTATAACCGTGCTTTGAACCGCGTGGCTGTTGACTTGTATTTAGGAGATGGTGGGTTTAAACCTCTCTATTGGTAGCCCTGGAGACGGTTATTCGTGGTTTCTCATTTTCGCATCAGGCGATATATTTATTAAAGATACCGTAACTACCTTGCTCGTCCAAACCATCATCTTCGAAATCCTAAACAACGAACAATACTTATATAACAAACTTATTTTTTTCCACTGAATGGTCAACGTCATTATCTTCAGTTCCACGAACCCTGGGTTCCATTACCGGTTAGGCCGGTGATTTTAACTATCTATTGTTAATTCCTCTGGCTCGTAGTCTGAGTATTGTTCTTAATTTACATGTCTATATCTATACAAGGCTTATCACATTACCAACCATTCCTATTCTCCTTCATCCAGCACCAGTTATTGTTCATATTTCACGACGCTCCTCCCAGACATCTTCCTACACAGGGTGTATCACCTAAAACTTGTCCGGCTCCATTGCTAAATGGTTAGCGTGCTGGCCTTTGGTCGCAGGGGACAAGGGTTCGGTTCCCGGCAGGGTCTGGAATTTTAACCGTAATTGGTTAATTCCAGTGGCACAGGAACTGGGTGTATGTGCCGTTTTCATCATCATTTCATCCTCATCACGACGCGCAGGTCACCTACGGGAATCAAATCGAAAGACCTGCACCAGGCCCCTCCGGAGGCCACACGGCATTATCATTACCTAAAATTGCCCCCCAAATATTTGTGAAATGGTAAGTGATATTGATGTGCTGTTTTCACAGAAATGAAGTGTAACCAAGGACTCATAATTGTTGCTCATACATAGATGGTAATAATTATTAAAATTTTCATTATTTTAGAAAGTTGCATTTTTAAATGGAATCATGCCTATTAACATTAAGAAAATAAAACTAGACTAAATTAGAAAATGAATTGTATAATTTTCACGATTTGGGTACGAATAGGATGCGAGACATCGTAGCAACCTGCCACCTGCCCTAAATGCAGATTATTGAGATTGATATGATTTACTGAATGATTTTGTCAACGTAATCGATGTTTTGTTTTCGTTCCATCGACAAAGGCAGATCATATGGCGACGCTAAAAAAAGAAAGACCGGGCGAGTTGGCCGTGCGCGTAGAGGCGCTCGGCTGTGAGCTTGCATCCGGGAGATAGTAGGTTCGAATCCCACTATCGGCAGCCCTGAAAATGGTTTTCCGTGGTTTCCCATTTTCACACCAGGCAAATGCTGGGGCTGTACCTTAATTAAGGCCACGGCCGCTTCCTTCCAACTCCCAAGCCTTTCCTATCCCATCGTCGCCATAAGACCTATCTGTGTCGGTGCGACGTAAAGCCCCTAGCAAAAAAAAAAAAAAAAAAAAAAAAAAAGAAAGGGTTAGGACCGGAAAAGAGGCAACCATGACCTTAATTTAGGTACAGCCTCAGCATTTTCCCGGCGTTAAAATTGGGAAACCACAGAAAACCATCTTCAGGTCTGCCGACATGGAGTTTGAACCCATTGTCTCCCACATACAAGGTGACCGCTACGTGACCCAAAACCATGTAGCCTCTCGTTTGGCCTCCACAAGAACAAGAGAATGTCAACAATGTCGACGACTGTATTGAATCATAATAGGGTGAAACTATAAAGTTAACGGGTGAGAACAGACGACGTCTTAGCTCCATGTTGCAGCACAAGTCTTAGTTGTGAGTGATCGTAGCCGGGTGATGAGCTTGCTATTACATTCTTTAAGCATTTTGGATACATTTGTGACTTTTTATGAGGGTACTTCTTGGCGAGCTAAGGTGTGTCTGAAATTTCATAAAGGTAGTGCTATATTTTTTTTATTTAATATGATCGTTAAGGTAAAAATTAAAAGCTCACGTCCCCTCCCCTAGCAATTTAGCAGAGTTGACGGATCGTTATAGAAGACGCACCGCAATTATTTTTAATAATTTAATGTGCTGTAATAAACTATAATTCCGTATATTATGTCTCTTTAGAGATATGCAGTCCTTGAAAATAATAAAAGTTGTAGAAGGTAGAAAATTACTCAGTTGTATTTATTTTTTCTAATTTAATCTCACCCAGGTCATTCGAGGTTTGCCAAATGACACAGAAAAAATCACAGTATTCTTTTATGAAATATGATAAATCTTATAAATAATATAGGTTATAATTAACCACCTTAAATGACATGAACTCCACATACATATTTTTATTTGAAAAAATTATGTGACATTTGTAAATCTTTATCGTTCACTTCACCGGATTGAAGATATTTCAAACATTTCTTCGTCGAATTCGCCCTTTATATTCGTAACGCCACATATATTGAGAGTCCTGGGATTGTACAGTGAACTTTCGAGAGAAGTATACGAGGAATAATATTAAGGACTAGAATGAACTTGAATATCGCAGATTGCAGTGGATGTAAGGTGCAGTAGTTACCTGGAGATAAGGAAATTGGTTCAGGGTAGGGTGGCCTCAAGTATGTCAAATGAAATTCTTTCAGAATACAATAATCGCATTGCTTTCAGAGCTGTGTCGTGTTCCTCAGAATGCGTGCCTATGCTTGTATCAGGCGAGTTATGTAGCAACCTTTAACATGGATTATGGATAGTTCTTTATTTGTAATTCCCAGTCCTGTGGCGTCTTGTTCAGATAAGAATAGCCAATGTACTCTCGCGCGGAAACATCGTGAAATTTATTTTAGAAAAAAAATATATCCACGACAAATTACTCCTTCGCCTTAGAGTTGAACACACACTTTCACAGAGTGAGTATCACAAATAGCTCTAGATACAATGTGTTTAAACGTGAACTGAATCAAAGACCTTGCGCCTACTTAATGAGCTTTGTCGATTTTCTTATTATCTCTTGGTTACGAATTGTTCCTAATAGTGTTTTACAATCCCGCTGTTGTAGCTTATCTCGGAGTTGGGTTGAAATATGAGTTTATGATGGCGGCGAAGAGCATTTTAGTGTCACCGTTAAGTTAAGAAGCTGGGACCAGCAGTGTATCTTAACGAGTGCTCCTGAAACATTTTGAACAGCTGTTAATGTTATAGAGCAAATGGTTTCCCCGGATGGTTTGTCCATTCGGCGACGATTTATTGCTCCCATTTGTGTTTGACATGTTGATGCGGGTGAAGAAAGGATCTGTTCTTTGTTTAGACCTTGAGTACTTCATACCTGACAGAGACACTTAACCTCGATGGATGTGTGTTATAAGGCAAGTAGCAGAAGATTAGGAAGGACTCGAGATAATTTATATGCGGTAGTTGCAATTGGTTATAGAGGGTTTGGCTGGATATATAGTTCCTTCTATGGATCAGTAGTAAAGTATCGTCCTCTGGATTCTAAGAGAGCAGGTTCAAACCCAGAAGAGGTAGTCGCATACTGAAAGGCGAAAAAAATTGAGACGTTGACATGGGAAAGGTAGTAAGTCAAAAGGAATCGAATTTTTGTTTTTTCGTGGAGAAAGTAGCAAACGGTCATACAACTTACATGGGAAAGGTAGCAAGTTAACTGGTAGAACATATTTGCTTCTACGATTGACGCAAGGTGGAACCCGTGTTATGTCCATGAGGTTCGGCATGGAAAAGTCGTCCTGTGTCTTTGGTGGACTTGGTAGCCATTTGTTGACAGTCAAGTGCGTGTAAACCTCGTTTATAGCCAATATACTGTAGTTCGTCATACTTATAATTGTCCGACTCGTTGGCTGAATGGTCAGCGTACTGGCCTTCGGTTCAGAGGGTCACGGGTTCGATTCCCGGCCGGGTCGGGGATTTTAACCTTCATTGGTTAATTCCAATGGCCCGGGGGCTGGGTGTTTGTGCTTTCCCCAACATTCCTGCAACTCACACACCACACATAACACTATCCTCCACCACAAAAACACGCAGTTACCTACACATGGCAGATGCCGCCCACCCTCATCGGAAGGTCTGCCTTACAAGGGCTGCACTCGGCTAGAAATAGCCACACGAAATTTATTTTTTATACTTATAATTCAGTTTCCATAATGCTTCCGAAACCTATTCCATTCAGAATGGTAAGTCGTCATTGCCATCATCTTGAAATGACGTTCATATTACTTCTTTGTTTCTATAAATAGGCATTACGTGTGTCCAACAATGGCCCGAGAAGTTACGGAAATTATCAGAGGGCTAAACATTTTCAACTATTTCAAATCATGATGATGCATGGGGATTTTTGTGGCATCGCCATGGAAAGCAAGAGATATTTAAATATTCAGCACCTTAATATTAGCCCTGTGAGCTACATAAGGAATTCAAGAGCTGAATTTCCATCAAACGAGACAAGGTAGTCATTCAAAGAGAACCAAGGCAGAAGCACAACATCCTGAAAAGAGGATTGACAACATATAGTCCTTACAACCACTTGGAAGGAGACCAACCATCAGCGAAGCGGAAGAAAAGACTTCCTGGCCACGCTGGATTTCTTCGCTGAAAAATATCTTGCGTAGATAATACCCTGAAATCTGTGCTTGAATCACATACGTCAATTGACAAACTGATTAGACAGTGATTTTTCACAACGTAAACATAATTAACATAACTGTGTGTGTTAAACAGATTAAACGACAATTCCTTGATTTTACATGATTTTTTTTAAAGTATCATCTGCTTCAAAATGCTGGCAAGGCTGTTTTTTCTCTTATAAAATTCACTTTATATGACTTACTACCTTTCCCATGTTAATGCCTCAACTAAAACTGTGAATTCAAAAATGACCCAACTCCCTTACACTAATTTTTTCAGGAGAGAGAAAAATCGTAAATACTTGTAAATCACTAATATGAGCCATATACAATTTATGTATGCAATGACGCAGAACCATATCAATGCATCTGTAAAGGTTAGACGACGTGGTTATATATGATTTAGCTAATAATATTATGATTATTGGGTCGAGTTGGAACATGTTTTAAATATATGGATTCATAACATAATTTTTAAAACAATTAATCTCTTTAGGCTTTTTCAATCGTGTAGCAATCCAACTGACGATCCCACTGCGACACTGGAGCGAAACGCTGGTAATTTCACGATTCAAAAAGCCTAAAGAGCTTTATTTTTTTTTAAACATTTGCAATCGATGAAATTAAGTTATGGTTTCCTTCTACCTAACTGCTGCAACCTACATCCGCTCTTATCTGCTTGACATATTCATAACTTGGTCTACCCCTTAGGACAAAAAGACAAAAAAAAAGACAAACACTCGTTTCTACACGACAACAGTTCATAATACGGGATGCAAAAGTTTCACCTCAAGTACGGGATATCCCTACAATACGGGACAGGTGGTAACCCTATCCATGTGAGACATCTTCAGCCAAGATATAATTATAATAAAAACACAGGATATTCTTGCTAACACTAAAAACAATGACTTAGACTGAAGATGTCTCACATGGAAGAGACGAAACGCGTCCCTTTTTAAAATTAAAATAAGAAGAAATGATATTGTATAGTATTTTGAAGTTTTAGTTACCTAATCTTTAATATCTTCTGTCTTGTTGAGATTGACAATACGGATTAATTATAAAATTCATTTCCTGTAGTAGCCAGCTGGACTCACGCCAACGACAACTCGCATTCTATGCTAGACTGGGGAGAAGTGAGAACTTCATTAAGATCAGTTCCAAATTTCAACTGAACGGTAGAAAAAGTGCAACGTTAGTGCAACAGCCAAGAGGGGCCTTGACCCTCCAAGCGACCGCTGCTCAACCGATAAACTTGTCAACTACGAGCTGATGCACGATCAGCGTGACGAACCCTCTCGGCCGTTATTCACTCATTTGTAGACTGGGACCACTATATCACCGTCAGATAGCTCCTCAGTTGTTCCACGTAGGATGAGTGGACCTCGAGCAAGCACTCAGATGATGCTAGTTACCTCTAAAAATAGCCGGGAATTGAACCTAAGACCTAGAGGTAAAAAGCAGGCTCACTATGCTGAGACCGCGGGGCAGGCGGAGGGAAACTATAACATCATACATACATCTTTATAGAATTTTCTGCCTTTCAGCGTCCAGTCTGCAAGCCTCTGTGTATTGACTAACCGCCGCCAAAGTCTTCTGTTCTGTGGCCTTGTTTAGTTATATATTTTTTTAAATATTTAAATTGTTAGAAGCTCGTCGTCTCGGCCTCCCTCTATTTCTCCTACCCTCCACAAGAGGGTGCATTTTTATCCTAAGAAACCTATCCTCCTCCATTCGTCTCACATGACCCCACCACAAAAGCCGGTTTTACGTACAGCTTCCTCCATCGATTGCCGGGCTGAGTGGCTCAGACGGTTGAGGTGTTGTCCTTCTGAACCCAACTTGGCAGCTTCGATCCTGGCTCAGCCCGGTAGTATATGAAGGTGCTATACGTCGACATCTCGTCGGTAGATTTACTGGCACGTAAAGGAATTCATGCGGGATTAAATTCCGGCACCAAGGCATCTCCGAAAACCGTAATAATGGGATGTAAAGCCAATAACGTTATTATTATTAACATCCATAGAGTTTGTACTTAATCTATCCTTTATCTCCTCATTCCGAGTAACCTCCATTGTTCCCACCTGTTTGCACCACCAATCATTCTCACTACTTCCATGTCTGTTACCTATAACTTATGAATCAGATATTCTAAGTCCACCCAGCTTTCACTCTCATAAAGCAATGTTGGTCTGAAAACCGATAGTTTCGTCCGGGAGCTTACTTTCTCCTTGTTACAGATTACTGCTGATCGCAACTGCGAGCTCACTGCATTAGCATTTCTGCAGCTTGATTCAGTCTCACTTACTATACTACCGTCTGGCTCGAATGTCTAAATGGTCAGCGTGCTGGCCTTTGATTACAGGGATCTCGGATTCGATTCCCGGCAACGTCGGGAATTTTAACCACCATTGGTTCATTTCATTGGCGCCGGGGCTGGGTGTATTTGTCGTCTTCATCATCATTTCATCCTCATCACGATGCGCAGGTCACCTATGGGAGTCAAATCAAATTATCTGCGCCTGGCGGGCCGAACATGTCCTCGGACACTCCCAGTAATAAACGCCATACCCCGTTTCATTTTACTACACCGCCATCTGGGGAGAACACACATCCTAAATACTTGAAATGATTTACATGTTCCAGCTTTATATCTCCAATCTGGCATTCAGTTCTCTTGGATTTCTTACCTCCTGACATCAATTTATTTCTTGAAGGGGTAATTTTCATACCATCAAACGTATTGTTTAATTGCCCGTAAGAATCCTCACCAACAGCCAAAGTGCGGCGAGCGACTCTCTGGCAACAGGCAGATGACAAAGGAGGCAGGCATCTGTTACGTGGTAATCCCTCAGACTGTCTTCACAGATTTTACGAGAGCCTAAGTCAGTGGCACGCACAAAGAGCAGTATTGGACGGCGTCGGCCGTAACGTCAGCCTGTTATGGCGCAGCCCTCCCGCTGGTATTTTGATTAAGAGCGTGGTATGAAGCAATTTACATGAAGATCCGTACTCAAGATTGTCATTTTGGCTTGACACGTCTTGGCAGTACACTACATGAGCGCTTTAATTATGTGCGGGCTCGCTAACGAGTCGTCTATGACGACCGACGCTCCATACACGTGTCCTGGCATGTACAGTCGACGCTCACATTGCTATCATTTAAGAACGAATTACTCTTCCAAGAGCATGCTGGTATGCAGACTGCCATAAATGTCTGTGTAATCATGGAAATAATAGACATAAATGAATGCCAAATTAATATGTCAAGAGAGCTAGCGTCGTTCAGCACTCAAATATTCATCGTAACCTTATTTTTACATTTATTTCCCTATTATATCTTCCCTTTAATCTACTTCTACTACCATTCTTTTCCCCACCCCTTGAACGGGCTCAATTGCTAAATGGTAAACATGCTGGCCTTTGATCAAAGGGATCCTGGGTTCGATTCCCTACCGGGTCTAGGATTTTAACCTTCCTTTGTTAATTCTGTTGGTCCGGGGTATGTGTGTCTATGTGTACCGTATTAAACATAAGAATTATTCATAGGTAGGGTCCCATTTTCATAGACGCGCAGGTCGCCTACCAGACGTCAACTCGAAAGACCTCCACCAGTCATCTCCGGAGGCCACACGCCATTCATTCAACTTCGCAAGTAACTTAGAGTTCAAACATCCGCGGTCTCTTGAGCTGCTGTTACGTAGGAGACGTTCCGGTGTACTATAATACCGATATTTCATTGATATCGACACTTGGCTAATGTATGTGTCGATATGCCGATTTATCAAAATAAAATAAGTTTTCCATAAATGAGGATTCGAAATGATATTGAATTACGTTAAATTTTTATCACGACTGTTCCATGAGTATCAATATAATTAAGAGATTGAGCTTTATTTATTTATTTATTTATTTATTTATTTATTTATTTATTTATTTATTTATTTATTTAACCCGTTTACCCTCCAACGTTGTTTTTTCGGGAGTCATCGAGGGATCCCACCTCTACCACCTAAAGGGCAGAATTCCGGAGTAGAAGGCATTTGGTCGCGGTTACAATTATGGAGGATGTCCAGTACCTCGCCTAGGTGGCGTCACCTGCTATGCTGAACAGAGGGCTTGTGGGGGGGATGGGAAGAGTGAAAGGGATAGAGAAGGAACAGGGAAGGAATCGGCCGTGGCTTTAAGTTATGTAGAATCCCGGCATTTGCCTGGGGAAGTTGTGGGAAACCACAGAAGATCACTTCGAGGATGGCTGAGGTGGGAATCGAAACCCCTCTACTCACTTGACCTCCCGAGGCTGAGTGGACCCCGTTACAGTCCTCGTAACACTTTTCAAATTCCGTGACAGAGCCGGTAATCGAACTCGGGCCTCCGGGAGTGGCAGCTAATCACAGTAACCATTAAACCACAGAAACGAACATAGAGAATGAAGTATAACGATTGAAATATTGTTTGTAAAATCATGATCAAAGGTTTGTTGTACTTCCACTGAACTTGACATGTTTATAACATTGTTTACACACTGTGACACTTCACTATTTTGTGAGGTACGTCCACACTCTAGCCTACGCCTGCTCGGCGGAGGATCCATTTTCACAATTGAAAGTAACTTTTACGAGAAAATCCAACGCAGAAACATTTATGCACTAAGTAAATCTGATTTACCCACAAAGTAAAAATGTCTGCAACATGCAACAGGCAAACACAAACTAAACTTACGCAAGACCCACACAGAGCATAGATAATTGAATGGATGACGAACAATATAAGGACAAAGGTCTTTGTTATCGGTTTGTACCCCTTTTCTATAATAAAATACTTCATGCCTTCCTTTCACGTCAACAGGCTACTCGTGAAGTTTATTTTTAACTCGATTGTTCCATTAATACCAAAATTCCTTTAATTTTTCCTAACGATATGTTCAATATCGGTAATTTCATAACATAGTACCTATAACACAAAAATGTGGTAACAATATATCGATAATGGAGCATCGAATATCGAAAGAATTATCCATATTTACTCATATCGATAATATCGCAACATTCGCGCTGGTCGGACCTCTTTTTTCAATAAGCATTACAGTATTATTTAGTTGCCTGTGGTGACTGATTACCACGCACTTGTCCCTTTGACAAATTCTGAAGTGTAGTCGAAATGTCTAAGATTATCTTTATTCCCAAGAAAGCAGGTACTGACAACTGTGAAGATTACCGCGCCGTTAGTTTAGTAGCTCATGCTTGCCAATTAAAGGAGATTGCATTATTTTACATTTTAGTAGGCTATAGAACAGTGGTCTCAGAGGATAGTCATTAAGACTAAAAATAATCCCTTGTTCTGAGAATGTACTTCATTACCAGCTACTTGTGGCCTCCAAGTGTCGGAACTGTGTACGAACCACAGAGAACCAGTTGAGTATTGTAATCTTCCCTGAGTGTGTCCCAGGAGGAGACTATAAAAGGTACTGTCCAATTCGGCACGTGGATTAGTGATCATGGGGTCCCTAGATTAGCCCACTTACTGAACCAGGATCTGCAGCTTCGTATTCCCCATCTCACCGAACTTGGTCGACTCTTGTTCTCTTGTGACTTGGGCGGAATTAGTTTTCAAGACCTAAGGAGTCTTTAATTTTCTCGTCTTTAGTTGCCATGGCCAACGGCCGTAGCCGTGTTGAAACACCGGATTTGGATGGGTTGCCACGCGCTGTTGGTGGTGGGTAAGGGAATGGAGGAGCGGAAAGGAACTGGCCACCCTACCGCACGTAAACTCCGGCTCAGGAACACCTCTGCGGAGGTTCGGACCTGCCTTCGGGCATAATAACCCTTACCTAGTTGCCATGCTAAGTAGATCAGAAGGCAGAGCGCTTGTCTTCTGGCGAATTCTATCCTGGCTCAGTCCAATGGTATTTATTGTGAGGTGCTAAAATGCGTCAACCTCGCGTCAGTACTGGCACGTTAATGAACTCCTGTGGGAGAACATTGCGGTACTATAGCGTCTTCGAAAACCGCAGAAGTAGTTTGTATGACGAAAAACCAATAACATGTTTTTTTGGAAAACTCCTGGATTTAGGAAGAAAACGCGTAAGTACACTTTTGTAGAACATTAAATTGTAAGTACATTTGATGGGCTCCATTATTTAATAGGACTAGCTGGTCAGGGGCAGCGCGTTCACTTTTAAGACTCCTTGACAATTTTTTTTGACATGCGCTTCTTTTTTTAAACTACCTGCTTCACTGGAAAGCTAGCGTCTTAGGTATAAAAGCCAAATACCCATCACTGACAGATCGCTGTTTGTAGGAAGTTCAAATTTCGCGCGACGTTTGCTCTTATGTGACAGATGCTCACTAAGTGGGTTTTAAACATTACACCCCTTAGGGGAGTTGAAATTTCACATAATGGTTGTTCCTTTATACAATATTTTATCTTTTATGTCGTAGATGCTAATAATTTTTTATTATTCAGACTTCAGGTGTTAAGGGCACCCGGAAGGGGTTATGTCTGCCATGTTAAAATGGGTGTTTGTAAGGAACATTTTCTCATAAAGTTATGAACCAAGGAAATTCATTTTTTTGTATACATATTTATTAGACCCTCGCAGGTATATAGACATCATTTTTAATATCTTCTGTTTTTTTGAAAATATACATTTTTAAGTGAACATCAAAATTTTAGGTTTTAAAATGAGACATTTTGTTCCATAATTCAGAAATTATACCTTTTATTTTAAAAATCTCGTGTTAAAATACGTAGAATGATTAGTTACATACTACCTACAAGTTTGGTTAATGTACGTTCAGTGGTATCCGAATAAATCTTCCTTAGATACATAAAAAACTACTTTCCAGGAAACGAGCCTCCGTACAGAGGATCATCTGGGTTCTCTTCCATCTCATCTTGTAATTTTCTATTTACACTTCCTTTCTCCTGTCTTCCAGGCTTCACCAGCTCCCTTTCTGCTGCATCTGCTTTCCTTTTTCTTTCCTTATCTATAATTGGCATTTGTTTCAGTGTTGTGCCCTGGAGGTACCGGTATACGAAGTCTTTGTAGAACTTCGCTCTTCGAGATGTTACCCCCATTGTATATTGCCACGGCATCATAAACACCAAAATGGAGTGTTTTTATACTCACAAATACTCTCTTGGGTATCCGAGCCCAGATCAAATTATTTAAGCATTCGTTAGGGATTTGGGTTTTACTGAGAAGGCATTTCCGGAGGAGTTTTTCATAGGATAAGTTTATGAAGACTGGCCTTATGGATTCCACGACTGCAGACGGGAGACTGTGCTTGTGGTCGTGGAAGTGGTCGCAGTTTCCTTCATTTTTATGGTATTTGCACCACGTGTCCTCTCTTTTTGGACACAAACCGTGCTGTGGTTGTTCATTCTGCATCCTTTTTTCTAGTCAATTGGGGAACACACATTTGCACACTCACTTGTAACATTCGGAATAATAACAGTGATCCTTCTCTTTCCCACATTCTTGCGCACCTTGAAAATCCTATTACTATGTCTACACATCTTGTTTAATGTACAAAACCAAACGAAGAAAAGCAGCCGAATACTGTTGTAAAAGAAGCCGCCAAAATGAACAATAAACACATGCAGTTGTGTTCTCAATCATTCTGCTGCCCAGGTTGGCCAACAATTGAAAGTTACACTTTCCTGCAGCAGGGATATCCTCTCGCATAAAATGACCACGGTCTGAAACATAAACACCTTCAACCGAGTCTTTGTCACTGCTTACAAATGGAAAGTAATGTTATGTCACATCAGTTCGAGGACATGTTATGCCCGACATCTGCAGCACTCCAGGTAATAAAAAATTAACACCCTTTCAAACGTCGCAGAGGTCTGAAACAAAAGGTATTCGAAAGAAGAAAGTCACAGGTACATAAAACTGCAAAAAATAAAAAATAATTTTTTTCGATTTCACCCCTTCCGGGTGCCCTTAAAATGGTGGATAGGTCCGAAAAGGAAACTACTCATTTTTCCAAAATCATGTGGGATTCAAAGTAGAAATTTCACATGATACGCGTTTCTAACCACGACGTGTTAAATAAAAGAAGGTTTGAAACAATTGTTCTCCCGGGGGGTACGGGGTTAAACGAGGGTCAAGGCCCGTAAGAAACGTTCCTCCAAAGCTGTCCGACGTACGAAATCAAAATTTCACACGATTGTTGATTTTTATGCCCTATATATTAAACTAATATTTGAAAACATTCCAAGCCTAAGGGCATTTCAGTGAGATTTATTTCAGAAGAAAATAATCGTTGTTATACAACAGAACGACGCACGAAGTCTAAATTTCACGTGATGGTCACTTCTATGTCCTAGATGTTAATACATAAAGGAGTTTAAACGATTCATTTATCGAAAATCGTTTGACGTACGAACTGAGGGTGTATTCTACATGCTTCACTGACACTGGAATCTACAGAACGTAAAACTTTGGAAGAGAACTCCGGTTTAAATCCGTAGCAAAGCACGGGTATCTTGCTAGTTATTCTCTATGGCCTGTAATGATGTAATACGCTGGAAATGGCATATCGACTGACTCAGAACACGGTCACGGAATCTGGAGCTGAAACACTACAATACAGTCATCCGCCCGGAAGCCTTGTTTGTCATGGAGTACCTGTCTCTAAATAGGAAAGCCTTGATTGAAAGATTAAAAGTCAGAGAGAGAGCGAGAGAGAGAGAAGAATATTCTAAACGAGAACTTAGGGCAGCTCCTGGAAGATGGAGAATACCGGAGACGTCACAATTTAAAGCTCTAAATCACACCGAAGAAGAAAGGTATCCGCTGGTCAGCGGAAAGAGATGAGTTACACGGTGAGGAGGTGCGACAACACTGGGCACGGATCAAAGATCAACAGTTGGAGTAGTGTGATCCCAAGTAGCCCCACTCGAAAGCAGTAGCAGAAGAAGAAGATTACGAAGATGCCTTGTATTGGTGAATGAATTTCTTAAATCGGCTGGATAGTTATATATCCCTAATATTAAGAAAGCGTTCTGACAGCTAGTGCAGGAGGTAGGGGCTGCTATAGTGCCGTTGCTAAGAAGTGAAAGGTCTAACAACTTCAGGTGGACAGCAGGCGCGTCTCCATGGCGACCGCAGTAGGTCCGCTCACGTTTCCATGGCAACCATACCGCTACTCCCTTCTGTGCAGCAAGATGGGCAGTAAATGGACCCTCCGTGCGCTAGCTGTTAGAACGCTTCTTTTAATAATATGACTAGAGGCTATCCTCTATGTGCAAGCTCACAAACCTTCTCTCTTTAATATATTATTGTGCGCGATGGACTGGGAGGCACAACGATATAGATATTTAGATAAACACATTACGAGACTCCGTTCAGAACCCACCATTCAAACAATCTATTTGACTCACCCACATGATACAGAGTAGCCATCTAAGTAACTGTTTTACATGCATTTAAAAAGGTTTACGATGGTATGTTTTTATGTCAGTAGAATGTGAATGCCGCAAGTAATTACAATATCATATTGTTCCCATTTGCACATTATTTTGAAGTGGAAATTCATCGTAGTTTAGAATAAAATTATACCAACAGTTCTTATTCTTCCTCTTTTTCGTTACGGCCTCTGTACGATCACGGACAGCTTTGTCATTGTTTGGGTTTTCTTCTTATCCTCTCAGCATCTCTTCATCCTCTCTCTCCTCTCTCCCGTTCTTCAGCTGATATTTTCTGTATCCTCTTCTCTTGTCTCCCCCACTGGTGTTTCTCTATCCTGTTCCTGTACCTTTCTCTGTCACTGAGCTCCGGCATAATTGGTTGGTGTTTTTTTTTATTTCTTCAGTGTTCTGTCCCTTTCCCCTTGATCTCCATCTTAGTCCAGTTCTTCCGGAATTCGACAGACCACTTGGTTCCCGTCTTTCCTCTCGTCCTACCCGTTGTTTGCCATACTCTTCTCGTGATCACATGTCCAGCAAATCTTGCTCTTTTGAGTCTTATTTCCTCTGGATTCTCCTCATGTTTCGGTATAGTTTATCCCTTGATCATTCCCATCTTTCTCAGATTTTTTTCTTGCTCCAGTTACTCTGCCCCATGCCTTCCTTGTTACTGATATTAGCGTGTTACTCTCAAGCTTCTTAACGCAACCAAACTTTTGAAGTTCAGCAGCACGTGTAGCGCTCAAGTGCCGTCATTGTCAGTCGTACAGCTTGAACGACAGAGGGACAGGATGCAATAAACAATAAGAGATATTATCCCTCCGGGCTTCCTGAATGTGAAGACAAGAAACAATTCTGTGAAACTTGATAACTGCTTTTCTTGATGATATCCCCATTTTATACTGACTTAAATAAATACCTTGTCACTAACCATTACTGGGATAATATGAATAATCTAACATCTTCATAGTCTAGCGGCTAAATTAAGGAGGTAATATTCATTTTCAAGCGTTGTCATGTTTGACTATCAACAACATCAACTTGGCTGGTATCTCTCATTAGAGTCTTGGCATATCCTTGGGCAACATCCCTCAGTGCTTACATACGTAGTTAATAGTTCCCTCGGTCCACCAACAGAAGAGTCTCGGATCCGTAACTCCAAATTGCCGGATCAAACCTGGCAGAGATGATTGTATTTTTGAAAGACGGGTAAAGGTGCGAGGGTAGTTTAATAAAATAAAGTATCACAACCTCTTATTGCGTAAAACCACGCAACTTCTCCATAGAAGTACAAGACATATTGTAGTACGGCTTTTATATGTTGTTGTATGTCATCAGTCCAAGGAGTTGTTTGATGCAGCTCTCTGTACCACCCTATCCTGTGTTAATATTTTCATGTATACGTAAATACTAAATCCTGCATCTGCTGGTCATATTCATACCTTGGTCTACCCCTACCATTCTTACCACCTACACTTCGTTCAAAAACCAACTGCACAAGTCCTGGATGTCTGAAGATGTGTCCTATTATTCTATCTCTTCTTCTCGTCAAATTTTGCCAAATAGATCTCCTCTAACCTATTCGATTCAGTATCCCTTCATTCGTAATTCGATCTATCCATCTCACCTTAAGCATTCTTCTGTAACACCACATTCAAAAACTTCAATTCTCTTTCTTTCTTAGCTAGTTATTGTCCATGTTTCACTTCCATACAAGGCCACGCTCCACACAAAAGTCTTCAAAAACATCTTTCTAATTCCGATATCAATGTTTGAAGTGAGCAAATTTCTTTTCTTAAGAAAGCTCTTCCTTGCTTGTGCTGGTCTGCATTTCGTGTCCTCCATACTTCTGCCATCGTTAGTTATTTTACTACGCAAGTAATAATATTAATCTACCTCCTTTAAGACTTCATGTCTTTATCTAATATTTACTGCATCACTTGACATATTGAGCTTCTAATTGTTTAAGTACTTGTTTTTTTCGTATAACAAGGTATCTTTCTGAAGATGGAGAAAATAAGGCCAAATGTCCGACTGCATCATACGATGGCTCACTAAACATCACTCTTCGATTCTAATACTCTCCCACGTAGATGCTTCTACAGTGGTCAGTTAGGACGGATATCTGGCGACTTTTTGTCAGTGGAGGATGGTCTACGATCTCTCTGTGGTAGCACTGTAATAACTGATGTATGAAGTTGATAAAGAGTATGGCCTAGGGTTGTCGTTCACCAATATGATGCCTATTCACTACACTAGAGATCGCTTTCTACGTAGTTTTGAGGTGCTGATGTGCCCTATTAGTGTGGCAGTCGTAGCGTACTTAGGTGTGTGTGTTAAATGCGGCCATGTGAAGTATGCCGACGTTATTACCAAATGCGTCCAAACAGGACCAACGTGCCGTCATTCTGTTCTTGGCTACCGAAGGACAAACACCGGTGGACATCCATCGGAGGGACGAATGTCGACTGCAACATACGACGGCTCGCTGAACATCATTGTTCAATTCTAATACTCCTCAACGAAGATGCTTCTACAGTGGTCAGTTAGAATGGATATCTGTCGACGCCATTTCTCTGGAGGATGGTCTAGTATCTCTCTGTGGTAGCAATATAGCAACTCATGTGTACAGTTAAGAAGTGTGGCCTAGTGTTGTCGTTTCCCTACAACCGCACCGGGTAGATAAATAAATAAATAAATAAATATTTATTGGCGTAGTTAAGGCCACTAGGCCCTCTCGTACACTAAACCAATTATCTTAGTGTACACTAGAATCCTAATTAATATTACCGTAATTAATACTAGATAAAACACAATTAAACACAACCAAAACACAACCACAACCTCTGGCCTCTCAAGGCACAACTTACAAATTGAACTTACTTTTACAGGGGTATTTAATACCCAACCTACTGGGCCTTCATGGAAAAAGAACAGGTTAGATAACTGGCCCAAACACAAAATGAATGGATAATTAAAACTTAAATTCCGACAGGGCTCTTGGCCGATGAAACTAGGGCTATTCCCACACTACTGAGGTGGCTCGGATGGAAATAGCTTTAATACATTACAGAAATGAAAGGTTGCGAAAACGTAGTCACCTCAAACCAAGATGAAGGGGAGCTCGAGAGGGTAACTCCCTCTCTATCCCTGATTTACAATTAAAGATTTTATGAAATTTTTATATTAACCAAAAGAAAAGTTACATTTTAGGAAAGTACTGTTACATAATTAAAGATTCGGACCTTCCCCTCGAATTAAACTGCGGAGGTAGCAATAAAGAATTAAGTTATGTGGCCATTACCTTATAGATGTTCTGCTGACCGAAGAAAGAGGCGGCCCCGCCTTCTGCCTTAACGCACACACTTAGAAGGACGACGATCAATTGGCAAGTAAACGTGAAAAGCCGCAGTTTATAAACCCTCAGGGAAGGTTCGAGAGCATTCAAGACTAATCAGGACCCGCTCTCTTAAATTTTATTGGCAGATTCAAAGTGAACAAGAAATGCGGGATTGGTTGAAAATTAATTACAAACATTCCTGATTGGCTAGATTCAAAACTGGCGGAAAGAAAAGGGAGTATTGTCAACCCAAAAATAAAAGAACATTGATCAGTTATGGAAAACCTAGGAATATGAAACTTCTTTAAGTTGTAAGTTCTTTCACTTTGCACCAGAGTGCACGACCATAGTTTTTAGTAGTGCCATCTATAGAAAATGTCCAAACTTCTTGATGTATAGCAATACAAAGCAAGGATAAATTCGGTCAGTTTAGAAACTTCACAACAAAACAATTACTTAATATTTCAGTGGCGACATCTTCTGATTAAAGTTCCAACTTGTTGTGTTATCAGTTTCACTGTTTGACCAATAGAGGAGTTCATTTAGGCGCTAATTTTTAATGCGCGGCATTGAGGTGTACCTCCCGATACAATAATAATAATAATAATAATAATAATAATAATAATAATAATAATAATAATATCACATTCCAAGTTCCGTACGAGACAGTCACTATAGTCCTGTCCGGCTCCACGGCTAAATGGTTAGCATGCTGGCCTTTGATCACAGGGGTCCCGGGTTGGATTCCCGGCAGAGTCGGAAATTGTAACCATCATTGGTTAATTTCTCTGGCACGGGGGCTGGGTGTATGTGTCGTCTTCATCATCATTTTATTCCCATCATGACGCGCAGGTTGCCTACGGGAGTCAAATCAAAACACCTGCACCTGACGAGCCGAAGTTGTCCGCAGACTCTCCCGGCACTAAAAGCCACACGCCATTTCATTTTTACTATAGTCCTAAAGAAGAGCTGCCAAATTCTGAATCACCATCTCAATCCACACTTCTAGGTGTTGTTTTTTTTTTTTTTTTTAATTTTACATAACATTATTCTATTTTAACATAGGTGTAATTTTTATTGTTAATGTCATGTTGATATAGTGAGTTCTTTAAGACTACCTCCATTGGGAGGCATTTTAATAAAAGAAAAACAATGAAAGACCAGAAATGCATAGTTTACTCGTATCCTCGTATAGTCTACTTGAAGATCCAACCAGCCTGCTAACTGAATGTTTAAGAGGGAGATATTAGTACTAAGCAAATTAAAAGTTTCTGCTGACAATAATCCAGGTTCCACAATAGCATTTCTGCAGTCATACGGAACGTGAGTGGTGTGGTTGTGTAATACGGGCCTCAAACCTCACCCCTTGCTATCGTGCGACAGGTTAAGAACAGAAACCAGGATACTCTGTTAAATGCAAGCGCGTCTTCCACTGTAGTACAGTTTCGGTGCTGTCCGCACAATGGATGCGTCCGGAGATCTATTAGGGCTTAACTGCGCCACGGAGATAGAGGCGTCCCAATATATTACTCAACACAGACGCGCTATTCAAGAGGGCCCGTATAATTTGTAAGTCGCACAGTCTTGTAATCCATGTTAAGACATCGCTGTAACAGCGGCTTGCAAATGAATAGACGCCATATTTCAGCGCCGATATATGGGCGGACCCGCTAATGAAGCTGGCGCCCTCCAGCTATCTCAAGACTACGAAACATTAACCTTACAATGTAAGGCATTACGGATGTTTTAAAACAAAGCCATTGTCGCCGGCTCATCCCGTGACAATAGTGTTTCAGGCCTTATCTGACTTGCACAGCTCACTGCGTTGCTGCAGCTACCGGCCTTATGCCTTCGTTGCTTACATAATTTGGAATACTAATTAAACAGAATTAAGATACTATTATAGGCTCTTATACTTGGACAAGAAGTTACTCGAATTCTGGACTAAGAAACAAGGTATATACGAGGGAGATTCAGCAAATTATGTAATGGATAAAGGTATCCGGCTCCATGGTTAACTGATAAGCGTGCTGGCCCGGGTTCGATTCCCGGCAGGGTGGAGAACTTTAACTATAATTGGTTAATTCCGCTGGCACGGCATGGCTATCACCTACGGGCGTCAGATCAGAACATCTGCATCTGGCGAGCCGAACTTGTCCTCGGACATTCCCGGCACTAAAAGCCATACGGCATTTCATTTCATTGTATAAAGACATGTTTCTCTTACGTAATTGGACACTACATACAGCGGTGAAGACTGGGTACAGATTACAGATAGAAATAGCATTTGCTATCGGTACGGACCGATGGCCACACGGTTTTACACCGTAAGATAATCATGACAGAAACCATCACCAATTAACACGATTAAACAATATTTCCGTGTTCGTAATGCTGGGAGTTGATATGGACTAAGCAACAAAAGTCGACATTCACGAATTGTATTATTATCGGTATGGTTACTGTGTAAGACATAAATGATTGGAACTTGTATCCATTATAACTTATGGTGTCTAACTTTACAAAGAAAAGAAAAGAAGAGAATAAACAGCAACAGAGAAAATAAATGAAATGTTAGAGAGCATTCGACCAGTGCAGGTTAATGTAACTAAAAAATGTGTGTGAATAAATTAATCCCATCCCCTGGTCTAAGGAGTTTGGACAGCCAAAGTAGGGGACTGCCTCTAGGGGTGAAGTACTGTACCGTACCCAGGGGTAAATACCCTCTAGGACGATGCCTCCATTCCTGTATGAACATCCGACTAACTCAGGGTTGGGCAGAGTGTGGGTTGGTTGTCGATTGGGTCAGGATAAAGTCGAAGTTCTACACTAAAATAGTAATCAATGACAGGAAATGGAGGTATAACACGAATGAGAAACAATCATAGGGGGTAAGATGGATTTATTAACAAATATCCCCGATCAAATCACACGAAAATAATTGCATAAAAAAAAATAACTTGTAAAAAATGAACTCGAAGTAATAAAATAAATCGAAATCAGAAACGTTAAATGAGTGATAATACAAATTTCACATTAAAAGAAAAACAAGTTCAATAAAGAACATATATAAAAATCAAGACTGAGTATCTTCTCATAGTCCAATGTTTATGTTTTATGGCAACAAGTGTATGCAAACACTGCCATATGGTGTTTCGGTATGGAGTTTCACACTATCGCATCCCAACGATACGGTTTCAAAATTAAGTTACTCCCGAGAGTCAACTATTTCCGTAAAATCAAAGTTACATTATATAAAAAATTACGACGGAAAGAAAAATAATTAAGACGCACTGGACGCTATGTAAGAAATGCAAAATACTAGGGGCAAATCCTACACTATATTTACAATAATTCAAATCATCAAATTAAACATATATATACATCGGATATCGAGTAAAGTCTTAAATGCTACACTGCTTCTAATGTGAATCCCGGTTCACTACAAAAGATCTAGACAGAACTAGATGAACCAACAATACATCAGCACTCGGGCTGTTCCCTTTAAAAACAACGAGACAAGGTATGCAATCACAAAATAATAAGGTAAAACCATCCTGTAAGAGAAAACATATAAATAATCCTTGATGTCATGAAGAAAGCAACGGGCAACATTGCCTCCTTCTGCGGCGTTTACGCGCTCAACAGCGCGGTCATCCGTCATGTACTTCCGGGTAGATTACGAGCTGTAAAGAAATATTGAACTCCACTACGCTAAAGATTGGATTTTGTCTCCCGTGGCCGCCGCAAGGAAATACTGTCTCTTTCACACATGCCGATAACACAGGCCAGGACTCAACTTGCCATAAGATAACGCCCATCATCAACTACACGGAAACTCCCGTATATTAATTTCTTCTTAGCATGCTTGGGCCATTTAACAACATCAGACTCAATAGTCTGGAATTAACACTGTCCATTCTGATCACAATATACTCAGAAGACGCTAAGCAGGTACACACACATCTGCATAATTTCTCTCTATCTTGTCAAGCATACAATCGGCCTGCACCAATACATTATAATTAAGCGTGCAATTATTATCTCATCATTCCTCATGAATCCTACTGGCCTTTCCACATAACGAGACGCTGTTCAAGTCCTTGGCAGACCATCAGGCAAACAGAATCCAACTTAACTTCAAAGATCTTAATTTAACAACGACGTTCTGCAGCTCCTTCTGGTAGCTTCTGTAAAACCATGCATCATGCAAAATAGCTATACCTGTCTCTCTGAATGACCGAAATAAAATGAATTGATACGTGTTTGACGTAATACAAAAATGAACCTGTCGATCTAGCCCTTCTAGCATATATTTCAGGAAAACTCGGAATATCCTACGCTAAGTACTATATTTACAACAATAACTGATCCTATCAATCCCTCATTTTCCCAAACATCTAATCATAAAGCAAAATAAAAATAAAATAAACATGCATTAATCTCGTATCCGAATCTACCATAGTGACAAAATTAAACAAATACATGCCGTCAGGCTTACTTTAAATGAAACTGAAAATTCTATCTACACTGCCCTAGTACCTTAACATAACTTACATATCGTGCCATATATAATACGTGCATCTTACTTTAGATGACTCTCGGGGAACCAGGATAGCAGCTTACATCCCCACTAATTTTGGGATCTACACCATGTTAATCACATCCTTAACATGTGGGAATGCACTTCCTTCCTCTGCAGGTGTATCCATCATCTTGCTGGAAAACAATTCACTGGAACACAGAAGACTATAGTTGATAACCTCTTCGCTGCTTAATGCTGCGAGCCGAAATACCCTTTCTTTTACCAGATCAGCTAACACACTGATTCACATATATATAACACACTTCACTAAAAGGGTAAAATTACAGTTTTAAAAGCAGCCCACGGTTCGGTACGGAAGTTCCACGCGAATACGCGCCCGTCGCGAAATAGTGAAACACTAGCACGTTTCCACAACACTTGTTACTCAGCGGTCACTACACCGTCTTTATCGATTAAAAGTAAACTCTGTCAAAGCACAGTAAATATTACGACTGCACAATTTGAAGTATCAACGAGAACCAGTTACTATTTCTGGAATAACGCCACGTTAATTACAATCACCAGTCACAGAGTTGGTACATCCGCACTGTTCAAACTTCCTACAGAGTGCCGAGTTAGTACAACCGTACTGCTCAAATTTCAACTACAGAGTGACGCTCTCCAGAGCTTGAGTTACTGAGGAGGCTTCGGTGACGCTAATAATGTTGGGGTTCCCGGGTATCTGAACCAACCACCAATCAGAGAGTTCGTCATGTATGATGATACAATACTTATTGTGATATATTTGTAAAACACAGCTCAAACATTAGCAAATCTCTTCCACCAATTTCTATAATACATTTCCAAATATATCTAACTTCAGAAACTGTGGAAAACCGATTGTCTACAGAAACTGACTTTATCCACAGAACACGTTGGTCATCCTGGAATTAATATTTAGCGCGGTGTAGCCTCCAGGTTTGCCAAATCCTTAAGTTCCCATTGGCTGAAAAATATTGCTTGGTCAGCATGTAATACACGTGTCGATCCTTGCCAGCGCGTGGGTAAGCTTACTTTCTCACGGTCATACGAAAATATGAAGCAACATCCAGCGACTTACAGTCTTGCTCAACATCCGGTATTAACTATCTTGGGATACGATACTTTAACATATTGGACTGTAACCTTTATAAATAAATTTCACATATTTGGTCAAATAATATTCCAATTACTATTATGGGCCGGTCGGATACGGCTCATCCTCCTCTTACCCAGGGAAAAAAAATGAATATGGAGTATTTATTTTTTTTCTTAATGTATTATTTGACTATTTATTATCATCTGGATATATGCAATCTCTTTCCTTTAGTACTATTTGCCGTCCCGCAAATTTGTATTCTCTTCCCACAGTCTATCATTATCTTGGCGGATGTTGTAGTAGATGTCAAGTAACGCATGAAAACGTCTCTGCACACCACCACACTCTTCACAATTTTCTTCTTCTGAATAATTGTCTCTTTCCATCTGCGCGAAGTTGACATTCTCCGTGTCTTCTTCCGGGTCATCTGCATCCACCATCACAGGTTCATCATTCGGGTTTTCTTCTTCTTCTCCATCATCTTCACTCTCATCTTCTGCCATCTCTCCTTCTTCTTCTTCTTCTTCTTCTTCTGGGATGTCGTCTATTCTAATTTGACCTCTGGGATAATAAAGCTTGAGGTTTGAGGCATTGAAAACCTTCTCCGTAGATCCGTCTAAGCTACAAACTTTGTAGGAATTATTTCCATATACCTGAGTTACTTTATATGGACCTATATACAATTCAGCAAACTTCTGACAGAAGCGCGCTGACACATCTGAGCTCTGAGGACGTTTTACCAATACAAGCTCATCAACCCGCAGTTGTCTATGAAATCGTCTGTTCCTGCTTCTGCGTAGCCTCTTGTCTGCCTGAGCCTTTAATTTTTCTGCAGTCTCTCGTATGCATAATTCTGCAGACGGCCTTGGGTCATTTGGACATTGAATTTTCTCGTACCATGGACGCTGTGGGTATTCGTTGAGATGAATAATACTGGGAATCTGTCCGGTACTTTCATGCTTGGTAGAATTAATGCTTTCCATGATAATTGGAACTACATCTGGCCATTTCCAGTGCTCTCTTGGTATGAAGATCCGACAGTACTTTGCTATCTCTCTCATAACGCGTTCGCTCGGGTTAGACTCCGGATGTCTCACTGAACTCAACACATGTCTTATCTCCATCCTATCGAGCTCCCTCTTGAAAGCAGGCGAGGTGAACTGTGGACCATGATCACTTAATATGCTTTCTGGCTTACCCATTCTCGGAATGATCTTATTTTTAATCTGATGTAGTGCGGATTTCGTGTTGGCCTTTTGTACGGGACACAAAGTTACATACTTAGAAAATACATCCATGCATACTAGAATATATTTCACACCACGACGTCCTGCAGGTAACGCTCCAAAATAGTCAATTGCGAACAGTTTCCTGGGCATTGTGGGCAATACAGCTCTTGGTTGCTGTTTTAATAGGAAAGTGTTAGGTTTGATACGCTGACATGTGTCACAGGTTCGCAAGACTTGTTGAATCATGCGCCTCATTCTTGGCCAAATAAATGTTTCCTGTAACGTAGCTGTAACTTTCTCAATACCCGCGTGTCCCGTGGTATGATGCCCTAACCATATCAAGTCCATCTGGAACACTGGTGGAACAACAATACGAAATTTAGTGTGTTCTTCGTCAATAAATTTATGCAAAAGATTGTTGAAGTAGTGATATTGGGATGCCTTCTTTTGTGCCTCGATGAAACCTGGGGTGCCGGGTTCGAGTTCCTTATTAAAATAATCAATCAGTAATTTGGTTGGTCCATAATTTTTCTGCTCTTGGCCTAAACTTGGTAACTTGTCCAAAATGTTTTGGTCCTCTTCGCCCAACATTGCCAAATTTACAGTAGCCTCAACTTCATCCGGGTTTCGACTGAGTGCGTCTGCCACGGTATTCAACTTGCCTGGGCAGTGTTCTAGTGTCAGATCGAACTGTTGTACAAATAACGACCATCTGTACACCCTGTCGCTACCTACATTGGATTTTAGGATGAAAGTTAATGCCTTATGGTCCGTTCTAATGATGATCGGAAATCCATAAATATACTTCTTCCACTGACCTAGGGCAACTACGATAGACAGCATTTCTAGTTCCGTTGTAGTCCACTTTAACTCATGGTTACGTAACTTCCTACTCGTGAATGCCAAATAAGTGATCCTGGGTTCGTTCTCTGGATTTTCCTGATACAGAACCGCTCCTATGCCCACATTTGAAGCGTCTGTTTGAATTATGAAAGGACGGTCATATGCAGGATAGCCTAGCTTCACTGCCTTCGCCAGCATTTCTTTGGTCTTTCTAAAAGCCACATCTTGATCCTCTCCCCATTTCCATCTGTTGTTCACCTTCAAAAGCTCCTGTAATGGTGCTACAGTGTCTGTATATGATTTACAATGGTCCGAAAAGAATTGACAAAGTCCTAAAAACTGTCTAATATGCTTAATTTTGGTAGGTTTCGGAACATTTTGTATTGCTGATATCTTCGCCGAATTAGGCTTGATTCCTTTTCCATCGATGACATGGCCCAAAAATAAGGTACTCCTGCTACAAAAATGAGATTTCTCCAGATTTACCTTGAAATTGCAGCGATTAAGATCTGCCAAAAGTCGGTCAATTTTGTCCAAATGTTCCTCGATTGTTTTCGAACAGAAAATTATGTCATCGATATAGATGATAGTAAATGATTTTATGTCTGGACTTAAATTGCCTTCCAATGCACGGATAAGAACGGAACTTGAGTTTTTTAACCCAAAGGGCAAACGTAAGAAGTGATACGTCTGGTTGTTAAACATGAAACCAGTTAGCATACTAGATTCTGGATGTAATTCAATGTGATGAAATGATGAAGTTAAATCAACGGTGCCGAAGTACTCCATGCCTCCGAACTTCTTTAAAATGTCCTTAATTGCTGGTGCCTGCGTATACTCGGGGACTAGGCGCTTGTTAACCTCTCGTGCGTCCAAACATACCCTCACAGAACCATTTGCTTTTGGAACAGCCAAGATCGGACTCAAAAATGGTGTGGGCGATTTGGTAATGACTCCATTCTTCTCCATATCATCTACCAATTCCTTCACCTGAGGGAATATCTTCTCGGGAATAGGATATGGTCTCTGTTTAAATGGCTCCCAGTTATTTACAATTATTTTGTACTTGTAGTTAGGTATTTTTCCTGGTTTTGATCCGAATACATTCTTATGTTGTTCTAAAATTTCTTTCATTTTCCCACGGGCTTCTTCGTTCACTGGTGCTTCCGCTAACTTCTCTGGTAACAATTTTGAAAATTTTTCATCCTCCTCGGCTTCTAAGTTTAACGTCATGGCCTCAAAATATTCTGCGAGCTCATTACAATTTTCTACAAAATTTACTGGAAACTCAAAAGGTTCTTCTTTTCCCTCGGTTACAGTTGCTGTCCAAATTCTTTCATCTCCAACATTCTCTTCAACCTGGTCTAATCTCAACTCTTCACTAGAATTTTGTGTTCGGAAAATAATGTTATTGTTTCCCATGTCTATCAAGGCATTGTATTCTCCAAGAAAATCTGCACCAAGAATTAAATTAAATTCCATCTTCGGTAGAATTACGCAGGGATGTGACATAGTTAAATTTCCAATTTGAATATCCAAAAGAACCTGCTCCTTACACACAGCTGTCTTGTCCGGTACAATTCCCCTGACTTTCAATTTTGATATAGGAATAGTGAGTACCTTCATGCGTGATTTCAATTCATTAATTAATGCCTGAGATACCACACTAATCGACGCTCCAGTGTCCACCAAAGTTTTTACTCGTAAATGACCAACTCTAGTATATATTACGGGTAAGCGCTTTACCGAATGATAATTTTGTGATACTTCCTCTTCCAATAAATCCTCGGGTCTTACAATCCAACTGTCTACAGAGACTACGGTCCAACCATTATTGTTCCCATTGGTCAAATCCAGGCTATCTTCTTCATCATCTATTGTGCTTTTTTTTTTGTTGTCCGTCCCTCGGCTCTCATAATTAGGAGCATTGGGATTCAACCTGTTTTCCTGTTGCCTTACACGGTATTCCCTGTACGCAACACTTTCAGCTCCGTGACATTCTTCGTTACCATTAGCTTGTATGGCTCCTCTCCACCGGTCTTCCTCCTGCCTTTTTCCTCTCAACTCTTCAACGTATTGTCTTGATTCTTCTCTTCTTTGGTCACGGTTCTCCTGGTAATTGTCTCTTCCTCCTCTGGGGTTTCGCTCCTTCTCGTCCCAACGATAATATGGTCTTCTGGGTCCACCATAATTTCTATACTTATATCTATAGGTCCTCCCATTATTTCCATTTGGATAGCTATATCCTCGCTGATTTAGGCTGTTACCTTGATAATTATTTCTTCGAAACTGGTCTCTTCTGTCTCTCCGCTGCCAGTTACCATCCTGATGTACAGCACTCCTGTTGGTTTGCTCATGTGTCGCTGTTTGAGTCCCTAAGCTTTGATAATCATTTCTCTTCCTTACTTTCGGTGGATTACTTCCTTCTTCCACCCCTACCGTATGGATAGCCTCAACATGCCTCAACCTAGGCTGGTTTTGACTAGATGTTAGGTCTAACTGTCTTAAAGTCAATTCCGCCTCTGCTGCAGTTTTAGCATTAGCTGCAATTAATGTTCTCTGCACTTCAAGAGGTAGTTGTCGAGAGATTGCTGCTATAATTTCGCTCTCGCTTGGGGGCATGTCTAAATCACGAAATTTTAGCATCTGAGAAATGAAAAAAGGAGAATACTTCGTTGGCGTAGTAGCCGGATATCTACGTGAATACAATTCCATCCTCAGTGATTGCTGCGTAGATACGTCCCAGAACTTTTTAAGAAATGCCTCCTTAAACTCCTCATACGTAGTAAATGTATAACGGAAAGCATTCGCCCATTCAGCCACGGTTTCGCCTAGAAATCTTTCTACTGTCCTTAATTTACGCTCTGGTGGTACCTTGTAATCTGCTAAGAAGTCATCCATTTCACGCAAGAAAGCTTTAGGTGTTCTCTCATCATTCCCTGTAAACTTCCGTGGTTTTTCTTCATTGCTCCTCATAATATTGTAAATAGGAACATTATGTGTTTCATTCGGAGTTGAACAGTGGACCTCCTGACGCGGTAACTGTAAAAGATCGCTCAACGCTACGTTATCGCTAACTTGACTGGGTGCCTTCTCTATAATGATTTGTTGCACTGTACATTTTAATTTACTGAGTTCTTTGTCCGTTCGTAAATCCAACAATTCTAACTTATCCTTCATGTAGGCGATTTCCTTCTCAACAACCCCTATCTTCACTTGATTTTTCTGTGAAACCTCTGTCCACGTCTCCAGACTCGAACCAAGTACCTGTAGATCTTCCTTGTTCCTTTCCCGATCAGCCATTATCATGTCTTTGACTTCCTTGCCTGTCTCCGCAATGTCCTCCTTCATTTCCAATCGAATCTGAGTTTCTATTTCCTTCATTCTTTCCTCAGTCTCCTTTTGCTTCATCTTAAGTTTCAAATTAATTTTGTCTTCAGTATTCTGCTGAGCTTCAGTAATTTGTTTACTGATGTCCACGGTGAACTCTTCCAACCTCGTCTCCGTGTCAATCCGTAACTTATCAATCGCGCCTCGCTGGAGTGTAATCTCTGCTGTGGCTTCTTCTACTGTATGCGATAAGTCTCCCAGCCGCTTATCTGTGCTAGTCATGTGTTCTGTAACCCGATCGGCGATTTCCTCAACAGAATCTCTAATCTTTTCAATTTGCGTCTGTGTTTTAAATTCTACTGTATCTAGCTGTTTCTCTAATTTTCCAATGCCTTCTAAACAGCATGTACGAACGAAGTCAATTTTCCCCTGTAACTCATTAGTCGCCACCTTAAGTTGCTCCTCAGTTTTCTCCGCCGCCTGTGTTAATAACTGTCTAGTCTCTCTGGACTGTTCTTCGCTTTTTTCCGCAGCCTGTTTTAACTGTTCGTCAGTCCTATCTGCAGATTGTTTAAATTGCTCATCAGTCCTATCTGCAGCTTGTTTAAATTGTTCGTCAGTCCTATCTGCAGCTTGTTTAAATTGTTCGTCAGTCCTATCTGCCGCTTGTTTAAATTGTTCGTCAATCCTATCTGCCGCTTGTTTAAATTGCTCCTCCAACTTACTCGAAAGTTCATTCATACGCTCCTGATCCCTTCTGTCCATCTCCGCCAACAACTCCTCTATCGTCAACGCCATACCAAATACGTATTCGAGAAAACGCAGGGATGCTCGCCACTACCTAGTATCCTATACCGTATCTTGTGTACTCCATACGAAAACCATTTACTTTACTGAAAAGCTTCTATGATTTACGTTAATCAAATATCAAGAAAACATGGCCTCAAAATTCGCCATATAGAAGCTTACTATGATTTGGGATATTTATCTTCTACCGCGCATAACAAACAAACGCGTTATCATAACTTTAAAAATAAATTACTAACATCGTAGCCCCAAATTCTTTTAATCCAAACATTAATTTTCCTGTCTTTTGGGCTCTAATCTAAGTACTAGACAACAGTACTGGACCATATTTACGATAAATACCTCCGACTCCAGACTAATATTCCAGCATAGGTTTACCAGTCCTGAATCATCAGCACTCATTGCAAATATCATCAACATTTTCTTAAGACTGAGGCGCTCTTAAGTTCCTAGCCTTACTCTAAATCAAATAAAATTATCATTACTGGCAATTGAAATTTGATCTGCACACAAATTCCAGGCTATGTCAAGATCAACACCTGTCTGAAGGACACGTCATCGACCACTTTACCTCATTAGAGAAATCTTTTTATAGTTCTCTGACTCAAATAGAGTTCCTTTACTACTACGACACGCCTTACTTATCGGCTATGTTCCTCATTCTTCCTAACATAATTTGAATCAAACTTTTTGCCGATGTTCCTAACGTACTGCATTTAGATTTTACTCTGTTTTCTAAACACACGATTTCCGATGAAATCTTGCCCTTTCATGTCCGCCTACTATCATTCGTAGTACTGAACATGGGACTCTAGACTCAAGTTGTCTGAACGTTAGGTTGCCAGATTCCTAAATTGCGCCTATGGTTCGAAATTACCTATCTACCTTTCTTAAATTTAATCATTATCTGGATACCAATTATTGGTCTCTTCCAGCTTTCGAACCATGATCCTAATCCTATCTAGCCTTCGGAATAGCTTGTCAAATCACATTCACTCTCGTAAATCTCAATTTGACCTGCCCAAGTTTGTAAGAACAACCTAGACATCTTTGGGTAACACAAAAATACTCCCAGTGGGATACGAACATACGCCAAAGTGTCTATTTGCCCTTAGTTGCGGCGCCAAATATATATGTACCGTACCCAGGGGTAAATACCCTCTAGGACGATGCCTCCATTCCTGTATGAACATCCGACTAACTCAGGGTTGGGCAGAGTGTGGGTTGGTTGTCGATTGGGTCAGGATAAAGTCGAAGTTCTACACTAAAATAGTAATCAATGACAGGAAATGGAGGTATAACACGAATGAGAAACAATCATAGGGGGTAAGATGGATTTATTAACAAATATCCCCGATCAAATCACACGAAAATAATTGCATAAAAAAAATAACTTGTAAAAAATGAACTCGAAGTAATAAAATAAATCGAAATCAGAAACGTTAAATGAGTGATAATACAAATTTCACATTAAAAGAAAAACAAGTTCAATAAAGAACATATATAAAAATCAAGACTGAGTATCTTCTCATAGTCCAATGTTTATGTTTTATGGCAACAAGTGTATGCAAACACTGCCATATGGTGTTTCGGTATGGAGTTTCACACTATCGCATCCCAACGATACGGTTTCAAAATTAAGTTACTCCCGAGAGTCAACTATTTCCGTAAAATCAAAGTTACATTATATAAAAAATTACGACGGAAAGAAAAATAATTAAGACGCACTGGACGCTATGTAAGAAATGCAAAATACTAGGGGCAAATCCTACACTATATTTACAATAATTCAAATCATCAAATTAAACATATATATACATCGGATATCGAGTAAAGTCTTAAATGCTACACTGCTTCTAATGTGAATCCCGGTTCACTACAAAAGATCTAGACAGAACTAGATGAACCAACAATACATCAGCACTCGGGCTGTTCCCTTTAAAAACAACGAGACAAGGTATGCAATCACAAAATAATAAGGTAAAACCATCCTGTAAGAGAAAACATATAAATAATCCTTGATGTCATGAAGAAAGCAACGGGCAACATTGCCTCCTTCTGCGGCGTTTACGCGCTCAACAGCGCGGTCATCCGTCATGTACTTCCGGGTAGATTACGAGCTGTAAAGAAATATTGAACTCCACTACGCTAAAGATTGGATTTTGTCTCCCGTGGCCGCCGCAAGGAAATACTGTCTCTTTCACACATGCCGATAACACAGGCCAGGACTCAACTTGCCATAAGATAACGCCCATCATCAACTACACGGAAACTCCCGTATATTAATTTCTTCTTAGCATGCTTGGGCCATTTAACAACATCAGACTCAATAGTCTGGAATTAACACTGTCCATTCTGATCACAATATACTCAGAAGACGCTAAGCAGGTACACACACATCTGCATAATTTCTCTCTATCTTGTCAAGCATACAATCGGCCTGCACCAATACATTATAATTAAGCGTGCAATTATTATCTCATCATTCCTCATGAATCCTACTGGCCTTTCCACATAACGAGACGCTGTTCAAGTCCTTGGCAGACCATCAGGCAAACAGAATCCAACTTAACTTCAAAGATCTTAATTTAACAACGACGTTCTGCAGCTCCTTCTGGTAGCTTCTGTAAAACCATGCATCATGCAAAATAGCTATACCTGTCTCTCTGAATGACCGAAATAAAATGAATTGATACGTGTTTGACGTAATACAAAAATGAACCTGTCGATCTAGCCCTTCTAGCATATATTTCAGGAAAACTCGGAATATCCTACGCTAAGTACTATATTTACAACAATAACTGATCCTATCAATCCCTCATTTTCCCAAACATCTAATCATAAAGCAAAATAAAAATAAAATAAACATGCATTAATCTCGTATCCGAATCTACCATAGTGACAAAATTAAACAAATACATGCCGTCAGGCTTACTTTAAATGAAACTGAAAATTCTATCTACACTGCCCTAGTACCTTAACATAACTTACATATCGTGCCATATATAATACGTGCATCTTACTTTAGATGACTCTCGGGGAACCAGGATAGCAGCTTACATCCCCACTAATTTTGGGATCTACACCATGTTAATCACATCCTTAACATGTGGGAATGCACTTCCTTCCTCTGCAGGTGTATCCATCATCTTGCTGGAAAACAATTCACTGGAACACAGAAGACTATAGTTGATAACCTCTTCGCTGCTTAATGCTGCGAGCCGAAATACCCTTTCTTTTACCAGATCAGCTAACACACTGATTCACATATATATAACACACTTCACTAAAAGGGTAAAATTACAGTTTTAAAAGCAGCCCACGGTTCGGTACGGAAGTTCCACGCGAATACGCGCCCGTCGCGAAATAGTGAAACACTAGCACGTTTCCACAACACTTGTTACTCAGCGGTCACTACACCGTCTTTATCGATTAAAAGTAAACTCTGTCAAAGCACAGTAAATATTACGACTGCACAATTTGAAGTATCAACGAGAACCAGTTACTATTTCTGGAATAACGCCACGTTAATTACAATCACCAGTCACAGAGTTGGTACATCCGCACTGTTCAAACTTCCTACAGAGTGCCGAGTTAGTACAACCGTACTGCTCAAATTTCAACTACAGAGTGACGCTCTCCAGAGCTTGAGTTACTGAGGAGGCTTCGGTGACGCTAATAATGTTGGGGTTCCCGGGTATCTGAACCAACCACCAATCAGAGAGTTCGTCATGTATGATGATACAATACTTATTGTGATATATTTGTAAAACACAGCTCAAACATTAGCAAATCTCTTCCACCAATTTCTATAATACATTTCCAAATATATCTAACTTCAGAAACTGTGGAAAACCGATTGTCTACAGAAACTGACTTTATCCACAGAACACGTTGGTCATCCTGGAATTAATATTTAGCGCGGTGTAGCCTCCAGGTTTGCCAAATCCTTAAGTTCCCATTGGCTGAAAAATATTGCTTGGTCAGCATGTAATACACGTGTCGATCCTTGACAGCGCGTGGGTAAGCTTACTTTCTCACGGTCATACGAAAATATGAAGCAACATCCAGCGACTTACAGTCTTGCTCAACATCCGGTATTAACTATCTTGGGATACGATACTTTAACATATTGGACTGTAACCTTTATAAATAAATTTCACATATTTGGTCAAATAATATTCCAATTACTATTATGGGCCGGTCGGATACGGCTCAGTACAGTGGGGACTACGAGGGCCCTGGGACCATTACGATAGCTGTGAAGGCCCTTCAGGAACTCTGAAAAGTGGTGGCAAAAGGAGCTCTGGTTAAGACGCAGCAGGTCGTTATGCTACATAGGTTCCAGAATGGGTAAAAAGAATAAGTAAACAAATGCAATGTAAATTTTAATCTTATACCAGTTGTATAGTATCATTTGAAGTAATTCCACATACTGTAAATCAGTTGACTATATTTGTAAGTAGTACAGGAGATATTATAAGTAGAATTTTGTAAACAATATAAATTTATTAAGGATGAGCTGTGTGTTTAATAGAAAAAATTGTTAGCATAAATTGTATAATATTGTAAATTTGGAAAAATATTCTTCTCTTGTTAATTTAATATCTAGTGCTTGACAATAATGTATTTTAGTGTACCATTTGCCACCGAGGTAGACACCTCATTTGCAAATAAAGAGATTTTGATCTGATTTTGAAATCAACTCATCTGTTAGATGGAACAAAGTCTATACATGTTTCAGCTTATTCTCAAGCCCATCTTCAGTTGCAGAACAATTATTACATAACCCAAACAAATTAAAAATCTTGGTGAAGAGAAATGACAGTGATCATGATTGAGGTACAAAGTCCTCTCGTCTGATGGGTCGTAAACTAAAACTTGCTGACTGTTAAAATGAAAACACTGTGCTAAGCAGTGTACTGAGACAGTCAATACCATGGATTAAAACGTGTGTAACATCTGTAATGAGAAAAGGAATTATGAGTGGATGAAAAACGAGTTAAAAATTATGTAAGAAAACAAAACTCAATTAGTTTACTTGTAAATAACTTGCAGTTTGGTGTCTAATACATTTCGATAGACCAATAACATTATTATTAAAAAAATAAATTTTGGCGCCTTCACCTAAACTAACATTTCATTCACCGTGAATAAAATTATTTATAGCATAGACCGTAGTTTCTCATTCCCCGACTTTACATGCCAATTTGCGTCGAGTTCATAATTGCCTTGTCTGTTCAAAAGATAAATAAATATGATACCTCAATTGACAGACACGACTACTCTGTACATTTTCGAAGCCAGTACGTACACGATGACACCTACACAGTAGCAGTCTCCTGCTCGTCGTGTTCAAGAAACGCCGGGAATTTCCTCAAGAATATGCGAATCATTGTTGTGGCGGTGGGAACTGTGCCACCAAGTTGGAGGGAGACATTTCGAAGTACTTATAAGTCAGTGCTTTTATCAGTGCGTACAGCTGAAATGTAAACCACAAGCAAACACTGTGTCACGTTTATCCTCGAATACTTCGAAGGTTGGCAGCCGAACTGAGATCCTTAAGCGCGCGTAGCGCCGAACCTAATCACCGCAGACCTATGGTTCCTATATTCATAATACTTATGTTTATACCACATAACACTCCCCTTAATTTACAAAAGAAATTTTTCTTCACCTCTCATGTAAGCAGTTAATACTGTATTTTATTTGTTTAATATTTTCTTGTTCGAATTATATTTAATACTTTAAATTTAAGTAACTACCAGCATGAATCAGTAACGATTACTGTACCATTAGTTTGTTCTTTCCCTAAGTTTAAACTACCACCGTATTGAGCCGTATCCTACCGGCCCATAATAATAATTGGAATATTATTTGACCAAACATGTGAAATTTATTCAGAAAAGTTACAGTCTTAACATGTTAAAGCATTGTACCGTAAGGTAGTTGATACCGGATTTTGAGCAAGACAGTGGTTCGCTGGATGTTGCTTCATATTTCCGTATGACCGTGAGAAAGGATAGCGTACCCAAGCGTTGGCAAGGATCGACACGTGTATTAGATGCTGACCAAGCAAGATATTTCAGCCAATGGGAACTTAGGGATTTGGCAAACCGGGAGGCTATACCGCGCCAAATATTAATTCCAGGATGACCAACGTGCTTTGTGGATAAAGTCAGTTTCTGAAAGAGATCGGTTTTCCACAGTTTCTGAAGTCAGATATATTTGAAAATGTATTATAGAAATTGGTGGAAGAGATTTGCTAGTGTTTGAGCTGTGTTTGGTAAATATATTACAATAAGTATTATGTCATCATACATGACGAACTCTCTGATTGGTGGTTGGTTCAGACACCCGGGAACCCCAACATTATTGTCGTCACCGAAGCCTCCTCAGTAACCCTTAGCTCTGGAGAGCGTCACTCTGTAGTAAAAGTTTGCACAGTGCGGATGTATTAACTTTGTGACTGGCGTTATTTCAGTAATAGTAACTGGTTATCATTGATACTGTAAATTGTGCAGTCGCAATATTTACTGTACTTCAGTAAATGAAATAGTACAATTTTGGCAGAGTTTACTTTCAAGTGATAAAGACGGTGTTCAGTAACCGCTGAGTAACAAGTGTGGTGGAAACGTGCTATTGTTTTACTATTTCGCGACAGGCGCGTATTCGCGTGGAACTTCCGTACCGAACCGTGGGCTGCTTTAAAAACTGTGTTTTTACCCTTTAAGTGAAGTGTGTTATATATATGTGAATCAGTGTGTTAGCTGATCTGGTAAAAGAAAGGGTATCTCGGCTCGCAGCATTAAGCAGTGAAGAGGTTATCAATAATAGTCTTCTGTGTTCCAGTGAATTGTTTTCCAGCAAGATGATGGATACACTGGCAGAGGAAGAAAGTGCATTCCCACATGTTAATGCTGTGATTAACATGGAGTAAACACAAAAGCAGTGGGGATGTAAGCTGCTATCCTGGTTTCCCGAGAGTCACGTAGAATGTAAAGTAAGACGCATGTATTGTTTACAGCATGATATGTAAGTTATGTTAAGGTACTAGGGCAGTGTAGATAGAATTTTAATTTTCATATAAAGTAAGCCTGACGGCATGTGTTTGTTTAATTTTGTTACTATGGTAGATTCGGATACGAGATTAATGCATGTTTATTTTATTTTCATTTTGCTTTATGAGTAGATGTTTGGGAAAATGAGGGATTGATAGGATCAGTTATTGTTGTAAATATAGTATTTAGCGTAGGATATTCCGAGTTTTCCTTGTATATAGGCTAGAAGGGCTAGATCGACAGGTTCATTTTTATATTACGTCAAACACGTATCAATTCATTTTATTTCGGTTATTCAGAGAGACAGGTATAGCTATTTTGCATGATGCATGGTTTTACAGAAGCTGCCAGAAGGAGCTGCAGAACGTCGTTGTTAAATTAAGATCTTTGAAGTTAAGTTGGATTCTGTTTGCCTGATGGTCTGCCAAGGACTCGAACTGCGTCTCATTATGTGGAAAGGCCAGTGGGATTCATGAGGAATAATGAGATAATAATTGCATGCTGAATTATAATGTATTGGTGCAGGCTGATGGTATGCCTGACAAGATAGAGTATTATGCAGATGTGTGTGCCTGCTTAGTGTCTTCTGAGTGTATATTGTGATCAGAATGGACAGTGTTAATTCCAGACTATTGAGTCTGATGTTGTTAAATGGCCCAAGCATGCTAAGAAGCAATGAATATACGGGAGTTTCCGTGTAGTTGATGATGGGCGTTATCTCATGGCAAGCTGATTCCTGGCTGTGTTATCGCTATGTGTGAAAGAGACAGTATTTCCTTGCGGCGGCCACGGGAGACAAAATCCAATCTTTAGCGTAGTGGAGTTCTATATTTCTTTACAGCTCGTAATCTACCCGGAAGTACATGACGGATGACCGCGCTGTTGAGCGCTCAAACGCAGCAGAAGGAGGCAATGTTGCCCATTGCTTTCTTCATGATATCAAGGATTATTTATATGTTTTTCTCTTACAGGATGGTTTTACCTTATTATTTATGATTGTATACCCTGTCTCGTTGTTTTTTAAAGGGAACAGCCCGAGTGCTGAAGTATTGTTGGTTAATCTAGTTCTGTCTAGATCTTTTGTAGTGAACCGGGATTCACATTAGAAGCAGTGTAGCATTTAAGACTTTACTCGATATCCGATGTATATATATGTTTAGTTTGATTATTTGATTTGCTGTAAATACAGTGTAGGATTTGCCCCTAGTATTTTGCATACCTTACATAGCGTCCGATGCGTCTTAATTATTTTTCTTTCCGTCGTAATTTTTCTTATTATGTAACTTTTATTTTACGGAAATAGTTTGACGACTCTCGGGAGTAATTTAAATTTGAAACCGTATCGTTGGGATGCGATAGTGTGAAACTCCATACGGAAATAACACATGGCAGTGTTTGCGTACACTTGTTGCCATATAACATAAACATTGGACTATAAGAAGAAACTCAATCTTGATTTATATTAATGTTCTTTGTTGAACTTGTTTTTCTTTTAATGTCAAATGTGTACAATTATTCAATTAACGTTTCTAATTTCGAATTATTTTTACACTTTGAGTTTATTTTTCTTTTACAAAATTTTTATTTTTCTTGATTCAATTTATTTTCGTGTGATTTGATCGGGGATATTTGTTAATAAATCCATCTTACCCCCTATGATTGTTTCTCATTCGTGTTATACCTCCATTTCCTGTCATTGTTTGATATTTTAGTGTAGAACTTCGACTTTTTATCCTGACCCAATCGACAACCAACCCACACTCTGCCCAACCCTGAGTTAGTCGGATGTTCATACAGGAATGGAGGCATCGTCCTAGAGGGTATTTACCCCTGGGTAGGGTACAGTATCTCCGAATGTGGTATTATCTATTAAGAATTGTTTGAACTATTTTACATCCAATAAGTTCTACGTGTTTGGACTAGAGTTCACTAGCAGTAATTTTCTAATGTTACGGTACCGTGTGCTATGTCCTGTAACTAATTATCCAGAATGTTTATATTTGGAGGTTTAGTTAACCTGATCACCCTTCAGATGTTTATGTACTATTTTGGGGTTATTACCACTGTTCTAATGTTTATTAACAAATTAAAATCTTCTTTGTCATATTGAACTCCACCAATAGGAAAATACATTATACCATTGTTCTAGAACTATCTGCCAATCCTCTATAAATACTGGTAGCTTTTTGAGCTGAGATTTCTATCTGCATTGATTCTTTGAGTGTTGTTCGCAATTGAGGTGGTCTAGCTCGGGAAATGCTGATGCGGAGGCTGGCGTGAGAAGGTGGCATCACAAGAAAAAGGAAGAAATTTCATCTATGTGAATATTATCTACGTGTGAATAAAGGGAACATTCAAGCGTTCACCCTTAGCATGTAACGGTCTGGTTACACTGCGTTCGCGTTCATTTTAATGTAGGGCTTTCCTTTTGATTTAAACTTAAACTGTAGATTTTCCTATTCATTATTAAGATTTAAAAGTAATCACCCATAATGGGGATTTTATATATGTAAAGAAGCATGAGCGAGAACCCTCGTTTTCCTTCTGCAATTTGTATTTGGGTGACTACGTTTTCCAATTTTCTAAATTCATCTGCCTTAATTTCGGAATTTAATTTTTTCCCTTAGCCACCGACTGCTGTAGTATGGCTTATCCACTCCGTCATTGGCCCTGATGCGCTGTTGCTTCAGTTTTAAACGTTGGAGCGCTTGAGTGTTTTAAGCTTCCATTATTCATATTTTGTTCTCAGCCTTTCTTGTTAACTGTTGTTTTGTCCTTTTATTTCCTGAATATTGCCGTGTAATATAGGCTTCGGCTCCAGTAACTTCTGGATCTTTCGATCTATCGTTCGCCGAGCTGAGTGGCTCAGACGGTTAAGGCGCTGGCCTTCTGACCCCAACTTGGCAGGTTCGATACTGGCTCAGTCCGGTGTTATTTGAAGGTGCTCAAATACGTCAGCCTCGTGTCGGTAGATTTACTGGCACATAAAAGAACTCCTGTGGGACTAAATTCCGGCACCTCGGCGTCTCAGAAAACCGTGACAGAGTAGTTAGTGGGACGTAAAACTAATAACATTGTTATTATTATCGTTCTATATGTGGCTCCCCTTCATACGAGGGTATCGAGTGGGAAAGCTGTTTTGAAGGCAGAAGATATAATCTGCCTTATGCAATTAGAGATGTTTTACTCGAAGACATTAATGTAAATTCCTGGCCCATTAAGGACAGTTGTGAATTCTAACATGAAAATATTGTTGTCGGGGTTGGAGACCCTTCTGATGTGAAACTGTAACCTGAGGGTTCGATTTCCTCCTTGAAACTTTGTTCTGAAAGCCGCGGCTTCTTCAGGGTATTGAGTAATGTTCTAAGTTCCTCTACTATGGGACCTTGATTATGATGGCTTGCCTATTTCTAAAATATTGTAAATTTTGAAGAGTTCATGGTCTAATCTCCTCTGTAAGACTTGTGTAAACAAATAGGGTCCTTTCTCCCATATTGTAATTTTCCGAACTTCTAAGCTCCTCTTGTTATATATCCAACAGGTTAAACTTTTGTTGTTGTTGTTGTTTTTAATAACCGAGTAGTAAGACAAGAACAATTTTCAGTAGATATTGTTGACAACATTTAAACATTGGTTCATGCTTTGTTCAGCCATTCATCCTTTCACTTTTCTTTCCTTCTGTACTCCGCGAAAATCGCCATAAAATTTACGATCAATGAATACTCCCATTCCAGTCAACCGTTTTTGAGACATTCATTCATTCATTCATTCATTCATTCATTCATTCATTCATTCATTCAGTCATTCATTATGCTAATTATTCTTCGTCTCCTTCATCATCGGAATCACGAAACCAATGTAAACCTCAGAGATGGAGGATGTATGTAATAGGAAGGAACAACTTGCTCAATAAATTGTGAAGATAGTGTGATCAATAATCTACCGTGTGTGTGTCGCCTAGTCGCAAAATCCGGCCATGTCAAACTTTCCGTTTAATGGTAATTTCTGTTCTACATTACCTTCGCTACATGGCTAGCTTTTAATTTCTTGTTATAAACGGCTGAAACATGTATCAATATGTGGTTAAAAATTGCGATTGGCTACAAAACCGGTCATCTCCGAATATGGTCGTGAAACAAATCAGGCCATCACCAAATCCACCGGGCAGCGCTGAGGTCATCTCGGTATCGGTACAGATGATTGGCGGATATTTGTCTTCGTGCAAGGTGAAATAATATACAGAAGTGAGTTAGGGAACACAAAACTTACTGTGAGTAGGGGTATGTCAATCACAAGGATAGGCTTGAACAAGACAGAGCCTGGCAAGCCTTTCTAAAGTTTCAAAACGTCCAAAAATTACTTTGAAAGAATTATGGTCCCGAATGTTCTACGGACTTGTTGAAGTACTACAAAAAAGTGCTTGACATCGTTCCCATTGATCGTACTGTACCTCACTCTGAACCTACAACGAAGAAATGTACATATTTAAAAAAATTAAGTAACACAGCATTAATACAGTTTTACAACTGCCCAGATCGTAGCCCAGAAGTTCGTTTTCCGTGGTTGTCCATTTTCAGACGGGCTAAACGTCGGGCCTGTATATTAAAACAATACCCTTTTCTTTTACTCCCATTATACCATCGCCGAAAATATTGTAACTGGATTTTTATTATTATTATTATTATTAGTTCCGTTTGGGCCTGCTATGGACCACGTGGTTCTTATCTCTAGCAGCTTTCTTCTTTGACCAGTACTCCTTCATTCTTGCACTGTGAATGTCTTTTCGCTCCTGAGTCCATTTGACACCTCCTCCCGGACGTACTGTTTTTTCTGTTAGTGACTGGAGAGAGTTTGATGTTCTGATCAACGTTCTATACCTATTCCTGTCATAAATTTCACTGGGAGCAATGTCCAATTCTTGAAGGTCTTTTCTGACGAGTCTTGCCCACTTGGCATTAGTCGCTTTCCCTCTAGAGATGGTGTGGAAGATTCTGGAGGTGAGCCTCTGATTGTCCATTCTCATGACATGACGGTAGAAGTTCAATCTCCTCTTCCTCATAGATGTTGTAATGCTCTCCAATTGTTGGTACAGTTCGTTGTTGTGCCTGATTCTGTACTTGCCTCCTTCTTTAATGGGGCCCATGATTTTTCTCAGGATCTTCCTTTCCTTCAGCTCCAGTTTTCTAAGTTGCCCTTTTCTTACCATGTTTAGGCATTCTGAGGCGTATAGTACTGACGGTCTCACTACAGTAGTGTAATGCCTGATTTTGAGGTTAAGGGAGAGGGATTTGGATTTGTACATACTCTTACATAGGTGGTAGGCATTTTCCAATTTGATGCATCTGCTGTTCATGGCCTGATCTTCATTCATGTTTGGGGTTATCCATTCTCCTAGGTATTTGAAGGAGTTAGTCCTTTGTACTGTTTTGTCCCCCAGTGGGATTGATTTGGGTGCATCTTTGATGTTGGTGATAAACTGTGTTTTGTTGATGGCGATCTTCAGCCCTACTTTAGCTGCTATGTGGTCGAGAGAGGATAGTTGATGGATAGCTTCCTCCACACTGGATGCCAGGAGTGTAAGGTCGTCTGCGAAGGCTAAACAGTTGACTGTTAACTTGTCTTTCTTGTAGCCAATTCTCAATCCAGAGTCATCCTGTAGCATTTTCGTCCACTCACGAATGACTTTTTCAAGTAGGCAATTAAAGAGGATTGGAGATAGGCCATCCCCTTGTCTAACGCCTGTTTTGATCTCAAATCCCTGGGACAGTTCCCCTCTGAATTTGATTCTGGCAGTAGTGTTGGTAAGAGTTGCTTTCACTAGATTCAAGGTTTCCTTATCTAGTCCCAGTTCAGCGAGTGCCTGGAAGAGTGACTCTCTATCTACTGAATCGTAAGCCTTCTGAAAGTCAACAAATGTTGCCATGTAGGATGAGGCGCTTAGGTTTTTGTAAGTGATGATGGTTTTGAGGTTCAGGATTTGTTCGGCGCATGACCTTGACTTGCGAAACCCAGCCTGGTACTCTCCGATGCAGGAGTCTAGTTGAGCCTCTACTCTTGTGAGTAATACTTTGGAGAGTATCTTATACGTCACTGATACAAGGGAAATCCCTCTGTAGTTGTTGAGATCTGATTTGTCGCCTTTTTTGTGTAACGGGTGGATGATAGCTGAGGTCCAGTCGCTAGGTAACGCTTCTGTCACCCAGATGTTTGATATGATTTCATGGATACTTTGGATTGACTCCTCATCAGCGTATTTCCAGAGCTCTGCTATGATTCCATCCTCGCCCGCTGCTTTGTTACATTTCAATTCTGAAATGGCTTTCTTGATCTCCCCCTTTGTTGGTGGGAGAGAGTCCGACTTAGTATTATTATTATTATTATCATTATTATTATTATTATTATTATTATTATTATTATTATTATTATTATTATATTGATAACAATATTTCAGTTGTCTTTGCGAATGTTTCCCCTCATACCAATCATAGATCCTGTAACATGCTAACATGGACATCAGTTTATTTTGTTCTCGGCTGTTCAGAGCAGATGAGTCGAACTCTTTAGAAACCTTAAGAAACGGTCTTCTTAAATGAACTTCCCGAACTGCATCATGTTCTTTGTCATATGGGTATTTTGCCAATCCGTCGGTGACATCGTAGTACCTAAAGTGAGACTGAAAGTTGAGAAGTTAATCCTCTCACCTAAAATACAAATTAACAGGGAGGAAAGACTTACTTCTCTTTGACACTAAAGTTGAAACGTAAGATCTTACCGCAGTCCTGGGAATTGAGAACAAAAACTTGTGCATGCAAACGCGATGCAAATTTAGGAAAGATATAAAGCTTTTATGAGATGGGATCGAGGGATTTGAAGTGGAAATAACAGGCTACATTCTCCTGTGACAGATGCGCTCAGAGGCTTGTGTGGATGTAGAAGTTCGTATACTGTTTGCCTAATTATGGTAAATTCACTTAATTCCCTACATTTCAGAACATTAAGAGTTCTTATGAACTCATTTTCATTTCAGTTACGAGGTGTAGCTGCGTTTAGAGCAAGACACAAACGGATGGTCTTATGTTACCTGAACCAAGTTACATTAATAATGGCAGCGAATGAATGTCTTAAACATGTTCTGTCTTATGCGAGATAGAGGCATCAGTAGAAGGAATTGAATTAGAGACAGGAGATGATAATTCAGATTATCTTATGGTAAGTATTTATGATGTTCTTCTTATTCTTGAAGTGCCATACCCTGGTCCCCCAGACGTTGGCGATCACCTTGGAGAATAAAGCACCTCTTGCTTTAGCCAAGTTGAAGAGATCTTCAGTGTTGTTGATGCAAGTCCAGTCTTTGATGTTTTGGAGCCGTAACATCGGTGATCTACCAGCTACTCGTTTGCCTTCTATGTTTTCTTGTAATATGAATTGTAGAAGCCCGTACTTTCTACCTTGGAAAACATGATCTAAATGGCTTTGATGATGTTGCCAGCTCACGCTCAACTCTCGCTCACCTTAACACTTCGTTATTGGTTACCGAACCTGTCCAGGATATTCTGAGCATTCTCCTATGTAACAAAATTTCAAAGGCCTCTAATCTGTTCATGGAGAAAGCTTTGCCAGTCCATGTCTCTACTCCATAAAGCAGTGTTGACCAGACATAACATCTCAACAGCTTTTCCCTGAGTTTGATGTTTAGATTATCATCAGGAAAGAATGACATCGTTTTGGAAATATGATCTGGAAATATCAGTACGGTGTCTGATCTCTTTTTCATGGTCTCAAACATTACAAAACATAGTTGATTAATGCTAAGAACCGTTCCATTCTTGTTATGTTTGATTAGTAACCATTTGTATTATTTCTTCCCCTCACACAAGTATGTTGTAAATACAATCTAATCTAATTGATATTTCTCCTTGTGGAGCAGAGAACGTTCAGGGAAGCTCTCCATTCGGTGCGTTCTGCAGTCAGATCTTTTATGTTATCCCATGTTTTCCCAATTCCAATCAGTTCCACTCCAATGGTTCACCTCCAAGTGTTCATAGGTCTTCCACGTTTCCGTTTTGCTATTCGGTTCCATTCCAAGACCGACTTTTCAACTCCTCCGTCATTCATTCTTAATGCGTGTCCTATCCATCCCCACTTTCTTTTCCTTGATTCAATATCCCTTGATTTATGGTCGGTTTCATTCAGCAATTTACGAACAAGTGGAGTTGATGTGTGATTTAATAGTGACCTTCCGTGATTCACAGCTGTACAGGAGAACAGATATTACGTTGGTATTCAAAAGTCAGATTTTATCTTGTTTTTTATTGTTGTTGTTGCCTTAAATGTGCTAGTGTAGCATTCGGTCGTCTACGGCAAAAGGTGTTTGATAACCATAACATCCGTACTCAGAGAAAACTACATGTGTACCAGGCTATTGCAATACCGACACTCCTTTACGGGTTTGAAATTTGTACCACTTACAGGAGGCATATAAAGTGCCTGGAGAAATATAATCAGCGCTGTCTGAGGAGGATCTTTAGGGTTAAATGGCAAAATAACCGAACTAACATCAGTATCCTGTCAGAAGACTGTATTGTGGGGAGATCAGAAGAATGCACATGCCCGGTGAGGCACGGGGCGAAATTCAGCAATTTCTCCAGATTTTCTGCAGACTCAGATAAAATAACAATATCATCGGCAAATCTCAGAGTTTTGATTTCCTCTCCTTGAATTGTGGTTCTCTTTTCAAATTCCTCTTTCTTCATTACCGCCTGTTCGATAGAAATATTGCAAAGGACAGAGGACAAACTGCAGCCTTGCCTCACTACTTTCTGGATTCCTGCTTCTTTCTCAAAACCCTTGATTCTCACCATTGCAGACTGATTTTTGTAGAGGCTGTAGACATTTCTTCTCGGTATCTCATCCCGATCACCTTCAGAATCTCAATTAGCTTGGTTCAATCAACATTATTGAATGCCATTTCCATCCTGATTTCATCTTCGACCAACAAACATAAATTTAGGATTGCTCACGTGTTCCTACATTTCTTGTAATATGATAAAACAATTATATGTTAAATATTATTTTGTTTATTAACAAAGTGATCCAAAAGTTCTCCTGTCTGTAAAAGGTAAGAAAATGCTCTAAGTAAATAAGTTGCAGGAATGTTGCAAATTTTGTTAGTTTTGCTCAATATCATTTTAATGTCACATGGTTTTCTTTAGAGTAAAACCATCCAAATTTTTTTATACAGTGAAGTCTGGAGTTTGTCGTCCTGGTTTTTTGCTCCCCCTTCATTACTCACGATAACGTAGTTAAGAGTGAGCTGGCTGGCGTAACCTATTCATCGTTGTCTTCAGGTCTTCATCACGCCTTTTAGCACGTGTAGAAGATACCCAAAGATGCACCCTTAAGTAACCCTTAACAAGAGAGCGCCATCTAGTTCTGTCTCCCCTTTTCTGCCGCAGAACCCTCTTCATTGACACAATATTTTACTCAACACTTCACGTTACGGAATCACAGTTTAACAGCTCTAAAGATCAAATACCACATTTTTTGTATGACACAGATAAAAATAAATACTTGAAGAAGAAGAAGACATTCGCATTCACTGCCATCTAACAGTGAAACAATTTTCCTGCTCTCCATCACTTTTGTTTTTGATATATTTATTTTCATCTTGTACTCCTCCTCCAAGAATCTCTCCACCATTCAGCAATTTCTGCAGATTTTATGCAGGCTGAGATAAAATAACAATATAATCGGCAAATTTGCTTTACGTTGCACCGACACAAAGGGGCCTTTATGGGACAATGGGATAGGAAAGGGACAGGAGTGGTAAGGAAGTGACCGTTGCCTTAATTAAAGTACAGCCCCAGTATTCGCCTGGTGCGAAAATACGAAAGCACGAAAGAACCATCTTCGGGGCTACTGACAGTGGGGTTCGAACCCACTATCTCCCGAATGAAAGCTGATAACTGCATGACGCACACCACGCAGCCACTAGGTCCTGCGGATGAGGTCATTAATTTTGTCGAATAGAAGGAGAGAATGTTGTACAATTATTAAACAAGGTGTAGATCGCGCCTGGTAGGACAGAAAAAAATATGCTGTAAAAGAAAAGAAAATAAGAGAAAATAAATTAAGCACTAATTCAACTACTGTAACAAAGGCTGGGATACCTGTTATCCTAGGTTACATAACATCGTTTAACATCTAGGACAAAAAAATACGGTAGTCTACTATTTGCAAAATATTTACTAGGCTTAATTATAATGTTGAAGGTAGTAACACGGTAGGTGCACTAACTGTATGTTATAAGTAGGCCACTGATTTTTAGACAGTAATAGGTTAGAAGGCAAACTTACTGTAGTGATTAGTAGGTATACATAACTGTGCAACTGCCTGCACAACATTTATGCTATGAGATTTGCATAAAATTTAGCGGTACGGTCCATCAGAACTCCTACATTCATGTTACTCTCGCTACATTACGGAATAACGGGCAAGACGACACTTCCCAATACCCAAACTATTTGCAATCTAACCCATTAAGTTACTGCTTCAATATCCAGGGTCCAGTAAAGCTATAAAAAACCAAGTAGGCCTCTCGTTTCTTCAATTTTTTTTTTTCAGTTTCAGGTGAAACAAAACTAGGGGATGGGAAAAGTACTCTTATTCTATTCTATTCTAATCAATTTTGTCGTATTAATGCAGATTGCCAACATAGCTTCTTAATGAAGCTCTCATGTCCATTATGTTAATGTGTTACCGTAATGTTGCAGATGATTTTAACCTAGCGTTTGATCGATTGCATTAACTGCAATTAGAAAACTATAAATTATTATATTACCTTTCGTGAGGCGTGTCCTTAATTAGCTCTGTGTGTGTGTGTGTGTGTGTGTGTGTGTGTGTGTGTGTGTGTGTGTGTGTGTGTGTGTGTGTGTGTGTGTGTGTGTGTGTGTGTGTGTGAATGATGCTGCATTACTGTAAAATTTATGTACAGAACTCGCTGCTGGCTTAGATGGCTGTAAATTCTGTGTAGAATGAATGTTAATTTGAATTTGAGTGTGCGGTCTGCATCTCACTGTCGCCACACCTTCACGTGTTGGTGTGGAAAGATGTACTTTTATTTCATTACTATGAAAACATGAGTTAAGACTCTGTCAGTACTTTAGCATGGTTGCAACGTCACTTCTACTTTAATGGTTACAATTCGTGAGTGACTTCAGTAAAAGTGTTTGTGCGGTTAGGGTTACGCAGCTGTGAGGTTGCATTCGGGAGATAGTGTGTTCGAACCCCATTGTCGGCAGCGCTGAAGATGGTTTTCTGTGGTTTCCCGTATTCACACCAGGCAAATGCTGGTGATGTACCTTAAATAAGACCATGGCCGCGTCTATCAAACTCCTAGCCCTTTCCTATTTCATTAGACCTATCTGTGTAGGTGTGACGTAAAGCAGCTTTTAAAAATGTGTTTGTGTTGTTAGTTTTCCTTTGTGTTTGGTGAAGTGCTCGTTGTGTTCATGATTGGAGTTTGAGGACTTGCATCCTACTAAAACATTGGCTGCGTGGTTTGGGACTCATAGTTGTCATCTTGCATTGGAGAGGTAGTGGATTCGAACCCTCAATCACCATATAAACATGGTTATCATATGTTTTCCTAGTCATATACAGGATGGTCGGAAACAACGAGAACCGAGTATATGAGCGTTACATGTTTGGTCATACTGATAAATATCCGACTCCATGGCTAAATGGTTAGCGTGCTGGTCTTTTGACCATAGGGTTCCGGGTTAGATTACCGGCCAAGTCGGAGATTTTAAGCTTAAATGGTTAATTCCCTTTGCCTGGAGACTGGGTGTTTGTGCTGTCCCCAACATTCCTGCAACTCACACACCACACACAACACTATCCTCCACCACAATAATACGCATTTACCTACACATGGCAGATGCTGCTCACCCTCATCGGAGGGTCAGCTTTACAAGGGCTACACCCGGCTAGAAATAGCCACTCGAAATTATTCTTATACAGATAAATAATTTGAAACAATGAAATCGATATTTCGCACTGTTGTCAACGGGCTATGCTAGGTGGTGTTGCCTAACCGTGATTTACGACAACTTGAGAGCCATGCTGAGAAATCACCGTCAAACACACCGTGGTTTTCAGTCAGTGTAGCGCTCTTGCTATGGCGAAATCGCGTCAACCCGGAGGTCTCTATTTAAATTTTTTCTTCAAGTGGAGCTCTCAATATAGTATTAAAATAAATAACGGTGCATGGCCTCCGGAGAAGCCTGGTGCAGGTCCTTTTCTAGTAGACGGCCTATTACGCGACCTGCATGTCAGTGAAGATGAGGGCCTTACCAAGGATAACTTCTAATGTTGGATACGCCACACATACCCAGACCCGAGCCATTGGAATTAACCAATTAAGGTTAAAATCCCTGACCTGGCCGGGAATCGAACCCGGGACCCTTTAAACCGAAGGCCAGTACGCTGACCATTCAGCCAACAAGTCGGACAAGATAGTATTAAACCACGTGAATATGTTGCAACACCGCCTCACAAAGCCCATTTGAATTCACTCGCGAAGCAATCTGATTGGCTAAATTCAGCAGCTGATAAAATGTCAGTGGCGCCAGAGATCGATTTTTTGAATTATTTATCAGTACAACCAATCTTCTGACGTTCATATACCCGATTTACGTTGTTTCCGAGCATCCTGTACAGTGCAGTAGTCAATATTTTATATCTTGAGTAATAGTACAAGAACGCAGTATTTTCGCACCGTATGTGTTTCCAATGTCCGCCTCTGTGGTGTAGTGGTTAGTGTGATTAGCTGCCACCCCCGGAGGTCCGGGTTCGATTCCCGGCTCTGCCACGAAATTTGAAAAGTGGTATGAGGGCTGGAACGGGGTCCACTCAGCCTCGGGAGGTCAACTGAGTAGAGGTGGGTTCGATTCCCACCTCAGCCATCCTGGAAGTGGTTTTCCGTGGTTTCCCACTTCTCCTCCAGGAAAATGCCGGGATGATACCTAACTTAAGGCCACGGCCGCTTCCTTCCCTCTTCCTTGTCTATCCCTTCCAATCTTCCCATCCCCCACCAAGGGCCCTGTTCAGCATAGCAGGTGAGGCCGCCTGGGCGAGGTACTGGTCATTCTCCCCAGTTATATCCCCCGACCCGATGTCTGAAGCTCCAGGACACTGCCCTTGAGGCGGTAGAGGTGGGATTCCTCGCTAAGTCCGAGGGAAAAGCCAACCCTGGTCGATAAACAGATTAAGAAAGGAAGAAAGAAAGAAAGAAAGAAAGAAAGAAAGAAAGAAAGAAGGATGTGTTTCCAATAGCATTTGAGAGCAATTACACGTGAATTGATGATGGTCCGCTTCTTTACAACAATCGATATTACTTACAGTATCCACGAATATGATCTAACTTAGTACTGTCTAACTTTTATTTTTAAAGTCCCGTACAAATTATATTGGAAGCTATATGGACAGCAGGTGCTCAGCCTAGTTTCCGATGGATTTCAAACAACATGCGGATGTACTAGACTACTGCATTCTTATTCTGGCGTACACAAAGAAAGAATTTTACCAAAAGCTGTTGCGATGCGTATCTTTTCACTGGATACGCGTGTATCGCTCGCGGACTGAATTGGTGCTCGTAACTTAGATCGTTGTTGAAAAGCAACAAACAGACTCGTTTAGAAATATTACGAGCTACCGAATACACAAGGAATCGATTATGCTTAAAGATAGAAGATATATTATTTTCTGTACGCTAGTTTACATGGGCTTATTGAAATAACGACAGTCCCTATCCGGTATTATCTCATCATTCGAACAGGAAGATATAAAGTTATGTAGCTTGCTTGAAGAAATAAAACGTAAGAATGTGCATGCCAGGTGCATCTACCTTCAACTCAGAGCCCTTTGAGCCACTAATGCTTTATTTTCAGCGAGCGAGTTTGAATTCGGCTAGGGGCGCGCAGCTGTGAACTTGTATTCAGGAGAGAGTGGGTTCGAATCCCATTGTCGGCAACCCTGAAGATGGTTTTTGCATGGTTTCCCATTTTCACACCAGCAAAATGCTGGGTCTGTACCTTACTTAAGACCACGGCTGATTCCATCCCACTCCTAGTCCTTTTCCATCCCATCGTCGCCATAAGACCTATCTGTGTCGGTGTGACGTAAAGCAAGTTGTGCGGCTCCGTGGTGACGTTCCGTTCACAGAGTTCTGTTCCCGATTCAAGGTCGGGCTGATTAATTCTTCTGGCTGGAAAACTGAGGTGATTATTTCTTTATTAATACAAACCTCTTAATTTACGTAGAGTTCGGATTCAATGCTATGCAGTCAACGTATTGGGCCTCGGTCCTCGTATACTGTGAATGCCCTTGGCTTTGAGACTGGGAATTTTGTACTGTCTCCTACATTCTCGCAACTCACATACCACGGTATTCTCTACCACAAAAGTACACAGTAGGCCTATCTTGCACACATGAGAAGCCACCACCTTTCTCGGAGGATCTGCCTAACATGAGTTGCACCAGACTTGCAATAGGAACATGAGATTATTATTTACACACGGTACACTACAATACCGTCCACGCAATAAAAATTTACCTAGTCAACATGTGTAAGACAGGTAGTATCCACGACGGAGAAAGAGCAGTAGGTTATATAACGTCTAGGGAGGACATTGATGTCCGTTAAAATTAAGGTTCACCGGGCGAGTTGCCCGTGCGGTAGGGGCACGCGGTTGTGAACTTGTATCCGGAAGAATCCCACTGTCGGCAAACCTAAGAATGTTTTCCGTGCTTTCCCACTTTCACACCAGGCAAATGCTGTGGCTGTACCTTAATTAAGACAACGGCCACTTCCTTCCAACTTCTAGGCTTTTCCTATCCCATCGTCGCCATAAGACTTACCTGTGTCGGTGCGACGTAAATCCACTGGTTTGGATGTTAAAGAAAAGTCATGTTTCTCTTCTGAGCTAATTTTACCCGAAATATAAAAAATAAGTGTGGATGACGGGTCACTGGCCACATTTAAAGCAATTTTACGTTGCATATAAATGCACATTTTTGCTAATTTTATTTATTTGGCCACATTTTGTTCATTTTAGTGATACAAGGTCATATTCGGTTACATTAAGCATTTTTGTTTAAAATGAGGCGACATTTTGAACAAGGTACATGTTATCCGTGTCGAGTTTCAAACACGGGAATTCCAAATACTGTAGTCGATGTATTTTTCTTCCTTTTCCAGAAACAGTTAGGTTGCAGGTTTACCGGAGAGTATTCCGAGAAAAAGATGCTCTACGAAAGTACGCCGAGACATACCAAAAATGTTGTTGGGTTCTTAAAATTTTAACGTAACTTATCTACTGTAGCTCTGTAAGTTCGCATGATTAAATGTGTCTACTGTATTATCGCTAATCATTTTTGGCGCCTTTCATGTTAGTAATATTCTAATACTTGATACCCATCCCTAAAATGCTCATGTAATATTTTACTTTCTTTAGATCATATTTAGCTACTTTTTAGGCCATATTTGCTTGCATATTTTGTACTTCTTTAGGTCATGAACTTCCGATCCCTAGCTATAATTATCCATAAGATCTATGGGATCGGTCACTGCCCGCTATGTCCTGTTTCTAGCTACAAAAAAGAAAATGACAACACCTTGAACAAGACGTTGCTCCTGTTAGTGCAACTGAGGGCAATCCTTTCTGTACGATCTGCAGCATGATCGAGAAATTTGGACTCTCCTTCGCTGAAAATGTTCCTTATGTTTGAGAAAACTAATGTTATATATTTCGTGTCAATAATTACGCATTGTTTATTTTTCTTTATATTGATTTAAGTAGTATTTTATTATTTGATCATATAATTAGAAAATCTTATTCACACTAAAAGTAGCGACTGAAAAACAATTTTCTCTAACTGAAAATATTTTTGTGCTTTTTCTTCGGTAAAATTTAAATTATTCAGGGATGAGTAGCTCAGACGGTATAGCGCTGGGCTTCTGAGCCCAACTTGGGAGGTTGGATCCTGGCTCAGTCCGGTCGTACTTTATTTGAATGTGCACAAACACGTCAGTATCGTGTCGGTATATTTACTATCACGTTGAAGAATTCCGCCGGGACAACATTCCAGCAACCGTAGTGGGACGTAAAATCAATATCATTAGTACGAGACTCAAATTCATATTTATTGTAAAGATGTAATGCAGTTAATTCCTTTGCGTTTGAAAAGTTCTACTTTCAAACAACTTCCTTCCTTAATCTGTTTACCCTCCAGGGTTGTTTATTTTTCCTCGGACTTAGCAAGGAATGCCACCTGTTCCGTCTCAAGGGCAGTGTCCTGGAACGTGAGAACTTGCGTTGGGGTACAACTGGGAAGGAGGTCCAGTACCTCGCCCAGGTGGCCACAGCTAATGTGCTGAATTAGGGCCTTGTGGGGGAGGAAGATTGGAAGGGATAGGCAACGATTTGGGAAGGAAGCGGCCATGAGCTTCGGTTAGGTATCATCCCGGCATTTGCCTGGAGGAGTTGTGGGAAACCACGGAATACGTATTTGAGGATGACTGAGGTGGGTGCAGATAATCACAATAACCAATACACCACAGAGGTGGGTTTCAAACAACTTATGCGCTATAAAGGTCACCTACACTTACAGGGCATACATTTTCAATTTATTCTGCATTGTGTAAAATGAATTGTACGTGTCATGTCTGAGGATAAATTGATCTTCAAAACCTTAAACTGGAAGCAGCTTTGCACTGCAGTGCAAGAAGCACCAACGTGATATATTTAAAGCACCCTTCACCCTTCGGATTTACGGATTGTGAAGGACAAGCCGAACTCTTATTTTGGTTCCATCGACATACTATCGTTAACGATGTCTGCACTTATGAAATATCTTAAACACTGTGAAGCCAACAACACAGCGCGTTATCCATCCTCGATGTGGGATAGATTCCCTGAGTGGTGGCGGTTAGGGAGGGCGCCCTGCCATTTTGTGGAGAGAACATTACATATTTATTCCATTTTAGCCTCCTGAAACTAGGTAGTATTAAAAAAAAGAATTTGTACAAGTCCTGTTGGCCTATCCACTAATTCTTTCCTTTAATTTCTTTAATTATTAACAAAACTATTAGCGGAAATTCGCGCAAAATTATTAGCGGGAATCCGCACAAAAATTCGTTCTTCGCAACTAACCGGTAGGTACAGCGCCACAGCAGGTAGTGGAGACTCACGCAGGTGCGTGTAGCAAGGGTAGTAAGGGGTATATTGTTGCCGTGGTCATGGACATTGAGGTAGGATTCACCCGCTTGCAGCGCGCATTCGTCAGTCTGGCAATCTCTTCAGTGTCTGTTTATTATTTTGTTCGTGTGTTGCCAAACACTAAATTTTAATTTTATAACCACGCCATATATCAGTGTAATTGTAATAGATTGCACCCGTCCACCTCCCGAGTCCCAGACTAGCATTTATCTCAGGGGTGTCGGTTCATTATTTAAATCATCAAATATAAATATAACGGCATAATAGAACACGGGGATGAACGGAGCAACTTAAAATTAAAAGGGGGAAGGCTCGATTGTAACTTGAATTTAAGGACTCCATGATAGGACTAGGAAGTGACTGTTACTTTAAAAAGGGCATCATCTAACTACAATAAAAAGATTATGAGAGTGGTTTCCTTTGAAATAATTTGCCAGAAGGAGCGGTTTATTACGCCATTTGACGTATAAAACTTTGATACACGTGGCAACAATATTTGAATTTACACACATGTTACATATATAAATCACTTGCCATACCGCAAGTGGTATCAATATCTTGCTGCGTTGCTTCTGAAATAAAGTGACACTTTGGAGGTATAATTTACGGATCGATTCCATTTGAATCGAACCGTTACTCAAGGATATAGCTTCCTTCTATCGGGAGCCCGAGCATAACCCATGTTACGGTCGGCTTCCCGATTTAACTAAGATGATGTACTCCGGCTATATACATTTTTCCGAGACCGGTACTCGGACTGGGTAATGTTTCTCGTGAAGTGCGAAAACTGGATTCCACGGACAGTTCCTATCTTACGATATCCAGCTGATGCCATACCAATGAATTAGCATATACATATTATTTACATGTGATCTGAATTGTCACCAGTTAGCCTCAGTAGACTACTGACACAGATGAGATAACGAGAAGCGGTGGGAAATACCGTGGCCATTGACCCCCCCTCGCATCGCGAGCGAAGTAAACAAACACGCAAGTATGACTGTCACATCGTCCCGTACGGAAAACGTACCATAAAAAGATACCAAATGACTCTAATATTATCACTCTCATTGTTCAAACATACGAATAGAGGGATATCGTCACCAAATAATTTAATTCACGATATTATCATCCTCGAAATTATTATTATTATTATTATTATTATTATTATTATTATTATTATTCCTCAACGGTTCCTGGCACTGTCACGTCTGATTAATATCATCATTATTATGCGGGATGCAAACACAAATGGTTATTACTGTTATTATTATTATATCCCTCTCGTGATTATTATTATTATTAATTAATAGGTGACTCAAGATATTATTATTATTCACGTCACTTAAGAGGTTATTATTATTAATGGACCGGTCACCTCCGCCAAATTATATATTAAGATATCGGTCGCAATTACAAATTAATTCACTGATCAACCAACGACATCATTACAGTTATTATTATGACAATTATTATTAATCTGACCGCGATGATTTAACATTGTCCTTACATTGTTATTATTATTATCGGTTGCATATTATCATTTAGATTCCCGTTTAACATCTTTATCAACGCTCAATTAATTAAGGCGGTCCAATCCTTTATCTGCAATATTTATTATTATTATTATCACGACATCATGATTGTCCTCACTCGTTATTACAATGAATACAATATACGACCATTTATGTGGAATCTGAACTCTCATTATCCTTAGATCCGTTGTATCTCAACGAATAACTGTGCAGTCTATTTATTTCGTACATGCTGTCACGGGTTCGAATTCTACCCGCTGCGTAACTCAGTATTTCTCTGTGACACTGCCCGTACATTTTACACTCATATCAATATCCTAAGTGTCTCTCGTACGGAATTTATTTTCCTCTCTATCTCGATTCATTTATTTATTCCTCACAGAATTATCAACTGACTTATTTATTCATTTCGGACATCGTACGACCTTTCATTATCTGACTGCAAATTCTTTCACATTTTCTATCTCATTTGGATCTATGCCTTAGTTCATTCTCCACAAATAATCGTAACATCTTGAAATTATATTTACCAAAATTTGACAATCATGGTCTCGTAATATTAGCACTACATGTTCCGGCTAATGAATCGCAACTTCAAAACGCGACATTTATACGTAAAAAAATATTGGACCGTAATTTAAACCACACGTTCATTAACATGTACGGATTATTAACACCGATCTACATTTCAATATTATTAATCGATCAAATTAAATTATCACGCACTTTAATTCCGAATAAAAAAAAAAAAACGACCTCCCGTCATTAAATGATTCCCAATAAACTCAACACTTGATCACATGAATTATTATTATCTCCAAATCATATTTAAAAAAGAAATATCTTCTTTAAAAAAAATAGTTATATTATTTATTTATTATTATTATTAATATTTTAAAAAAATAATAATTTCGCCTGTAATACGGTAGTCCACTCTTATTATGTTTAACGCATAACCCCTTGTACAAAGTCGATTTATTCTGGCACTAATCACTCCAGATATGATTTACTTGGAAATTATTATATTAATCGCATCTCACAAATTTTTCAAAGTGAAGTTGTTAAATTTGTGAGATGCGATTAATATAATAATTTCCAAGTAAATCATATCTGGAGTGATTAGTGCCAGAATAAATCGACTTTGTACAAGGGGTTATGCGTTAAACATAATAAGAGTGGACTACCGTATTACAGGCGAAATTATTATTTTTTTAAAATATTAATAATAATAATAAATAAATAATATAACTATTTTTTTAAAGAAGATATTTCTTTTTTAAATATGATTTGGAGATAATAATAATTCATGTGATCAAGTGTTGAGTTTATTGGGAATCATTTAATGACGGGAGGTCGTTTTTTTTTTTTATTCGGAATTAAAGTGCGTGATAATTTAATTTGATCGATTAATAATATTGAAATGTAGATCGGTGTTAATAATCCGTACATGTTAATGAACGTGTGGTTTAAATTACGGTCCAATATTTTTTTACGTATAAATGTCGCGTTTTGAAGTTGCGATTCATTAGCCGGAACATGTAGTGCTAATATTACGAGACCATGATTGTCAAATTTTGGTAAATATAATTTCAAGATGTTACGATTATTTGTGGAGAATGAACTAAGGCATAGATCCAAATGAGATAGAAAATGTGAAAGAATTTGCAGTCAGATAATGAAAGGTCGTACGATGTCCGAAATGAATAAATAAGTCAGTTGATAATTCTGTGAGGAATAAATAAATGAATCGAGATAGAGAGGAAAATAAATTCCGTACGAGAGACACTTAGGATATTGATATGAGTGTAAAATGTACGGGCAGTGTCACAGAGAAATACTGAGTTACGCAGCGGGTAGAATTCGAACCCGTGACAGCATGTACGAAATAAATAGACTGCACAGTTATTCGTTGAGATACAACGGATCTAAGGATAATGAGAGTTCAGATTCCACATAAATGGTCGTATATTGTATTCATTGTAATAACGAGTGAGGACAATCATGATGTCGTGATAATAATAATAATAAATATTGCAGATAAAGGATTGGACCGCCTTAATTAATTGAGCGTTGATAAAGATGTTAAACGGGAATCTAAATGATAATATGCAACCGATAATAATAATAACAATGTAAGGACAATGTTAAATCATCGCGGTCAGATTAATAATAATTGTCATAATAATAACTGTAATGATGTCGTTGGTTGATCAGTGAATTAATTTGTAATTGCGACCGATATCTTAATATATAATTTGGCGGAGGTGACCGGTCCATTAATAATAATAACCTCTTAAGTGACGTGAATAATAATAATATCTTGAGTCACCTATTAATTAATAATAATAATAATCACGAGAGGGATATAATAATAATAACAGTAATAACCATTTGTGTTTGCATCCCGCATAATAATGATGATATTAATCAGACGTGACAGTGCCAGGAACCGTTGAGGAATAATAATAATAATAATAATAATAATAATAATAATAATTTCGAGGATGATAATATCGTGAATTAAATTATTTGGTGACGATATCCCTCTATTCGTATGTTTGAACAATGAGAGGGATAATATTAGAGTCTTTTGGTATCTTTTTATTGTACGGTTTCCGTACGGGACGATGTGACAGTCATACTTGCGTGTTTGTTTACTTCGCTCGCGATGCGAGGGGGGTCACTGGCACGGTATTTCCCGCCGCTTCTCGTTATCTCATCTGTGTCAGTAGTCTACTGAGGCTAACTGGAAACAATTCAGATCACATGTAAATAAAATGTAAATGCTAATTCATTGGTATGGTACCAGCTGGATATCGTAAGATAGGAACTGTCCGTGGAATCCAGTTTTCGCACTTCACGAGAAACATTACCCAGTCCGAGTACCGGTCTCGGAAAAATGTATATAGCCGGAGTACATCATCTTAGTTAAATCGGGAAGCCGACCGTAACATGGGTTATGCTCGGGCTCCCGATAGAAGGAAGCTATATCCTTGAGTAACGGTTCGATTCAAATGGAATCGATCCGTAAATTATACCTCCAAAATGTCATTTTATTTCAGAAGCAACGCAGCAAGATATTGATACCACTTGCGGTATGGCAAGTGATTTATATATGTAACATGTGTGTAAATTCAAATATTGTTGCCACGTGTATCAAAGTTTTATACGTCAAATGGCGTAATAAACCGCTCCTTCTGGCAAATTATTTCAAAGGAAACCACTCTCATAATCTTTTTATTGTAGTTAGATGATGCCCTTTTTAAAGTAACAGTCACTTCCTAGTCCTATCATGGAGTCCTTAAATTCAAGTTACAATCGAGCCTTCCCCCTTTTAATTTTAAGTTGCTCCGTTCATCCCCGTGTTCTATTATGCCGTTATATTTATATTTGATGATTTAAATAATGAACCGACACCCCTGAGATAAATGCTAGTCTGGGACTCGGGAGGTGGACGGGCGCAAAATGGCTGGCCCAAAGTGGGGCTTTAAGAACGGCAAAGTGTTGCTTTAAGAACGGCAGAGAGGCCAATTTTATTGCTAATCAATTTTTATATTTTTATACTTTTTTTTCCAAATTTTATATTTTTAAATTTTTGATTTTTATTAATTGATGACCGCATCACGGTCAAGTGTGTGTTCACTTGTAACGTAATATCATGCTAGAGTAAGGTTAGTTTCGAACGGAGCTAGATTTGGCTAGTTATTAATATAATCCATTGCTAATCTCTTCAAGTTTGGCAATGATTCAAAATTCAATAAGCTCGAAGATTTGATGTTTCTCTTTTTCCCATATGAAATTTAATATTATTTTGGTAATTCAGGACTCCATTTAAATGTCATTGGACATGAGATGAATATTATAAACAGTTGTTTAGGAAGGCTTGAAATGGTAAAAATATTACTGAGCACCAGTTCAAGTTGTTATTTAAAAAGAGGTTGAGATGGTATAAATTAAAATTAACGTATTTCAGGGCAGGAGATTTCCAACTTCGTCGTTGTTTTTAATGTTGTTGTTGTTGTTATATTGGAGCGGTTTATTGTGAAATCTTAGGCGCAAGCCGGCATTCAAGTTGAATGACCGGCAAATGTAAACAAGTTTTAAAGTCAAAATTTTTTTTGTTAAATGAAAGTTAGTGTAGGGGTATAATGTCATAGGATAGGGCCTAGACCCAATAGCGTATTCCTTCGTGTGCAGCAAGGCGAGAGGCCGATCGGCCCTTTTGCTTTCTCAAGAAAAGTTATAATGTCTGACGACGGTGGGGAGCAATCCCAGGACATATTGGTAGAAGGACAGGGAGAGGTGAAAGCTCTCACGTTAGAGGACTTAATGCAAGCGTTGGCTTTGAATAATGTTGCAATGGAACGTAGGTTCGATCAAGTACAGGCTAATAGTGTTTCATTAGAAAACAAAATAGATCAAGTACAGGCTAATAGTGTTTCATTAGAAGACAAAATCGACCAAGTACAGGCTGCGAGTGTTTCACTAGAGAATAAGATCGACCGAGTACAGGCTGCGTGTGAAATAAATAAATCAGAACTCAAGGCACAAATAGATGCAGTTCAGGCCGCGAGCGTAGCGATGGGACAGGAACTTAGGGACAAATTAACTCAAGTCCAGGAAGCATGTCACTTCGCGAAGGATGAATTAAAAGTGCACATGGATGCGTACATTACCATCGTTAATGAAAAGGTTGACCGCGTTAGAGATGAGGCTCAAATGGAACGCGCAGAAATTAAGGAAAAATTGAACGCCAGTGTCAAGGAACTCGCCGCTCTACGATTAACAGACAGAAAAGACATGGAATCACACATAGAGGAAATTCGGGATGAATGTAGGAAGGAGAATGACATCGTCCGGGGACAAGTAGAAGAAAAATGCGCGCAGATAGCTGGCACCTTAGACAAGCATGACAAGGGCATGAACGAGTTACGTGGGGAAGCCGCACGTACACTTGTCATCGTAGCAGGACTGAAAAACAAAGTCGAAGAACTAACTATAAATTTAGAAGACCGTAGCCAGAGAATAACTAAGTGCGAAGACGCAAACTTAGCGTTATTCCAGCGGACGGAAGATCTAATCGAACAGGGCCAATCATTTGCCGACACGGAAGTTCGCCTATTAGAACAATGCAAGGCGTATAATGGGCAAAATTCCGGCACAAAAGAAATAGCCAGTTGTAATCCCGACGGAATGGATGACATCCGAAAAGACTTGGAGATGTTGAAGGCTAGGTTGGAACCATCAGCGTCTAGCCAAGATTTTAACCTCCAATATCGCGAATACGAACCCCATGATAACCAGGGGATTCATAAGAAAGGAGGCCTATCCCATGCTGATACACACGGTTTCAAGTTTGAAAACAGAGATGGGTCGTCTACGTCATCAAGTGCTATCCCGACATCGGTGGTACACGTCATTAAGATGTCTGATGACAAGCCACCAAAGTTCGATGCCCGTGGGCATATTACCCCGAAAGGTTTCATCCGGGAAATCGCCGGTTATATAAGTGAGAATAAAATACCAGTAGAGCGACAACTGCGAACAGTCGAGAAATTCCTAGACGGAGCACCAGCTGTATGGTTCAGGGCTTTCTTGTATACTTTTGAAGATTTTGAAGGATTTCGGCGGGCTTTTCTCCAAAAGTTCTGGAGTATTCAGGAACAGCAGGAGTTAAGGCTGGAAGTATACTCCAGACGATATGCAACATCTTCACCAACGAAATTCTCTGATTACTTTGTGGCACAATTTCACAAGCTACGGGAGCTTGATAATCCAATGAGCGAAACAGAATTGATTAGCGCCATTGGAAAGCAATTGCCATTCGAGGTCCAACGAATGATGATAGCGTCAAATGTCCAGACAGCTGTCGATGCGGAGGCTTTATTACGTCAATTAGACCTCACAACGCATCATTCGAACCCAAGACAAATTAGGAGCAGGGACCAACAGGTGAATAATATCGAACGGACAATCGAACCGAAGACCACTAGTACGAAGAACCAGGGAACTAGTACTGATCCAGAACCTCGTCGAGCATATAATACGGAGTGGAAGCCGCGACAATGGACGAGACCAAGGAATTTTGCGGAAGGCAACCGGCAAACAAACCAAGGAAATTTTCGAGCCGACAGGGGATACCGTGGATGCCAGAGAAGTAATTACAGGCCGTATCCAGCTAGGAATCAAGGGAACCCGAGATATTACCAGGGAGGATCTCGTCAAGAGAAGGATGACAGATACCAAGAGTCTAGGCGGTACATAGAAGAGCTGAACAAGAGAAAATGGAAGGAGGCGATCCATGATCGAGGCCGTGATGAGGAAGCGACAGGAGCGGAGAGCTTGCAATTCCAAAGAGCAAGGAAAGGGGGCAGCGACCTAAACCCGAATGCACCGACGTTCGATTCGGGACAAGGAAACAAAGAGATGTGACTAGAAGCAGAGGATGAACGAGAGGAAGCAGATGACGAGCCGGAAGAAGATGATGTCGAAGAAGAGGATGAAGAAGATGACGGAAGGGAAGAAGAAGTCCAAGTAATCCATACACCAATTGAAGCAAGGCCATGTCCAGAGTGTGGAGAGATAGACAGCGACGTGCAGGAATTTGTCAATGCGATCCATGATATCGAAAGACAGAACGAGGAGTTAAGGGTCAGGAACCAGATGTTGAGAGACGAAATCAACAGCCGTCGCAGAACAGAGGATCCGATGTCAAATCATGATAGTGATGATATGGACACATCATAAAAAAAAATCTCATGATGCTCACTAGATTTTTTTTTACCTGGGCAAGAGGAAGATGAACCCGAGTGACTTAGGCCCATAATCAATCATGATTTGATCGGTAAAATAATATGAGACATTGATTGAAATACAGAGGAGTGTATTTGAAAATATTTCGTTTAGGTAATGTCGAAATCAGAGCGAAGGAAGGACGACAGACTGGAGCCTGACGGATTAGCTCAACCCGACAACTTTTAGCTACTTCACAGCGGGGAATATCATTAGTTGGCGTACAAGGAAATACAGAGTCCACAAATAAGTCTTGGTCAGAAAGAGGAAGGGGGAGAATCATACAAAGAAAACCCACCACATGAGTAAGACCTTGGGATATTTTTGGTAGGACGGAAATTCCATGACCTCATGGAAAATTACAGCGGCTGAGTGTACGTTCGCTAGCCTAAGTTCGAGCAGGTGGAGATTTAAATCACGTGACCGCTTGCCGGCCAATAGTAAAAATTTGATGGGAGACTCAGTGATACCATCTTAAGGAATGATGGATGAGATATTTTCGTAATTACAAAAGTATTCAGTAATAAATTAATATGAGTACGCGGATGAATGTACTGAATTTATTAGATGTCACGCATGGAAAAATAATCAATACTTATTGGCAAATTAAATAAATTGAAGGCTGGATTTCTTGGAAACCGGACAGCTTGAATCTCATTGGCTGAAAGAAGACCACGTTGTCAGGGACGCTTACAAAGGCGCGAAATGTGAGGAGCGAAATCCACCCATATCTCCTAAATCTGTGATCACCTGGAGTTCATATTTTATCCAGCAGATATGCTAGCGGAGTGGATTAATTTGATGTAAATTTTAACTTCCAATTCGGAGCGCAAGTACCGATATTAAAAATCCACCCCCTCCCTAAGGGGCATGACGTCAACGAATCCGCGGGAAAAAGGCTTCATCCATATATACGGGGCAATTGACGGTCGCCAGCCACTTGTCTTGAATCGTTGGAGCTGAATTGACGGTCGCCAGACACTTGTCTTGAATCGTTGGAGCTGAATTGACGGTCGCCAGCACACGTGAATTGAATATCGGGAGCTGAACTGTTGGTCGCCGGTAACTTAGAATTCTACGGACGTACAGTCATTTAATGGCGCGAGCATCCGCCAGTGTTTGTAAAGTGTGATCGCGCTCAAGCAACATGTTAAATCTGGAAATAGTTAACGTAGGATAGTGTTTGTTATTTATGAATAATCAGTGACGTAAAGTAATTACCCTGCAAGAGAGTAGTATAAAATATATCACCATAAGTACGTACATAATAGACTGTGTGACGAACAGTACTTTAAGGAAGTAGTAGCCTGTACTTAGCTATACCGAACCGATGTAATGAACACGTCAAGATGCCGTATAAATCGGGCGTATCGCGACGGGCGAAATAGTTGACACCTCGTCGTACGTGTCCAGGTCCATTGTGCGGTAGGTGGACGAAGATTAAATAGTGTAAATATATTAAATTCTTGGGTCTAGGATAGAAATTTGTTGTATCCAAATTAAAGTATACAGTGTTAACGTAGTAAATGGTGAAGGTTTGTGGTAATCAAGATATGAGTGTAAAATAATAATAATGTGCCAGGAAATCTTTTGTGAAACTACGCCATCAAGGATGGAGGAGTAAAACGCAGAGAGGGGCTGGATGAAGCCTCTCGTCTGCGAAGCTGCAATGGAATACCGATAACTAAGATGAGTACTAAACTGTAAAATATATTTGGGAAATGTTATCGTGATGGGAAAAATGGGAATAATTTGGTCATACTTGGTTACCTTCTGTAACAAGATGGGTCGCTTAACGACCTCATCCTAAATTTGTAGCACGGACAGTAGTAAATCATAATAATGTAAATAATCGGGTCTTTTAGGTATTCAGTTTGTTGGAGATGTAAATTTGTATATATAGTGTAGTACGTTAAGTCATGCATGCATTCATATTTCTTTGTAGTCAATAATTTTCTTTACATTTGATTTTGATTATGCTAGTTAAATAAGACCCGATATGTGCTTTTATGTTTTGTCAATTTTAACGAGCCATTTAATGACATGGAAGGAAAATCCAGCCTCGCCATACCAAGAGTGTTTTGTTGAAATTAATATGGTCATATTTTCAAAGTGAAGTTGTTAAATTTGTGAGATGCGATTAATATAATAATTTCCAAGTAAATCATATCTGGAGTGATTAGTGCCAGAATAAATCGACTTTGTACAAGGGGTTATGCGTTAAACATAATAAGAGTGGACTACCGTATTACAGGCGAAATTATTATTTTTTTAAAATATTAATAATAATAATAAATAAATAATATAACTATTTTTTTTAAAGAAGATATTTCTTTTTTAAATATGATTTGGAGATAATAATAATTCATGTGATCAAGTGTTGAGTTTATTGGGAATCATTTAATGACGGGAGGTCGTTTTTTTTTTTTATTCGGAATTAAAGTGCGTGATAATTTAATTTGATCGATTAATAATATTGAAATGTAGATCGGTGTTAATAATCCGTACATGTTAATGAACGTGTGGTTTAAATTACGGTCCAATATTTTTTTACGTATAAATGTCGCGTTTTGAAGTTGCGATTCATTAGCCGGAAAATGTAGTGCTAATATTACGAGACCATGATTGTCAAATTTTGGTAAATATAATTTCAAGATGTTACGATTATTTGTGGAGAATGAACTAAGGCATAGATCCAAATGAGATAGAAAATGTGAAAGAATTTGCAGTCAGATAATGAAAGGTCGTACGATGTCCGAAATGAATAAATAAGTCAGTTGATAATTCTGTGAGGAATAAATAAATGAATCGAGATAGAGAGGAAAATAAATTCCGTACGAGAGACACTTAGGATATTGATATGAGTGTAAAATGTACGGGCAGTGTCACAGAGAAATACTGAGTTACGCAGCGGGTAGAATTCGAACCCGTGACAGCATGTACGAAATAAATAGACTGCACAGTTATTCGTTGAGATACAACGGATCTAAGGATAATGAGAGTTCAGATTCCACATAAATGGTCGTATATTGTATTCATTGTAATAACGAGTGAGGACAATCATGATGTCGTGATAATAATAATAATAAATATTGCAGATAAAGGATTGGACCGCCTTAATTAATTGAGCGTTGATAAAGATGTTAAACGGGAATCTAAATGATAATATGCAACCGATAATAATAATAACAATGTAAGGACAATGTTAAATCATCGCGGTCAGATTAATAATAATTGTCATAATAATAACTGTAATGATGTCGTTGGTTGATCAGTGAATTAATTTGTAATTGCGACCGATATCTTAATATATAATTTGGCGGAGGTGACCGGTCCATTAATAATAATAACCTCTTAAGTGACGTGAATAATAATAATATCTTGAGTCACCTATTAATTAATAATAATAATAATCACGAGAGGGATATAATAATAATAACAGTAATAACCATTTGTGTTTGCATCCCACATAATAATGATGATATTAATCAGACGTGACAGTGCCAGGAACCGTTGAGGAATAATAATAATAATAATAATAATAATAATAATAATTTCGAGGATGATAATATCGTGAATTAAATTATTTGGTGACGATATCCCTCTATTCGTATGTTTGAACAATGAGAGGGATAATATTAGAGTCTTTTGGTATCTTTTTATTGTACGGTTTCCGTACGGGACGATGTGACAGTCATACTTGCGTGTTTGTTTACTTCGCTCGCGATGCGAGGGGGGTCACTGGCACGGTATTTCCCGCCGCTTCTCGTTATCTCATCTGTGTCAGTAGTCTACTGAGGCTAACTGGAAACAATTCAGATCACATGTAAATAAAATGTAAATGCTAATTCATTGGTATGGTACCAGCTGGATATCGTAAGATAGGAACTGTCCGTGGAATCCAGTTTTCGCACTTCACGAGAAACATTACCCAGTCCGAGTACCGGTCTCGGAAAAATGTATATAGCCGGAGTACATCATCTTAGTTAAATCGGGAAGCCGACCGTAACATGGGTTATGCTCGGGCTCCCGATAGAAGGAAGCTATATCCTTGAGTAACGGTTCGATTCAAATGGAATCGATCCGTAAATTATACCTCCAAAGTGTCATTTTATTTCAGAAGCAACGCAGCAAGATATTGATACCACTTGCGGTATGGCAAGTGATTTATATATGTAACATGTGTGTAAATTCAAATATTGTTGCCACGTGTATCAAAGTTTTATACGTCAAATGGCGTAATAAACCGCTCCTTCTGGCAAATTATTTCAAAGGAAACCACTCTCATAATCTTTTTATTGTAGTTAGATGATGCCCTTTTTAAAGTAACAGTCACTTCCTAGTCCTATCATGGAGTCCTTAAATTCAAGTTACAATCGAGCCTTCCCCCTTTTAATTTTATGTTGCTCCGTTCATCCCCGTGTTCTATTATGCCGTTATATTTATATTTGATGATTTAAATAATGAACCGACACCCCTGAGATAAATGCTAGTCTGGGACTCGGGAGGTGGACGGGTGCAAGATATGTAATTATTGTTCCTTTGGTGAAAGTTTTATTTATAACACTGAATCAAAATCTCAAAAGCTAATATCACCGCACTTAAGTTGGTAGACTGCCAACTTTCCACGTCTGTAGAAATTCGCTCAGAGTTCAACCGGCTCAAGAGTTGGCCAAGTTTAATATGACAGTACCCAGTTTTAATCAACAGATACTCAGTCATATTAACAGCTTGACGTAATCTTATCTGATACGTCATTTGCTTCAAGCAGTCTGCACATTTGAAAGGGGCTGCTGAAAGGTCTGGGGAGACCTGCTGTTTGTGGAAGATCATAAATTTCGAGGCGAGGTAATTCTGTAAGAATGAGTTAAGAAAAACAAATGTTGCGGCAGGTCTTCCGGCTGACGGGTGACATTACACAGCACTGCTCTGGCCTGTGTCACTCTTATCGCCCACTTGACCTGCTGTGACCGACACCTGATTTATCGTGCCACCGCCTCTCCTGTTCAGCCGCTGATTGTGTGACATAGCCCAGCGAAACACTCGCCAATTATCTGCTGCACACTCATGGTTGGAAGGTCGTAAAGCCTTGACCTCGTCCATACGATTAGTCATAATGAGGGGGAGAGATCCTGCTGCCGATAGAAATGATGGTGTATTCTGTGAACATGATTCGTTTCAACAATCCATGAATATTTAGAACGAAACGTTTTACTTCTGATTTTAATATTTCTTCTTGAAAAAAAATCCACAGTTCTAGTCCTTCAGGGAAGCAACTCAGTGTTGGAAACATCCTTGGGATATGAGCTACTAATTTTAGGTAAATAAATTGTGATAAAGTATAAGAATATATTCTTTAATTATTCCTAAAAATTACAACCCTTTTCTTCATCATCGTTATCCGGTCGATTCAATTAGCAGTTTGCCATTTTCTACCACTACGAGTGCTAATGTGAGTCAATGGATTGTTTCACTTAAGCACCACCTGAGGTGTGGACATATTTCAAAAAGTATGAGGGTATAGAAATAAGGGACACATTACAGAAAGAATTATGAAAATAAGTTAATTTAGCTAGGTTTTGAATCAAAAAGAAAACTAGTAAAGAAACAAGTGATTTTAGGCTGCTTTCTGGAACTGCATTTAGACAGAAAGTGATTTTCGATTTTTTAAATTTTACTTTGATAGAGATATCCACAATTTGTAACCTTTGCGGGCCCTTTAGCACTTCAATTTCGGTTTTCCTACTGTGGGGATCCTTGTTTTGTCTGCTAATAATAATACCCGTGTGGGGATTTACCAGTTACCTCCATCGGGCGCGTCCCATTGGAATTGGGGAAGCTCGCTGGCTCTGCCGCCAGCAGAGTCAGAGGGTAGTAGGGAAATAAAATACCACCGTTACGGGTTACGGCGAAGACTGGTAAATGACCAGAAGCCAGAAAACATCTTGAGGCAACCTCTGGGGCTTACAACCCTACTTGTAAAAGGATGGGTACCCGTCTAAAGCAAAGTCAAGTCAAAAAGCATGATGGCACAACATTTCAAGAAACATACCCCAGGGGGTAAATCTTCGGATAAATCCCTCGTCGTGAACGCCACGGCGCACGAGTCTCGTTCGGATTCTGGGGGAGACTCGACATCATGCAAGAGACGAGTCGGAGCGTCTCGGTGTACCCCGAAGGGTCAACAACTCAGGCCAAAATCTAAAACCTTTCTAGCAACTTTCAACATAAATTCACTTACACAAACTGGCAAGCTGAAAACCCTCACCAAAGCTCTTCACGAAAATCAGATATCCATAATGGCCCTACAGGAAACAAGATACCCAGATGAAGAGATTTTTGAATCCGAAGGCTACCGAATTTTCAAGAGCAAAGCGCAAAGAGGAATCCTCAATGGAGCTGTGATGCTTGGAACTGCGTTTGCTGTTAGAACCAAGATCCTTAAATCGGTTGCAAATTTCGAACCTGTGAATGACAGATTGTCTATACTCACAATTAAATGCGCGAACAAAACCTACGCTCTAGTTAACGCACATGCTCCTACAAACGATAAGAACAAGTCTGATCCAGACGAAGTTTATAATTTCTGGGACCTACTGGATGAAAAGTTAAACAAAATCCCCAAACACCATGTCAAGCTTCTTTTGGGTGACTTCAATGCCCAACTAGGTCGTGAACAGAAGTACAAGAAAGTTATAGGAAATTACCCTGCTCACAAAAGAACCAATCCCAATGGCAAAAGACTGGTGTCCATTTGCGAAAATCACAACCTGCAGGTCATGTCGACCCACTTTCGTCATCTACCCAGAAAGCAAATGACTTGGCGTTCTCCCGTCCAAACTCTCGGAGAGTTCCAAATTGATCATGTTGCAATCTCCAGGAGAAACAGCCCTGAGATTATGAATGTCAAGGTAAAGAAAGGCATCAATGTGGCCTCAGATCGTTATATGTCTCTTATCAAATTCAAACCAATTCCCGCAAACACAAGGAAGACAACCAAACAGATCACACGCTTCGACAATGATAAACTTCGGCAAAGGGTCGAGGAGTTCCAGGAGAAGGCTAGACCAAATGACTGTGACTTTAACAACGCCAAAAGTCTCCTTGTTGAGGCCGCCAAAGACGTTGCAGAAATCAAGAGAAGCAAAAAGCATGCCCGGTGGAATGGTACCTGCGAATCAGTCCTCCAAGAAAGACTCAATGCTTGGAAACAGTACTACTCTACGAAATCAGAAAATGATTGGGAAACCTACAAAAACCAACGTGCCCAAGCAGCTAGGGTGTTCAGAACTGAGAAACGTAAATACGAAAAATCTCTCACTGAAAAATAGAACAAAACTTTAGGAAGAATGAAAGCAGAGAGTACTACAGAGCCTTCAGACGCAAACTCACTGGCTATAAACCACCATCTCTATGTTTTGAGCGAAAGGACGGCACACTGGCGACATCAAATGAAGAAAATTGCAGCATTCTGGCAGATTACTTGAAGAATTTACTTAATTGCTTTAAACCGCAAAGCCCCATTGAAACCAAGGAACCCTTACTCAGGTACCCGGATTCCAGACCACCCGACAGAGATGAAATCAAGCGCCACATTGCCCGTCTCAAAAATAACAAAGCGCCGGGGGAAGACTTAGTAGTAGCAGAACTATGGAAATATGCCCCAGAGGAATCACTTGATATCTTGCAAAAGCAAATAGAAGAAATTTGGAACAAGGAGACCCTACCCGAAGATTGGAAAATAGCTTTGATCCATCCATTACACAAAAAAAGGCAGCATGAAGAACATCAACAACTACAGAGGAATATCTTTGCTACCCGTGACTTACAAAATTCTATCACTTGCCATCCTGGAGCGTTTGGAAGCACAAGTCGAACATCAAATAGGTGAATACCAAGGAGGGTTCAGAAAAGGTCGCTCAACAGCCGAGCAGATACAAAATCTCAAAACGATCATCAGATATTGTACACTAAGGTCCAAGTAGTATGTGTCTGTCTTTGTGGACTTTAAGAAAGCGTACGACTCCATTGACCGGGAAGTCCTGCTAAACATCTTAAATGAATTCGGAGTTGATTTGAAACTGCTGGCATTAATTAGAGCCACCCTGACCGATACAAATTCTAAGGTGAAGTTCCACGGATGTCCCTCGCATTCCTTTGACATCAAAACAGGAGTCCGACAAGGTGATGAGCTATCCCCGATACTCTTCAACTGTGTTCTTGAAAAGATCATCAGAACCTGGCGGATGAGATTACAGGAAACCAACTATAGTCCATTGAGAATAGGAACCAAATCCAAGGGGATCGCAACAGTCTGCTTAGCATTTGCCGATGATATTGCTGTTCTCCCAAACGACATAGAAACCGCTAGAGCTCAAGTTGAAATTTTAAAGGAAATTGCCGAACAAACTGGTTTGCAGATATCGTTTGAGAAAACAGAAGTAATGACTAACATCAAAGAGGCTCCTGTGGCATAATCCCACAACTAGCTTTTCAACTCAAGTATAATTATTATTTAGAAATATTCTGACATACACCAGGCTCCATTTCGTTATCTCTTATCTGTTATGACTTGAGTCAGCCTTCCTTTCAGAGAGGAAGCAAATGTAGTAAATATAATTATCTATGTCAAATGTACCCGACTCTGTATTGGAATGTATTTGTATTTGTACTGGTTAGTTGCCGACAGGCACTATCTGATGTTAGCATAACGACCCTAAGTGGTTAGTTCACTTATCATAACGACCATTGCGGTCTTTTCGTTCTAAAAGGAACTTCACAATATACTGTATTAGTATCTAAGACAAACAGGTCATTAAGGCAGGCCGGAGGCCAGTAATCATCCTTTGAAAGAGTATTTAAGCTTAAGGAAATGTATATGATTTGTCAGTGCACCATCATAATATCTGCTATGTACTTGTAGCTGTGCACTGGAGGACTTAACTTCACCTCTTGAATAAACCTATCTATTTTGAAACTTCAAATCTTCGACTTCTTATTTAAAGCTTCTCCATGTGTCTGAAGAACTGCGACTACGTTAGGTAGCCTACACTTGGCAGCCTTAAATAATCTATCTTCTGTAAGACTTCAAATTTAACATCTTCTTTGGACTCGAGTTAAGGCTCAGGTCCGAACCCAAGTAACCATTTTCGGCAACAGTACCAAAATTGATTAGTGTCACGGCTCGCTACGCGACATAATCTGGTGACAGCGGCTTGGTTCAAAAAGGATTTCTACATAAAGAACTTGGTTAAATAAGCAGTCACAACTTTTTCGGCGTTCTACATCGAGGTGTCTGGTCGTCATCACTTCACTGGTCTCTTTCCACCTGAGAGACCGGGACATCTTTTCTTCCTCTAACCGGAGGCCGACGCAGCCCGTCCGTCTTCTGGCGTCGAGAAGGTCAGAACTTCTGATCGAGTACCAGTTGGGGTCCTCGAGGGGACACTGCGCAACCCAGCAAGCCTGCAGCTATCCTTCTTCGCGGTGGTATTCGACTTCAGTGGCAACTCCGAGGAGTGGCTTTCTCCCTTACATATTTCCAAGTAAGTACTCAGCATTGTTGTATCTGGCATTGTGTTAGAAGTAATAACTTGTTAAAGAGCAGCAAATAGTAATAGCATTAATATGCCTGATAATTTAGTAGGAAGTTCAGCTCTCAGAGCGGATGAGCAAGCAATTCAATATAGAATAGTCTCAGTCGATACGGCGGTCAAGTTATTGAAAACCACCTTCAGTGGAAACCCGAATGAATTACAGGAATTTATTGATAACGTAGAAAATGCCTATAGTATTTTAAATCCTAGGGACCATTCAACTTTCTTAAAATTTGTGTTAGCCCATATCACTGGAGATGCAAAAACTGTGCTAAGTTTTCGCACAATTCCAGAGGAATTCCAAACTTGGGAAACTATTAAAGATAAATTAGAATTAAATTATTCGGTCCAAAGAACTCTTGATTTTTACGCAAATAAACTATTTACGAGTAAACAGCAACACACAGAAAATGTTACTCAGTGGGGAAATAGAATCGAAAAAATGACTACAGAGTTAAATAAAGCTCTTACTAGGCAGATGATAACTTGGACTAATGAAATGCAGGATGGAGGCAACAAAACAATTTCCTTATTAAGCAAATGTTGTTTCATACAGGGAATTAGTGACGAGTCCGTAAAGACTATTACGAAAATCAAATCGGAAGATAAGCCTTTGAGACAATTAATTGAAATAGCAGTAGAAGAGGAGAGTGCGAGGAAATCTAGAGATCATTTTAGGGCATATAATGGAAACTTTAAGGAAACTAGCTTTTCGGGGAGCAGCGTAAGAACCCCAATACAGAATGTACGAAATGGAGGTGGCACTAGTACATCTTCTGCGCAGGCAAGACGTGAACCAGGAGTTAACGCGGCAGCAACGATTACTTGCTACCGTTGTCAGAAAACTGGTCATGTTGCAAGGGAATGCAAGGGCAAACCTTTGTGTGTGAAGTGTAAGAGGAGTGGACATGTAGCCAAAGATTGCCTTAGTACTAGCAATCAGGGAAACTAGCAGCTGGACTGTCTGAGCGACCCAGCTACAGTCCAACTCCACAAGTTAGTAGAGGTTGCAACCTAAACGAACAAAATGAGGTATTAAACCTAAATGTTGATAATGAGGTATTAAACCTACGGGCATGTGAGATCCCAATTAAGGCCGTCAGTGCCAATGTTGTTAATAGGAAGGCCGTGAGTACCAATGTTGTTAATATGAAGGCCGTCAGCGCCGATGTTGTTAATAGGAAGGCCGTGAGCGCCAATGTAATTGAAAGAAGTGTAAAAATAGATAATCCATATGTAGTATATGTGTTGAATGACCATTTCACAGATGGTTATGGGGAAGCATTAATAGACACCGGGTCACAAGTATCTTTAGTGAGGGAAGTGAGTTTATGAAACATAAGAATTAAACCTGTAAACGTATCTTTTCAAAGTGTAACTGGTGAAGTATTTCCAGTAAGAAGTGTGGTTAACTTGCGTGTTAATAATGTAATTAATGAAAGAGAAGTGCCATTTTATGTTGTTGAGAACTTGCCACATAATGTTGACATGCTGTTGGGACAAGATTGGTTAGAGATTCATAAAGGTGAAATTAGAATTCCGTGGAAAAAGGATTTTGTAAAATTACAAGCTTTGAGTGAGACAGTAGTTCAGTTTCCAACACTAGAACAGGGAACACGACACTGCCAAAAGCAAATGATAGGAGACAATGTAATGTGTGCAGACAGTATAGTTCATTGTGATGAAGGTAAATTCTGTTGTTTAATAATCAATTGTAACGAAGAAGAAACCTTGATAGAAAAGGTACCAGAATTAACAACCATTGGCTTAAAAGAGAATATTTCAGTAATAAACGTAAAAGATAGGAAGAATTTATTATTAAGTAAGTTGCGTTTTTCACATATAAACGAAGACGTGGATGAATTGAAAGAAATTTGTGTTGAAAACAATGATATTTTTCGCTTACCAGGCGATAGGCTGACAGAAACGAAATCAACGGTACATTCGATACCGACCCCTTCAATATTACCGGGCAGGGAAATAAACCTTAAGAATTATAGAATTCCAGAGCAACATCAAAAGGAAGTAGACAAACAAGTAGAAGAAATGTTAGAGCAAAATATCATTGAACCCAGTAAATCAGGTTGGAATTTCCCAATTTTAGTAGTGCCAAAGAAGCTTGATGCTTCAGGTGTTAAGAAATGGAGAATTTGCGTGGATTTTCGAAATTTAAATGAGATCACTATAGGAGATAGTTACCCCTTACCTAACATTCAAGACGTGCTAGATAAATTGGGAAGGTCAAGATACTTTTCAGCACTAGATTGTGCAAGCGGATATTGGCAAATACCAATAGCTCCGGAAGATCAATGCAAAACAGCTTTTAGCACCCAGAGAGGACATTTCCAGTTCAAACGGATGCCTTTTGGTTTGAAATCAGCTCCCGCGACATTTCAAAGATTAATGAACACTATTTTAAGTGAATTAGTGGGATTACGTTGTCTGGTTTATCTTGATGATATCATAATTTTCTCGGAAACACTCCAAGAACATCACGCTAGATTGCGACAAGTATCTCAGAAATTAAGAGAACACAATATCCAATTAGAACCTGATAAGTGTGAATTCCTAAAGACAGAATTACAATATTTAGGTTACATTGTAACAGCTGATGGAGTAGCTCCAGATCCTATGAAAATTGAAGCTATAGTAGGATTCCCTACTCCAAAGACACAGAAGGACGTTAAATCGTTTTTAGGATTAGTAGGTTACTACAGGAGATTTGTACCCCAGTTTAGCAAAATATCAAAACCACTTAATGATTTGCTAAAGAAAGATCAAAATTGGAAATGGGAAAAAGAACAAGAAGAAGGTTTTCAGAGTTTGAAAGACAAGATAACGAAACCTCCAGTTTTAAAGTTCCCAGATTTTACTCAACCTTTTATATTAACTACAGACGCTAGTAACTATGCATTAGGAAGTATATTAAGTCAAGGAGAAATTGGTAAAGATCAACCACTAGCATTTGCAAGTAGAGCTTTAAATAACGCTGAAATTAATTACAGCACAATTGAAAAAGAATGTCTAAGTTTAGTATGGAGTTGTAAACATTTTCGACCTTACTTGCTAGGAAGAAAATTTACTATAGTTACAGATCACAAACCATTAGCTTGGATATTTAGTGTGAAAGATCCCAGTTCACGTTTGTTACGATGGCGATTGCTCTTAGAAGAATATGAGTTCGATGTAGTGTATAAAGCAGGCGTTAAGAACGTAAATGCTGACGCACTTAGTAGGTATCCTATTGTAAGTAGTATTCAACCGGCGAACCAAGAAATTTCAGAAGAAAGGAAAGCAAAACTTTTAAAAGAAATGCATGAATGCCCCATAGGAGGACATCAGGGAGTACAGAGAACATATGAACGTTTGAAACTGTATGTTTCATGGCCTAATATGTTCAGAGACATTGAATCTTACATTCGCAAGTGTTCAGTTTGTCAGTTAAATAAACAAACACTTCCGAAGGTAAAAGCGGATTTGCAAATAACAGACACACAGGATAGGCCGTGGAGTAAAATATATTTAGATATCGTTGGGCCATTCTCAGTTTCGGAAAAACAAAATAGGTATCTTCTGACATGCCAGGATAATTTAAGCAAATATGTTATTGGAATTCCAGTTGAAAATATGACGGCGGAAACGATAGCTCTCAAATTTGTGTATGAAATAGTTTTAAAATATGGAATACCAGACCAACTCTTAACAGACTGTGGAACACAGTTCATGAGTGATGTGTTCACAAACTGTTGTAAATTATTAAAGATTAAGAAACTTAAGACTAGTGTGTATCACCCAGAAACCAATGGTAGTCTGGAACGCTCACACAAAGTCTTAGTTGAATATCTTCGATGTTTTGGAAATAAATTACAGAACGATTGGGATCAGTAGATTCCATTTGCGTGTTTTACGTATAACACTTCTCCACACAGTGTTACAAAATTCACACCGTATGAATTATTGTTTGGTAGAAAGGCTAATATACCAGGACAATTACAGCAAAATCCTCAACCGTTGTATAACTATGAAAGTCTAGTACATGACATTAAACAGAAATTCCAGACAGCATGGCAACAGGCAAAAGAAAGACTACATGTAGCTAAGATTAAGCAGTGTGATAAAATTAATGAGAACAGAACGGGAAAACAGTATGAAGTAGGAGACTTAATATTGGTTTATAATGAGCAAAGAAAGAAATTAGACTCTTTATGGAAAGGTCCATATGAAGTTAAGGAATTAAAGGGAACAAATGCAACTTTAATTAAGGTAGGCACGACAGGTAGAAAAGTAATACAGACATACATTAATAGAACGAAACCGTTTGTTTCAGATCAGAACGAAACATGACGACGTGGATAACTCTACTACTTATTATTTGGTGGTGGACAATTCGGCAAACAGCAGCAGAGCTCGAACCGACAGACCTCAGCAAAGGTTCACAAATCACCCAGATCACAAGTCAAACAGGTGTTTACTTTGATCACATCGGGAATATATATATCTATCTATCCTACAGAATGGAATTTTATAACGTATGTAGACTTAAGACCTGTTAGAGATTTATGGAAGGAAACAAAAGATAGAATTAACTCTTTAAATGATATATGTAACAGATTAAGTAATGAGACTTGGTTTGTATATACGGATTGTAGACCCAGTACACCTTATTTTCAATCTAAGAGACGAATTGTGGACAGGTTAAAGAATATATTAATAGATTTAATTGGAAAGGATACGAGCTTTAATAGACGTAGGAGAGATTTATTCAATTTTGGAGGTAAGATTTTAAAATTCCTTTTCGGAACAGCAACGGAAGATGAAGTAGCTGATAACTTTGAACATATAGAGTCAATGGAAAAAGACCACAAAGAATTCTTAAGAATAGCTCCTGAACAATTACTAGTTTTGAAATCAACTATTATTACTATGAATACAACTTTAAAAGACGTGTCGGATAATGAACGTAAATTGACGAATGCTTTACAGATATTAAATAAAGAAATTAAAGTGCAAACTGCAGAATTAAAGAAGGAGATTGATACTAGTCTCGTATTAAATGAATTAATTAAGCAAATTGAGCGAGGAATTGAGGAATGTCAACACACGTTTGACTTATTAATAGATGTATATTTGCATGCTCAGGATGGTATTCTCCAACCTCAAATTATAACGATTCAAAAAATTAGAGAACTTCTAATGGAACAAGCAATGCCAGAGTCGACGATGTTTCCACCTTTCACTTCTTCCGAACTCCTTTCCTTGATACAGCCAACTATCTATACTCAAGGATCATATTTGGTGTATTCTGTAAAAATACCTTTGGTAATTGAAACAAAATTTATATTACATAAAGTAATACCCTTTCCTGTTATGATGAAAACTAATGTAACAACAAAACTGTTAAATGTACAGAAAGAGTATATATTTGTAGACATGTTGTATGAAAAATATGAGTATATTACTCAGTATGAGTTGGATAAGTGTATCCAACCAAATGAAAATAATTATGTATGTATAGAGAAAAATCCTATTAATACCTATATCCCTAACGTGGAATGTGTACCCACATTAATGCATCCTAATACTTTTCAGGTACCCAGTGTTTGTACTTTTAATTACTTACCTTTAAAGCAAGTGATGTGGTTACCACTTCACAGGAGTAATTCATGGTTATTTGTAGCACCTCAAATGGAGTTGTTTACAACAATATGTCAAGATGGAGAAAAATACTCCAATCGATTACAAGGTAGAGGTATACTTACCTTAAGAACAGACTGTAAAGGTCTAGGTAGTAAAACTACATTATTTCCATTATCACATCATGAAACCAATTTAACAAAAAATGATATCCTTCCATTTGTAGATGTTGACATCGATTGTTGTCTAACCCTTCCTCAACAAGAAAATATGAAAAATGTACCTTTAAAACTTCCTTTATCAAATATTGTATCATCATTAAATGACTTGAAAATTGCTAGTTTCAAAATAGATGAAGTAGATAAATTTATAGAAGAGCAAAAGCTTAGAGAAGAACAGAGAAATTATTCTTGGAAAAGAATTGGTACTTCTTGGTACACCTATGTATTATCAATAATAATGTTAATTTGCATTTGGTTTTGTGGATGCTGTTGTTGTTCTTGCTGTCGCAAGATAAGGTTTTGGTTAATTAATCAATGTTCTCCAAGAAAATGGTGGAAATAATCAAAAGAATTTTGTCCTAGAATTCATGTTACAAATAGTCCTGTACATCAAATTAATTTATCATTAGAGAATATTCCAATGGAAAGACAAAGTTTAATGGAAATGCCAAGGTTCTTAAACCAACCATTGAGAACTAATTCAGTAAGATCATTGCCTTCAGCACCAGAACTAACAGAATTACAGAAACGTAACGCAGAAATGGAATCTGATCAGCAACTAAGGAGATCAGAAAGGCTTAAGAAAAGAGAACTATGGTCCATGTACAAAAATTAGCATTTTTAGAAATGATAATTTTCGTCCAAAAGGGGGGAGGTGTGGCATAATCCCACAAGTAGCTTTTCAACTCAAGTATAATTATTATTTAGAAATATTCTGACATACACCAGGCTCCATTTCGTTATCTCTTATCTGTTATGACTTGAGTCAGCCTTCCTTTCAGAGAGGAAGCAAATGTAGTAAATATAATTATCTATGTCAAATGTACCCGACTCTGTATTGGAATGTATTTGTATTTGTACTGGTTAGTTGCCGACAGGCACTATCTGATGTTAGCATAACGACCCTAAGTGGTTAGTTCACTTATCATAACGACCATTGCGGTCTTTTCGTTCTAAAAGGAACTTCACAATATACTGTATTAGTATCTAAGACAAACAGGTCATTAAGGCAGGCCGGAGGCCAGTAATCATCCTTTGAAAGAGTATTTAAGCTTAAGGAAATGTATATGATTTGTCAGTGCACCATCATAATATCTGCTATGTACTTGTAGCTGTGCACTGGAGGACTTAACTTCACCTCTTGAATAAACCTATCTATTTTGAAACTTCAAATCTTCGATTTCTTATTTAAAGCTTCTCCATGTGTCTGAAGAACTGCGACTACGTTAGGTAGCCTACACTTGGCAGCCTTAAATAATCTATCTTCTGTAAGACTTCAAATTTAACATCTTCTTTGGACTCGAGTTAAGGCTCAGGTCCGAACCCAAGTAACCATTTTCGGCAACAGTATCAAAATTGATTAGTGTCACGGCTCGCTACGCGACACTCCTCCAAAACTCCATACAGAATACGGGGACATCGCCCGAGTAGACAAATTCAAATACCTGGGTGAGATCATCATGAAAAATGGACTGGACAAAGAAGCACTTCTGGAGCGAGTACGCAAACTGGAAATAGCCTACCAAACATCCCGCACAATCTACAACAAAAAATGCCTTTCCCAAAACACCAAGATACGTCACTATGAAACAGTTCTGAAGCCAGTAGTTCTATATGCAGCCGAAACCCTGTCTCTAAATGCCAACAAAGGACTCCTTGAAGAACTGGAGAAAAAAGAACGCGAAGTTGTGAGAGGAATCTTGGGATCAAAGTACAGAAATGGAATCCATCAAAAGAGATCCAACGAGGAAGTCTGCAGTAAAATAGAGAAAATTACCGACACAATCAGAAAAAGACAGGCACGATTTTACGGTCATCTGAAAAGAATGGACGGAAGAAAGTTAACTAAAGGAATCTTTCACTTTTTTGATTCAAACCCCAAAACCACAATTCCCTGGTTTAGAAATACCAAAGAGACCTGCAAATGCTACATATCTCAGTTGAAGATACCCTTAACAGAGATCTCTTCCGCAAGAAAATATTGACGAACGGGCTAAACCGAGACGAGCAACCGAAGAGAAGACACGGTGCCCCTTGGACAGAGGAGCGTAAGCAGGCCCACTCACAAAGAATGAGGGAAATTTAGGTTCTAAAGAAGGCCAAGTTCAGTGTCAAATACAACAAGACTTAACGTGGTCCTTGATGGCCCCAGCGAATTATATAATAATAATAATAATAATAATAATAATAATAATAATAATAATGTTATTTGTTTTACGTCCCACTACCTACCTTTAAGGTCTTCGGAGACGCCTAGGTGCCGGAATTTAGTCCCGCAAGAGTTCTTTTACGTGCCAGTAAATCTACCGACACGGGGCTGTCGTATTTGAGCACCTTGAAATACCACCGGACTGAACCAGGATCGAACCTGCCAAGTTGGCGTTAGAAGGCCAGCGCCTTAACCGTCTGAGCGACTCAGCCTGGCGTTTTGTCTGCTAGGAAATGTTTATAACATAAAAAATTGACTGCCAACAATGACGAAAGCTTGCAATATAAAATAATCGATTAGAATATAAAAACATTAAGTGCACCTCGACATTAGAAACCACAAAAATTCATAGTTCGGATTTTTACTTCTTGATTGGAGTAAGCTTTCCAGAATCCAAAAAAAGTTCCTGGAATAAATGAGTCTTTAAATATGACAGTACGATTGCCACTATCTCTCATTGGTAGTGGTATAATTATAATTTCGTGTGGCTATTTCTAGCCGAGTGCAGCCCTTGTAAGGCAGACCCTCCGATGAGGGTGGGCGGCATCTGTCATGTGTAGGTAACTGCGTGTTATTGTGGTGGAGGATAGTGTTAAGTGTGGTGTGTGAGTTGCAGGGATGTTGGGGAGAGCACAAACACCCAGCCCCCGGGCCACTGGAATTAACCAATGAAGGTGAAAATTCCCGACCCGGCCGGGAATCGAACCCGGGACCTTCTGAACAGAAGGCCAGTACGCTGTCCATTCAGCCAACGAGTCGGACATTGGTGGTGGTAAACTAACATCATATCCTCATTCCGAAGTGGTCCAGACATTTTCAGGTGAGCTGCATGTATCAGTTCAACCACATACCAGCCCTCCTGCCAATCTTAATTATCTGGGAGTACCGGGAATCGAACCCGGGGCCGTGAGGACGGCAGTTAATAACACTAACCGTTATGCTACGGAGGTGGACATTGGTTATGGTGGTAGTGGTGATTGTTTTAATAGAAACTGGGCAACCATCCTCTATTAGCACTAATCAGAGGTGAAAATATAAGGGATCTAACATTTCGGAAAATGAAGGTATCGGCCAAAGAAATACAAGGGCCATCAATGGCGTGAAAATGAAAGATTTCCTAGGCCTCCATATGTAATACTGTCAGGGTAAGAAAAGAACAAGAGTTGATGAAGGGAGGTCAGATAGTATAGATGAAAGTGAAGAGCCTGGCACAAGTAAGAGGAAGCAGTGCCAGGACTCGGCTAAGGGCCCCGTGATCGTCAACCCACGCTCTCAAGTTAAGAGCCCCTGAGGTCTCTTTTAGCCGCCTCTTACAACAGGCAGGGGGATACCTTAGATGTATTCTAACACCCCCATCCACAGGGGGATCCAAACCTCTCACTCCTGAGTTATATACAACAGAACACAGCGACTGAACGAACGAACGAACGAACGAACGAACGAACGAACAAAGGAGCCGCAAGCGAGGGGAAGGGGAAAGAAATGCAGGAAAGTTGCAACACCGTGCAACGCTCCCCACTCTAGCCCTGTCTGTCAAAATTTTCCTTTTCATTTTGTAGGTTACTAGGACGAAGTTTATGCACTTTCAAAATTGAAATCTACGATAGATCAGAAAGTATTAATTTTATTAAAATTATGTAAATGCTTTCATCAACATCCCCTCTCTCCTCTGCTCCTTTGCTTTGAGAGTCATTAAAACAACAGACACCGAGCTCGATAGCTGCAGTCGCTTGCGTGCGGGCAGTATCCAGTAATCGGGAGATAGTGGGTTCGAGCCCCGCTGTCGGCAGCCCTGAAGATGGTTTTCCGTGGTTTCCCATTTTCACACCAGGCAAATGCCGGGGATGTACCTTAATTAAGGCCACGGCCGTTTCCTTCCAATTCCTAGGCCTTTCCTCTCCCATCGTCGCCATAAGACATGTAAATAGAACAACAGACATGTTTCTTATTTTTAAAAAGTACGTTTTCAGAGTCAGATTTTCAGAAGACTGCTAATAATCGCTACTTGATCCTTGAAGTGCCGATGTATTTTCATTGCAGTTTTCAGTACATGAACCACTTTCGAAAGTGTGGGTTGCATGTTCGGACAGAAAGATGACCACATTAAGAATTGAAGTATCATGTTCAAGGGAACGAAGTCTTTACGCTGGGGTTGAGATACAGTCATTGCGCTTACAATCAGGGACAGTGGGGCGTAACTTAGCCCTTGTGGCAGGAGTATTGGAAGGGATCGCCCTCCATAGATAAATTTAGTGGCTGATTAATGAATGGCCCAGTGCAGCGCACCTCGTGCATTTCATTAGGCGCGTGCTTTTGTCACGAGTGCTCCACCCTCTGGATCCATTTGTAACAACAACTGTTATTCTGTCGCCTTCAGATTCACCGCAGCTGACGATGTAGTGTTCATACATTCATTCACGAGCTAAATACATGCCTGTTATCAGCCTCATTTGCTAGGTTATTTTATTGTCTGCTGGATTTTTTAGATCTAACTTTGGGGGTTAAAACTGAAAGTACCTCCTGTGGGTGGAGGATTCAGACTAAGAATACACCCACGGCATAGTCTGCCTGTCGTAAGAGGCGACTAAGAGGGGCAACCAAGGGATGATAACATTAGAACCATTATTTTTATTTATTTGTGTCAAAAGCATCACATTATACACAAAATAAATAATAATAGTTATACACAATTAAGACAGAAGAGATAAAAGACAAATATGAAAATCTAAATAACTTTTGCCCAATATTTAGCAATCACTATGGATTCAGAGCTTGAAGGCAACAGATCATCAATGTTACGTCTTGCAGGACATAGTCTACATTGGTGTAAGTGTTCCGTAGTTTGTTGAACTCCATAGTCGCAAAAGTTGGATGATGTGGTGTAGGCCTAACCTCATTTCTGCAAATGATCAAAAGATCCTATTCATAGTTCTCCACACAGGTCATTCTTCAGTGAAACCGGCAGCTAGATGGTATCATCCAATGGTGTTCAGATCTGATCTTCCACATAGATAACGGAGAACATTTCTGTTGACCAATATTATCTGTTGCTCTTAGGAAATTTTCCTGGATATTAGTCTTGAAAGAGGAGGATGATGACCGTAGAATGGATGTTTATTTGAAGTAGTAACCTTATGCCTTTCTTTGTGGGCTATGCACCTGTTTCACACCTACTCTCTGGAGGGGCAATTCCAGCCAAATAGTAGAATGTATCCCTCGGTGTAGGTTTCAGGCATCTAGTAATAAGTCTACATGACTCATTAAGAGCGTTATCTACTTTTTGAGCATAAGTACAATTATACCACACAGGGCTGGAATATTCACTTGCGGCATAGCCCTTTCAGACCTGAAAGAAAACTGGAGGCGTGAATTTTTGTTTGTATGTCAAAAACTAACTAAAATGCTCCTCAATACACATATTGATAGTTTATTTTACAAAATAAAAACCAACATCCGAAAAAAAGGACCCACACAATTGTGCGTATCAAAATTCAAAACCTCGTTGCATCACGTACGATGATGTATCTTCAAAATTTACGTTCACTAACCAATGTACACACTTCATTGAATATATTCCGGTATTCAGTAAAGCTTCTAGATTAATATAAACGCAATAAATAAATGCTTACTTTTGGCACTACTGCTTCTCGCCATCTCGCCGATCAACTGTGCTTTTAAAACTCTTCTTCCTTCGCCCTGGCGGTCAAGCGCATACTAAAAACAATTGAAATAGACGCCACGTGTCCCGCAAAATCACTGCAGTCCGGTCTAGCGCCGAAAAAACATACAATACGGTCAGGGATAAACAAAATACGAACCCGCACAATTGTGCGTACTCGGTCTGAAAGGGATAACACAGAGATGAAGCTGTAGTTTTAACTCTTTTGGCTGCTGTACCCCAGGATGTTAAAGTAATTTTGCGTAACTGTATTAGAACCATGAGGCTACTTGTGATTATTAGTACTACTACATCTGCCTGGTTGTGATCCCTGTTAGAGCAATAATCACTACTACCTTAGGAACGTGAATCGCCACGGCTTTCATCTGGGTCTGTAATTGGTATCAACGGGGGGTGGGGGGTTACTATGGGAGTAGTACCATTATATGAAGAACACAATAGGTCTGTGTTGCCTGTGAGTGGTGCTATAATGTGTGGTACACCATCGGTCTATAGTGTCTGCCACTATGTGAGCAACACCATGAGTATACGTGGCCTGTGATTAGTTCCGCTAAATGAGGTACACCACGGGAATATCGGCGCCCGTAATTATTCCCACTATGTGCGGAACACCATGGGTCTGCGTTGCTTGTGAGTAGTACCTTTATGTGCGAAGCGCCCTGGGTTTGTGTTACCTGTGCGTGGTGCCATTGTGTGTGACATAGCATAGGTCTACATTACCTATGATTAGTACCATCATGCGAGAAACACCATGTGTCTACGTTACCTGTGAATACTACCACTATACTAGGTTCAACATGGTTCTGATTTACTAGTGATTAGTACCATTGTGAAGGGCTGGTGACCGGGATTTTGGACCCCTTGAGATAATAAGCATCACCCCAGTAATTTAGACATTGTGAATTTGATCCACTGAATTTTTCTTTCACGAACATTTTTTACTATCATTCCTTTCAGGTTGTAGTCCGTGGATATATCTTTAAGTTTTAATTTATATTTCGTTGCACTTCGTGCCATTAGGGGCCGATGACCTAGCTGATAGTCCTCTTTAAACAACAAACATAATCATCACAAAAACGGAAAGTGTGTGAAGTAAATATTTTCACTTTCCTAAACTTTGACACTTAATGAAAGCTGATAATTTCATGCTCCGCCGTCTGCATCCTAGGAATTGACCTCGTACTCATTTATGGTATAAGTAGATCCTCAGGGTAACTTTAAGAAATGTGTCCTGTTATTTTAAATAAGCTGATACAGTGCAGAGGCAGGTGATTTAATACCTAGCAAATTAAAGAGATTTTTGAGAATGGGAAGTCACTCCAGAAGTGGAAGTATCATTTCCAAATGTCTCCTGTTCCTGGCTAAGAATCGAGTCCACGTCCTTCCGTATGACTTCAGGCATGATAGTGGAGCGTTATCACCAGTTTCTCATCAAGGTGGCCGTGCTTAGAATCTCGACTAGTGCAGGTGGTATTCATGAAATGGAAAGGCACATCCTTGTGGTCCGGATTCCACTTAAAAATTAGAGGTCTTGTGCCAATCAGCGCAGATGCTGGTCAATAAAGACGATTTCTGAAACAAAAAATAACCCTGCTATATGTAATTCGGACTCAACGTAAAACTGGAGGTCTACTAACGTTTGACCTTTGACTGAGAATAATATAATATTCCAATCACGCTATCCTCCATATTATTCTGAGTATGGACAAACATTATTACTGTTATTATTATTATTTGATTTGCGAATTGAACACTTAGGATCATGCTAAAATTTCATTTTTTTCTATTTTCTGAACTTTCCCCTTCCTCCAGTACTCCTTCATATGGGCGCTATGCTGTTTCTTCTGTTCATCCGTCCAGGCTCTTCCCGTCGTTGCAGTTCTTTCTACTTGAAAACATTCCAAATTTTGAATCATGGTTCGAAATGCTTTCCTACCTAACATCTGAACTTCCTGGAGGTAGGGCGTCTCTAGATCTTTACGAACTTCCTTAACCATGCCGTCACAGTCTTCTTGTTCCACAGGCAGTCAAATAACTTTTCGATAGTCCGCTTTTGTCCATTCTGTACAAATCGCCGTGAAATGATAACCTCCTCTTTTTCATGGTCTCTGGAATTTTCTCCATATTTTTGTGGACTTCATCGTTGTTCCGAAGTTTCCAGCCCGTTTCAGTCTGGATTGAGCCCAAGATTTTCTGTAGTATTCTTCGTTATAGTCCGCCTCTGTGGTGTAGTGGTTAGCGTGATTAGCTGCCACCCCCGGAGGTCCGGGTTCGATTCCCGGCTCTGCCACGAAAATTTGAAAAGTGGTACGAGGGCTGGAACGGGGTCCACTCAGCCTCGGGAGGTCAATTGCGTAGAGGTGGGTTCGATTCCCACCTCAGCCATCCTCGAAGTGGCTTTCCGTGGTTTCCCACTTCTCCTCCAGGCGAATGCCGGGATGGTACCTAACTTAAGGCTACGGCCGCTTCCTTCCCTCTTCCTTGTCTATCCTTCCAATCTTCCCATCCCTCCACAAGGCCCCTGTTCTGCATAGCAGGTGTGGCCGCCTGGGCGAGGTACTGGTCATTCTCCCCAGTTGTATCCTCCGACCATGAGTCTGAAGCTCCAGGACACTGCCCTTGAGGCGGTAGAGGTGGGATCCCTCGCTGTGTCCGAGGGAAAAGCCGAACCTGGAGGGTAAACAGATGATGATGATGATTCTTCGTTATAGGATCGCTAGCTTCTCCAACTTGTAATTCGTCGAGAGGCATTCGCTGGCATACAGGCATTTTGTTTTTACTACAGTGTTGTAATGTCATATTTTGGCATTCTATCAGATGCATTTCGCGTTGTAGATTTTTTCTATAAGCTTTCTCAATGTTTGAGGTACGATCTCTAGAGCAAGTCCGTTCTCTTGTATGCTTTCACCGATATTTGAACTTTTAACCCTCTGAATCTGTCCATTCTCTGTTTAAAGGAATCGCGGTCCATGTTTGTCATTCATCATGAACTTGGTTTTCCTCCTTCTAGATTATTATTATTATACCGGAGGTTCACCAACTCTGTACATTTAACACGAGCGCCTTTTAGAAGGCCATTTCTAATAACTGTGAAACCTCTAGTGGAAGAAGTTTGAACGTTTATCGTCAGATGTCTCTACTGTCGATTTATCTGCTCCCTCTGGTGAGAGGGTGGCCATTAATTTTCTAAGAAATTTGTAATTTTTAGGTTTTCTGCTCTGAAGTGTTGTAAATTCTTGTGTGTGTGTGTGTGTTTGTGTGTGTGTGTGTGTGTGTGTGTGTGTGTGTGTGTGTGTGTGTGTGTGTGTGTGTGTGTGTGTGTGTTCTTAGGTTAGTAGCACTCCTATCCCTTCCTCCTTCTAAATGTTTGACCAACCAGGAATTTTTTATATTTAGTTGATTATGCAATGTGAATTGTGGGTGTGTTCGGGGCTTTGCTTCAGAGAATTCTGGAACCTTCCTCTGCGCTAAAAAGCTGTGACCTTTTGGGCCATGTTGTCTTTTGAACGCTCCAGTCCAACAGTAGAGTGTGTTAGTAGAGGAGGCAGGGGAGGTCTTGCCTCGTCTATCTCCGAAAGTTTCACCAGCTCAAGGTAATGGCAGACATATTTTAATCATCTAATATTCTCAGAAAGCTAACTCGAGGGGAAGGTTTCAAAATTCTTTGTTAATTTCATCTTGCCATGTAAATTTTCAATCTGGTTGATGATCTCAATCTAACTTAGGGAATAAAGACTGGGAGCCCTCTTGTATTCCCCCTTCAACAAGGTCTTGAGGTAACTTAAACTTTAAAATTGATATCTGCTTTGTAATTTAAAACCTTCTCTCCATCTAGTCACCTCCGTAGTATAGGCTTAGCCTCTGTAACTTTAGGCCATAAGCCCACATAGGGTTTTAAGTATACTCTAGTGAATTTCAAAGGAGTGGAAGTGTTCGCCTCCTAACATTTTGATTTTCGGCCAATAACTCGAACCTTTTATTTTTCACTAAGGCCATGTAGAATAGTCACTTATTGCCTCTGCTGATGTAACTTAGACTGTCGAGAGTATAAGACAGTGGAAACTGGTCGTTGCTAACCTAAGGTAAAAGTTGAATTGTGCCTTTGAAAGGCTGGAATCTTGTTAATATTGGAGAATGGTCTCCTAGAGAGTAATTGTGTGGAGCAAACACGCTCTTTCTTGTGTTGCAAATTTTGGAGCCTGGATCCCAGTTTCCTTTCTTGCAATTAATTGTAGCAATGGTGCTCTTGGAAATGGTGTAACATTTGAGCTAACTGTTTCAACTCTCACTTTACCTTATTTCAAATAATTATTGTTTCTAGAGCTGTAGAGCTGCCCTTATATATTTTCGACTATTATGTATTATTGTTTAACAAATAGTAAGATCTGAAAAGGAACCAAAAAACTAGGAAAGAAATCAATGTTCAAATTTTAGAATTTTAAATTAATATCTGATCTTTTCTGTATCCACCCATGCATGCCCGCACCTTCTTACACCTCTGTGAATCACTGTATCCCCGGAAAAAGTATTATTACCATCATCTCGGCATGTTCGTGTAACTTTGTAATATTCTGTAAAGTGATGGGCACTTTCAGGCACTCAAATCTCAAATCACACTTTGCGGCATACAGGGTGTATCTGAATTATACCGGCAAAAAAAAAAATCATGGATACTCTTCTTGTTATATGAAGAATGATGGCGCATTCAGATTGGCAGAGAAAATTTTCTTTTTCGAGAAACTGAGCCCATTTTGTTACTTCAAATCGACAAACTCTCCGTATTTGCTGTGCCAGAACGCATATCGCTGCCCACTTCAGACCTTGAGGGAAGATTTTGCTTTGAAAAGCTTCGTTTCGAAACACGAACCGTAGGAAGAGAATGAAATGGAGCACAGTAATCTACCAACCTATCTGCTGAGCAAGGAAAATAATGTACTGTTCTCTACAGGCAACCTTTTTATCTACAATTTGGTAATCATACGAAGAGAGACATGTTGATCAAAATGTTCTGCGTAAAATGGGCCTGTGGGACCATGGAAACTTTATTTCACATAACTTCTGAATTCATGGTTTTTATATAACACGGGACTGAAATACTTTACTGCGAAATCAAAGAAAGTATTTGTGGTCTATGAATATTTCCCTGCATTTGAGGAAACTGTCTATTCTATTATTATGAATATAGTTACTGTCAAAACACCGTCGATCCGTCTTTGTGCCGCTTTAGATTCTGACACTTGTTTACAATACCAAGCTGTGCTAAGCAATGTTTCTAGCTGTCGAATTCTTGGGTGGTCTGGTGGAGAGGGAGTGTGAACTCTGGGAACCCTCTGGAATTCTTTTCTTTGAGAGTGATGAAGAATATATTACCGCGTCCTTCTGACACGGCTGCAGAATTTTTGGCTGGTCCAGTTCCCAGTTTTGTAAACATATACTTCTCTTGTTTCTACCCTTGGTATGTCAACAACGGACTGATAGTGATGACAAGCGCAAAGTGTTGGAGAGAGAATGTCCACACGCCCTTTGAGGGTTCTGTCACTTCTACTCTGTTTAACACGAAGTCACACTCTTTCATGGTTTCGTTTCACTGGGAAAGGATCACTTTTTCAATATCTTCAAAAAAAAAACCAGCAAAACTGTGTCTACAGGCAGGGAGCGTCAAAATATCAGAAAAATGAAATAAGGTATTTCAAAAGTCTGGATCTGTAATGGAGGCGATTGCTAGAATGATGGTAATGGATAGGAGGATAATCAAAAAGCCTTTGATAGAACCATAGAATAGTTCATTAGAATTTGAGCTTGTGATGTAGATAAAAGCACTGGCATTCTCCATAGAATTACTAGAAATGAAATGTAGGAGAACCAGAAAGAGGATAATTTATTATTTCTACAGTCATTGAGACGATACAGTACATATTGGTTCGATAATAGCGGTACTGTACGGCCAGTGGGCGGCTTGCTTGGGCAAAGAGAGGCTATCGAGGAAGTTAAAGGTAAGGATTCTTAAGTTTATAATTCAGAGCGTAGTTTAGTGTAAAATACCAAATTTTGGGATTAATGAGAAGAGCATTCTTTTCTCTGAGATTTAGAAGATATACAGGGTGAAGCGTAATTCGCGCACTCGGGTGTCGCAGCGCGACTCCTCACATGCCAACAATAAAAAAATGTCTCTTACAAAATTTCGACTTGCGTGTATATCCGGTAGAAAACGGACGTTGAAGAGTAGCAATCTGGCAACACTGTAACCATATGTAGGGTAACTACCGCTGTCAGCACGTTCTCGTCGTGCTGTATAGTTGGTGCAGTGGGTAGAGTTTTTGGTTGGCATGCAGGAGGTCGATGGTTCGATCATGGGTTGAGGCGCATTTTTATTTGCTAATTTCTGTCTGACATTACCTACTGTAATACAGTAAGACACCGTTTCTGAGGTGACATGTATCCTACATTTACAACATTTTGTAACGCTGAAACAACTAATACCTGGTTAGACTAATAAGTAACAGTCAGCTGAAACAAACAGGTTTCACATCTAGTAGATGAAGTGGTGCGAATAAATTCACGCTCACTACGTGGAAAGGGCGCCTATCAAAGCTGACCAATGAAAACGATTGTTCGTCCATTTCTAGGATCGTAGTATGTAAGTGCAAATGGTTTCTAGAGGACCAACTGCAATCGCTGTTGACGATTAAGATGCCAGATACCATACCACCTGGACTACATTTACGAAAGAAAAAACATACGCCTGAACCCAGGATCGACCACTCGACCTCCTGCATGGTAACCCAAAACTCTATCCACTGCACAACTGTACAGTATGACTTACTCCTGTTGACAGAGGTAGTTACCATACATGTGGTTACAGTGTTGCCAGATTGCTACTCTTCAACGTCGTTTTTCTGCCGGATATACTCGCAAGACGAAATTTTGTAAGAGACATTTTTTTATTGCTGGCATGTGAGGAGTCGCGCTGCGACGCACGAGTGCGCGAATTACGCTTCACCCTGTATATATTATTATTGGTTTATAAGACCAGTGTTTTGATTTAACTACTAAAACAATGGTAATAAGTATAAGATGATTTGTATTGATTTTAGTACTTTTTGTAGTGTGGGTGTTTTGTTCTAAGCATAAATATTTGTTATCTATGTTAAGTTTGGAGTTTATTGTGTTACCTTTTATACCAGGTGTCCGGCTCCATGGCTAAATGGTTAGCGAGCTGGCTTTCGTCACAGGGGTCCGGGGTTCGATTCTCGGAAAGGTCGGGCATTTTTACCATCATTGGTTAATTTCTGTGCCACGGGGACCGGGTGTATGTGTCGTCTTCATCATCATTTCATCCTCATCACGACGCGCAGGTCTCCTTCGGGCGTCAAATCGAAAGATCTGCACCTGGCGAGCCAAACATATCCTCGGACACTCCCGGCACCAAAAGCCATACGCCATTTCATTATACCAGGCGACCCGCTAGCGCCGTACTTTCTACTTATTAGTTTCCCTCATCCACTAATGATGAACGGGATGTCTAATAACTGATTTTCACCGGGGTATTACTGCTTGCAGGCAAGTTACGTCAGAATAGAAGAAATAAATACCCGACGGTTGCCCGCTGCCTTTTTCCTCAACACTACCCGTCTAATGTGCCCCATTGCGTTAGTAAGAAGCCTCGTTTTCGATCGCATTGTAGTAGGCTGGAATATGGTACAGCTGTAGTACAGATGCTGCTAATATATCGAATATGACTGGTGTGTTCAGCTACGAAGAATACACAGGCATAATTTTAATTTATGGAAAATGTGGTCGGAATTCGGCCGAACCTCCAAACAATATGCGCATGTGTTTCTAAACATCCACCTGCCTTTTATACGCGTATTTCTTCGAACAGAGTGGTAATTAAGAAGTAATGGATCATTTACATCCATACAAGTGGAATGTCTCTATGTGTATAAATGAATGATTCATTATATTTTATGTTCTGCATCTTTGACGAATTTGCTAATGTTCACTATTACAAAACCAAACCAAACCCCATAGCACTACAGCCCTTGAAGGGCCTTGGCTTACAAAGCGACCGCTGCTCAGCCCTATGGCCTGCAGATTACGAGGTGTCGTGTGGTCAGCACGACGAATCCTATCGGCCGTTATGCTTGGCTTTCTAGACCAGGGCCGCTATCTCACCGTCAGATAGCTCCTGAATTCTAATCACGTAGGCTGAGTGGACCTCGAACCAGCCCTCAGGTCCAGGTAAAAATCACTGTCCTGGCCGGGAATCGAACCCGGGGCCTCCGGGTAAAAGGCAGGCACGCTACCCCTACACCACGGGGCCGGCACTATTACAAATGCTGAGGCTGTACTTTAATTAAGGCCACGGCCCCTTCCTTCAGTTTCCTAGGCCTTTCCTATCCTATCGACGCCATAAGACCTATCTGTGTCGGTGCGTCGTAAAACAAATAGCTACTATTACCACTTCTCCCCCACTTTGGTGAAGCTGCGGGTACGAACCATATAGAATGTGGCCTTGGCCCTGTTGGCACGTGGCTTATGACAGGCTTGAGAGCGCCAATAGAAGAAATAAATTTCTCCAGGGGAGAGGTTTGAACAAGAACCTCCCTGCTGGTAGGGTCGGCCCATAGGAAGCACGCTAGGCTGGGATTAGCTGAAACCAACGATGTGTTAGTGTTTGATGATAATTTCTGTGTATGACTTAAGCCCGACCAGTCACGTGCAGATTTAGCAACACCGCCTGGTAAAGCCCATTTGAATTCTCCCGCGAAGCGATCTGATTGGCTAACTTCAATAGCTGATAAAATAACAACTGCGCGAGATATCGGCATACTGTTTTCAAATTTCAAACGCTGTAACGTTCATATTCTCGGTTCATATTGTTTCGGACCATCCTGTATAAGCAACCTGCATACAAGTTGGCAATTTGGGTGTTAGCATCTGTAGTTCTGCTGTTTTAGCGTTCAGCGTCTTTTACTTCCACAAGGGCGTTTACGGTTCGCTAGCGCCTCATACTAACTTCTTCATTTTCTTTTATCTTCTATCTTTTCTCCGTCTAGTTTTGGGAAATGTGGAAATTAAATCAAACTGTACCATAAGAAACACGTTTACTATCGACCTAGGTTGATTTTTGTTGTAAAACGTGAAGAGCTTCACCCTCTCTGCCTCCATTTATCATAAATACAGCAATAGTTGTTAAAAAACTACAGATCCGAGCGAGTTGGTCGCGTGCTTAGCTGTGAGAGCTTGCATTCACAAGATGGTGGGTTTAATTCCTCCACCCGAAGCCCTCAAGATGGTTTTCTGTGGTTTCCCATTTTCACACGAGGCAAATGCTGGGATTAGTACCTGAATTAAGCCAACGGCCGCTACCTTCCGAATCCTATACCTTTCTCAACCTTCCATCGCCAAAATATTTCGATGTGTTTGTGCGATATTAAACGGACGGTGTTATGCATCAACCGGATAAGCGTCAAATCTTAGTTTTGAGCAAAACGCGTTCAAAAGTTTTCACATTTAAAACCATATTAGAAGAGATATTTTAGACAAAATAAATCAATATTTGGTACAGGTACGTAATGAAGTGCACGTAATGCTAATATTCACACGAAAATTCATTCAGAGCAATATTTTCTTTGTTTTCCTAAAATTTAACTTAGCCGTATTTGCAGTTTACGGGTCGAAGATATGCATCAAGCGGCCAAGCACCAAACTGCGGCGGTTAACGTTGTGATGCTCAGGGTTACGGAACTTGTAGTTATGCAACAACAAGTTAAGCGCCACTATGTGAGATTTTGTTGTTAATAACCAAGAACCAGCAATAAAATATTGGCTTTTCAATACCTATTACTATTGTATTGTATAAGAATTTTACAAAAACATACATTAATAGGACTATGTGAATAGTGGAAAGTGTTTACTAGGTTAGTGAACAGTTACATTTTAAAGCAAAATATAAAAGAACCAGCAATAAAATATTGGATTTTCAATACCTATTACTATTTTATTATATCAGAATTTTACAGAAACATGCATTAATAGGACTATGTGAATAGTAGAAAATGTTTACTAGGTTACTAGGTAACAAAATATAAATCTAGTTACAGAAATACAAAGGACACATTTGAATCACATACATTAGTTTTTCATTTTCATTTCTCACACACTCTCAGTTTGCAGTGTAAAATCAAGGTTTTCGTCAAAACCATCTATATCGTCATATGTTCCGCCATTTGAATACAGTTTTTCATAGAAACCTCTACAGTCACTTGGAATGAGATGCATGATACTCTTCAAGTCTTTCAGTTTGGGTTCTGATATTGGCTTCCCATTAGGCCATAGAAGTTCTAGACTGTCATCCCGAAATACGTCGTGATCACTCAGACGTGATGAGCTTTTTCTTTTCAAGCAAATTTCCTGACCTTCACTGCTATTGAAGGACGTTTTCAAAATAAGTGAATATGGTTTTTTCTTTTCGATTTCAATTTCCCTGGTTTTCAGCCAACTGACAGTCTTACCTTCAACGTCTTTCTTCCTGTTCATTACCTTCTTTTCTAAACAAGCAGATCCCACGAAGTCTTCTTTCTTCATCTCTTTTACTATAAATTTGTTTTTTCTACGGCATTGCTTCATGACTTGTATGTAATCATCAGGAGTGTACAGCCGCTGCTGAAACTTTAAGGAGCACTCTATGTCTCCGAAGTCATCATCATTGGGCAAGAAACTGTGCCCAGGTATTAGAAATTTCATTCGAATGGTTTCTAATGTTGGATGTGAAGCCAGGATACTCTTCAACATAAGAACAAGCTTTATGTTCCTGTTCTGTCCCCCACAAGAATCTGACCACAATATTAGATGTTTCTTTCCCTCGTCTAAATTTTCCATGAGATGTTGTCTGAGACAAGACCCTATCTCTTGTGCTCCACGGCCAGCTTGCCCTTCTACCCAGACATAGCAGTAGCCTTTATTTGACCCTCCATCATGAACTCCACAGTTGTACAGCCACAATACGCGTTTGTAGAATACTATATCAGTGGAGATGTTTGGTAAAGGTAGAGTCCGCTGGAGGTCGAATGTCAGAACCGCTAAATCTTCGATCGTTGCAGCACGCTTCATATCATTCTTCATTTCGGAACGCGCCCTTTCCGCTAGCTCTTGATGGATCTCCAGTTGTTGCCTTAGGTCAAGCGAATCCTCATGACCTTTCAGTTGAGCATTCAGAGAATCGCAAACACTGCAGGTGTCTTTCTTAAGTGCTTTGCGCCTCAGATTGAATTTAGTATAAAATATTTTCTTGTAGGAGGACATTGACACAGGCTCCGAATATTCGTTTCTGTACAGGCCGTACATGACCGGAATAGTGACATGTGATGGGAGGAAGTCACTACTAGTCTCTGCCCTGCAATAGTGTGACTTATACCTAGGGAATTGGTTTATGTGGCTGATTACTTCGGCCACCTTACCTTCGTGTAATCTATTTACAGCGTTAGATTTCCCCCTACCATCTTTAATCACTTCGAAATTTCTTGTTTTTTTCATATATGCATCGATCCTGTCCCCAGATATTCTAAGAGTTTGAGTAAAAATTCGTTTGCACACTCGCACACCCGCCAAAGTGTAAATTCTAGTGCAGGTTCTTCTGCTTGTTCCCTTGACTCTCTTTCTCTTTACCTCGACCATGGATACTTTGCTAGAAATGAACAAAACCTTAGCTTCGTAAGACTCCAAACTCCAGAAATTATTGAATTCCTTCCTTCTTTCTTCTACACCTACTTTTTCATGGCATTTATCCTGGCAATGGAAGTCTCGAAATTCTTTAGCATCGACAACCTTCCCACGTTGGCTAAAATATGATTTCTTTTTTCTGTCGTCCCTGCTCTGATCAGATACTTTTCTTTTTCGTCCCCTTCTTGGTCTCCCTTCAGATATACGGGCTGTGATCAAATTTCCTGAATTTAATGAAGGCGAATCAGCGATCGATATGGAATCGTTGACACTTTCATTTCCAGCTTTCACATTATTAACAGAGTTGACGATTTCCGAAACACAATTATTATTATTATTACTAAACCTCACTTCAGACGTGGCTTGACAGTTCTCTACGGTGGCATATTGGTCTGTTACATTACTTTCCCGTACTGAATCATTATCGTTGTTTCGTAAATTTGGATCATACGTGTGAGAATTTTCGGTATCTTGCACACTGAAAAAGTCATTTTTTGATGTAGGTGCGAGTACATCCTCACCACACTGGAATAAAATATCGCAATTATCGTATGCAGCAGGTAACAGAGGGGTAAGTTCAGCAGGGTCACTTGAAAATGATTCCCATTGGCTTCTTTCTACAGCGCAGCTTGCTGCAGGCGACAGAGTATCCTCGTTTTCTCCAGCCATGCGGCTTGTTGCTACCTGCAACAACATAATACGTTACTTCCCCAAGGCTTTACGTAAGATATAAAGAATTCTAATAATCTAATCGTCTAATATTCTGCAACGTGAACGCGTATATCAAAGGAAATGATTAAATTTACACATACTCGAGGGAGAAGACCACAATATCAGTTGAAAACGACTCACTCGCCCTATAACCCATCCTTCGAGGAAAAGAGCAAATAAATGATGAAGTCGTAATACAAATAGCAGAAAAAGAAATGCTGACTAACTGATGAGGAATCGAACCCACATCCTTCCAGGCACACCATTACCACCTGTGCTAACGCATCTACTTCAAGGCCTTAGCGGGCAACTTAATTAATTACTAACTTAATGAAAGCTTATGACCATGCTGTACGTATTACTAAACTGCTTTGTGAAATTAAGTTACATAAATCAAAACAGGCAACTGTACACTTATATCCAGTAAAAACTACCAAGCACTCATGATAATGCACTGTATAACAATAACTAGTACTTCATACCTGTGATATATAGGATATGTCCCTTTCATTTCTACTTTCAATCTCCTCCAACTGTTCCACGGACAATAACGCAAGTATTTTTTGCGTTCTCGTTGTCATCATGCGAGATTAAGAGTGACGAGCACACCACACCACAACAATTCTAGAGACAGCCCGCCAATTCTTAATAAACAAACAGTGTTTCCAACATAGGCTACTAAAATCAGCTTGCCAGCTAATATTTCGGGAGAGTAAAACTGTGTGAGATGTCGTTTAGCCGGATGTTACAAAACGCCATATACCACTTGCCGAATCAGACCTTTCAATAAGGCGCATAGACGGTTGATGCATAACTTGTAACCCCGCATTATGATAGTGGCGCTTACGTTTTTCTTCCGTTACATCTGTTTAAATTCAAACAGAGCTCCGTGAGTATTCGAGCAGCTAGTTCGATCCCTTAGGCGGTAGATGGTGCCAGTATTCCGTTTTTGGAAAATTGTCGCTTAGCCGGTTGATGCATAACACCGTCCAAACCACTTCTTCTTCTTCTTCTCTTGACCACTACTGCCAGCACGCATGCACAGTGGAGACATTCCTGCCAAGTCGTTCTGCAATAGCGCGGAAGGAGCGTCCACCTTCAAGGAGCCCTATTATGGGGCGCCTTTCAACCGCAATGAGCTGTTGATACTTGCCTCTTCGTCGTCGTAAAGGAATTCTTGACCCACTCACAGTCACTCCGTCCAGTCTCACAAATAACTAACGCTCTTGCACAGAACAGCCCGTGTTTAATTGAATTGGCGTATGGCTTTTAGTGCCGGGAGTGTCCGAGGACATGTTCGGCTCGTCAGGTGCAGGTCTTTTGATTTGACTCCCGGAGGCGACCTGCGCGTCGTGATGAGGATGAAATGATGATGAAGACAGCACATACACCCAGCCCCCGTGCCAGCGAAATTAACCAATGATGGTTAAAATTCCCGACCCTGCCGGGAATCGAACCCGGGACCCTCTGAACCGATGGCCAGTACGCTGACCATTCAGCCAACGAGTCGGACAGCCCGTGTTTAAAGCAAACCTGATATGTAACGTCATGGGGCCACTAGTAGCGCCACGCTATTGCGATCAACGTCATCTTTTAAGAGTATAAACACGCCTACCAACGTTCGTTAATCTAGCACAACCCCTTCTTGGTATTTGGATATTTTTTCCGCCAGTGTATGACAACTCCATATTGCTGGATTCCAGGTGATTAAGTCACACTGCGGTACAATATTCCAACTCCACGGAGTATCTTAATATCCATAACAATTGGATGGAAATTATTTTAGCAAAAGCAATTCTCACATAGGGCCAACATATTGCAAATAGCAGGCAAATAACACCTTCTATCCGATACACCATTGTTATCAAATTGGAAATCGTTCCACAATGCATTTTCAATTTTTGTCTCCAACTTTACTTCGTTTTTTTTGGCAATGAAGATGATCTGTACATAATTGAAGAAATGAAATTTCCCTTCAATGGATTTTCCCGCATGAGTGTTGTTGCCTAAGAAATTGTTACAATCGAACTAAACATTTTATACATAGGAGAATTATGTATGCTCTTTACCGTAAAGAACGGATGCAGTGTCTCGAACATTTAAACTGTGTCCGAGTGATGAAGAACATTTATTTTGAATTTTTTTTCTGGCGAGGTCGCGGTGCTACGAGCCAAGGCATCGCGCACACATGCTCGTTATTGATACTTGGGAAACGTCGAGCGGTTTCAGCTCGAAGGTATAATGACATAAATGGAAATGGTGTAGATTTGAAGAAAGTGCTCATCCACCCTCACAGCTTGATGTTGGACGAAAACATCAATCCATTCACTTAACAGTTTTGTTTTTTCAGAGGTTCTACTTGATATGATATTGATTTATACCGTGTGGAGTGTCGCATTGTTACGGGTTGTAACACTTTTCTTGTTCTGTACGTTTAGCGAATATGCTCAATTGCTCGTTACGCTGGGTGTGAGGCAGCTTTTGGCTGAGGCCCCGTAGCTCCCGCCCATTCCATGCTCACTAATTGCCCACAGAGCTGGCGATATGCACAAGTAGCCGAGTGATTGCCGACTTCACAGCCTGCCAAGTCCCGCCTGCAACCCGCCATACTTTCTCCCCTGGTAAACGAGACCTGCCACCTTGAGAAGTATGATTTGACTTCCTTATTAACCATGAACCTTGAATTTAATCCCTTTCTGTAATATTTTAAAGTTGGATAAGGACTACATATGTCATAGAATATGCCTTTGCTGGCAGGACCTAGTGTTTACAGTGCACTATGTCTTCTGGTATAGGCTAGAGCAATGTTGTTACTTTCATTGATCTGTCTCTGTCTTATCCTTGGCTTTGACAATATGAAAATGACTGAGGTATGAGCGATGCTAGTAATGCCAATCCTTATGCAGCCAGTCCCTGCTATGAATGGTGTGAAAATGTTGCTCATAGGATCGGTTGGTGTATGCATTTCAGTGGGCTTGGCAGACTGATATCTAATAGCAACTTCTGGCTCGGTGAGGAAAGCAACGGGAAACCACCTCACTCCTCATTTCCCTAGTACGCCTCTTCAGTGATGCCTAGGCCATCTATGACAGCTGATGGCAGAGCTGTTGAGGATCCCACCAGCTGAATCGCTGACGGACTGAACATACATTCATACATACATACATACATACATACATACATGTCATAGAATATGTTGCTTAGTGCGTCAGTACATACAGTTGCGAGATGGACAGCAGGCAATGGTATGATGATAAACGGAGTTAAAATTCAGGGTCTGCGTTTCACTAATAGGAAACGTCCTATTTACTGGGTTGATGGGGTGAATGTTCCTTATGGAAAGATCTTCATTGGAGTAATCACATAAACGGGACTGTAAATAAAGTTTACGGATCTCTGCACATGGTTGTGAGTGTATTTATGGGATGTAGTAAGGATCTAAAGGAGAGTCTCTGGTAAATCCCCAACTAGAGTATGGCTCCAGTGTATGGGACCCTCACCAGGATTACTTGATACGAGAACATGAAAAAATCCAAAGAAAAGCAGCTCGATTAGTTCTGGGTGATTTCCGACAAACAAGTAGCGTTTCAAAAATGTTTCAATGTTTGCGCTGGGAAGACTTGGGGAAAAAGGAGACGAACTGCTAGACTAAGTGGTATGTTCCGAGCTGTCAGCGGGGAGATGGCGTGGAATGACATCAGTAGACAAATAAGTTTTAGTGGTATCTTTAAAACTATAAAACATTACAATATGAAGATAAGTTGAGTAAAATAATCGTTTAAAGGAAGAGGAATTAGGGACTGGAAAAATTTACCAAATGAGATGTTCAATAAATTCATAAAGTATTTTCAATTATTTAAGAAGAAAACCAGGTAAACAACAGGTAGGTAATCTGCCACCTGGGTGATTGACCTAAATGCAGATCAGTGGTGATAGTTGATACAGTGGTTGCTATGCATTTTCAAACCTACCTTAAGCTATGTTGAACACTTAAACTTTACCTACCGATTGAACACTTTACATCTACTCAAATCTATATCTTGGCCACTCTCTACACTTTTAAAGGCTGCTTTCTCCCTGTATGGTTCAATATGTATCGTATCAATCTTCTTCCATGTCTAGTCAAATCTTATCTCACTCTTCCTTCTCTCACCAACTTGATTCAGCCTCGTGATATCTACCATCTCACCATGAACATTCTTCTGTAAGATGAAATGTCAATAGCATTTCATTTTTTTCCTTCCGCACCTATTATTATCCATGTTTTTCTTTCATATAATTCCACCATTCCATACGAATGTCTTCTGAAACGTTTTTTCATTTATCCAAGAAAACGACATCAGCTCATATAAAATGAGTCACCACAGCGATCCTGAAAGAAAAAAAACCAGTAATTTGTTACCCGAGCTAAAAATATCCAAACAAATTTATTTATTATAGTACAACTAAATGTTACTTATGAATATCTGAAATAGGCAGAATCCCTGCTAGTCAAACATATTAAAATTTGAAATGATATCGAAATTGATGATGGCATTCTTGATGAACGTATCTACAATTCGGGAGAGCAACTTTTCCCCTCCTGGAAACCTTTCCAAAAGTTACTCGTTTTTGATTCTTGGAAGCAAGTAAAAACAAAGTGTTTCACTGTTTGTTTCAACACCTTTTAAGGTAGATGGTGGAGATTTGACAAGTTGCTTGTTCTCTATTGGTGAGCTTGTATTCGGGAATTGGTGGGTTCGAATCCCACAATCGGCAGCACTGGAGACGGTTTTCCGATTTTTCTCTTTTTCAGATGAGGCACGTTAATTAAGACCGCGGCCGCTTTGTTCCCAGTCCTAACCCTTTCCTATTTTATCGACGCCGAAAACTTATCTTGAGTTAGAGCGACGACAATGGCACAAGGAAGAAAAAGGAAAAATCCGATTACGACAGAACTCTGCGATAGGGTGCTTGATGTGGATATGGTTAATTTGTCATCCAGAAGAGCAAAATGGGACGTCAAACTTAACACGTAGGTGCCCTAAATAGTATTTCATATTATTATTTTGGCCAGCTATGGACCACGTTAATGGAACAGTTTTCTTCCTCGAACTTTAACATTTATGCACTAATGCCACATTCGTTCCCAGTGTTCTTGTTGCTTAGTTTGCTCAGTCCACGTTTTGCCTGTTTTAAGCTTAGGATTTTCTTGCAAATTCTAGTGTTCTTTGAGTTTCACCTTAAGCGCGTTACGCTCTTGGACATCCTCACACGTAATCCCCACTTCTTGCAAGTCCCTTTTCACCTCCTTTGATATACTTTCCTAAATAGTAGGTAAAGATATCGCCTGACAATCTCATTGAGCTCCTTCCTGCTGTCTGTCTGTCTGTCTGTTAGGTCATCAGCCCAGAGGCTGGTTGGATCCTCAAATAGCACCACCAAAGGCTATGCAGTTATATAAAAACCGCAAAAACCAATGGCAGTACCAAAATAAGGCGTACTAGGCAAGACGAGGAGTGAGGTAGTTTGCCATTGCTTTCCTCACTGGGCCAGACAGTACTATTGCAGCACGACTGACCCTATGAGCAACACCTTTCATAACACTCAGACGCACTGTTTGTACTCTGAATGCCATTACTCAGCACCACCCATACCCCAGCAGCTTTGATACAGTCACAGGCATGGATGAGACCGGAACTTCAGTGGAAGCTACACTTTGCTCTGGCCTGTGCCAAGAGATGGATGCAAAAATACTGCATCCATCAAGAAATGACACATGTGACCATAAAGTAAAATTTTTCTTTTCCGCATCACGTCAGTTATTTTTTGCACGTGTGTGTAGAGTTAGTGGTTATATCGTCGTATATATTCGCCGTTTTCATTTATTATTATTGTCATAATTGTAGTTTTCCTTACATCACTCCGACAAAGACAGGTCTTATGGTGATGATCTGGTAGGAAAGAGCTAGGAGCGGGGAAGGAAGCGACCGTGGCTTAAAATAAATGGTGATGCATCAGTTGACCAAGCATAATTCTCTCTTTAATTATTGCGACATCTAGTATCTGAAGGTGAAAGCATGATACAGATTGTTGTGTGGACTTTTGTTCTCAACGTGGTCTCACTGGAAATTGATACTGACCCAACGGCAAGTCCTTACCAATTAAATTAAATAAAGTAGGTTCCTAGAAGTACACCATAATTTAATTTCATCGGTTGTAAATGATAAAAACATTTAAGTTCTTAAGTCTTTAGACATTTCAATCGTGAAATTACCAGCGTTTCGCCCCAGTGTAGTAGTGGGATCATCAGTTTGAATGCTACAACTTTCAAAGGCACTGGCGCTAGTGGGCCGTTGAGACACCACTGCAAGCCTCCTATGTAGGACAATGCAGTGACGGTGCACTAGGGGAGGCATGTGCCGTCATTTATTTATTGATACGTATTAATTTACTGATATGTATAGGAGTGAGAAGGAACTGGCCGTGGCATTAACTAAGGTACAGCCTGATGTGAAAATGGGAAGCCACGAAAACCATTTTCAGGGCTGTCATCAGTGGGTTTCGGAGCCACTATCTCCCAAATGCAAGCTCACAGTTGCGCGCCCCTAACCGCACAGCCATCTCGCTCGGTGATATTGTACTTAAAAGAACAATACAATGCTTTAACATGCATCATATTCTACATTCTACTGGTTATTCAAAAGTGAAATCGAATCTATGAATGATCAATTTGTTGGTTAGTCATGTGATGCAAGATAAAGCAGTAAAGAAACCGCAATAAAGCATCAAATGATCAAGTGCCATTATCTTAGACTGAGAAAAAAGACATTTAAAACTAGCAAATGTACCCGTGATTCGGTACGGTATTCACATTGCATACGAATATCCACGGAAATGAGTGTTCATGCAGTGAATAAGAATTTTTTAAATTGCATGTCTCTTAGCGTTAACCAGAAACAGCACAGGGAGATCCACGTACGTTGTTTCCAATGTGTAATTTGAGTTACGGAGTGGTGATAACGGCAGGCTCATTTGTCTACCGCCATTTACATCGAGTAGGGAAGTTTTCATTGTAATGGCTGGCCCCTTTACTTACTGCGTGGCCACAGTCGATTTGGGGAGTTTTCTTTACAATAAAAGGCCTCCTTTCTTACTTCCAGATAGATTACAAATGAGGACTTTTATTATAATGACAGGCACCTTCCCTACTACCAATCAAATTTTAGTTCAGCTGTTATCATTATAATGACAGGCCCCTTTTCTTAATGTCAGTAACACCGAGTTGATGAGTCTATATTATAATAATAGGGAACTATGCCTAAACCCAGTCACACTTTAGATGGGTAAACACTCGGTTAGGGGAATTTTGAACAAAATTGCATGCTCCCTTGACTTTTGCCAGTCAAATCAAGAAGGGAATTATTCATTACAATCGTAGTCCCTCCTTGCTATTTCCGGTAACACAGGAATTGGAGAAGGATCCCATTCCTACTGCCAGTCAAAGTCGATGTGGAGAGTAATGATTACAATAGCAGACGCCCTCCTACTGAGAGTCACTATTGATTTGTAAAATATTAATTATAATGGCATACCCACCGTTTCTACATCGCTACAAATCGATTTCAATGAAAATATATAGGTCGACATATGAAGTATATGGATGTTTACAATATTTCACACTTTCATTTACAGATTAACTGCTGATGAACGATACGTCACATCAACAGACGGATTGTACCAAAAGACGCCTCATTTAGCGGCCTAAATGGGTGGTCTTATGATATTTTTCCTGTCTCATCTATTTATGGGTAAGATTGTGTTAGAAACGTTGAGTAGGGTTAAATCTGAGTAAGGTTTCCTCACAGTGAATTACTTTTGGATACTTACGTGACAGCTATAAACATATGATCTGGCTCACATATAGATAGTGGGTGGCCCAATATTCATGTAGAATTAGATTATTTTATCGATTCAAACTAAGAATTATACGTGTAAAAAGTGCAAAATGTACGTACAATTGAGCAATACAGACAAATCTAACGGATAAGGAATAAAAGTACGACAAATCGTCATAGGACCAAAGTTGTAGATCACTCCAATTCGGATCGTGACATCCGTTTTGTGATACGATTTACAGGTTAGCCTCGAAATACCTCGAAACGAAGGTCTGCAACGACATCAAATTGCCTCAATATATCAATGTTTTTCGGGAGTAAAACGTTAAATATTTCAAGATCTTGGAAGCTTTACGTCGGTTACAGACTAAGACATATAGGCCCTATTTCTGCCAAATTTCAATACTCTAACTCGTCTGGCTTTGGGGGTTGGGGGTAAAGATGGGAACATTCAGTATACTAAAGATAACAAATATGCAGATGGTGATTATTACACCTGAAACGGATAACTGAATGAAAATTTCACCAAAATAGTCAATGCACAGACCCGCTGTCGTTACGAATTTATTTATATTCATAAGTAATCTGCTCCACGTACAACACTTTTTCGGCTATATCCGCTGGACTTAGCCTGCAAAACTGATCCTTCATGATATCCCATATCGAAAAAATGCACATGAGAAAAAAGTTTTAGAAGTGGATTTCCATCAAGGTTGGTTGATTTCCAGTCAGGTTGGTCTTTTATATATTGTGGGAAAGTAAAATAACTGTTTCGGTTCCCTATAAACTCACAGGCGATTCCGCAAATTTGACACGGCATGGACCAAAAAACTTTCCTTTGGACAGGTGGATGTTAAATATGCAGTTTCAATAAAATGTTTCCAGTAGTTTCCTAGTTATAAGAAATACGCTTTACATGCACCCGCTCCTGAGATAAGTGCGTTGGGACTTGTACTGAAAAACGGTCCGTTAACGATCTCTCCCTTATTAATATTCATATCGAAATGATCCACATAAGAACAAAACAGTTTAGAAATTGACTTCCATTAAGTCAGGTAGGTGTCCATTAAGTTTGGTTGTGTGTGTTTTGTGGGAGCGCAAAATAACGTTTTCGGTTTCGTATAAACCCCCAGTCAGCTCGGGGATTTAGAAATAATATTGGCCTTTAAACCTACCCATGGGCAGGTGGATTATAAATGTGAAGTTTGGTAGAAATATATCCAGTAGTTTTCAAGTTATAAGAACTCAGATAAACAGACCCCAAAGCTAAGCAAGTATGCAGATGGTCATTATTACACCTGAAACGGACAACAGAATGAAAATTTCGCCAAAATAGCCAATGTACAGACACATGGTCGTTACGATTTTATTTATATAGATATCACTAATTTTTATATATTAATAAGAAAATTCATGTTTTTATTTTCATTTTTACATACAATACTATAGGTTTCACCGGAAATATGAATTAATAAAAAGGATATTGTGTTTGTGTATATGCCTCGGAATCTATTTTTGGCGCTTGGTTAAGTGATAGATAACACCATCCAATTAAGGTACAAGCCCCAGCATTTACCTTGTGTGAAAATGGAAAACCACGAAAAGACATCTTCAGACGTGTTGACGGTGGATTTCGAACCCGTTATCTCCCGAATGCTAGCTGAAAGCTACGTGTCGCAATCCACGCAGCCACTCCTCAGTATTATTATTAGTGCTATTTTTCTGGGAGAAAAGGTGCCCATAATAACCATGTAGGTGCTATTACAGCAACGTCCACACTTCTAACATAAACTTCAATATACCTTAGTCGCCACCATCCACTTCTTTCTCTCAGAGTTTTTTTTCTTTTTTCTTCTTTTTCCAAAGTCCCAACGATCTGACCAATCGTTATCAGAATATGTTCCCTTTAGTCCCCGTGAATCTTCGGTCTTGGTTTTGTGATCCTCTTCACCATGTGTATTTTCGGTGCTAGTTTCTTCTTTTATAGGATCACATATAGATTTTTAAATGTCTACTTCTTAGCTGTGATTATTTTCCTCACTGACATAAAAAAAATCACTTATTTTACTAATTATGGGCAATGATAGCACTGGTTTAACTTACTGTAGATTTATTCAAAATTCACGTGAACACGTGAATGTTGCAGACCGGATATAAAGATGATAGTGTGACAATGGAAACAATCGGAATGTGAACAAATTCGATGGCTGCGTTACTAACCTGCAGAGTATTTGAAACGTGTAAGCATGATACTGACTAACGAGAATGAAACGGAAGATTTATTTCGTGAGTAAAATTCCATCTGCTGGAATATTTATAGTAAATCGCAGTTCTGTTTTAAGAAACTCCGTACCGTTGTGTACCGGCAGAAATTATTATTATTATTATTATTATTATTATTATTATTATTATTATTATTATTATTATTATTATTATTATTATTATTGTTATTATTATTATTGTTACCGTGTTTTTGTGGTAGTTAGAGGTGAAAGAAGGTGCGGGGTGGTGAACAGGTCTCAAGCTACGAAAGTAAAATTAATTTAAAATTTAACAAGGTTATATTTTCTTTTCAAAATTAAGAAATAACAATTACGGCAGGTACAGAGTAGCAAGGCAACAAAAGGTGCAATTACAGTATTTACAGTATTTGGGCTTCGAGCCCCGAATACACACTTCTAGGGCAATTAGCCCAACTTTACTCCAAAATAAGTTTTACCAGAGGGGCCGAAAACCCCATTCATGTTCCAGAGCACTTGCTCCAAATTACACAGAAAAGCCTCCTCGAGGCATACAACACTTAATTTTCAAGAACGAGCCACACGCTCTCAAACTTTAAGCCTCTCAAAGGCCACACCAAACTCCACCTTCAAGTTGTCCTCTCTGGACATAGACACAGGGGTAACATACCCAACCTACTGAGGTCTATTAAATGAAAAAGGGTAATTACATGACCTCTAAAATAACAATTTGAGAGGAGGCGATCTGCACTCCTAATGTATTTGTTTCAAAACCTAATTTGGCTCTAGGCCACTGATGCAAGGGCTAATCCCATACTACGGAGGTGACTTTAGAAAAGAAACAAATTTACATAATGTTAAGGAAGAATAGGTTGAGAAAATAAGTTCACCTCAAAACAATATGAGTGGGAGCTCGAGAGGGTTAAGCACTCTCTATCCCAATATGTAGTTTAAAAGATAGAATAGATACAAGTTTCTTTACATTTTAAGGAAGGTTACATAATGGAAAAACTTCGGACCCGCCCCGAGAGTTAAACTGCTGAGCTAGCAAAGAAAGAAGTTATTAATCGGCCATTACCTTGTTGTTGACCGCTGCCGACGAAAGAGGCGCTTCCCGCCCCCTGCTATGTACTTTACACACTGAAAGATGGAACAGAAGTGGCCCGGAGACCCTAAAATCAGCAGTTTATATACTCTCGCGGAAAGTTCGAGGCGTTAGGGGAATGAGAACACCCTCCCACAAAAACTTTATTGGCTAACCAAGGAAACCCCTACACAATATGAAGAAGAAACACATAATTGGTGGAAAATTAATTCAAGAAATTCGGGATTGGCTAAATTCAAAACAAGGGGAAAGAAGGGGTTAATATTGCCAACTTAAACAATGACTGAAAGAAATTTAGCAAAGAACAAACTTTTGAAATTAAATTTTCTCCAAAAGAACAGTTCTTTCACTCCGCACTAGGGTGCACTATTGTTGATCTTCAGTAGTGTCCTCTAGAAGAGAAAGTTCACACTTCTTACTACAAGCAAAACAAAAATACGTCGAAAATGACACAGTTCAAAAACTCCAAAATTTCCAGGTAGTGACATCTTCTGAGAAAGTAGAAAATTAATACCGTCAATAAAGTTCAGACTTCCTCCAGCAGAGGAGTTTCAATTGGCGCACATTTTAAATTAGTGGCGTGGAGGTGTACCGCCCGGTACAATTATTATTATTATTATTATTATTATTATTATTATTATTATTATTATTATTATTATTATTATTATTATTATTATTATTAATATTATTATTATGATTATTATTATTAGGTGGGAATTGGGAATTTTTAATGATGCAAATAAGACCTCTGTTTGACTTAATTTTAATGTAAATGTCGAAATTGATGATCGTCCTGTATTTCAATGTCGTAGGAGCAATATATTACTGTAGTGCTGTCCAGCGTTAAGTATATTACATCAGTCGTCAAAAGTTCCTGTACAAATATTTGTTCATGGTTGTCTTTAATAGTTACAAAACAATATTGTGTTATATACGAGAACATATGGCCGAATACTTGAGGAGGCTTATAGAATAAAGCGGACAGCCCCTCCTTTATGGATGAAGAAGTCAGCTGCTGTTGGGTACCACCCGCAGCATGGCCCACATAAATCATAAAACAGCAAAAGGCAAGCAAGCCAGAGTAACAATGGGATGCACTCTCATTAACATAAGCAGGACATTAACAATCTCTCCAATGGCACCCCTGTCCTGCTGGACAGTCACATTTTATGAAATGAGAACACTGACTCACCTGATGAGGTAAGTCCAGTAGCAGTAGATGTCAACGTCGTTCAGTACAATTCGTTGATGACGCTAGGATTCTCGTTGGGTTCCCATGGATTTCAGACAAGGTTTCTTCAGGTTATCCTTTTCTCCCGAGAGTGTTCCTCAAATTTCTTTCGACAGAACGCCCCCCTTTCAGTTACGATACATTACATTTTTGTGACTTGCTGAAGTGTTACAGTGGAAATTATTTTTAATAAAAAGAATGTAACAGTACAAATAAAATCCATTTGAAATAAATGCAGTATATCATCGTTGCAACTCAAAATACCTTTATGGGACAATGTTGTAGGGATAAATACTGACCCGCAGCACATATGTCACATGACGAAAATTCATTGAGATAGTTCATGCAATACTGAACGTTTCTGGTTCAGAGTTCTAAGCTGAAATATTATCACTTAGCGGTTTTCGTAGGCGCAACGACGACATGTTTAAGAATATAAGGTTTTTTAATGTTATGCCACAAATCTATTTTCTTCATGACATGATCACTGTTCATAAAAACTCTTTGGGTTAATAATGATGAATGAAATTCGACTCCTAGGTTAGAGTTATGGCCTTCGGTTCTTCAAAGGATCCCGGGTTCGATTCCCGGTCGGGTTGGAGATTTTAATTGCCTGTGATTAATTCTTCTATCTCGGGACCTTGGTATTGTTTTTCCAACGCTCTTCTCTTCATATTCAGACAACACACTGCACTATCAACCACTGAGGTGCGAGTGAGATGTTTACAGGGAGTTTCAAGACGAGAACCGTAAACTGTTGGCTGTTGTGTACAATATTTTATTTCATACCATGACGTAATCATAACTGCCTTCTTCCCGTACTCCAAAGTGTACGGAAAATTACACTTTACCGCACTAAAATTATTTTCCGCAGTCTTTTGTTAGGAAACATCTCTGATTGGTCGGAATCCGCTTTACAGTAATATAAACAGGGATAGTCAGAGAGATAATGAATCAAGGAACACCGAATTTGACCTTGTTACAGTAAACATTTTCTCTGCCTGATTGCAGCACTGTGGAGCCATCTACACAAAAGATGACGTCTTTGCATTCGCTCAAGTAATCTGCCAGGGCCGATGACCCAGCTGTTAGGCCCCTTTGAACAACAAGCATCATCATAATCAAAATTCCGTAAGCATCTCACTCATGACGTAAAAGATCACTTTCAATGGCTGTTGATAACTACTGTTTTATGCTATGGTAAATTTGCTTATTTTAAATTCAATATTAAATTATTTATAATTTCGACATGGCGCCACAGAAAACCATCCATGTTTGATTCATGCATGACGATTTTGGTTTCGTTGTGAGTACGTTGCTAAAAATGATATAAGCGGTGCGTTTATGGAGTTATCTAATATATAAACATGAATCTGTGTTTATTCGTCTCGATTGGACTCGAAAACTGCTGGATCGATTTTGCTGAAAATTTCACAGTTTGTTCTTATTACTCCTGAGAGGATTTAGGAAATGCTTTGAACGCAATCCTATATGCAAAATTATAATCTCAAACTAAAAGCTAAACATTTAAAAATAACTCTAAATTAAAAAGAGTAGTTCGTAAGCTATCAGTCAACGTCACAGTAAAGAAATCTACAAAAAAAAATTCAAACAGTTAACAAAAATCCTAAAATTAAACATTCAAAGAAAGTGCCCGGGCAGAGCCGGGTACAACAGCTAGTATTGTAAAAAACGTTTTTAAAATGTTAATTGAAGCAGTGAAATTTCAACTAAGCTACCAGAGTCGTAAACATGCTCATCCGGTCTTGGATTAATGAAGGTAAAACGAACTTCATGTTAAACTGTAATTGTATGCAATATTTATCTGTGGGAAATGGATTATACAATACATTAGTCAACATTGTAATGAGGGCAGATTACTCGTGCTGGAAATCCAGATACGCTATTTTTGCTGGAGATGTAGATCACAGCGATGTAATATCGTCGAGAAACAGTTCAATTCATCATGTCTGTATCTATCTGACAACAAATGAGTCGACCAAGCGGTTAGGAGCGCGTAGCCATCAGCTTGCATTCGGAAGGTAGTGGGTTCGAAACCTACTGTCCGCAGCTCTTAAGATGGTTTTCCGTGTTTTCCCATTTTCACACCAGTCAAATGCTATGGCTGTACCTTAATTAAGGCCACGGCTACTTCCTTCCTATTTCTAGCCCTCTTATCCCATCGTCGCCATAAGACCTAAAGGTGAGACGGAAAACCCAATTGTAAAAAAAAAATGTATGTGTTTGCACTATTGTGAAGCGGAGTTCAACCAATCAGATTATTCCTAACAAAACAGTGCAAAAGAAACCCCTGTATGGTAACGTGTTCTTTTCCGTACACTTTTGAGTAGGGAAAGTAGGCAATTGCGTCATATTATGCAGTCAAATAAATTGTCCCAAGTGTCATATAAAATGGAAAGGTTGGTGAACGATGATAGGAAAGTAGGTCATTGACCTCTGTCAGCCCGCTTCTGGTTCAAGAACTCTGTCCATTGAGAAAAGAGACTCTCGATGACAGTGGCATGAAGAGCAGTCAGAGAGACAAGACGCATACCAAAGCAACCTACTTGAGACATCTGTCAATATGCTGGAGAAAGTACTTGCACTCTCTCGTATTTATATGCAAATTGGCTGTGTAAATTACACACTGGGAATGGTTCATTCCATTTAGTGATCATAAACAAAGTAGCCCTGCAGTCGTCTTGCGCACGTACACCATGTTTTATGACCCTAGACATAGTCTCGTTCCAAGGCACTCAACGAGGATGACCTCAAATATCAAGATCTTCGTCATCAGTTATCATGGACTTTATCTGTATTTATTGAGAAATTGAACGATTTTCTAGACACTCTGGACTACCACAAGGCAAAAAAATTACCTGATAAATAACTCTAAAATTCAAAGTCAGGTGACAAATTATATAGTATACAGCATTAAAACATTAAAAATATAAAATCAAAGACCAGTACATTCGGTGTTACGGTATTAACGGGAATATAAATGGAACTACTATACTGTGAATATAGATGTGATATAAAAATTGATAAAGATCCCCGAAAAGTATCGAGTAAAAAAATATGGATGCTGGACGTTTGAAAGCCGAATCTGTTTCAGAAATCAATTTTTAAAACCTACGTATTGTGCCACGTGTCCCTACCATTAAACCCAATACTTTTGCCTCTTCTAGATGGCAATTCCTCCTCTACAATTCGAGTGTAGATGGTCCGTTTATCAGTGTTACCGTCCTCAAGCTGGCTGGTGTGATTCCCCATCCTGACCGCGGGATCGATAATATAACATTCCTTGCAGGCGTGTATAAAGGGTTAATGTCAATTCTATAGTCAAGCAATCTATAGTCTCCTCCGGAAAGTCCCGAGTGTAGCGTACCATTCGTTGACACGCCGTCAACCTCTTTCTGTATAACCCTTTCCATGAAACTCTTCGGAAATGAATGATCTTATTTTATGATGACGGAATTTCTCAATATGTCATCATGAGGATAGTTTTCCAAGACATGAACCAGTGTTTCACTTTGTCTGCCACATCTGCGACAGAGGCTGCTGTCTTGAGATCTACCGGGGATACGTCTAAATGAGGAAACATTAGTTGTCATCCCAGTCCATTTTAAGGTTTCTTTTAAGAGAGGTCTTTTAAGAGAGATCGCACTAAGAAAATATAATTTTCTGAAGAAAGTAAGAAATATTTTAATGTTCCAAAGAAATGTGTATGTACTATTGATGGCCCAAATGGTCGAAACACGTGTACATTTTAGATAATTATGTAATAATTTTAAAGTTTGTTAACATTGTGTATTGAGCAAGGTGGATTAACTCCTAATTTTAACTAGAACGAGTCAATACGATGTTTTTCATCACATGTAAAAAAATTTACCAGTTAAGAATTCTCCTTCATGGAGTTTACTGTGTATTTTACTTGCATCAGGAACATTGGTTTTCTGATGTGATACGGGATCAGGATTCAGGATGCCGAGTGTATTCAAGCAATCTATAGTCTCCTCCGGAAAGTCCCGAGTGTAGCGTACGTAACCATTATCAGTCCTAATGAGTGTGTTGCAGGGATTTATGTGCTGTAGGTTGACATCCCACTCAACTGATGGTCGACTGTGCGTCAGTGAGAATGATGCCCTAATGCTGAAGTCCCCGAATCATCGGAATTAACCAATGCGAGTTAAAATCCTCGACGCTACAAGAATCGAACCCTGGACGCCTTGGACCAAAGGCCTGCGCGCTAACTATTTAGCCATGGAGGTGATTTTTTTTAGAAACGTTACAGACTCTTGTATTTTAATTCAAAGCAAGAGGCTGAAGCATAATACCAGAGACATCAAACACAGTTTGATGTGGATACAGAAGCTATAATTGTACCATTAGCTGTTCGGTACTGGCATCAATATCTGATATTTGTAAGAATTAGTCGTCAGGCTCCATAGGTAAATGGTTACCCTGCTGTCCTTTGGTCTAGGGTTCTTTTCCCGGGCTGGTCAGGGATTTTAACCTTGATTGGTTAATTCCGATTTCTCGGGGGCTGGGTATGTGTGTGTGTGTGTGCCGTCCTTATAATTAGAATTAATGTAGGTAAGGCCTCATCCTCGTAAACGCGATGGTATCTGGTGGTGCTCAAATGCGTCAGCTTCGTGTCGGTGTGGATAGATTTCCTGGCAAGTAAAATAATTCCCGTGGGACAGAATTCTGACACCGTGGCGTCTCTAAATGTAGTTAGTTTTTTTACAAGCTGTTTTATGTCGCACCGACACAGGTAGATGTTATTGTGACAATGTGATAGGAACGGGAAGGAAGCAGCCGTGGCTTAATTAAGGTATAACCCCAGCATTTGCTTAGTGTGAAAATGGGGAAAACATATTGAGGGATGGCGACGGTGCTGTTCGAACGCACTATCTGCCGAATGCAAGCTCACAGCTGCGCGACCCTAACCGCATGGCTAACTCGCTCGGTAATCTTCTTATTATTATTTTCATCAAGATTTTCACGAGAACATGTAGTTGAGTCATCATGTGCGTTTCTTGGAGATCTGTTTCCAAGGTAAATGATGAGGTACGCAACATAGGCTACCAGATAATTTAATGGGGTTTGGCCACAGGAGAGGGTGGTACAGGTCTTTCGAGTTGACGCCGTATAGACGACCAGCGCGTCTGTATGGATTGAGGCCTACCTAAGATGAAACCAAAGGAATCAGGTAATGCAAGTTGAAATTCCCGACCCGGCCGGGAATCGAACACGGGATCCCTATGACCAAAGGGATTCATGGAACCGGACATATACGAGGTTATTAACGGGGGCCTACACATTTGAACATAGAAAAATCGGGTGTATTAAACTGTTATTTTCTGCAGCAATGGAAACTTAGCATGCGAATACATTACAGTAGTTGATTCCTTTCGCTCGGGGACAAGAATATGTGTGTTCGTTAACACAATTCATCAACACATAAGTGGGCGAGTTGTGAGCTTGCATCCGAGAGATAGTGGGTTCGAACCCCATTTTCGGCAGCCCTGAGGATGTGTTACCGTGATTTCCCATTTTCACACCAGGCAAATGCTGAGGATGTTCTCCAGTTAAGGACACTGTCGCTTCCTTCCTACTCCTAGCCCTTTCCTCTCCCATCGTCGCCATAAGACCTATTAGTGTCGGTGGGCCGTAAAGCAAATTGCAAACAAGACATCTACTCATCACACTACCAGGTATCAGAAAAACGCGAAATACTGAACGCATAACTCCACATGGTGTTGACATCAGGAAGGTCATCCGGCCTTAAAACTGGATCGAATTCATACTAAGTGGCAAAAGATCAAGAGGAAATTCTAGTGGGATTTAGTATTTCTTACTGATTTCAAAGATTAATGCAACATCAGATAAAGAAACGCTGGCCTGAGTAGCTCAGGCGGTAGAGCGCTGGTCTTCTGAGCCCAGCTTTGTGGGTTCGATCCTGGCTCAGTCTGGTGGTATTTGAAGCTGCTCAGATTTTTTCTTCTTTTGTTAAGAAGGAAACTATATTTTCCAGTGTCGACTCAGTTAAATTTAACTTGAAAGCTCTTCAGTCTGTTGAACACACAAGTTAAATATAAACACTATCCTACCTACAAGATACCTGTAAAAAAAAAAGCACATTATTAATCAATGGATACAATTTGACTTGATAGAATCTGATGAGTCTGCCTCTGTGGTGTAGTGGTTAGTGTGATTAGCTGCCACCGCCGGAGGCAAAGGTTCGATTCCCGACTCTGCCAGTAAATTTGAAAAGTGGTCCACTCAGCCTCAGGAGGTCAATTGAGTAGGGGTGGGTTCTATTCCCACCTCAGCCATCCTGGACGTGGTTTTCAGTGGTTTCCCACTTCTCCTCCAGGGATGGTACCTAACTTAAGGCCACGGCTGCTTCCTTCTCAATTCCTTGTCTGCCCCTTCCAATCTTCCCATCCCCCTACAACGCCCCTGTTCAGTATAGCAGGTGACGCCGCCTGGGCGATGTACTGGTCATCTTCTCCAGTTGTATCCCACGACTCAGAGTCTGAAGCTCCAGGACACTGCCCTTGAGGTGGTAGAGATGGGATGCCTCGCTGTGTCCGAGGGAAAAAGCGACCCTGAAGTGTAAACAGATAAAGAAGAAGAAGAAGAATCTGATGATGATCTTATAAGAACGAAACATATTCTTTCTTTAATAGTGTGTATTTTTGCCGGCCCCGTGGTGTAGGGGTAGCGTGCCTGCCTCTTACCCGGAGGCCCCGGGTTCGATTCCCGGCCAGGTCAGGGATTTTTAGCTGGACCTGACGGCTGGTTCGAGGTCCACTCAGCCTACGTGATTAGAATTGAGGAGCTATCTGACGGTGAGATAGCGGCTCCGGTCTCGAAAGCCAAGAACGACCGAGAGGATTCGTCGTGCTGACCACACGACACCTCGTAATCTGCAGGCCTTCGGGCTGAGCAGCGGTCGCTTGGTAGGCCAAGGCCCTTCAAGGGCTGTAGTGCCATTGTGTTTTTAGTGTGTATTTTTATCACTTGTTTAATAATTATTTTCTTTTTTTACAGGTCTGTTATAGTACTTGATTGTTATATTTAACCTGTGTGTTCGACAGACTGAAGACTTATGTTACATTTACGGTGCTCAGATACGTAATTCTCGTGTCGTTGGATTTAGTGGCACGTAAAATTCTCCTGTAGGACACAATTCTGTGCCTTGGTTCTAAAAGGGCCAATGTAATTTTTTATCGAAATTGAGATATTAACTGATACAAACGGGATTTATCCTGGCTTGCAACATGTTAAAAGGGCCAATGTCTCTGATACGTACTAAAGGAACAGTTAACGTTTAATTAAATAAGCCGTTGCCAATAATGTTAGATTACCAAGAAAGATTAGAGACCTGGCAATTTTTAAAGAATACGATGGAAGAAATTAGCGTTTAATAAGGTGACCTGCACAAAGAAAGTATAAAGTTATTTATAGTTCTTGAAAACAATAATTGGAAAACTATAAGCAATACTTCAAATCCTTATAGCTCAAAAACAGGTTTTTTGACATTGGCCCTTTTAGAACCAAGCCACAGAATTCTGAAACCTCGGCTTCTCCAGAATCCCAGAATAATAGTGTTAGTGGGGCGTAAAATTATTAACACTATACAGAGTGTGAGGAAAGCAACGGGAAACTACATCACTCCTCACTTTACTAGCATACCTCTTCAGTGACACCTAAGCTATCTATGGCAGCTGTTGGTGGAGCTGTAGAGGATCAAACCAGCCTTCGGGCTGAATACCCAACATACAGGGTGTATCTGCGGTGATGATGTTGATACAATCTGTCAGGGATGATGGAGGACGGCAAATGGATCAATTTGAGATAAGGAACAGTAGTCTGTAAACGTTAGAGTCAAGAGTTATTAATAATCAAATTTGTTTAACGCCCGCCCGCTCGTTTACCTGATCTCACCCCCACTTGATTTCTTCTTGTGGGCCCATGTGAAAACCTTGTATATGCGGCAACTGTCGACACTGAAGAGGACCTCTTGGCAAGAATTCTCGCTGCCTGCGACGCTGTTTAAACGATGCCGGGGATATTTACGCCTTCTAAATGAAGAAATTTTGGTTTCAAAATTATTTTAATAACTAGAAGCCGTTTGCATGAAGTATGTTCTTGAATAATGGGCAACTCAACTCCAACTAATACAGTGGGTGGGTTGACGTGTATACGGGGTGGTCGGAAACAACGTAAGCCGGGTATTATAAGCGTTAGAAGGTTGGTCATACTGGTAAATAATTTGAAACAAAAAATTCGATATCTCGTGGCGTTGTCATTTTATTAGCTTCTGAAGTTAGCGAATTAGATGATTTCGCGTGTGAATTCGAATGGGCTTTGCGAGGTGGTGTTGCTAAATCTGAACCTGGTTTGAGACTGGCTTGGAAGCACCAATGGAAGGGAAAATTTCGCCTGGGAAAGGATTAAAATACGGACCTCCGAGCTAAAAAGATCGCGCTATAGCAAATACGCTACGGTAACACCGCCTGAAATCCACGGTGTGTTTGTGTTTGATTCTGATTTCTCGGCATGACTTTAAGTCACGAAGCGATCTGATTGGTTAACTTCAGAAGCGAATAACATGAGAACGGTGTGAGTTATCAAATTATTTATTAGTATGCCAACGGCCGTAGCCGTATTGAATAATCGGATCCCGTGAGATCTCCGACGTTAAGCAACATTGGACGTGGTCAAGATTTGGATGGGTTGCCACGCGCTGTTGGTGGGGAGTAAGGGAATGAAGGACCGGAAAAGAGCTGGCTACCGTACCGTACGTAAACTCCGACTCAGGCACACCTCTACGGAGGTTCGGACCTGCCTTCGGGCAGAATACATCCTTACCTTTATTTATTAGTATGACGAATCCTTTAAATTTCATGATGTTTCCGAACATCCTGTATATCTTCACCGCGCGCTCCAGTTGAGACAAGAGCCGAATACAGAGCTGACCAGTGCGGGTGGGACCAGGGACTTCATTCACTCACTCTCTCAGTGCTGCTGGCCCGAGAGCGGCTCTAATTTCCCTGGAGGGCAGGCTTGCGTCCCCTGGTTTGGGAACCACAGACGTCATCACAGCGTCCTGACGTCCCCAGCGGTGTAGACGCACTCTACATATTAGATGTAGTTATCACTAATTAAAACTTGTGTTGACCATTTAGTTTGGTCTGACTTCCAGCGACCAATTCTAGCATCCACCCTACAAATGTTCACCAATGATTGAGTGCTACCACAGCAGGAGGAAAATGATAAGACGAGCCAATCTTTGGCATTTATTAGCACATCCGAAGGAAGAGACAGTCCGCTCATACGTGAACCATGGAAAACAATAGTTAGACTAACTTGGTTCATATTTATGCTTTCCAAAACAGTTGTTGCCAGGGAGGGCTATACAATGTATGATTCGTCGACAATGAAGAAGACTGCGAAGGACCAACGAACATGGAGGAACTTCACGGCAACTGACCATTACTAGAACTGATTATTTATAATGAAAACCGACTGGAAGTTTTGACCAACTTCGCTGATTCAGATGTCAGGCAGCTTCTGACTAGTATTCACGAGGCTAAGTGAATACCATTCCAACTCTTAAAATAGGACTAAAAACCTTAGGCGAGTCGAGAATCGGACACATGAGATTCAGGTAAAAGACGGAGATCCCATCTGAACGACACTGGCCTATGGGAAAGAAAACAAGTTTCTTCAATGATCATATTATAGTCCATCTCCCTTAAGGGAGTGAGTTGGCCGTGCGGTTAGGGGCACGCAGCTACAAACTTGCATTCGGGAGATAGTGGGTTCGAACCCCACTCTTGACAGCCCTGAAGATGGTTTTCCGTAGTTTCCCATTTTTACACCATGACAATGTTGGTGCTGTACCTTAATCAAGGCCACGGCCGCTTCCTTCCCATTTCTAGCCATTTCGTGTCTCATCGTCGCCATAAGACCTATCTGTGTCGGTGCGATTTAAAGCAACTTGTAAAAAAAAGGGGGGAAAAGGAAAATACATCATCTCCTTTCCCTGGAGAGACATAGTGTTTACAGTTCACTTTTTTCTGGTATGGGGCAGAACAAATGTTTTACTTTCATTGATCTGTCTTAGTCTCATTCTTGGCTGTGACAATATGAATGTGACTGAGGTATGAACGATCTTAATAAACCTATCCCTTATGCAGCCAGTCCCTCTTATGAATGTTGTGAACATTTCCCACTTACAGTCGGTTGGTGAGCGTATTTCAGTGGACTTGACAAACTGAGATGCAGTAGCAACTTCTCGTTCGGTGAGGAAAGCAACGGAAAACTGCCTCACTCTGCATTTCCCTAGTACGTCCCTTAATAGTTGCCAACCAACCAACCAACCCACCAACCAACCAACCAACCAACCAACCAACCAACCAACCAACCAACCAACCAACCAACCAACCAACCAACCAACCAACCAACCAACCAACCAACCAACCAACCAACCAACCAACCAACCAACACCAACCAACCAACCAACCAACCAACCAACCAACCAACCAACCAACCAACCAACCAACCAACCAACCAACCAACCAACCAACCAACCAACCAACCAACCAACCAACCAACCAACCAACCAACCAACCAACCAACCAACCAACCAACCAACCAACCAACCAACCAACCAACCAACCAACCAACCAACCAACCAACCAACCAACCAACCAACCAACCAACCAACCAACCAACCAACCAACCAACCAACCAACCAACCAACCAACCAACCAACCAACCAACCAACCAACCAACCAACCAACCAACCAACCAACCAACCAACCAACCAACCAACCAACCAACCAACCAACCAACCAACCAACCAACCAACCAACCAACCAACCAACCAACCAACCAACCAACCAACCAACCAACCAACCAACCAACCAACCAACCAACCAACCAACCAACCAACCAACCAACCAACCAACCAACCAACCAACCAACCAACCAACCAACCAACCAACCAACCATATTACATAGATACACATAGGGTAACGTTGCCTCAAACGTACTACTTAACATATTCTTGTTTTTCATTGCTGTAAATTACTAAACTCCGCCTCTGTGGTGTAGTGGATAATATGATTTGCTACCACCACCAGAGGCACTGGTTCGATTCACGGCTCTGCCACAAAATTTGAAAAGTGGTACGAGGACTGGAACGGGGTTCACTCAGCCTCAGGAGGTCAACTGAGTAGAGGAGTGTTTTGATTCCCACTTCAGACATCCCTGAAGTGGTTTTCTATGGTTTCTCACTTCTCCTCCGAGCAAATGCCGGGATGGTACCTAACTTAAGGCCACGGCCGCTTCCTTTACTCTTCCTTGTCTATCCATTCCAATCTTACCATCCCCCTAGAAGGCCCCTGTTCAGAATAGCAGGTGAGGCCACCTGGGCGAGGTACTTGTCCCCCTCTCCAGTTGTATACCCAGCAAAAATCTCATGCTCCAGGACACTGCCCTTGAGACGGTAGAAGTGGGATCCTTCGCTGAGTGCGAGGGAGAAACCAATCCTGGAGGGTAAAAGGATTAAGAAAGAAAGAAAATTCCTCTATAAAACATGGAAGTTAAATTTTCAGAAACCTAGACAGATTTATTGATATTTTTCGGGTAAAATAATTACAATATTGAGCAATAGAGATTTAATGGAAATATTTTTTCTGAACGCAAGTAACTGTACAAAAATATTATACAGGTTGCATCAAGAAATACGAATCCAGATTACAAGCTCTCGAGCCGTACAATGAGAACGAATGATTTTTATGGTACAAGTTAATTTATTGATTAGAATATAGCGTACAATCACCATTCATAAGGGAAATACAAGTGTACTTCAATATATCGTGATGTACAGGTATGCTAATTTAACGTTCTTAAAACATGGTATGTTCTTAATTCCAGAGAGGTGATAATGAAACCTACTTTAAGGAGCAGAAGATACGCGCCAGTTCTCCTTTTTTAATGTGTTCGATGATTATGTAAATTAATGTTGGGGAGTATTGTAGTGAATATAACAGTTCTGATTCAGGAGCCTGGGCCTGAAATACGAAGCATAAAAGAAAAAAATCATAGGTGGACAAGGTGGTACATAATGAAGGGTCCTGAATGGCAATGACGAATGGGACTGGAAAATTTTGAATAAATGATCAATACCCCCAATTGAAACATAACAGTGCAAATTAAAAGTAATGTTGTAAGATTTACTATACTTTGGTACAGAGCTATTGAAATGGAAAAATAATCATCAGCTTCATACAAACATCGTAGAAAATTTTACAATTTTTATTTTATTGTTGTAAAACTGTTAGGTTCTTCAGTCCGCCGAAAGTAATTTTTGAATAAATACATTTATAAAACACCTGAAAAGGAAAATATGATAACAAAATTATACCTAAAAATAAATAACTTAAATTAAAATAGAACGAGGTGTTTCGTTCGTGAAAGAGCATCATCAGATTTCATCAAATAAAACTCAAAAATACTTATAAGTATATAAACATTTATGTTTGAAATTCTGTTTAAATCCACAAAACTTGACATTTGGAACTTATGTTAATGAAGTCTCTCACTTCTCTCCGCTCTAGATGATGCTCTAGTAGACACATTATAATTATTCAAGGATTTATCACAAATATCACGAACATACCTCCCCTTACCCTGATTCTGTTATATTTTTTTCCTTTTCAGGTGGTTTATAAATGTATTTATTCAAGAATTAGATTCAGGAGTCTGAGAACCTAACAGTTTTAAATTAAATGAGTCGAAACTTAAACGAAGTGGCTTCAGATATCGCAAAGAAATAGGTACCAGCTTCTATGTTTCGAAAATATTTTCGTCTTCTTGCACTGACCAACACGTAACACCCTGGGTTTCACCATGTGGTATCGTAGTAATTCAGTAGTTGTCCAGCAGATGTTATCGTTATTTTGATAGTTTGAGATTCATTTATTCATTCAGGCATTCTTCCCTATGGCAAATCTTGTCATGGGATATACCTCTTCCATTTTTGCCTGTCCAGGGCCAAGCTTTTCATCTCCGAATATTCTTTCCTTTGATGAATGAAAATCCACAGCCTGTTTCCAGTCATTTGTCTGGGTCAGGAATGGAATGAATGAAGCGCCCTTTTAGCGGCGAGGATGGGAATTGTGCCGAAGCCTGTCGCACTCCTCTGGGGCAATGATTAATGAAATGAAATGATATTGGAGAGTGTTGCTGGAATGAAAGACGACAGGGAAAACCGTAGTACCCGGAGAAAAACCTGTCCAGCCTCCGGTTTGTCCAGCAAAAATCTCACATGGAGTGACCGGGATTTGAACCACGGAACCCAGCGGTACGAAAATTCCACCCTAAAACTTCAATTTAAATGAAAGGCTATTTCAGATCTATTGAGTGATTATTCTTAGAACCCATTATTTAGCTGTATTCTAATTACAAATATGTCTAAACAATATTTTAAATATTTACTGCATGAGGGGTAATCTATCGGCAGCTGTCAAAGGTAATTTTTTTATTTCTATGGCTAATAAAGACGACCATATTCATATTTTTGTGTTCGAATGTTTGCTCTTTGCACTTCGGTAGGGATGTAGCGATTTCAAATGGAAAAAATCTGCATTAGTTCTGTAAACAAATATTTTATTAACAGTGACATTCTCGAAAGTTTGTCTTTTTCTCCCTTTACAGCAATCGGGTTGTGTTTATGTAAATGACTGCGAATATAAGCTGTTATATTTGTTATAACTGTAAATATTGTGGTAGTAAATGCAGAAGAAGTGCGTGCCAGACAACAACAGCAAGACGTGGTCTCTTTCTACAAACAGTAACGTCTGTTAGTATAAGTAGTGCAAAGTAGTGGCTACTATGGTCTTGAAACTACAGGAAGAAGCCATAAAATTAGGAAGGGAAACACATCGTCCCTACTCTGGCAAACTAACGAATCTGCAAATTGTCAAAAGGTTAGAGGAGCTGAAAGAAGTTGTGATTACTCATGTCAAATCAATTTTTATATTTAATGATTGGTTTTATGTGTTAGGCATACAGAACGAGTTGCAGATGTGAGACTTTGTTAGAGGGTAGACAATATATAACCAATAAAATCTACACCAAAACTTCAGAAGTACAGATTCCCTAGTTTGTCACTTTCGCTAATTTGCCAGAGTGGTGACGACATGATGCCGGAGAATTTTAATGGAATGGGTGTGTGTCTTGAACTAGCATTTATTTAATAAAATCCATTTCCCATTACGTTCTTTTTCTAAGTTCATTGCCAACTTTACCAACCAAATTGTTAACCATTCTCAGTAAAATGTTTTCAGGATGCATTTTTTTTTGCTAGTTGTTTTACGTCGCACCGACACAGATAGGTCTTATGGCGAAGTGGGAAGGAAGCGGCCGTGGCCTTAATTAAGGTACAGCCCCAGCATTTTCCTAGTGTGAAAATGGGAAACCACGGAAAACCACTTTCAGGGCTGCCAACAGTGGGGTTCGAACCTACTATCTCCCGAATACTGGACACTGGCCGCACTTAAGCGACTGCAGCTATCGAGCTCGGTGTTTTCAGGATGTATCCATGAGGTATTTGCAATCTTATATGCATTAGAATTGTAGAAAATGAAGTTTTTATGTGTTATTATAATATCTATGTACAGATAATTAAAGAAAATGTGTTTGAAATTTCAAGAATATAACTGAATGTAAATGGATAGAATTTCCCATGAAACGAGTGCATAGAACTGTTGCACTATATCTCGTAAATGTACTTAAAAATATAGAATGCGTAAGTTGACGTCTGAATACCAAAACCTGGTTTTCAAGAATGCCATTCAAAATCACATTTAAAATTTCAAAATTCAAGAACCAATGAAGTTCTGCACTTCAAAACTTGGGCATCACAACATATTTACGTGATGAACATGACTTAAATACTTGGTTCATACCAACCAAGCAGAAGAAATATTAAAGTAACCTCACCTTACAGCTAGGCAGAGCTCCAGTCAGTAGAGTACTTTCTTCTTTTTCTACCGCTTTTCCCACATATGTGGGGTCGCGGCAGTGAACTGTGTCGCACATGTAGATTTGGCCCTGTTTTACGGCCAGAGGACGTATACTTTGCAATATGCCGTGCACAATATTCAATGTTCATGTATAAGTAGGATCGATCATTCACTTAAGGCAGACCTCGGAGACAATTAATTTTAAATAATAGGTTTACAGTTGCAGGATTGAAAATAATGCTTAATTTTCTTTTCTGAATATCTAATTCTTCAATACCATTTTTTTTCTAATAATATATCTAATATGTGTCTTATCACGGAAATATAATTTCAGTAATATGACAACAGTTTCAAGGAAATATTGCTTTACTGGCGAGACTTAGTGTTTACACTGCACTATGTCTTCTGGTATGGGCTAGAACAATTTTATTACTTTCACTGATCTGTCTCAGTTTTATCGTTGGCTTTGACAATAAAAAATTGACTGAGGTATGAGCGATGCTAGTAATGCCATTCTTTATGCAGTCAGTCCCTGCTATGAATGGTGTGAGAATGTTGCTAATAGGGTCGGTTGGTGCATGAATTTCAATAGTCTTGGCAGATTGATATGTAATAGCAACTTGTGGTTTAATGAGGAAGGCAACGGAAAACTACCTCACTCCTCATTTCGCTACTATGTCTGTTCAGTGATACCTAGACCATGTATGACAGCTGATGTTAGAACTGTTGAGGATACAACCAGCCTTCGAATTGAGTACTAAATTAACATACAAACATAGACTAAAGGAAACGGGGAGTTTTAACTTCTTGCATAAAAAAAATGATGGGAAAATGTTCCTTGAAACATGGCGAAAATCTATTTACGGAGATGGGAGAGAGTCAAAACTTTAGTGCATGGAGCATATATATTGTTTCATCTTATGAATATCATTTTTTGTCTCGTATTGGCATTAACTCAATTAAGGTTAATAATAAAGGAAGCATTCCACCTTCCAATACTTCTGTTAAAGTAAGCTTAAAGTCCAGTTGATTGATTAAAAGTTTAGTGCAGGTTTCGTTCCTCTGGTTTGGAACATCTTCAGTTAAAAATATATAGTAAGATACGAACGAAAATTGGCATGTATGGATAAAAAGCACTTGTAACGTTTATGAGATTTAACATTTTTCTTCTTCTTGTTTCATTGAGGCCCCTTGGGCCACGTGGTTCCTAACTGATGAGCTTTCTTCTTAGCCCAGTATTCCTTCACCTTTGAACTGTGGGTTGCTTTCCTCTTCTGAGTCCACTTCGCTCCCACTCCAGGACGCAATGTTTTAGCTGTCAGTGACTGGAGAGTGTCGGGTGTTCTAATCAGCATTCTAGATGTATCCCAGTTGAATATATACTTAGGATACATGTTTAAAAATTGGAGGTTTTTTCGAACCAGTTTCGTCCATTTATCCTTTCATCCCTTTCGTCCAGAAAGTTTCTAGAAGATTCTTGACGTCAGTCTCTTGTTGTCCATTCTGACTATGTGACCGTAGAAGAGATCCGTCCCCGTGGTGTAGGGGTAGCTTGCCTGCCTCTTACCCAGAGGCCCCGGGTTCGATTCCTGGCCACGTCAGGGATTTTTTACCTAGACCTGAGGGCTGGTTCGAGGTTCACTCAGCCTAAGTTATTAGGATTGAGGATCTATCTGACGATGAGGTAGCGGCCTCGGTCTAGAAAGCCAAGAATAACGGCCGAGAGGATTCGTCATGCTGAACACACGACACCTCGCAATCTGCAGGCCTTTGGGCTGAGCAGCGGTCGCTTGGTAGGTCAAGACCTTTCAAGGGCTGTAGTGCCATGTTTTTTTGTTTTTTTGGTTTGACCGTAAAAGAGAAGTCTCCTCTTCCTCATGGCTCATGTTAACAACTTTTTATTCAAGAATTAACTTTAACTTCGGTTTTTCTCAAGGAGTTTCCCCCGGCCATTTATTTTAAATGTTAAGTCTATTGTCAACCTTAAGTTATTTTGAGTTTGTATGGAACAACAATAGCAACAATTCCTGTATTTTGAAAAAACGAAGATCAGAAAGAAGACACAGATTGTATTAAGAATCGGAATATCGAGTTACTGAATGTTTTTAACTTAATATTGAAGGAATATGTTCTTATTCCAAACTCATTATCATCACAAGTGTTTTTATCTATATGTGCCAATTTTCGTATCTTACTGTAACTTATATTTATACCTGAAGATCTTTCAGACCAGAGGAACGAAACGTACTAATATTTTAATTAATCAACTAGGCTTTAAGGTAGAGTATGTTTGTAATCCCCTGAACTGGCTTTAAAAAAACAAAAAGTATTGGAAAGTGAAATTCTTCCTTTAACTTTAGTTATGTATTGCTTTACGAAAGATTAAATAAAAATTATTCTAGTTGAAATATTAGCATAATTCATTCACTATTAAAAAAACGAAACTGTTTTTAAATTTTGGAGTTTCATGTCAAAGTTTGTCTTCCTGGAGAATAGAAACACCAAACGGTGCCTCTTATTTCTGTGCAGTTGCTTACAGACGATGTCAAGAATAATTAGTGGAATTTAATATTGTCTTTAACTGATTCATGTGGACATTGTTATTACTTTGTATTGGTGCTGCTGTGTCAACTACATAAACTGTTGTCAGTGAATTATTGATGCACAAAACTAATATGTCTTCCTTTTTTTCAAAATTATGAAATACAATATGTAGGCAAGATCGTGTAGGCTCCTGGAGCCCAAGAGTGGGCTGCTAAACATTGCGGATACCCAGATCGACTTAAGAACATCGATATCCATCAAAATTATTTATAAGAATTAGAGAACGTAAAACATTAGTGCGTCTCTCACCACCACCTCTTTCAGTCTTGGTACCTTGGACCGGTTTTGAGATTATTCATAGACTAACTTTCCTTTCTTCTTTTTTCTTCTTGCCTCTTGTCACTATGGATGTATTTGTTTATGACCCAACCCAGATGCTACTTAATGAAACAGAAGACTCCTCCTTCCAATGTCCAAGTTGCCCCGCCCCCCCTTGGCCACGAGGGGGAGGGGTCTCATTACAGCCCGCCCTGGACATGAGGCTCATGTTGTTCAATGATAATTATCGTAAGACGTCAAAGTGCAGACACCGGAATACAGAGAGGTAGGGGAGGCTATATACACCATTCTTAGCGAACAAATAAGAAAAACACTACGGTAATAAATGCGAGATCTCTTATCATACTGATCACGTTTGAGTGAGTACATTAGTTTGAACGAATTAATTTATCAACTAAATGAATCGGTCTTGTGACCACCAGCTCATTATCATGACAAGTGTGATGTAAAGTAGGCAAATAAGCTGGAGAGGACATTGGAATTTTAAAATGAAAACTTTTTGATTAAATTTAATTTTATCTCATCTCATAGTGGACGATAAAGGGTTTTAAGGAATATCATTAGAATTTAATCTCTTCGATCAATGCTTTTCGATTAGAAGCTGCTGTTCCAAAATTGAAAAAAAAAATAATACTTCGGTGTGCTTTTGAGATATCTGAAATGCCTTAAAGGTTTCTCGGTCACGTGAGATAAGAAATGAGAAACATTTATATCGAGAAAAGTGATTGAATAGGCATTACAAATTTGTTGAAGTGGAGGAACTTTTAGTCAATCAAATTACAATGTTTTGAGGAACTTTTCTGTTTTACATAAAACACGTAAACCAGGTTACCTCAGAGTAGATTTCAACTACCTCTCCCCCTCCCATAGAACACCCTCAAGGTCATCAATATGGTCCTTGCTCTCCATCCCCGCTCATTACAACAGTACGTATGACAACTCACACATATCGGGGACCATACGTTCCTGGAATTATATCCCGGCTCAAATTAGAGACATAGTTAACCTAAAGCTATTCAGAATAAAGTGTTGGATATTATACGTACATTGACATTCATGACACTAAGAAGCACTCTCAAAAATAAGATTATTAAATATTATGTAAATGTAAGGTTAGTAACATTATGGTATAAAATTTTAGTTTTAACCATCAAAAGCGTTGTACATTTATTTAATAATTTTAAAATTAGTTTTTATGATAATTTAAATTTCAGTTAAATTGCATTTTATGTTAACTTTAAATTATGTTAAATTTAATTTTGATTTTAAATAGTTATAATGATCAGTGTAATATGTTTATGCAGGTGTAACATATAATTATAAGGTTTGGCATAGTAGCAGGCTTCATAGCCTCAGCCCCACCATGTAGAGAAAGTTATAATAATAATAATAATAATAATAATAATAATAATAATAATAATAATAATAGTAATAATCGTATGGCCTCAGCTACCGTTTGCAGACATTTCGATTTGACGCCATCTGGCTGTCTGCTCGTCAATTTCGACGTTCCGGTTTACTCTGTCTGCCATCTAATAATCATAATAAATAGAACAGTTTAACTTTTCCCATCCATGCGTCCCGGTAAACCGTCCATGAGTTAGTGCGATGTTGAAACCACAAGCGATTAGCTAGTAACTCTAAAGTAACTCCCTCTCAGAGAAGCACACACAAATGCCTCTCTATTGCACCTCCTAAATACTGGGACTGTAGCCTACCTTAATATAGGCCACAGGTGCCATCTTTCCCATCCTTACGTCAGAGAAATCCTTCTATACACGTAATATTAAAATAAGCATTTTGACGGATAGGGCTGGAAGGAAGAGTACCGTATTGAACGTGCCATTGAAAGGAGGGAAGGATAAAGTTTTATGGCAATGAAATAGGGAAGTTAATGCATTTTATGCAATAAAGATACAGAAATAACACACCTGCTAAAATATTGCAAAGAGAAAAGAAATAAAAATTGGAGAAAAATAGACTACACTTGGCGGGAAAAAAATTCAAACACCATGAAATAAGGAATGTAGAATACGGAAATTCTGGCAAGATATTTGTCGAGATAACATAGTTTTTGATTAAATGTAGCCTACAAGACTACAGATTAATGTTCGCGAGAAAAGCCATCGCACCGGGCGAGTTGACCGTGCGTGTAGAGGCGCGTGGCTGTGAGCTTGCATCCGGGGGATAGTAGGTTCGAATCCCACTATCGGCAGCCCTGAAAATGGTTTTCCGTGGTTTCCCATTTTCACACCAGGCAAATGCTGGGGCTGTACCTTAATTAAGGTCACGGCCGCTTCCTTCCAACTCCTAGGCCTTTCCTATCCCATCGTCGCCATAAGACCTATCTGTGTCGGTGCGACGTAAAGCCCCTAGCAAAAAAAAAAAAAAAAGCCATCGCAAATGTGCAACGCTGATCCATTAACAACCAGTGTAATAGTCTGACTGTTGAATGCAGGCATGCAAACGTGCATGCATTGTGTCGTGCAAGTCCCGGATATCAGCTTGTGGGATGGAGTTCGATGCTTGTTCCACTTGGTCGGTCAATACAGGGACGGTTAATGCCGGTTGTGGATGACGCTGGAGTTGTCATCCAAATATGTCCCATACGTGCCTGATTGGGGACAGATCGGGGATCGAACATGCCAAGGCAACATGTCAACACTCTGTAGAGCACGTTGGGTTACAACAGAGACATAGGGCGTGCATTATCCTGTTGGAAAACCCTCGGGAATGCTGTTCATGAATTGCAGCACAAGAAGTCGAATCACCAGACGGACGTACACATCTACAGTCAGGGTGAGTGGAATAACCACGAGAGTGCTCCTGCTATCAGAGGAAATTGCTCCCCAGACCGGAACTCCCGGTGTAGGTCCAGTGTGTCGACGCCGCAGACAAGTGGAATGCAGGCGCTCACCTGGCCTCCCTCTAACCAACACACGGCCATCACTGGCACCAAAGCAGAACCACCTTTCATCGGAAAACGCAACGGACCTCCACTCCATCCTCCAATGAGCTCTCGCTTGTCACCACTGAAGTTGCAATCGGAATGGTTTGGGGTAAGTGGAATGCACGCTGCATGGCGTCTGGCTCGGAGCTGTCCTTCAAGTAATAGATTTCGAACAGTTGGTTGCGTCACTGTGGTGCCAACTGCCGCTCGAATTGCTGCTGCAGACGCAGTCCGCTGCCGCCACAGCCATACGCCGAATAAGGCGGTCCTACCTCTCAGTGGTGTCACAGGGACGTGCGGAGCCCGGTCTTCTTGCGAACGTACTTTCTCGTAACCACTGCTGCCAACACACATGAACAGTGGAGACATTCCTGACAAGTCGTTCTCCAATAGCGCGGAAAGAACATCCACCTTCACCTAGCCCTGTTATACGGCCTCGTTCAACCGCAGTAAGCTGTTGATACTGGCCTCTTCGCCGACGTAAAGGCATTCTTGACCCACTCAGTCATTCCGTCCATTCTCACATGTAACCAAGGCTCTCTCTTGCACAGTACCGCTCGTATTTAAAGCAAACCTGATGAGCAACGTCATGGGGCCGCTACTAGCGAATTTGAATCAACGTCATCATTCAGATGTATAAACACATCTACCAACGTTCGTTAATCTAGCACACCCCCCTTCTTGGTGTTTGGATATATCTTTCCGCCAATGCATATATGGATGAAAATCATTATTATTATTATCATCATCGGTTTGCAGTCCTAAAACAGATCCGTTGCCATAAAACATTTTCAGATTATTCGGTCAATTGCCGCTACCTTCATTAAAAAACCTCTGTGCCTGGATATCAGTTAGGATTTTAAGGAAGGTATTTCAAGGTCCTTCTCGTGAATGTTTTCCTTCATTGAAGCATTCTGTCCCAGTTCTTTTTAAATTGGAACGGCGTCTTACAACACAAGACGACGCTTACGGATGGTGCGAAAGATTCATCTCCGTTGGTTCATAGTGTCTAGAACTGTAGTGTTTGACAACTTATCATATCACATTTATAAATGTATAAGTACGTAACAGTGAAAATGAACTTGAATTTTACACTCTTGTTAACTTGCTAAATGGAGACTAGAAGAAACCAGATTGAAATGAAGACTATGTAATACTATCAGAGGAATGTGAGAAAGGGAAGCTAAGGAAGGTGAAAATAGAGAAAATGCACGGACCTACTAGTAAGGATATAATTATATGAAATTCCTAGACAGTATGAGTTTTATTTCTCTCTCGCAAGGTCCTAACCAGGTCCATGAAGGACTTACAGGATATAAGTACGCACTACTGTCGCCAGCCTTTTTTGGGAATGGCAGTAGGGTGACTGCGTTTTAATGTAACGTGATGAAACCCTACAAACTGTTTTCCACTCAGTGACTGAATGAAGCCCCCGCCTTGCGGCGAGGATAGGAATTGTGCCGGCTGCCGAAGCCTGTCGCACATCTCTGGGGCAATGATTAATGACTGACAGATGAAATTAAATGATATTGGAGTGTATTGCTGGAATGAAAGATGACAGGGAAAACCGGAGTACCCGGAGGAAAACCTGCCCCGCCTCCGCTTTGTCCCGCAAAAATCTCACATGGAGTGACCGGGATTGTATTTGAACGTCACAGGTTCAGTTCATTGCCGATCAAGGAATTTTAATTCTGGACTGAAGGCTGAAACTTGATTCACTCAGCTTCGTGAGACTTCCGACGAGAGAGGTAACGAATCTTGTCAAGAAAGCCAAGCAATACGCCTGAGGATGTTGTCACACTGACCACGTATCGCTCCATGCCTGCATGCTATCTGGCTGGGTAGCAGGCATCCAGGTCTTACTGAGCTGTTGCACGTTGGTGTTTATATAAAACTTCCACTGCGAAATAAATAATAATAATATTACCTCAACTGCCGCGTGCAGGCTTTCTGATTTGATGTCATTTATGCTGCTTGCATGTCAGTTTAGAAATTCCGTTTTCCTCTACCGATGGAAGAGGAACAGCTCTATGGCTCAGTATTAACTCTTTTTTGTGGGGGCAAACATCAGATGTGTCACCGGAGATGATTTAAGTTGCATGTCAACATAGTACGCCTTGGAGTGGAGCATATACTATTTTTCCATCTTTAAAACATCCTTAGTAACTCTTTGTTGGGTTTGATCCCACGATCTTTGGATTGTAAGGCCGATCTACTGGCACTGATTCGTAGAGGGAAGGCAGTTATGTGAACTAAGAATGGTAACGAAATTATTAAACATTCCCTTGCGTGTGCCAGAATATGCCTATAGAGTTATTGAAAACACTGTTGCCTCTCCCAACAGAGATGAACTAGAACTCTTCTGTTAAACCAATATTATAGGACTAGCTCGATAGCTGCAATTGCTTAAGTGCGGCCAGTATTCAGTAATCGGGAGATAGTGGGTTCGAGCCTCACTGTCGGCAGCCCTGAAAATGGTTTTCCGTGGTTTCCCATTTTCACACCAGGAAAATGCCGAGGTTGTACCTTAATTAAAGCCACGGTCGCTTCCTTCCAATTCCTAGGCCTTTCTTATCCCACCGTCGCCATAAGACCTATCTGTGTCAGTGCGACGTAAAGAAAAAAAACTAGCATAACCCACGGCTTTGCCTGTGTTTATTAATTTAACTGCTAGATGTTTCTAAAACATTTATTTAAAGGCAAAATAAAAAGCATAACATTTATTAACACGCATCGTTTTTACGTAAATTGAATTAATTACATTATTTTATTTTAAATTATATTGTTGACTTACTTTCAATGCTTAAGATACCGGGTTGGTGGATGTACAAATAATATCAAAGACTGTATGATATAAAAAGCATTTTTTTTTCTCCTAGAGCTTCGTGATAAACTATTTTGAGTGTCCTTCTATTTGGAGCTAAGATGTATAGTGTGTTTGACTTTCCACCTCTCGAACAACCCACGTGCCGTTGACCATGGGAGGAGTACGGTTTCCGAAGATCTAAGCGATTGTCCTTGTGTCTAGGTAATTCATACAGCGAAACTCACACGAACAATGAACTGCAGACGTCCAAATTGAAACGGTAGGATATATCCAAAGGAATTATTTGAATCCGAAGTATATCCAGTCATGATGGTGCCTTCAATAATATTCGGCATCAGTTTCTTGACTGTGAGTCGTATTCGATTGCAGAGGGAAGCAGGATTCATATTCCTGAGAAGGATAATCTGTGCCGCAACCGTCCGCTCCAAGACGTTCGAGGGTACTCCAGGGACTCCAAGCTGTTCAAAAGCTCTGTCTCTGTAGTTTACAGCCTCATCTGTGTTCCATGTTGTGTCGACAGACTTGTAAATTTGTAGAACACCGGATAATTCTTATAAAAGTTGCTTGTTGATGATCTTGACAGCTTCAATTATTGGTGCAAGAAATGCTCTTTGACACAATACACGTTTTCCGCCCGTTTTTCGTTCATAAATCCACTGAAATGAAATGGCGTATGCCTTTTAGTGCCGGGAGTGTCCGAGGACATGTTCGGTTCGCCAGATGCAGGTCTTTGGATTTGACTCCCGTAGGCGACCTGCGTGTCGTGATGAGGATGCAATGATGATGAAGACGACACGTACACCCAGTCCTCGTGCCATCGAAATTAATCAATTATGGTTAAAATTCCCGACCCTGCAGGCAATCGAACCCGGGACCTTTGTGACCAAAGGCCAGCACGCTAACCATTTAGCCATGGAGCCAGACATAAATCCACTAACGAAGGCAAATTCCACAGTTCTCGCCCTTCAGGCAAGCAACTCATCGTTGAAAACATCCTAGAGATATAAGCTAGGAATCTTAGGTAAGAAATATAATAAAATATGATAATATAATATTTATTTATTTCTAAAAATGACAACCTTTTCCTTCATCATCGAATGAAAAGTATGCAGTACGAACATGCACGATCTTAACGTTGATAAAACCCGACTTCATTTCGGAAGAAAGGGGTAGAAAATTGAGTAATGATTAAGGGTTGACCAATTCTACTTATCTTCATTATCCGGTGCTGGTGCGATTTCTAATAAAAGCCTCTTGCGTTTTTTCATCTTCCGTTCATGTGCCTTTTCTACCACTACGAGTGCTAGTGTGAGTCAATGATTATGACACGCGGTAGACTGGTGATTGCTCACTGGAAACTCAACCATATCCGGTTGATTAGATTAGCAGTTTGCATTTTTCTTCCACTACGAGCGCTAATGTGCGTCAATGCAGAATTTCACTTATGCCCTTATAACTATATTCGTTGTGGATATTTTTGAAAAAATTAAACTCCTGAGAGTATTGAACCAGGGAACACATTACAGAAAGAATGATGTAAATAAGTTAATTTAGCTGGGTTTTTAATAAAAAAAAGAAAACGAATCAAGAAACAAATGGCTCTTTTTCTGGAACTGCATTTAGGCCAGAAGTGATTTTCGAAATTACTGTTTGTTTTCATAGAGCTATCCGAGAATTAAAATTTGAAACCTATCAGGGCCCTTTATCCCTTCAACTTTCGGCATAATTGAGGAAATTGCTTAAATTTACGTTTTTCGTATTATGAGGACCCCTACTTTTTCTCCTGAGAAATATTTTCAACATTTAAAATGAAAAATCCTGCATCGAGGTGCATTTTGAACCCCCTTTCAGCCATCTCTGCCGGCCCCGTGGTGTAGGGGTAGCGTGCCTGCCTCTTACCCGGAGGCCCCGGGTTCGATTCCCGGCCAGGTCAGGGATTTTTACCTGGAACTGAGGGCTGGTTCGAGGTCCACTCAGCCTACGTGATTAGAATTGAGGAGCTATCTGACGGTGTGATGGCGGCCCCGGTCTAGAAAGCCAAGAATAATGGCCGAGAGGAATCGTCGTGCTGACCACGCGACATCTCGTAATCTGCAGGCCTTCGGGCTGAGCAGCGATCGCTTGGTAAGCCAAGGCCCTTCAAGGGCTGTAGTGCCATAGGGTTTGGTTTGGTTCAGCCATCTATGTTAACAATTTCAGATATCTGTGTAACGTAGATTTCGATGGACACACACACACACACACACACACACACACACACACACACACACACACACACTCTTCCTTTTATTATTATTATTATTATTATTATTATTATATTATTATTATTATTATTATTATTATTATTATTATTATTATTATTATTATTATTATTATTATTATTATTATTATAGACTGATATAAGCCTTCTCGATCGGTACTGATCAGCAAAACAAGTGGAGGAATAGTACTGCGCTCTCGTAAAATATTGTTTCTGGTTTACATAGTTGCAGTGCCGTTGAAGCCACACTATTCTCTTAGGTGTATGCTGAGATGAATGGCGTTCGAGTGATACAACGTGTTGTAATCTTCATTACAGCGTACAGCGTCGAACTACAGTGTATCCAGTACTCCCTGCGCTGAGCTTATGGGAATACATTCTTGTAGAACAATGTCACCATTGTCACATCAATGAGACAAGTGTGAGATTACTCTGGATCATAAGCGCACCGCAGTTGATGAGCTAACATGTGTTTTGATCCTTAGTTACTGGACTGTCCCCATGTACAATCCTCAGTCAGAAATAATAGCTTGTGCTCGATTGTTAATACCTCAACCATCCCTGCTAAACAGAAAACGCTATGATTGTTGTCAGAAGAGATCGGACTATGACTTTCTAATCTATCGTATTCAAAATCTGGAAATTCCAAATAAAACTAAATCTCTCGACCCTAATGTGACTTGGCCTACAAAGTGATAGCTGCCCCACAGGTAAAATTTCCTTGCTTGGCCGGCAATCGAACCAAGTAATATGGGAACTTCAGCTCGATACATTTCTCGTGAGTCGTTTAATAATAAAAATAATAAAAATAATGCGATTTTTCTTTAACTTCCCTTCAACTATTCCTGTCTGTGTTGCCAAGCTATGTCCATTGCGTAGCTTTAAAATCCCTCTGTCTGAAATGAATTTCAAACAAATACTTGCTCTTAGCCTAACTTTTTAACGCAACCTCAAAAAAAAAAAAGAAGTGCTATAACATAACTAGATATAGAACAAAAGATATCGTCGTTGCGCAATGTAAAACACTTCGGCTTAGATGTTTGACCGGTACGGTTCTGTCACCTACGCTTCAATATTGTGCGAATATGAAGATGAAAAGCGGCGAGGATAGGAACTGTGCCGGCTGCCGAAGCTTGTCGCACTCCTCCGGGGCAATGATTAATGACTGACAGATGAAATGAAATTATATTCGAGTGTGTTTTTGCAATGAAAGACGACAGGGGAAACCGGAGTATCCGGAGAAAAACCTGTCCCGTCTCCGCTTTGTCCAGAACAAATCTCGCATGAAGTGACCGGAATTTGAACCACAGAACCCAGCGGTGACAGGCTGGCGCGCTGCTGCCTGAGCCACGGAGGCTCTATTGTGCGAATAATTTCTGAGAATTCTCGCTCTACATGTGCTGCGGGCCAGTATTCCTCTCACAACAATATCATAGAGTATAGCTGTTTTCGCAGGCGCAACGAAGGAATGCCGAACAGTAACACACAGACTTATTTGCTCTTTAAATTTACATGTGTTCAAATGTAACAATGCTGCAAATTATTTTTATTTAATAATTTGTATACACTATATTTTCTTATTATTTATTTTTGCTGGCTTTTTTTCCTTATTTTAAGTTGCACCGACACAGAAAGGTTTTATGGCGACGATGGGATAGGAAAGGGCTATGACCTGGAAGGAAGCGACCTTGGCTCTAATTAAGATACATTTGCCTGGTGTGAAAGTGGAAAACCATGGAAAACCATATTCAGTGCTGCCGACTGGAGTTCGAACCAATTATATCCCGAATGCAAGTTGACAGCTTGTCCCAATTTTTGGGGGATGGTATTGATATGGATTTGGCCTATTTTTACGAGCGTATGCCATTCCTCTCACCAACTCCCTATGTGGAGAGATGTATTCACTGTTACGTGCTTCTGTGGTGTTTGGTAGTGTAGAGTGTTAGGTCATGGGTTCAATACGGATGAAAAGAAGTGTATACAGACAAATACAAACAGCGTGTGGCAAAACCGGAGGATGAACTAAATGCAGTTAAAATCCCCGCTCCAGCCTCTCTGAATCGAGCTCAAGAACGTTGATCATTCAGCCAACGGCCCAACATATTGCATAACATATATATTTTACTTCCTCCATTTGCACGTGACAGAACGTTGTAACCGTCCTCAGTTTGAGATTAAATTGATAAATAACACATAGTAGATTCAATTGTGATGTTATATCGTCATTGCACCTCAAAATTCCATTACGTGGCAACGTTAAGGGGAGAATTGCCGACCCTCAGCACATATGTCATTTAAGAGGAGAATTTGTTGATATGGTTCGTGCTATACTGAATATTTCCGGTCAGAGTTGTAAGCTGAAAGTTCCGGGACTGGAACCCGGGTCTCCCAGGACGGACGCCGACAGCGCTAGCCATAATACTACGGAGGTGTTTGATGTAGTTGTACGTACGGCAGATACAGCTCTGTAAAGTGAAAGGAGCTACTTAGATGAGGCTGGAGAAGCATATCATTATCACCCAAGAGATTCTGAGTTATGTTGCATGTTAGACAGCATCAGGAATGAAATATAAATCCTTTGTACTAAGCTCGATATCTGCAGTCACTAGTGCAGCTAGTATCCAGTATTCGGGAGATAGTGGGTTCGAACACCACTATCGGCAGTGCTGAAGATGGCTTTCTGTGATTTCCCATTTTCACGCGAATCAAATGGTGGGACTGTACCTTAATTAAGGCCACGGACGCTTCCTTCCTACTCCTAGCTCTTTCCTGTTCCATCGTCGCCATAAGACCTAGCTCTGTCGGTACGACGTAAACCAACTTGTAAAAGAAAAATCCTGTATTAAACATACTGCACTTAGTCTACATCAAACTAACTAATTTTACAAACGTAGGTCGTTTGGATTTTTTAATCCATAAAGAAGATATCTGACGTGCCGTCATTAGTCTCTTGCACTACAGCACTTTTAAATGCCACCGACTTCGTTTCGCTAGATCCCTCAACCTTGAGTTCACAAGACGAGCGCATAAATTACTATGCTACACTGCCGACACTACAATTATCCACGTTAATTCCTGGGGAGAAAAGAGGCTGGAAAAATGCTAACCACGTCTACTTCTTCTGCGGGTATTACATGAATAAGGCTGACGCTTAAGCCACTATACTGCTGAGTACCATGGATTGACGGACTTCCTGACCAGGGCATCGCGCTAATATCATTTAGTGGTGACATTATGGATAGTTGTAGCCTTCAATTTTGACTACTTCAGTTAATTTGAAAGTTGTAACACAGAGTGTTTGAAGAGAACTAGAATTTATCAATATGATGCTGAAGAGGTGCCTCTTTTTGTTAACTCATTTGAAAACAAACTCGATGTGCTTCTGGCTCATTTAAGGAAATTTAGTCTGGTATGGAATGCGCGTATCCAGGTTTTCCATTGATTAGGCTAAACTAGCAGTTGGTGGTAGGATAATACTCAGCTTAAACTGTGAGGGAATATAATCTGTTTCGATCGTACCTGTGGCCACGGCTCTACCGTGGCTCTAGAGCTCTGCATTCTGCAGACACTGACAGGCTGATCCCCCACCATCGGCTCTCCTGAGAACGGTTTACCGTGGGTTTCCATTCTCCTACAGTAAGGCGTATTCCGGGACAGTTCCTAGTATATGCCACGGCCGCCAACCCCCTCACCTTCTCCGAACGTCTCCTTCACCGAATCAAATCTCTCTGGCATGGGAGACGACGTTACCGTCTAGGGCAGGGTCAGTCAACTGGCTGGCGTGTGGTGTAAGGCCCGTGTGACGTCGGAGAGCACATGTTACGTATGAGCGCAGTTGGGGAGACGTTGTCGAAGAGTGATACGAAGAGACAGTCTCGCTTTGTAGTAAACACGTGCAGTGCCATACGTACAGTACGTATGGATGAACCGGGCACATCACGGTGCGACAAGCTACCTACCCCTCCGATCATTTTATCTTTATGGGAAGACCTATATTTATTTGTTGAAAATGATAGGAATGCTACAGCTAAATGTTTAGTTTGTATGTGTAGAAACAAAGTTGCTTTATAACTCATATGCTACTTCATAACAAAGTTACGTTACAATAAAATATGTAGAGAGAAATATGTACTACACATACCGCATTGTACCTGCAGACCTTGGGCCTCCCCCTACGAATGACGGTGTGTTTCCCCTAGCCCCTCTAGCCATCACTTCTCAGTTACAGTACTAAGTACTCCGTTTCGCTGCCCGAGCAGAGTGTGTGACGTGTTACCTCACATCACACGTACACGCAGTTGGCTGACCCTGGCCTAGGGGGTCCACCATCCCCTGTACGGACGGAATATAAACTTGTAGTAAGTTCGCTGTAGTCGCGGCCACCGAATTAGGCGGGTCATAGCAATTACGCTCATGATCGTACCCCCTATAATGTTGCAAAACAAATTATACCATAAGTTTCAGGAAAGACTGCTGATTGTGTAACTTATTTTCCATATAATCCAATTAAAATAATTATCGAGAATAAAAACCTGAATAAGTAAAATTAAACACGTAAAATCATGTATTGAAATGTTCAGTAAGCGGCCACGTTTTTGTTTCTTCAGCCAAAACAATGTCTGCGCGAAAAAACGTAGAGAATCGTGTAACTAATTTTGTTAATCTGAAACATGTTTCTAAGGGGCTTTTAGCTTTCCTTAAAAAAATGAAATGGCGTATGGCTTTTAGTGCCGGCCCCGTAGTTTAGGAGTAGCGCCCCTGCCTCTTACCCGGAGGCCCCGGGTTCGATTCCTGGCCAGTCAGAGATTTTTACCTAGACCTGAGGGCTGGTTCGAGGTCTACTCAGCCCACGTGATTAGAATTGAGGAGCTGTCTGACGGTGGGATGGCGGCCCCGGTCTAGAAAGCCAAGAATAACGGCTAATTCAGTAGCCGCAGGTTTTAGTCAATAGTCAATGCCACGGAAGAGATCTCCGTCTCCTTGGACCTAAGATAATAACAGAAAAATAACACCCAGTTACGATGTCTAAATCAATCACTCTACGATGAATTAATTGTATCTCAGTTTACGTACTATAATGAACATTTACTACCCAGTATTTCATGATAACCGAGCTCGATAGCTGCAGTCGCTCAAGTGCGGCCAGTGTCCAGTATTCGGGAGATAGTAGGTTCGAACCCGACTGTCGGCAGCCCTGAAAATGGTTTTCCGTGGTTTCCCATTTTCACACCAGGCAAATGCTGGGGCTGTACCTTAATTAAGGCCACGGCCGCTTCCTTCCCACTCCTAGCCCTTCCCTGTCCCATCGTCGCCATAAGACCTATCTGTGTCGGTGCGACGTAAAGCAACTAGCAAAAAAAAAAAAAAAAAAAAAAAAAAAAAAAAAAAAATCATGATATTAGTCACAAACCATACACGGCGCGAAGCGAAAGTAATTTTTCATCTGGGACGACAATTACTTTTAACTGAGCTTGTTAGGGAAAGTACACCCTTCAAGTTTGTTCCGACAATAATGTGTATCTTATGATAAAGAAGGATTTGTGCATACACACGTATATATACTTATATAACTCAGCCCAGCTTTGCTATTGAAGTTTGTAGTGGCTTTTTGAAGAGAGAAGCTCTATCATTTAATACAAGTCCACCCCCCCCCCACACACACGCTGTTTATCTGCTATGGAGAGCCACTAGCGGATCTTGTGTCATTTTCCGGTCGGCAGCCCACAGCTAATATTGACCCTGCACTATTGTCTTTGCAGTTGACAAATGCGCTCCGAATTAAGATTTGTGTCACGTGACTCCGGAAGCTCTTAATCCGGGACGCGTGTTCCGGGCTGATTCCTCCCCTCCTACTCTATCAGTCACCCGCACGACTCATATTATTATGCAGATCAAATATTGATCCCAATCCCAACAGCAAGGGAGGTCGCAATCAATAAACTTGCCATCCATCGCTTCCCCGGCGTCGCTTTCCCTCCCCCCCCCCCCCCCTCTCCCGCCCCGCGCCTTATCGCCACAGTATTATACAGTGATGAAAATAATATTTTATGTAAATCTTGTAATATCTGTTGATGAAGCCTGAATCGGAGTGGCTGTGAACGGGAAGGTTGACAGATACTCCCGCCAGCTCCAAGTGGGGACTTGCCCCCGCCTGCCCCTGTGTCTCTATTGACTTAGTGGTTATTGCGTTGCTGTTTACACACGCACACCAGAGAGCTAGCTCGTTTATAAATCATAGCAAATGATAAAACTGGTAGCATCTGACACAATAAAAACGTACGAGGTTTTATTCTCATTTAAGCATGGCTTTGCCGCATTTTGTTAGGGAAACTTATTATCTTTCTCTCCGGCTTCTTCATAAGCTGGTTATGACTCATTCTATTCGAGTCTTTCTGCACTGAAGATTTGCTATCAGCCTCCCTTATATAGACCTAACTAAGATTTAATTCTTAAGGGAGGAAGTCAATTACATAGGAAAAATATTTCACCTCCGGGAGACGTAAAACGAAATCTTAGGGCGTAAAATTAATTTCAGTAGCAATACGAATTCTAAGGCGATACGTTGATGCTTTCACTGGCGAGACCTAGTGTTTACAGTGCACTATCGCATGGTCGTAACTGTAGGGTCTGCAGGGCCTGAAATGCAGCAAAACTAATGTACAAAATAATAGATAATTCTGGTGGGTTTTAATTTGTCTTGATAAACTAGTAGAGTCAAGTAAACACTAGCTTTGCGCTTCGCGTAATCGCGTGGGTGCGTGATACAATATATTAACCCCATAACCCCATGGCACAACAGCTCCGAAGGTCTTGGTCTTGCAAGCGACCGCTGCTCAGCCCGAAGACCTGCAGATGAAGAGGTGACGTGTGGTCAGCACGAAGAATCCTCTCGGGCGTTATGCTTGGCTTCTAGACTGGGGGTGCCATCTAACCCCCAGACAGCTCCTCAATTTGTAATCACGTAGGCTGGGTAGACCTCGAATCAACCCCCGGATCCAACTAAGGATCCCTGACCTGGTCGGGAATCGAACCCGGGGCCTCCAGTTAAGAGGGAGGCACGCTACCCATATACCGTGGCGCGCCTGGTGCAATATATTAATCTATGCATTTTAGTGCATGAGTTATTCACCCATGCGGAGGATAAGTTCATGATAATTTTGGAAGGCTTATCAGGGACCGATCGTCTCACGTACACACGTCCTGTAAAAAGCCTCTCAGAGAATGGAGATTGGTATGTTAAATTTACTTTCCATGTAATGTTATTGGCGAGTAGATGACAACATTTGAATGTTTCGACATGCAATTATAAGACCCTTTAAAATATTTTCTTTTGAAATGTTACAATAATGAATAATCATTTTGTTTCATAAATCGACGAAATATTGCATTAATTCTTTCTGCCGTGATTGAATTTTTATCAGTTATTCATATGTTTGCAGTCGCTTCGGAGCTGTTGCTCCATATAATTTTTTTATCTTTTTCATAGGTTTTACATTTTATTTGAGGGGCCCGAATATTTATTTTTGCACGCGGGCCCATAGAACGTTCGTTACGCCCATGGCACTAGGTCTTCTTGTATGGGCTAGAACAGTTGTGTTACTTTCATTGATCTGTCACAGTCTTAACATTGGCTTTGACAATATAAAAGTGACTGAGGTATGACATACTAGAAATGATATTCCTTATGCACCCAGCCGCTGCTATGAATGGTATGAGAATGTTGCTCATAGGGTCAGTTGGTGTATGCATTTCAGTGGGCATGGTAGACCGGTATTTCTGGCTCAGTGAGGAAAACAACGGGGAACTACCTCAATCCTCATTTCCTAGTACGTCTCTTAGGCCATCCATGACAGCTAATGGCGGAGCAGTTGAGGATCCAACCAGCCTTCGGGCTGAGAACTGAACATAAATGCAAATTTACTAGAAAATAAAAATAGCCACTAGAATGTAGGTTATTGCTAGCAAGAATAATTCAGGTGGCAAAGTGAACTTTCAATTGAAAGGGGATTTCTTTTTGGACAAGACAATCAAGTTGTTGGAAGTAAAGTAGAGTGGAGAGCCAGCATAAATTCTGAGGGACAAAGAAGTATCTAATGGGAAAAGATAATTGAAAGAGTAGAAATAAATTCCAAAGAACAAATCAATTTTTAGAAAAAAAGAATATTTAGAGAAAAGGGAACTTGATGGAGATGCAGACAATTCCGAGAGGCGTACAAAAATTTTTGGAACAAATTTCAATTTTAGAAACGAGGTGAATTATGGTGGTTTGTTGTGAACTTAACTTTAAGTAACAGAGAGAAGCTAGAGCATAATGGAAGTTCTTCTTGGAAAAGGGAATTTTTGAGAAAAATGTACATTCTCGAAAAAGGGAGGAAATTCTAGGAAATCTAAGGGTGTTTCTGAGAAGCAAAGAGAATTCTACAGGACAAGGCTGGCTACGTAGCTCGGTTTGTTAGGTGCTTGCTTCATGTGTTGACGGTCGCGAGATATAATCCGCACAGAGTTGCATTGCTCTTAAGAGATTGTAAATACAGGAGATGGTTATGTAATTATAGATGACCGTTAAAGAATCACATTTTAGTACGGGAGTGGGATAGCCGAGTGGTGGTGTCACTAGCTGCAGCTCGAATCCCGGTCACGATATTTGGAATTTTAACTTCATGTCAGGGTTTGTACTGCCCTTAACGTTTGTATACCCTCTTCTGAGATATTTATCCAATGTAATATTTACCTACGGAGAGGCTGTTATTTACAAGTATTTTAAGATTATTAAAGAATATCCCGCTCAGTTCGGCTCCAGGTCCCGGGTTCGATTCCCGGTCGGGTCGAGGATTTAATCACGATTGATTAATTCCTCTGGCTCGGGGACTGGTTGTTTGTGTTTGTCCAAAACTCTCCTCGGTTGTTCAGTCAATGTCATATATTGTAACATAAAGTATCAGTATCGATATCAATGAACAAAATATAGAATACTATTATCTTCCAGTGAGGGATAACCACCAACCGGGGAGAGAGTATTCATTTATTGTAACTTAATCATAATTAATACATGTGTCAGACTCAGTGGCTGAATGGTCAGCGTTGAGGCCTTCGGTTCAAAGAGTCCATGATTCGTTTCCCGGCCGTGTCGGGGATTTCAATTGTGTTTGATTAATTCTTCTTGCTCGGGGACTGGTTTTTGTATTTGTTCCAACACTTTCCTCTTCATATTCAGACAACACACTACACTACCAACCATCACTGAAACATGCAATAGTGATTACATCCTTCCGTATAAGGTTGGCGCCAGGAAGGGCATCCGGCCATAAAACAGGTCCAAATCCACATGTGCGAGCCAGTTCGCACCCGCTACCCTACGAGTGTGGGAAAAGCTGTAGTAGTAGTAGTAGTAGTAGTAGTAGTAGTAGTAGTAGTAGTAGTAGTAGTATGGCTAGTTTTTAACAGTACACAATATTTAAGACAATCGAACAAGGAAAATGTTACGAAAGTAATTATAAGTTACTCTATAGCCCATAAATAGTACTTGGACGTATCTTTAACTAATGATTACATATACTTCGCATCTGAGTTACTTCCTAGACCGCAGGTATGTCATAGCGTCTAGTATACCTCCACATTCATATCCGTACTTTTATGTGTATGTGTCTTCTCTGTTATCATTCTATTTAAATTTATTTTCCAACTTTCCTCTCTTATAATATTACATAGTTCTGGTGTTCTCCCTGGTATCTTTAATTCTTTGTTTAATAAATTAACAATAGCGTAAAGATCGGGTTAATTTTCGATTTACCGAGCAAGTGCTGCGCGGTTCCGGTCATGCAGATATCAGCTTACATTCAAGAGCCCTGAAGAACGTTTTAAGTCGTTTTCTATTTTCACACGAGGTAAATGCTGGATCTGTACCTTAATTAAGGCCACGGTCACTTCCTTCCGACTCCTACCCCTTTCTTATTCCTTCGTCGCCGTAAGATCTATCTGTATCGGTGCGACGTAACGCAAATCGTAACAAAGAAACAAAACAAAAAAACACAAGATTTTAACCGCATCACAGTCTACGATACCTCCACATACATATAGTTTCTTCTGTCTACATACATCTTCACTGGTTTTATCCACTTTCAATTTATTTTTTCCCATTCCTCTTACCTAAATAAATAAAATCGTAACGAACGTGTGTCTGTACCTTGACTATTTTGGCGACATTTCCTTACAGTTATCCGTTTCAGGTGTAATAATGACAATCTGCATATTTTTAGCTTTGGTGTCTGTCGGTTTGTCCGTTTGTTTGTCTGAGTTCTTAAAACTTGAAAACTACTGGATATATTTCTATCAAACTTGATATTTACAATACGCCTGCCCTTGGGTAGGTTTTAGGACCAATATTATTTCTGAATACCTAAATTTACTGGGGATTTATCAGAAACCGAAACCATGATTTTGCACTCCCGCGAAATATGCACATCCAAAATTAATGGAAATCTACCATCCTCAATGGAAATCAATTTCTTATACTTTTTTCTCATGTGCAACATTTCGAAAGGAGGATTAATGAGGGAGATATCATGAACGGTCGGTTTTGCAGGCTAAGTCCAGCGGACATAGCTAAAAATGTGTTGTACGTGGAGCAGACTCCTTATCAATCTATATAAATAAAATCGCAATGGCCATGCGTCTGTACGTTGACTACTTTGGCGAAATTTTCGTATAGCTATCCATTTAAATGGTAATAATGACCATCTGTATACGTTTTGGCTTTAGTTTCCTGAATGTCCTAATTTTTACCACCCTTCCCCAAAATCAAGAATGCGCCACAATCTGCCAGACGAGCTAGAAAATTGAAATTTGGCAAAATTATACATTTTAGCCTGTAACCGACGAAAACATTCCAAGATCTTTAAATGTTTAACTTTTTCTCCGCGAAGAATATCGAAATATCGAGGCAATTCTAATGACTGTGCAGACGTTCGTTTCGAGGTATTTTGTGTTTAAATGGTAAGTCCTATCACAAAACGGAGGGCACAATCTCCGTTCAAATTGGAGTGATCTACAACTCTGGTCCTATGACTTTTGGTCGTACCTCTCTCCCTTATACGTTAGATTTGTCTCCTCTTCTCAATTGTAAGTAAATTTTGCACTTGTTACACGCATAATTAATACTTTGAATCACTTATAGGAAAGATAGTATCATCAAATTCTACAGGATCATTGGCCCACACAGAAGCCATATGTGAGCCAAAAACTGTGTTTGTTGCTGTCCTATAAATATCCGAAAGTAATTCACTGTAAGGCAATCTGACCCAAATTTTACCACGTTCAACGTTTCTAACTCAGTCTGACCCCTGAATAGATGAGATACAAGAAAATATCATAGGACCAGCCATTTATACCGCTAAATACGGCATCTTATGGTACAATCCGTTTGTCGATATGACGTACTGTTTAGCAGCAGTTAATCTGTAAATGAAGGTCTGCAATATTTTGAACATGCATATACTTTTGTATGTCGATATATACGTGTATTGATGTCGATTTGTAACGATCAAGAAAGGGCGTTTCTGCAGTTGCGATCAGTACTCCCCACATCGACTTTGATGGCAGTAGGCATGGAGTCCTTTTCCAACTCCTGTGTATGTGGCATTAGTAAGAAGGGGCCACCATTGTAAAGAATGATTCCCTTTTTGATTTCACTTGCAGAAGGCAAGGGAGCATGCAATTTTGTTCAAAACTCCCCTAGCCGCTTGTGTTTGGCTGTGGGCAAGGGTGTACGCTATTATGAACAAATGTACCCATCTAAAATGTGACTTGCATTAGGCACAGTGGCCTGCTATTTTAATGGAAATTCACCAACACGGTGTGACTGGCAGTAAGCTGGATGGCATTAGGAAAAGGGGCCTGTCATTGTAATGATAACAGCCTAACTCAATTTTGACAGGCAGTGGGGAAATTGCTTGCAATTATAATAAAAACTCCTCAACTGTAATATATCTGGAAGTAGGAAAGGGGGCCCACTACTGTAACGAAAACTTTGCAAATCGATTGTGACCCCGCATTAGGAATGGGGCCTGCCATTACAATGTAAACTTCCCAACTCCATTGTAAATGGCAGTAGGCAAGTAACCCTGCCGTTATCATCACAACTCCACAATTCACACTTTACATTGGCAACAACGTATGGGGACCTCCCCATGCAGTTTCTCGGATAACGCTAAGAGATATGCAATTTAAAAAGGTATTTTATTCACTGCATGTACAGTAATTTACTTCGATATCCGTATGCAATGTAGAATACCGTAGTGAAGCACAGGTATAGTTGCTAGTAATATTATATAGCTTTATGTTCTCCCTGGTGTCTTTCATTTTCTCCTTAATAACACGAGTGTAAAGTTTAGGTTCACTTTCAATTTTACGTATCTCCTTTCCATGTATATACATCTCTCTGATCTTTCTTGCATAAAATGCTTCGATTTTCTTCGTTATTTGCCTTATAGCTTTATTCTTACGAGTATATACTCGAGCTGGTGTCCTAGATGATAGGCTGCTTTAAACTACAAGCATCTTATATACTCCCATCAGCCACCAAATTATCCCTCTCATTTCCCATTTTGTTAACATTTCATTCTTTACTGCCATGTTTGTTATTATTTTACAACATTCAACGAGTGTTCTCTTGTTATAACCTTGGTATTCGTATTACGTTTCAGCTGATAATGAGGTGAAAGTCATAGAAATCCTGTTTTACGTGCGATACGGCTCACATTCAATAATCGGCTTTGGAACCAGAGCCACCTTGATGAGGAGTCAGTGACATGTCAATCGGCTATCACTCTCCCTTTCAATATTTACCCTATACCTTAAACTCTGGTGCCTCCCTCATCATAGGAATGAACAAGGTGATCAGAAACAATGGGTGTTATGAGCTTTAGAGGGTTGGTCATACTGATAAATAATTGGAAAAATAATAGATATCTCCCACCGTTGCCACTCTATTAGTTTCTGAAGTTTGCCAATCAGATCACTTCGCGGACGAAATCAAATAGACATTGCGGGACCGTGTTGCTAAATCTGCACGTGGTTTAAGACCAGATTGAGAGCACCAATAGACGAACAAAAGCATCACCAGGGGGATTTGAACACTGACCTCCGAGCTGACAGGATGGTGCCATAGCAAGTACGCTACGGTGACACTGGCTGAAACCCACAGTGTGTTTGATACTAATTTCTTAGCGTGGCTCTCAAGCCGATATTAACCAACATGCAAATTTGGCAACACTGCCTCGCAAAGCTCATTTGAATTCACCCGCTAAGCGATCTGATTGGCTAAATACAGCATCTGATAAAATTATATCGGCGTTAGAATTAGAATTATATTTTCAAATTAATTTTCAGTATGACCAACTGTCTAACACTCAAATACCCGGTTCACGTTGTTTGCGACCACCATGAAGATATGCTACGTGTTTTGGGTAAGACTTACTTAAAATTTCCCGTTCTATTTTCAGCCGTTCATGTTCGTAGAACAGAATCTGGAGTTTGCGTCTGCTGGCATCAAGACCTGTAAGTACTAAGAATTTTTCACTTGCTAGAATTCATAAATCTTAGAGATTTATATGTTGATCCTATGTTTGTAAAATTCAAAAGCAGCAGTGCAATATTTTTTCAGGCTTCTAATATTTTGCCATTTTCTTGTTAAAAATTATTTGTGTAGCAGAAGAAATTGGAGCATAATCTCCTTCTTCGCATTTGGATTTCACTGGAGGCTGGATAATTTGAGTAATATGGTGTAGATAATACTAGAAAATTTCCTGTAAAACATTGTAAAAAATATAGTGTAAATGAAATGTTACATACACACGTAATTGAGCAAATGGTTGGTAAATTGGTAGCAAAATTGTAGTTAAAGGAGATACGTGGAAGTACATGAATTAGAAAGGAATTTACGATGCTGAGAACTGAATAACGAATCAACAGACTGGCTAGGGGAATGGATGAGGAGAAAAGGTATAAAAAACAACAAAAATATTTTTAAAACCGGGATGAACTTAAGAGCTTGGTATACGAAGTATTTATAGCAGTCATGTCCTTTAATCATACCTGCCATTTTCCGGTGCGACGTAAAGCAACTTGTAAAATAAAACAGAGTCATTTCTAATTTGCATGTATCTTTTACTTCTCTTTTCTTTCTATTTTTTTGGCTGTACACTTACTGTATATTATTACATTATTATAGAACCTAAAATTGTGTGAAGTGTAGTTGGATACGACCCCCAAGGGGCAAGGCTCCATTAAAAGCTAAGCGGCCTTCTATTTAGGGGCCAATCTAGCGTGAAGAAGTTCGCTGAAGAGTGTATTAGGATACTTGATGCACTATCGCTACTGTTTATACAGTTAGTTACAGTGATGGGCGTAACCCCGGTTGATTAAAAGGTGCGGATGAGTCAATTTGAGAGGGATGCTTCTCTTGGAGAGGGTGCGCGCTAGGGGATAAATTGATTTCGGTTGACTCAACACTCCTCCCAAAGGACAGACTGAGTGCAGGCGGCAATGATATTGCCTGTAAGCCGGTCTGGCTTACTTCAATGTATACTTAGTAGCCGAATACTATGGAACTTTTCTCCCTGGAAATAAATGGCCAACATTTTCAATACGAAACTAACCCTTTTAAGGTCAGACATGCTTAAGAAATGTGTGCCCGAAAAAGACCAGCTTTTTATCAGCACGTTGTGTAGGGGGCAATGCGTCCGCCTGTCACCTGGCGGCCCCGGGTTCGATTCCCGGCCTGATCAGGGGTTTTAAATTGTACAAGGTTAATATTCCTGGCCAGCACTGGGTGTGTGTGTCGTCCTTAACGTTACTTTCCTCACATTCAACACTTTACACTTCCCCATTTACAAAATACGTGCAGGTTCCTCACATATGGTGCAAGTAGGGGCAAAAGGTATTTCTAGGTCGACGCCCAGAACAAATATCATCCTTGAAAAATGAGTGGTGTCTGTTAAAGAAAGGGAAAGGCCACGATGGGTGTGAAAATGAAACATTTCATAGGCCTCGTAAACGTAAAACATACGGTGATGGAGGAGAACAGGGATTTTGCTAAGGGAGGTCAGTCAGAATATATGAAAGTGAATTGTATGATTAATGTAAGTGGAAGCAATTGGCAACCTTCACAAGGTTTTGTGACTCTCATAGAAGATACCTCCTCAGATGACTTAACGAACCCGTGAAACACAAACTAGCCCTCAGTTTAAGATTTCAGTCTGAGGAACGGCCGGGAATCTAGACCGAGAATTGCGGATAAGAAGCAAAAATAGCGTACTTGGAAGATAAGATACACAAACAAAGTTAGCATACCAATCGAGGTTTAGCAAAGATGATATTCTTTATAAGACATGCTCAATCTGTCGGCCGTCATTTACCAACAATACCTGTAGTCGAGGGACAATGTTGTGAACAGCATTATACAGCATATCCGTAGGTGTGGTGAGAAATTCCCGTCGGATGTTGTCTTTCAGCATCCCTAATGAGGACGGACGATCGCGGTAGACTTGCGACATCAGGTAGCCCCATAACCAATAATCAAACAGGTTGAGGTCGGGAGACCGGGAAGGCCAATGATGACATGCCGCGATTGTAGGAGCATCTGACGCCCTCTCTCGCAACAGCTTCTTGTATTCCGTACACGGGTGCCATGCTGCATCACTGACGTGTTGATATCCAGTGCCATCTGTTGGCCTGTTAGTGCACTTGTAGATGGTGTCAATAAAACCCCATGTTATACCAATCATGTTGTCAATTACTGCCTCTCTGCCTCCAATATTCCGTGAAGTATTGCCTCGTCAAATGATAACGCACTTTCGCGTCAGTCTGTATTATTATTATTATTATTATTATTATTATTATTATTATTATTATTATTATTATTATTATTATTGCTGTTGTAGTTTTGTAATTACTATTCGCAGAGCGCTTTGGAAACTGCTTATTGGCTTGATGAGTTTCGCCCTCCTATTCTTCTAAAATCTTCTTCATGAACTCACTGTGTTGCCTCTTCCGTTCTTCTGACCACTTTGTACCACTTTGTAGCAGTCCTGCAGCTAATTTTCACCATAAATGTGTGTGTATTTACTAAGGTCCTGAAGACTTCGTTGATTTCTCACGATGTCTTTCCCAATAATCAATTAATATTCAATTATGATTATAATTTTTTTTATTATTACTATTTTTTTCGAGTTTGGCCTATTTTGGACCATGGTAAGTGATTGACTTGCTGGTTAGCCTTTTTCCTCCCAGAACTACTTCATCATTTCGTTGTGGTTCCTTTCCCTCTCCTCTGACCATATGTTCTGGTACTTTTCATTTCGCTTTTCCTGGAACCCCTTGAATGTATCAATTTTAGCTCGAAACATATCTCTATTAAAGATTTATTTTGGATTGATGCCAACTTCCTCCAGGACTTTTATTGTTTCTTCTACCCATTTAGTTGTTGCTTTTTATTTGATGATGTAGTTATAGATTCTTTGTTAGTCGACTGTCGTTCATTCTTGTGAGGTGCCTATAAATCTTCACTTCTTCTCTTCCTCCGTGTACCATCCTTTCATTTTTCGGGTCCTAATACATGTATCTTGCACAAGATTTTTCTTTCATTCTTTCTTCTCTAGTTCATCCGTTTCCACTCCTTTTTCTTCTCTATTATTCAAAACAAGGCTTCGTTTGATGCAGGAACCTAATGTTACAATGTACTATTTACTCTGGTATGCGCTACAGCAAGTTCGTTACTTTCAATGACCTGTCTCAGTCTTACTCCTGACTTTAACAATATGAAAGTGACCAACGTATGAGCGATGCTAGTATTATTGTTCCAAATGCAGCTATCCCCTGCTAGGAATAGTGTGAAACTGTCGCTCAAGGGATCAGTTGGTGCATACATTTCAGCAGGCTTGACAGACTGATATTTAATAGCAACTTATGGCTTGATGAGGAAAGACTCACGCCTCTTCAGTGACAGCTGATGCAGCAGATTTCCACCAAGCCTTCTAGCTGAGTACTCAACATGCACCCAAATGATGGCTGGGAGATTAGAGTGAATGAAAATCCACAGCCCGTTTCAAGTTATTCGACCACCGAGCTCGAGAGCTGCAGTCGCTTAAGTGCGGCCAGTATCCAGTATTCGGGAGATAGTAGGTTCGAACCCCACTGTCGGCAGGCCTGAAGATGGTTTCCGTGGTTTCCCATTTTCACACCAGGCAAATGCTGGTGCTGTACCTTAATTAAGGCCACGGCCGCTTCCTTCCAACTCCTAGGCCTTCCCTATCCCATCGCCGCCATAAGACCTATCTGTGTCGGTGTGACGTAAAGCAACTAGCAAAAAATTTAATATTATATTTTATTGCCTCATATCCATAGAATGTTTCCAACATTGAGTTCTTTGCCCGAAGGACTAGAACTGTGGATTTTTCTCTACGGATAATCTTCACCATGCCTAAAACATTCACAAATACATTGATTATCAGTATATTTGTTCATTAATCAATTTTGTAGGATATATTAATTAAGTATGCATTAAATCTGATGTTCACTTAGATAATTTCTTACGGATACTAAGATACTAATAAATAATTTGAGTAAAAGAAGGGACTTAAGGAAACGTAGAAGGCATTGCTGTGGTCTGCCATTCGGTTTTTGCACCTGCGATCGTCATTGTTTAATCTGCTCGATCAGAGGCAATAAAGTGCGGTAATGGTTGGCGATCAGGATGCGATCCGATCGCACTCCACTCGTCTTGTTTCTAAAGCCAACATTGTAATTCTAGCAGGCTTGCAGCCAGCCTTCCACTGCAGTCTACTTATCTGATGGACCCATCAGCCCCTCATTTCCTGCCAGTCCAGCCCTGTAATGGGAACCTGTTTGCCTAATATTTAAGTCTGAGCTGTTTAGACCCTTTGTATGTCATTAAGGCGAGCTATCCGTGCATCAAGAGATACATTTTCTTCCCGCTGTCGAGATGGTGTGCCGAATGTTTACTTTCATTCACACTCTCTGTTCGCTGCAGGGGCTGGCTATGCCGCGCCACACATATGTGCTAAGTGTGTTGCTTGCCATACAGGCGTTCTGTACATACAACATGAAAACAACTGAGCATAAAAATGAATACACTTGTTAAGAGTAAATAACCTCACCTTGCACGTTTATATCGCATAATTGAACAATAAATAGAACTGAGATGTTGCCTTACAGCACTAACTGAGGATAAACCTTGCTGTGCAGTAAACATCATTACAAATAAATGGATCGCTGTTATTATAACGTGGGGCACGATGGCCGAGTGACCAAATCACTGGTTTCTTATCAAGGCAGCCGCTGTTTGAATACCGGCCAATGGATGTGGGATTCTTAAAATGAAAATTCACTTCTGCAGTTCTAATTCTACGTAAAACTGGAGGTCTCATGGCTATTATCACTAAATCAAATAAATAATAAAAATACAAGCTTGCTTGCTGCCTTGCTTGTTATGACGCTAGTTAAAAATTATTCTTTTTCTGTGAATTTGTGTTGAAACTGGTATCAACTGGACATCATCCATGATTTTCTATCCTTCGCACCTTTATTCAGTTGTTCATAGCTTCTATCTTGCTTGACATCTATGTTAACGTTCCAACCCTTCTTCTTCCTATTTCTCCATCTAGTTTTCCCTGTTAACCTCCATCAGCCTCTGGTGAAGACAATTTCTGCGTAGTATGTGTTTATTCTCTCCTGCTCTTCCTAGCACTTCATCATTTATCAATTTATCCGTCCACTTCACTTTTTCCATTCTCCTCACTTCACTTTTCCCATTCTTCTCCACAACTATATTTCAAAATTTTCCAAATACATTGTATCTTTCTTTCTTAATGTCCATGTTTCAGCTCAGTATGACACCGCACTCCACTCAAAACACTTTGAGAAACAATTTCCTAAATTAATAGGAATTGCCATACGATGTCAAAAGCCCTCTCATCTTTCCAAAAGCTTCTTTTCCCAAAGCTATTCTGCTTTTTAAATCTTTTTTACAGCGTCTATTCCATGTTAATAATTTCCGCAAATATCTGAATGACTTTATTTGTTGAAAAATCAAAATCCACAGCCTGTTTCCAGTCTTTTGACAGGATCAGGAATGGAATGAATTAAGCCCCCATCTAACGGCGAGGAAGCGAATTGTGCCGGCTGCCGAAGCTTATCGCACTTCTTTTGGGCAATGATTAATGCCTGACAGGGGAAATGAAATGATGTTGGAGTGTCTTGCTGGAATTAACGACAACAGGGATAACCGGAATACGCGGAGGAAAAGCTGCCCCGCCCCCGCTTTGTCCAGTTCAAATCTCACAAGGAGTGACCGGAACTTGAACCACGGGACTCAGAGGTGAGAAGCCGGCACGCTTCCACCTGAGCCAGGAAGGTTTTACTTCATAAAACAAGTAGGACCACGAGAAATATTGCAGAGTTCGCTAGTTAGAAATACAATCACGCAATAAGTCTAATGCCTCATTAGCTGCTCTTGTGATAATATGCACCCGTTTGCTGTAATTTTTAATGCGTTTCTGAAAGTCTGCTGACTCTAATTTCAGCATTCATACATATCAACATATTGTTTCGAGATTCAGACCAACTATTCAAGCGCTTGAATCGAGCGTCTACCAGTAAAATAATAAATACAAAGGAGATGAAAATCAATAGTACTGAAAACAACCAGCTTTCGTGTAGATTTATTTAATATTTGTATCACTCTGATCGTCAATACACTCGTTCAACTCGTTGGCTCAATGGCCAGCGTAGAGACATTTGTTACAGAATGCCCGAGTTCGATTACCGGCAGGGCTGGAAATTTCAACTGCGTATGGTTAATTCCTCTGGTTCGGAAACTGAGTGTGTGTTGGTGTAAACATATCTCACTACGAACCATCATAACACACGATTGTGAATACATTTTTCCACCGAGTGAGTTGGCCGTGCGGTTGGGGTCACGCAAATGTGAGATTGAATTCGCGAGATAGTGGGTTCGAACCCCACTATCGGCAACCATGAAGATGTTTACTCGTGGTTTCCCATTTGCACACCAGAAAAATGCTGGAGCTTTACCTTAATTAAGTTCACGGTCGCTTCCTCCCTATTCCGAGCCCTTTCCTATCCCATCGTCGCCATAAGATCTATCTGTATCGGTGCGACGTAAAACAACTTCAAAAATGCATTTTTTCCATATAGGATTAGCGTCGGGAAGATCATATGGCCGTAAAACTGTACGAGTTCCACATCTTGCCAAGCCCATTCAATATACCGTAATATTCCTTTGTGGTGAAGAAATATAACTTTTTGATTTAGAGCCCCGATTTCGAAACTATCATTTCGGTTCCCTTGGGGAGTTTTGGGAATATTTTGATTTCTTTAGGGATTTTGGGCATAGCAGATTCCCCGGTATCAAGTCTTAATTTTCTGCAGTGTCTCGAGGTGCTGCATGTATTCATGTCTATTTTCTTTTTTTCTACCGCTCTGAGCTTGCATTCGGGAGATAGTGGGTTCGAACCCCACTGTCGGCAGCCCTGAGGATGGTTTTCCATTTTCACACCAGGCAAATGTTCGGGATGTACCTTAATTGAGACCATGGCCGCTTCCTCCGCATTCCAAGGCCTTTCCTATCCCATCGTCGTCATAAACCTGTCTGTTTCGGTGCGACGTAAAACAAATAGCATTTTTCTACCCAGTGTACATTCTCCTTCTTCACAGTATCCGAGTCCGGCTCCATGGCTAAATAGTTAGTATGCTGGCCTTAGGCCACAGGGGTGCCGGGTTCGATTCCCGGTAGGGTCGGGAAATTTAACCAAAATTGGTTAATTTCGCTGGCACGGGGACTGGGTGTATGTGACGTCTTCACCATCATTTAATCCTCATCACGACGCGCAGGTAGCCTACGGACGTCAAATCAACAGACCTGCGTCCGGCAAGCCGAACTTGTCCTCGGACACTCCCGGCACTAAAAGCCGTACGCCATTTCATAGTATCCGAACTATTATTCATTTTGTATCTTACAACGTCAATGTTAACACCCTTTGAACTTTTTCATTGATCAGTCCACATTTACTTAATTCTAGTAGAAACAGTGTAATATTTACTATGTCAAATTTCAAACAAAAATGTAGGGTATAAAGGAACGTCATCAATAAATAACGACATTAAGGTCTTTGATTTAAATTCTTTTCCAATTACAAGGGCACTGTTTCCGTTAATAAAATAGAGCTATTCCATGTTCGTAGACCTAAACATTGACTATTATTTTGTTTACCAGCATTCATACATACATACATAAACTGTTACAAAGTTCCACTTATTATCTGTGTTATAACATTTAAACCAGTCTCTGCATCTAGATTTATACAAATGACGATAAGCATGTGGCAGTGTGAGCTTATTAAACATACCAGAGCAATTGCACCCAACAGACCTTCTTCTTGTTAAGATTTAGTAGCAGACTGTAGTCAGTTTGGTTATCGTGCAGGCGGCTTGGGTAATATTTCCACTTGACTGTTGGTAATACGATAAACTCCGTGGCATGTTTGTAGTGTAAATGGCAGGCACGTTTAATTGTAAGAGATCAGCATGAGAAGCACGCTTTGCGACAAGTGTCTCACTCCGCAATCACACGTCTTAATGCAAATGCCAGAGCTCTTAGCGCCAATTTATGTCGTCACAAACCGGGAGGGAGGAGGGGGAGTAAGTTGGAGAGCAACTGTTTCAAGGAAAATAAACACAACGTTTCTGGACTAAATTAAGATCAAGCTTGGAACGTGAGCCGCATATGGAGAGATGCTGGACTCTAGGGAGCAGTCCAGATGAGAGGAGGAAAAAGGAGATATTGGAGCGTCCGTTCGTGGGTCGCCAATATGCGATCCAATAACATATTGTCGTGGCCGGAATGTGCGTCTCCCTTTTGTGCGGATTATTTGGGGAGTGAAGTCAGACAGAGAGAGTGATGTCGCCGACGCGACACCAGCACCACAACACCAGCATCAGCATGCCACGTCAGGACGCCGGAGGTATTTCCAATCTCGCGCCTCCTGACATAACTGCGCTCCCTAGCTTCATAACGGGCGCGCCGTCACGCGTCTCAAACAATAGCGAGCTTCGCACCAATAACTGCTATGGCGCTCACCGCAACACGCAACGCACACTTAAAACAGGATACGGAGCATCTCGTGGCAGTACCGAGTCTTTACGTAAACAGAGGGACCATTCCAAGGCGCTCAGGGAAACTTGTTTAAGGGTATTTAACTTCAAGGTCTGCATAATCGTATATAAAATAAATGCATATTAATGCTTAAATATCAGAAACCGTTACAGCATATTAACACATTAAAGGGCTCCTTTTCTGAAAGAGAAAACCAGGCATTTTGGCGTCTCTTAAATCTCATATTTGTAGAAGGACTGTTAAACATCTACCGGTACCATTGTATTATATCCAAGCAGCTGAGTGACTCACAACCAGAACATAACAACTTTATGCGTCTAGAATAAGCGTTTATAAGGATGTATAAGTTCAGTTATCAGGATATACCCTTAATAAGCATTTGCTGTATGTATGAACGCATGGTTTTACTGAATTTGAGGAAGTCTTATAAATAAAGGTATTGAAGATATGGATGTATGGAAAGGAAGTGTTAAAATGAGTTTGAAGCCATGTGGTGCCATAAACAAAGAACGCTTTACTAGAAGACCATTGTGGTTAGGCATAATGGTAAGGTAAGAACAGTAACGTGGCCTCAGCGGTGCAGTGGGTATGTCCATTTGTTTTAGCGAAATCGATCCCAGCTGAGATTCTGTATTGAGGGGTGTTCAAATGTGAGATCTCGATGTGGTTTAGCAACCTGTGAAACGAAAATCCGTCACAATGATCCTTCTTTAAATCCATTGCAATTCAAGGGACAGTAAATAAATAAATATGGAAATAAATACAGGAAAGAAAAACAGGGGGACACTGTATGTTATGACTACAGCCCGGAGTTATGATATTTGCCCTGACTATTAAAACCCCTGGAAATCATATTACTTTCGCTACATTACGGAATAGTTGGGTGGGCGACACTTTGTATTAGTCAAATTAGTTTGCGTACTATCCTATTGCCTAAACAGCTACGTAAAATTTAGTAAAGTAAACAACCTTGTAGATTTAAACGACTATTGAAATCATTACCAAAACTACGGTATATCTTGTTTCACATGCAGTCCTAACAACAGGATTGGAACATTTAATGCTACATGCAGTTGCTGTTATTTGAACCCCATCCACCTTGATGTGAAGACACAGACGATGCCACACAATCACCACTGCATCTTCGTAACGACTGTAGAGCGACGTACGCATTCTATGCTAGAGTGGAGAGAAGTAAGGGCTTCTTTCGGATAAGATCCAAATTTCAAGATTTAAAGGATTTAAAAACAATTTAAACTTAAATGCTCATACATTTCTGAATATTTTTGAATGTGATTTGATAGAATCTGATGTACGAAACACGCCATTCTATTTTAATTAAGTTGGTTTTTTTTTCATGTATTATACAGTTACCATGCGTTTTATTTTTTTCTCGTAATTTATGAATTTATTCATTTAAAATTAGTTTCGACAGACTGAAGAAACTAACAATTATAAATTATAGCAGAGTAGGTTTACCAGGTGTAGGATTCAAAGCAATGAAGCTGTCATCCATGAAATCCTTGTGCTGCATAATGTTTATTCTCAGAGAATAAAGTAACCTTTACGGTAAACCGTCAAAGTAGTTCCCTAGATTGTTCACAATACGTTGCAGACTGTACGGGAGATGTCGGATACCAGTCGCCTCACAATGTGTGAATTTTACAGTCTCATGTTTCATAGCGTCATCAGCGTCCTTTCGTGTCCCCAACCGTGGCTCCTTCACTGAGGTCAAAATCGCACAGAGACAGGTCCGGTGAATACGGCGGGTGCTCCAGTACTTCGCGCGCTGTTACTGCCTCGTCACATTCATTCTGCACGGAGCCTGACCTAGTACTGCACTCCCATCGCTCTGTGCGTGGTACACCGCCATCTCGTGCTGTGTCCATGTACAATACCATGAGTATTATGCTTTCCAAGCCATATGGCAATTGTACGGCAGAACCCTTTCTAAAGTGAGGGAAAATTAGTTACCTGGCGAGTTGGCCATGCGGTTAGGAGCACACAGCTGTGAGTTTCTATCCGGGAGATAGTGGGTTCGAAACCCACTATCGGCAGCACTGAAGATGGTTTTCCGTGGTTTCTCATTTTCGCAGTATGCAAATGCTGGGTATGTACCTTAATTAAGGCCACGGCCACTTCATTCCCACTCCTAGGTCTTTCCTATCCCATCGTCGCCATAGGAACTACCTGGTGCGAAGCAAAAGCAGTTTGTTTTAAAAAAAATAATTACTTGCCATGACTAATGCTGCAACCCTCGTATTATCATTTTTAAAATCCCCCATCGTCTTTGCGTAAAGAACGTATATCGGCTTTTAAAAGAAATGCCTACTGTAAACTGTAAATGTCCACCCGGCAAAATTATTTCGGTGTTTCAAAGCGTTTACTTTACAGTTCGTTGCCAGTATCACTCTAGAACTGCTCATTCAAGAACATATAACGAAGATACGACTTGAGAGGGTGACGAGTATCGCAAAAATTATATTATTGAGTCTAACCATCCTCGTCTTGGTTTCCCTCCTAGTTACCCTCCATGCCTAAAGTCCGTTATTCTCCTCGGTAACCTTTCTTCCTTAATTCGCCTCGCATGATCCCACAACTGATACTAGGCCTTACTCAAAGCTTCATCCATCAATCGCATTCCTATTTTGGCCTTTATCTCATGATGCGAGTGCTTTCCTGCCATTGTTCCCATCTATTTACGTATGCAATACTTCTTGCATTTTTTTGGCAAGTTGATTTACGTCGCACCGACACGGATAGGTCTTACGGCGACGATGGGATAGGAAGGGGCTAGGAGTGGGAAGGAAGCGGCTGTGGCCTTAATTAAGGTACAGCCCAGCATTTGCCTGGTGTGAAAATGGGAAACCACAGAAAACCATCTTCAGGGCTGCCGACGGTGGGGTTCGAACCCACTATCTCCCAAATACTGGACACTGGCCGCACTTAAGCGACTGCAGCTATCGAGCTCGGTTGCAGAATTATTACTATTATTATTATTACTACTGTATAATGAATGTATTACCAGTTACGAATTTTATTATTATATTAGAATGTGTGAAGTATAATATAGTATAGTAGATTATATGAAGATTTAAAAGGGTAGAAGAGTTTAAATTCCTTGTCGTATTAATCGATTAGCAAAACAGAAGGCAAGAGGAACACCAAGCTAGAATTAAGAATGCAAATAAGGCATTTTACTCTATGAGCTCTATATTAGGCTCCAAACTTTTAACAAGGAATGAAAAAGTGATTATCTACAATATAATCACTCGACATGGAGTATAACCAAGAATGAGCAGCAGCAGCTGCAAGTCTTTGAGATTCGATCCTACCTCTAAAACCTGGCAGAGAGATTTACACCCTCTCTCAACAACACACTATAATGAGTGTGATAGAATCCAACAGACTGCGCTGGGCTGGACATATACTAAGGTTGCAGGATAACAGAGCACCATTAGATCTATACAATGGATCTCTTAAATGGGAAAAGACCTTCAGGAAGACCCCGAAGCAGCCGGAAGAACCCTCCCAATTGATATCTGGGAAGAGCGGGTTCAGGATCGAAAAGGATGGAAGAGGACTGGGAGATCTGTACGAGAACTTCACGTCCTTCAGAGGCCTACGGAGTGCTTGAGTGAGTCAGTCCCTCCTGGTGCTAGCATCTCTGAAGCGACCGGTACTCACCCCGAAGGCATGAAGATTGAGGCGACACGTTGTGAGCTCGACAAATCCTCTCACGTTATTCTTTGATTTCTCACTGATTTGCTTCTGGACTGCTCACTACAGGAAATTCGAATTCGTCGACACCACATGCAGTGATCAGCTTCACTCAATAATCTTCGTTCTGGAGTTGGAAGATCCAAAAACAATCTCCAGAAATTACATTTCCCTGTCATTAACATTAACTGCGACTCAGGGGAACCACAGACCATGGACCATCTACTGGATTGCATGCTGTGCCCAGCATCCGTTACAGTTGAAGATCTCCTTGCGACACCAAACGCTGTTGAGATTACAAGTCACTGGCATTCTGTGGTGTGACTTATTTTAAGACTGACATATGTGTAGGTATATTTTTTGTTTCTGAAACGAATAAATAAAAATTCTTTGATATCTGGTTGTACATCCTCTTAAAATACAACCACCACTATGACCATTACTTCTAGACCGAGACCGCTATCTCCCCATCTGATAGCACCTAGTTGTAATCAAGTAGGCTGAGCGGTCCAGTTAAAAATCTCCGACCTGGCCGGGAATCGAACTCGTATCCTTTGGGTAACAGACAGGCAGACTATTCCTACACTAAGGAGCTGGCAATATCACAACCGAGCCTAAATGAAATAATGTATTTTCATTGACTTCCATGACAGCTAGTATGAATAAATAAGCCAGCGTGAATTATCCAGTGTGATACCACTTCCTGGACGATCAATTCATATTACGTTTGTCACTTAGGGGAGGCTGCACTCGAGTTCTTTGTATGGCTGTAAAAGCAAACATAACCTTTATATAGCATCCAACAGGAGAGTTCTAGTACAGACAAGTGATTACTCAAATGGATTATCCGGGGCTAGGACGTTACTAGGCCATATAAATGTTATTTACAGAATTGTTGGTGAGTCACAGTGGTGTTCCTGAACCAATCATCGTTATGTTTGCATCGACACGGTCCAATCAAGTAATAAGAGTGTGTATATCAGGCGTAGTCATTATCTTGGAAATCTGTACAGGGAATGGGCGGGCGACGGGAAGGGATATACTTCTCATGCTGATGAGGTCAGGCTGGCTGGCTGGCAAGCAGGCATCTGGCTAATCCGGGGCTCACTTTTATTGTAATTTAATTTCGTTGACTGGTGCTGAGGTTGGCAGGCAGTATTCATGAGCCAGCTGGTTTAGACGACAAGGACACTTTGCCGCTGTTCACCATTAACTAACTGTAGCTTAATTTTCTAAGAGTTCTTCTTCTCCCCCTATTGCTGATATGCATAGACCACACTACCGTAACAGATGTCATCGGTAGAGATTTCATTTTAGATTATATCAGAGCAAAAGAATTGTATTAAATGTGGAAAAGAATATCGCGGTGCACCCCCTGTGGGTGGGGGACGCAGACGAAGAATACACACATGGTATCCCCTAACTGCCTTAAGAGGCGACTAAAAGAGGCGACCTACCGGGCGAGTTGGCCGTGCGCGTAGAGGCGCGCGGCTGTGAGCTTGCATCCGGGAGACAGTAGGTTCGAATCCCACTATCGGCAGCTCTGAGGATGGTTTTCCGTGGTTTCCCATTTTCACACCAGGCAAATGCTGGGGCTGTACCTTAATTAAGGCCACGGCCGCTTCCTTCCAACTCCTAGGCCTTTCCTATCCCATCGTCGCCATAAGACCTATCTGTGTCGGTGCGACGTAAAGCCCCTAGCAAAAAAAAAAAAAAAAAAAAAAAAAAAAAAAAAAAAAAAAAAGAGGCGACCAGTGCATGTTCAATTTTGAACCAAGAGACTATCTGTGATTAGTACCATCACGCAAGGACACCATGAGTCAACTTTTCTTTCGATTAGTGTCACTGTGTGAGGAATAGCATAGGTCCGTGGGTGGGTCACTATGGGTTTACAGTACCCGTGTATCCGCCACTATGACGGAGGCTCCCGTCTGTCCAGGTTCGGCTAGAACACCCCAAGCCGTACACCGGGAAATTGCACTTGTACGCGAGTACAAAAAAACTACAGAAAAATCCCCACCTCGCTGCTTAAGCAGACATCTCAAGCAGCAGTAAAGGAAGGCTTTGATCTCGTCACCCACCCCTGGAAACTGCAACGATGTTAGTCGACAACAGGTATGATACTAATGGCAGACAAGGCAGATCAATGCTACGACGGAAAACCCTTGTGGGTGGGGGACGCAGACGAAGAATACACCCACGGTATCCCCTGCCTCTCGTAAGAGGTGACTACAATTTGCGACCAAGGGATGATTGTATTAGAACCATGAAACTACTTGTGATTAGTACCATCACGCTGGGAACACCATGGGTCGCCTTTACTTGTGAGTAGTACCACTATAGGTTTGCGATTAATAGCAACAGAGTGTGATTTACAGTAGGGTCTGGTGAAGCGACATCGTGGGTTTGTGTTGCCTGTGATTATACTGCTAATAATAAGAGATGGTTTGTGACATTTCGTAGAGGGAGGTCCGTTTACTGCCTGCCGAGGCGGGATAAAGGGAGTGGCTGTGTGGTTGCCATGGAAACGAGGGTGGGGCGACTGCGGTTGCCATGGAGATAAAACTTCTGGGAGGCTCGTCTTGCTGGGAGTTGCCAAACCTCTCACTTCACTTGTGAGCTAGATCTTGTTGCAAACAGTTCAGTGTGAGTGGCCGTTAGTAAGTTTCTAATTGTATTTTAAATACTATTTACGTACGTACGCACGTGCAATCATTGTATTTATATTTTGAGTACGATGAATACTCCTCGAGGGAGAGGGAGGCCCAGGACTCGTCCACCTCGTGAAAAAAATACCGCCGGCCATGGTGTGACAATTCATCACCAAGGAAGAGAAATGATATGTGCTGCAAGAGAATTCTTTGAAGAGGAGGCTACGAGTTTATCGGAAAGGAATGTTCCCTTAATTCCATTCCAGAGCAAAATTTGTTCAATTTGCGACCAGTTCCATTACAGTGGAAAACAAGAATGTGAAGAAAGACCAGTTCTTGTCTCATTTGCGATCACTGTAAAATTTTCAGCAGCCTGTCAGGGTTTCCCAACTTTAACGCAGCAAGGGGAGTGCTAATTAAGGCGTAGCTTTATGTAATGGATACTCTTACAGAAATTTACGGAAAAGTGAGGATGTTTGGTGACAAGGGTTTGTTTTACCGCTGGATTTACGTCGCAGCGACACAGATAGGTCTTACGGCGACAATGGGATAGGAAAGGCCTTGGAGTGGGAAGGAAACGACCCTGGCTTGTTGTGTTTGTTGTGAAAATAGGAAACCACGGAAAACCATCTACAGGGCTACCGACAATGGGATTCGAACCCACTATTTTCCGAACTCAATATATTCTCTTCGCGCTATCATTATAGAATCGTCATTTTAACTTATTGTAATCTAAACATTTTCTTAACATTAAGTTCTGGAATCTTGTACATCTAATCGAAGCGTACAGACAAAAATTATTATTTATATAGATGAAAGTAGACCGAGTGGCCGCGCGTTTTAACGCTCTGTGGCTATGGAGCCAAGCTCTGCATTCGGGAAACGCGTGGGTTCGAATCCCACCGTCGGCTCTTCACAGAATAGTTTTCTGTGGCTTAATATCTTCACTTCCAGGCAAATGCCGGTACAGTTCCTATCCATAGGCACCCCTTACCCAATTTTATTCACCGTAACACATTTCGTCTTCATTAGCTCCTCAACTGAGGTTGGTGCCAGGAAGGGCATCCGGCAGTAGAAACATGCTGTGTAAATTAATTAGGAAACCACGGAAAACCATCTTCAGGGCTGCCGACAGTGGGGTTCGAACCCACTATCTCCCGAATACTGAATACTGGCCGCACTTAAGCGACTGCAGCTATCCAGCTCGGCAAATAAAAGGTTTATTTGAGTCCTGTTTATTCCCTGTCAATCCCGATATAAACGCATCAGTCTCAAACGGTAAATATAAGTAATTTAATGACTTTCAACATACGATTCGTAAGATTCCCAGTTTCGCCAGTTACTTGTACTGTACTAATCCTTCAGTAAGGATTTCCCTCACAGCAACCTGACTGTTTGTATGTCACTGATAAGAACCTGATTGTATAAGAGTAATCGCAAATGGGACGACACCGCCTGGCCAGGCAGTCTACAACACATCACAGTGGTCAGAATGAAGGAGAGAACAAGTGAGCCGGAAGCGAGGGGTAAGAGCATGTACAGAAAGGAATGCTGGAATGTGGCAACATCGTAAAATGCCACGTGCAGTGCTCCTCCCTCCAACCTTACCTGTCAGACGCCATCTCTTCTTATTAGCAGTATAGTACCCGCTATGTGAGAAACACTGCGGGAATACCAGCGCCCGTGATTAGCAAACCTAGGGGAGGAACACCATGGGGTTGCTTTGCCTAAGAGTGGTGCCATTATGTGAGAAACACCCTAAGTCTGCGTCACCTGTGCGACATACAATACTTGCGAGTAGTACCACAATGTGTAGAACACCGTGATTCTACGCTACCTTTGATTAGTACCGCAACATGACAATAACCATGGTTTTATTTTACTAGCGGTAAGTATCATTATGAGGGGCCGATGACCTGGATTTTGGACCCCTTTACAAAACAAGCAACCTAGATTCAGGACTGTGCTTTAGAAGCAGTCCCTTGGTCAGTAATACTATTGTTTATGATAGTTTCTGGGTCGGATCCAAGGATTGTTTTAAATTCATATCCATCCATTCATTCTTCATCATCACGTTTTTTATTCTGGTTAGTGGATGATTTTTAATTTGTAAATTGTCATTACATTTTTCTCACATCATACCATTAGGGGCAGATGTCCTAGATGTTAGGTCCCTTTAAATAACAAGTATCATCATCATCATCATCATCATCATCATCATCGCTACGACGGAACAACGTAAGATAACGTGCATATCGACCAAGTCACCTGGATTTGAATTGCCACGCAAAATATGGTCGACCCTTAACCGAATAACAACCAACACTGGCATGTTTGCCGACTTTCTGCAAATAACTTCTCCAAGTTGCGACTGTGGCGCTGAAAAATAGTCTGTTCACCATGTAGTCCGAGAATGTCCTCTGAGAGCTTTCCCTGCGGATCCAACAGAGTTCCTGGTTATGACGGAGGAGTCAATAGATTACATTCGTGGCCTGAATGAAAATCCACAGCCTGTTTCGAGTCATTCGACCGGGTCTGGAATGGAATAAATGAAGCCCCATGTAACGGCAAGGATAGGAATTGTGCCGGCTGCCGAAGTCTGTCGCACTCCCCTTGGGCAATGATTAATGAATGACAGTTGAAATGAAATGATATTGGAGAGTTTCTCTGGAATGAAATATGACAGGGAAAACCGGAGAAAAAGCTGTCCCGCCTCCGCTTTGTCCAGCACAAATCTCACATAGAGTGACCGGGATTTGAACTACGGAACCCAGCGCTGAGATCGTGGCCTGAATATTACTTTGTAATTTGAGATAATTGTAAATATTAATTTTCAGTGATGTAGCCATTCACTAAATAAATAAATATGAAAAAAAGGAGTTATCTGGCAGAATTATGTAGAAGCAATGAGTCAACCAGGTGCCTCGTGGTCACCTACCACTTTAAATTTGAGGTTCCAAGGGAAATCACCTTCTTTCAGCCAACCTTTGTGACAGGAAATACCATGGATATATTCTACGACCCCAACCACAGGGATGCGTAAAGCAAATTTAGGGGATAACAAGTTGGATCTTTTAACTCTAATTATAAAAGCAAATTAATTACGTAAACAAATTAGATTAACTTTATCCATTTTTGCTCAACACCTCACAGACTGTACTGTGTTGTATGGGGCTGATCTATCCCGTATAGTACGGACTCAGTCAGTTTGAGTAGTGCTGCCAGCTAGCGGCATACTGTAGAGTCTTCATTAACAGCCTGACAGCGTTTATCGCAAGAGTAATTTCAAGCGACACTCGGCAATGGGAACATCTAATAAGCGAACGCAATGCCCTGTTCATCACCATTAAGGTAGAGCTTTACATTTCTCCCAATAATCTGTAATTATTGCTTGCGACAACCTCGTGCTACATGATCCATAGCATTCGATAGAATAGAACTCTGTATTTGAATACAACTTCAAACCATTCTTCGTATCTACTAAATTGTAAAAGAAATCAGTTAAATTGGTCGCAATAATTAATTTGTTTTGCTAGTTGGTATTTCACCTTTGGATACTTTAATTTATAAACTTGTCTTATTTGATCGATATCTACAAATACATTTCTTCAACTTAACCTGAATCTTACCAACCAATGGATTATGGTCTGACATTATAAGCAAATGGAAGGCAATATGATTTTAGGGGAAATAAAAAGGTGTGTGACGAAGTTCTTTATTATTTCCATTGCTACTCAATATTTTTTCTGAATTTTTTTAAAGCAGCCTTGTCTGAGGATGTAGCAAAGCGAAGCGAAGCAAATCAAAGCAAAGCGAAGTCATTTCCTTACAGGCCATGGAGGCTCTTGGAGGGGTGGAACGTACAGCTTTCCTCTGTCCGTAACCTCAGCACTTGGTGCGGTAGAGTGGTTAGCTCTACGCCCAGCCGCCTTTGCCTCCAGCAATTAACATGCACTCATTCTTGGTGTAGGCTGAGTGAAACGTAGGGCCTTGTGCACCTTCTGAAGTGGAAATCTCGTTTCTTAAATTTTTCGACTTCCTGACGGAGAATCGAACCCACATCCTTCCGCGTGAACCGAGCAGTCTGTACCGCCTCGGCCAAACAGCACCTTGTCCGAGGAAGTAGCGGGAATGAAGATGAATGGCTGGCTGATAAACAACTTGAGATTTGTAGACGAAACTCTTCTACTCGCGGGATGTCTTGAAGACTAATAAGGTTGTAAGGAAAGTGGTTTAGCACTAAATTTTAAGAGAAGTTGCTTTACAATTATTTCAAAAGAAAGTTGATAAGGAAATCTGATGATTATCATCATCATCTACTAAAGGCAATGTCTTGTTGTAGCCACATCTGACGATCTTCTGCTAGCCTCTTCATGTTGCTGTTTGAACCACATGCCAGTTCACCGACGGAGTTCCTGATGTATATAACATACTTGACCGTCCCCTGGGTATCTTTCCCAGTATATTACGTTTTCTGTACATTTCCAAGGAAATTTATTTTCCACTTCTTTATCGTACTAAATAAACATCGATCCAACTTTTACGTTCTTTAAAACGAGGTAATTTGTTTTCTTTATCTATCCAACTAGTTTTTGTAATTCTTCTTCAAAACCGCCTCAAGTTTTGTTTCTTCCTGTTTCGCTAATGTCCAGGTTTCGCATCCATACAGTAGAACACTCCATACAAAGGTCTTGAAAAATGATTTTATGGTCCCCAAACAGTGATGGTTGTCTATCAATAAGTTTTTATTATTCTGGAAGGGTTGTTATGCTGGCAAATCTGATGATAAACGGTGAAATTGTGCAAGGAGTCCAGGTAGATATTCAGGAACTATTTTAAATGGGAGCAATGACTCCTCTGAAGAAATTAACGTAAGAATTTAGGCAAGCCAGAAGTACAGTTAGTAAAATGAGAAATATATTACACAGCAGAGACCTAATTTTGCCTTTAAGAATCAGACTGCTACGATGCTATGTGTTTTCAGTGCTATTCTATGGAATGGAAGCTTTGGATACTACAACGAGATTTGGTAAACCGATTGGAGGCATTTGAGACGTATAATTACGAAGGAAAGAGTCACGATGATTGAGATAATACATAGGATTGGTAAATGTGAAGAGATACGTAAGTTACAGTACTTGGACCATATAACGAGAGGAGAGCGATATCGATTTCTACAAGTAATCATTCACGGGAAGATTGATGGAAAAGAGGAGCCGCGATAGAAGACGAATTTCTTATTTGGACAACATTAAAAATAGGTTTAATTGTTGCAGTGAACTATTCAGCTATGCTAGACCTAAGGACCGGATTGCTGTGATGATTTCCAACCTTGTTAGAGGAGATGGCACATGATGAAAGATAAAGAAGAAGAATAAGAAGGAGGAGGGGTGTTTGAAATCTGTCCTACAGGAGTTCAGTGTACCAGAAGCCCACGGCGTAGAGTCGCCAAAAATGCCGTAAACCTCGGCCGGAATTGAAACCGCTATGTTCCGAACAAACGAACAACAGCTAATTGAGTACGCTGTTAAGATCGGTACCAATATTCGTTTGGATACACATGATTATTCGTACTGTAAAAGTACCTATTTTGACGGGGTTAATAAACGCCTCATCTCACCAATGTTGAATGTGTTAAATTCATTATTCTCTTTCTCCGAGTATAATAAAGTTCTGATCATGGCATTTTATAACTTTAGCTTTAACTTAACACTATAATGCAGTCCTTATTTGGTTAGATTACATTCGGGAAATAGTGGATTCAAACCCCGCTGTCGGCAGCCCCGGAGATCGTTTTCCGTGGTTTCCCATTTTCACATCGGGTAAATGCTGGCTGGTGCTGTACCTTGATTAAGGCCACTGTAGCTTCCATCTCATTCCCAGGCCTTTCCTATCCCATAGTCGCCATAAGACCTATCTGTGTCGGGGGCGGGGGATCGACGTAAAGCAAACTGTAAAGAAAATTATTTTAAAAATTGGTTAGACTTCAGAAGAGCGAGATATTCTCATTTATAAACAACAAATATAGCAGCAAAATCACAAAAAGTATTCCTTCTTCTACGGCTTTTCCCATACCTTGGTAGGATCAAAGTGTCAACTGTGTCACACATGTGTACTTGGCCTTATTTTACAGCAGGATGGCCTTCCTGACGCGAGCCAAGTGTGGACGCATAGTGGTAATGTGGTGTGGTGTACGTGTGGGAAGAAAGCATCACAACAAATAAAAAAAAACATCTAGTCCCGAAGATAGACGAATTAACCAGAAGTCTGTATACATTCGTGTGACCGCAAGAAATAAATTTCATAGTACATCCGTATTGTCGGCCTCAATAAGAAATAAGGTCTAATTGATTGAGTGATTCCACCTTCAAAATACAATACACTCTTTTTATTTTATTTTAAGAAAAGGGATATGTTTCGTCTCTTCTATTGTGAGACATCGTCAGTCTAAGCTGTTATGGTAAAAACACATGATAATCTTAATAATAAAAACAATGACATATATTAAAATATTGAAGAGTGGCTCAATCTGTCACATTTAACACGGAATTTTAAAAACACAGTTCGTGTAAGTCTTAAAACCACTTATTTGGATAGTGAAAGTCCCATTGAGTTTTGTATATTGTACTCCAAACCTTATTGTTTTATAGCTAAAAATGTGCTTTTAGGAATGCGAGACCATATACCATTGTTCATAGATTAATTGCGGTTCTCGTTTTACCCATGAATGCACTTCTCCAGTTGCCGAGACGTAGAGGAGATTTCTAAAACTTTCCTCCATATAGGCCTATGCAAGAGGAAGATATATGTGTTTCGATTTATTATTGCGAATTCCTTCATCTTTTACTGTCAGATATTTTCACCAGCCTAATTGTCCGACTCGTTGGCTGAATGGTCAGCGTACTGGCCTTCGGTTCAGAGGGTCCCGGGTTCGATTCCCGGCCGGGTCGGGGATTTTAACCTTCATTGGTTAATTCCAATGGCTCAGGGGCTGGGTGTTTGTGCTGTCCCCAACATCCCTGCAACTCACACACCACACATAACACTATCCTCCACCACAAAAACACGCAGTTACCTACATTTGGCAGATGCCGCCCACCCTCATCGGAGGGTCTGCCTTACAAGGGCTGCACTCGGCTAGAAATAGCCACACGAAATTAATTAATTAAACCAGCCTAATTTATAATTACCATAGTAAATGTTGTGGATTTTCATTTGATAATATCAAAAGAAAATAAATTTCCCATAAGTCTACTCTCATTCCTTGCAAATTCCTTATTGTCGAGATATAGATATTAAGTTCGAATATCTACATTTTCTTCCAGTTACCGGATTCAGACCACAAATATTGTTTTTACTGAAGATACCCGTTCTCATCTGGAATGCTAGTACTGCAAAACTGCCAACGTACCTTGTTGCTGTAGAACCTGGTGATCATTTTTCTCCCTAGACTTTCTCGCTCTGTTCTATGAGCTTTGTTTCATCGAGCTCGTGCCTTCGTTGCCATTGTTCAAAATGCTGAGGGCCGTCATGGACTATACGTGACCACATCGGACTATCAGATGCTACATCCTCCAAGACTTCGAAATCAATTTGCCACGTCTTCATATTATATATCGGTTTGCCCTCGTATTGCTGCTGTTGTCATTCCTGATCGAATCGTCCAATTGTGAATTTAAATACATCACCTGCTTTAGAAGGTGTGTGCTGTGCATGTGGACTACGTCATTAATTAACTAATCGTACACTAATGGACCAAAGCGCTCCCTCACTGACTTCGTTCCAAGATGACGACTCCTTTTTTTTCGGACTATGGGGACGATCCTATCTTATGATAAGTCCACATCTTCAGACCCTGCATACAGACTCCACAACAATAACAGGGCTCTCCATCAACTTTACTATTTTGTGACCAACTCTAATGCCAACATTGCGACCTCTTTGTAACTTTGCAAGGTTGTCGTAAACGCTGATGTGGAATGTTAACTGATACGGCGGATCAGTTGCATTTTACCCCTTGAGAGTAAACACCCGGTGGTGAGCCTGGAGTCACTGGACCAACGGAAATCTAATCCTAACAAGATTATCGGAACTGGGTAATAAATCTACCCTATGAAACTCAGATCATTATGCGGTTCCTTCGTTGGTTTCGGTTATTTATGAATAACAGTGTACGTTTAATGGTCCGATGTAGAGAGAGTGAAGCTTTAAATAATACAACATTCTCTTTTACACATAGTCTACCAATTAGGTCGGATAAACTTATAAACATGAGGCATGAGACGTCTGTGTTAAAAGGAGAGGGAACGCGCGAGCGATTCCTGAATGACAGCATCTCCTTGTTGTTCTTCACGCTGTGACTGCTAATGAGGGACGCTGTGAGTATTAATAGCGTCTTGTTAGCGGCGCTATTTCCGGAGTGCCAGGTAGGTACCTGCTCTTGCTGTTAATCACCGTCGCTTTGACTTGGCGGGCGCTCTCTTGGAAGTTCTTTCAATGAGCCGTTACCCACAAGCTGACAGCACGCATAACAGATAATTCACCCCCAGATATTTTCTTCAAATACGTCTAATATCAACAGAGACATGTGGTGGGTGGTGAAGGTGGTAGTGATTATTGTTTTCAGAGGACGTAGGCCGACAACTGGGCAACCATCCTCTCTTAACTCTAGTCGATTAAAAGGAAGATATCCGATACTTCGAAAACTGAAGGTATCTTGGAAGAGAAGGGTTTCTAAGGCCGTGAAAATGAAATACATTACACCCTAGGCAGAGCCTCCGTGGCTCAGACAACAGCCCGCCGGCCTCTCAGCACTGGGTTCCATGATTCAAATCCCGGTCACTCCATGTGAGATTTGTGCTGGACAAAGCGGTGGCGGGACAGGTTTTTCTCCGGGTACTCCGGTTTTCCTCGTCACCTTTCATTTGATTAACACTCTCCAAAGTCACTTAATTCCATCTGTCAGTCACTAATCATTACCCCAGAGGAGTGCGACAGACTTCGGCAGCCGGCACGATCCCTATCCTTGCCGCTAGATGGGAGCTTCATTCATTCCATTCCTGACCCGTTCGAATGACTAGAAACCGGCTGTCGACATTTATTTTATGTTTACACCCTAGGCATCGCAAGCCTAATAACTTCGGTGTGGGAAGCGAAAAATTTTGATGAAAGATCGTGCCACAGGTAGGCCTATGTAGAAGCAATGCCAGGCTCAGCTACGAGTATTATGGTTATCAACCTACTCTCCCAAAATGAGAGCACCACGGACCCTCCGATTCGTATTTTAAGTAGGGTTGCCACATTTCCAAATGGCACATAAGGAACACTTCAATTTCTTTGCCACATAGTGCTAAAATAAAACACCGGAGCCATTTAATGAATGAGAGAAGGGACCAGGGATTTATTGATACCGGTAATAATATACCAACCTCAAATTATTATACAAACTAATAATGACTTAGTCTTTAGATTGAAATGTATATTTCGCCAGTGCTTGTCATTTGCAGATGCAATTTTCAACAATCTCTTATCCAACAAACCTTTCTTGTGAAATTCCTTACAAGTCTCATCATAGTTGAAGTACGCGAGCAGTTCATTTTGTATTATATATACAAGGCCTCTGTTTCTGTCGTCACTACATTGTATTGCCATGATTAAAAATACTCTTTCAGGACATCCATTCGATGGAAATATAATAAACACAAACTTAAGTATCATCAAAATTTTCTTCACTATTTTCTGGACCAATTAATTCTGTAATATATGTATACCCACCTATCTGGTAGACCCCTATTGTTTTTCCAGCACCACCCTCACCAGAAAACACACTGCCTATCAATAACTTTCGGGCACATGTCATACATATTCAGCTGTTCCTCTAAACCTAGTGTCTCCACCAACTTTAAAATCTTACTGAACAGAGGTGAGTTTTCAAGAGTTATAGAGTTAATAAACACAAAATCATTATTATAATGAAAATCAGACATATATAATTAACATTAATTTCATAGATAGGTTTAAATTTTCACTCACCTAAACTTCTCCAAATCATTCAATTTACTTAATGTGTGATTTACTTTTTTTTCTTTTAACTATTCATTCGTCCTTTTCATGTTCTACATGTTCTCAACTGTGATGACTGATCTTACGTCAGAATAGCGAATATTTTGTACTCCATTAAAGCCGCACTCCTTTTTTCGACACCACACTATTGTTTAAACCACGATATTTAGAAAAAACATAATTTTCGGAATACGCGGAACAAAGTGGGGAAAAGCGTAATGTTCCGGGCGAAACCGTACATAAGACAACAGGGAGGAGTGTATTCTAATGCCTCCACCCAGAGTGGGAACAGAGATATTTTGTTTTGGTATCAGTAACTTGCGCGCACTCATAGGATACAGAGTCGGAACTCCGAGCCACTAAACACCTGAATTTGCCAAGATTCATCCCTGTGTCGTTTGATATGGGCTAGGTCTTCTACTTACTGGAGATCTGTTGAGGGATCTAACCAGCCTTCTGGATGTTGATTCAACATACATACAACTCCTGATAGATCGCCAGTAAATCCCTTAGTAATTTTAATCCAAACATAAACAATTCTTAAAGATGTTCCGTAAGTGATACGTGGCCTTCTTACGTCCACTAGAAGAAAATCGATGTAAATTGACTCCAAGCAAGAGTTCTCAAGTATATTTGGAGCAAGTCTGAAAGCACATTATTTAAACATTGTGTTTCTGATTGGGCTGAATAGCTCAGACGGTAGAGAGGTCGAATTAGCGGGTTCGATCCCGGTTCAATTCGGTCGTATTTGCAGGTGCTCGAAGACGTCAGCCTCGAGTCAAGTGATTTATGCGGCACGCGAATGAATTTCTGCTGGACGAAATTATGGCACCTCGGCATCTCCAAAATCCATACAAATGTGGTTGGTGGGACGTAAAATCAGTAACAGTTTTATTATGTTCGGGAAAGGATTTTAGGCACTGATAGGTTAGAACAAGGTGCAAACATCATCCAGCCCAGGGGTTTCCAAATGGCGGCCCGCGAGTGCGTTTAAATATATATTTTAAGAAATATGAAGAAAATTTTAAAACAACACTTCATAGCTCTTTCAAAATCGTATTGTTTTATAGGCCTAACCTTTATAGACCCAAGTCAGAAATAATTCATTCTTTAATGTTACTTCTTGTTTCTTTTTTTAAGTATTCGTTTGATCTGAAGAAATTATTTTTGATTAAAAATTAAAATCACAACTTTGGCGGAAAATGAGCACAATTAATAATCAATAATGCCATGGGATGGCTATAGGATCAATGCCAACCTCACTGTGGACAATTCATGCAGCGTAGCATGCAATGAATACCAAGAAATACTTAAGTTGCCATTGGTGAAAGAAGCGGTTTCATTTCTTCGCCCATTGGTAGTACTGGCTGGTACCGAGCTCGATAGCTGCAGTCGCTTAAGTGCGGCCAGTATCCAGTAATCGGGAGATAGTGGGTTCGAGCCACATTGTCTGCAACCCTGAAGATGGTTTTGCGTGGTTTCCCATTTTCACACCAGGCAAATGCCGGGGCTGTACCTTAATTAAGGCCACGACCGCTTCCTTCCAATTCCTAGGCCTTTCCTATCCCATCGTCGCCGTAAGACGTATCTGTGTCGGTGCGACGTAAAGCAAATAGCAAAGTACTGGCTGGTACACATACTGGAAGAGATTTTCAGGGAAGTACTCTTGGAAGTACAGTACATTGCTGGGCCCTTCGCACCACTCTCACTAAATTGTCTTTGTTTTGTTTTCACTGCATTATTAATTTCACCTTGTCTTTAGATATTCCTTTTTTGTCATTTGTCAAATATTAATTCAAATGAACTGATATTGTTGGGTGTTCTTCTCTCAAATTCAATTCTCCTTGGTATAATAGTGTTCATTTAAATTTCATTCTTTTTTGGAATTGTAAAACTGTTTTAAGCAATTAAAATTACTATCCGCGAAACTTTTGGTGACTCTTCCTTTTATGGGGGTGAGGAGTAAGGAGGGAACTACAACGGTTCCGGTAATACTGCCAACTTAATGGAAATGAAATCTGAATTGAATCGATAATATGATCGATCGATATGAATTTTCTAAACCGTCGTTTCCATGTAGGAGTTCTAGGTTTTTCCTGTGATGTACTTTGATTTTCCTCGCTCATGTTCAAGCTTAACCTATATTTTGACTTTGCTGTGTAAGTAACAACAGTATAGAAAGTGTTGCAATTATACAGCCAGATGTCTCACGGCGATGCATAATCGATTCATATTTTTCGTGTCAAAGGTTGCCAATACGAATTTCGAAGGTAACCGAGGTGTACCGATTCAGCACTTGGGAGCCGAAGTATCATTAAAAGTTTCGTGGATAGTATTAAACCTTTATTTCATTTGGACTAAGCATACCATTTCATACTGGTACCTCTGCTCTATTTGCGGATTTTTTTTTTATTACGAAAATTGGCTTATTATTAAAGCGCGGCCTGGCGAACATGCCTAAGGTTTCCAATGTGGTCATCGAGCCCTTACGAATTAGAAACCCCCTGATCTCCCCGCTGTATAGTTATTTATGTAGGTGAGTTGCATACTTTGTAGGCCCTCTTACAGTTCAGACGACTAATATTTATGCAAATCTCACTATAGAACTGTTGTGCGGGCTAGAAGGTGAGTTGTCCCTGTGCATATTTGTGAGCTTGCATCCGGGAGATAGTGGGTTAGAACTCCACTGTGGGTAACCCTGAAGTTGGTTTTCCGTGGTTTCTCATTTTCCACCAGGCAAATGTTGGAGCTGTACTTTAATTATAGCCATGAACGCTTTCTTCCCACTCTTAGCCCTTTCTTATGTCATCGTCGCCATAAGACGTGCCTGTGTCGGTGCGACGTAAAACAGATTGAAAAATAAAATTTAAATTCAGAATATGTAGCCTAGTAAGAGACTTGACTGGAAAATTGTAGGTCCACTTTCTCCAAGTTACTCATCGTCATTTTTGACTCATCCTGTAGAACTAACTACACTATCCCACCTAATGCTGACGCTGTACAGCTTTTATCTTCCACTTCTCTATAGGTCTTCGTGGTCTGACAAGAGACTGTGATTTGCAGATTGTTACCAAGGACGTTGAGAGGACTTACTTCAGTACTGAGTAGCTATCGACCATCTTATAATATTATAATGGAATATTTTTGTTATTTCGTGACCGGCTGTATTAATAGGGCTGGCTATGTTCATCACTCCAGTCCTCCGCTCTAACTACCTGGGCCGCAGGTCTGTGAAGGCGCCAACAGCTGATAACCATCGCGGTCCCGAGGTGGTGACACCTCTAACAACAGTGGTTCATGTTTCACGCCTGTCACGGACTCACCAAGATGGATTGCACGATGAACTGAACTACCAAGGTCTGCATAGGGTTGCACATCTAATTTAGAAAAGGACTTCTCAGAGACATTACATTCAAAATAGACTTCTGGTCCGGAGAGCTAAGGGGAGTCATGACTCAAATTTTGAACTTCTACAATTTAACACTTGCCAAAACCAAATTTTAAACACAGGCACATATCAATGAGATGTATCCCCACACAAAATATGGTGTTTATTAGTTAATTGGTTACAAAGTTCTTGGCAAATAATTTTTATTTATATGTGTTGCACGGAAAATGCACCTTGCGGCACCTTCCTTTTTTGGGCGGGGGGAGGGAGCTATAATTTGGCAGACTTGTCAGAAAAACTCTTATACGCTCCGGGGTTTACTTTCAGATAGAAACAATTAGAGACATGTTTTTTTCAACATTTCCTTATTCATTCAATAGGCAAAAATGTAGTTTCGTGTTATTTTAGGAGTAAAAATATGACGGTAATTTTCACCTGATAATAAACTACGTTTAGTTCCTACACATATTCAAACATTCTCCGAAAATTTCGGATTAATCTGATAAGAACTCTTTCGCAAGAAGCATTTTATGCATGGCAAAGAGCTGAAATTAATTAAGAACGATGAAAGCAATTGAAAGTTTTAAGAAACGTATGTGCTTTAAAACTGTCCTGTGAGCTTGCATACGGAAGATAGTGGGTTTTAATCCTCTTGTCGGTAGCTCTGAAGATTATTTTCCGTGGTTTCCCATTTTCACACCAGGCAAATGCTGGGGCTGTACCTTAATTAAAGCCATGGCCGCTTCCTTCCCATTCCTAGGCCATTCCTGTCCCATCATCACCATAAGACCTATCTGTGTCGGTGCGACGTAAAGCAAATAGCAAAACAAACCTGTCCTGAACTGTAAATTAGTCCTTAAGTTGCTTTTCTCCTCTTATGCACACCCTAAACCTACTAAAGGATAAATATATTCCGAAATATAGTCCGAAAGAATTTTGAAGCTAATTTTGTCCGACAGTGTGAGAGGCAGGTGCATGGGCCAAACCACTACGATTTAAATCCGGCATTTAGAGCTTTAAAGATGGTGTTAAGAAAAACTAATAACGGGATTTGAAAGAGGGCTATTTGGGGCTTTTTAAGGTTAAAAATGAAAATTCTATTCTTACAACATTTCATCCATGACTCTCCTTAAAGACTAAGAGGTTCATCATGAGTAGAACAGGCGTTTTCGAGCCTTTACCTCGACGGACGTAGGTGAGTGTTCTGCGTTTGAAACGGTGGCGGTAATGGTACTGATTATTGCTGTAAGCGTATGTACAATACGAGAGTAAATTAATCCTAAGAGGAAAAACAGATCTGATACTTAGAAGAAGGAGGGTATTGGGAAAAATAGGGAGCTAAGTTCAATGGTATGGTCATCGTTTCGTGTGTTCGATGCCAACTGGGATCGGTAGTATTTGTGGTTTGAATGCAACAACTCCATGTCGTTGGCTTACGATATGTTCAAGAAATCCTATTATCAAAATACAACCTGGCGCGTTTAATACCTATAGCAAGTGAATGGACGTTAAACTAATAACATAACTATTTATTCTCGGTGGAAGGGAAAGACAGGGGAAGGTGGAAAAATGGCAGGGTCACTGAGCCCCACGAAACTGATAGAGTGGGAGTTGGAAATGAACAAGAGTTTTTTGGCGCAGAAATATTGCACAGTTATTTCCAGTAACTAGAAGTAATGCTAGATTAACTATTGGCTCCAGATCACCAACACATTTCCCGAAGTTGAGAGCATGCCCCAATACAAGGCAGTAATACTACATGCTTTGAGTAATCATATAACAAAATATAATTTAACTTCTTAATTACATACGAGACATATTCATAACTCTATACTTGTAATGATATACATTTAAATATGTAATACAGCTCTATACATTTTCCACAGTGTTTCAATGACCAAACCAAACCAAACCCCATGGCACTACAGCCCTTGAAGGGCCTTGGACTACCAAGCGACCGCTGTTCAGCCCGAAGGCCTGCAGATTGCGAGGAGTCGTGTGGTCAGCACGACGAATCCTCTCGGACGTTATTCTTGGCTTTCAAGCCCGGGGCCGCTATCTCACCATCATATAGCTTCTCAATTCTAATCACGTAGACTGAGTGGACCTCGAACCAGCCCTCAGGTCCAGGCAAAATTCCCTGACCTGGCCGGGAATCGAACCTGGGGCCTCCGGGTAAGAGGCAGGCATGCTACCCCTACATCACGGGGCCGGCTATGTTTCAATGACTGTTCCTAGAATTATAGCCACCCATTTAGTCACTCTTTCGTCTAGACCAATTATCATTTTTGCCAGTAGTCTAAACTTTTCTATCCTATCAAATTCCTTAGATAGTAATGGAGCGTGGAAAATTCAGAGCCTATTTTTATCGTTTTAAGATTTCAGATAGTCCAATATGTCCAGCGTAAGAATTGTATTTTAATTTTTGAGAAACCTGCTTTTGCCCACTGTTCGTGACTCTAACCCTAAAATGTATTTAATTAAAATCTCTCTCTCTCTCTCTGAAGCAAATTGCACTAAAATAATTAATGCCCTACTTGTTTAATCACTGTTATTACATTGTCATTTTGGACTATTTGAAATCTTAAAACGATGAAAATAGGGTCTGAATTATCCATACTCCATTACTATCTAAGGCAACTGATAGGGTAGAAAATAGGGAGACTACTGGCAAAAATGAGTGTAATTGGTCTAGATAAAGGAGTGACTGAATGGGTGGCTATATTCCTGGGATATAGAACGCAAAGAATTAGAGTAGGTGAAGCTGTATCTGACCCTGTAATAAGTAAGAGGAGAATTCCTCAAAACAACGTTATTGGGCTTTATATTTTCTTATATACTGTATATAAATTATATGAGTAGATGAGGAATCAGAGATAAGGCTTTTGCGGATGATGTTATTCTGAGTAACTATAAAATGACGTCGATAATGTTGTGAGATGGACGGTAGCCAATGGTATGATGATAAACTGGCTTAAAAGCCGGGTTATGAGTTTCATAAATAGGAAAAGTTCTCACAGTTTTAATTACTGCGTTGATGGGGTGAATGTTCCTTTTGGGGATCATTGTATGAGTAAGTACCTAGGTGTTAATATAAGGAAAGATCTTCATTGAGGTAATCACATACATGGGATTGTAAATAAAGGGTTCAGATCTCTGCACATGGTTATGAGGGTATTTAGGGATTGTAGTAAGGATGTAAAGGAGAGGGAATATACATTTCTGGTAAGACGCCATCGAGGAGAAGTTTTGCTTTAAAGAAATTCGTTGGGAAAGTCTGTCTGTCACTCTGTGGAGAACTGACTTTCTTAATGAACCATTAGTCGTTTGACCCCATTCACTCTGCAGTATTCGTAATCTCTCATCTCTCAGTACGTTCACCAAACCACTTTTCGGAATTTTGCTATAATATTCACTAATTGTGCGCTGCTTTCTTGGTCAGATAACTCGCCGGATCGTTACCCTAACTTCTCAGTCAGGGCCTTAACCCAGGTGAACTCCATTTTCCACTTGTTACTTGAAAGCATCTTTGCTTTCATCTTTATTTGGGGAATAAGGTATTTGTAGCTGTTAATAAATGTTAATTACTCTACTGTAATTTCACTCTCAGTGAATATCATATTTTTCCGCGAGATATTTTCCTTCACTACGAATTTATGAATTGATTCAAGTGCTTTCAGAATCTCCAACCGCTCTATTTGATTACATGAATATACCTTGTGTTTCGCTCATAAGAGCACTACTCACAGGCAACGAAGACCCATGGTGTTCCTCACATAGTGGGAATAATTACGGGCGCTGGTATTTCCGTGGTGTTCCTTACTTGGTGGAACTAATCAATAACCACGTATACTCATGGTGTTGCTCACATAGTTGTACTTATCATACGCAATGCAGACTCACGGTGTATCACGCATTATGATAACGTCTACAGGCAAAACAAACCCATGGTATTACTCTCAGGTAAAGCAGACCCGTGGTTTACAACACTTAGTGGTACTAATCATGGAAGCCAGCCAAACCTGTGGTGTTTCTCACATGGTACTAATCACAGGCAACATTGACCCATGGTGTTTCGTATAAAGTGGTACTACACATAGGTAACGCAGACCCATTCCGAACACTGTGGATCCGACCAGTGGAATGCACACGATGACACTTATCACAAGCAATGCCCAGAACCGTAGTGTTCCTCACATAATGGTACTGTTTCCTAATTATCGTAGACCCATGTTATTCCTCGCAAGGTGGTACGAGTCGCAGGTAACGTCTACACATGGTGTGGTACTAAGAACAAGTAATCTCATGGTTTAAACGTCATCATCCCTTGGTCGCCCCTTTTAGTCGCCTCCTACGACAGGCAGGGGATACCGTAGGTGGATCGGGAGTTTAAGTATCTTTAAGCTTCCTCAAAATGATTTTAGTGTAAGACCTGTGGGAGAAATTAGAATAGGAATTATTATTATTATTATTATTATTATTATTATTATTATTATTATTATTTTATTATTATTATTATTATGCCAGATCCTGCGCTAGGATAGAATACAAACCACGAGAGGTTCATAGGAGCCTGATGCACATCAGAATGTCATTCAAAGCCTGACGTCAATTATTCAGTGATAAATTATCGTCTGAGTGTCAGGGGCTATGGCCTGAGTAATTTATTCATTTAAAAAAACCAGAGAGTCATTGGAGATTTAACGCAGATGTCCTTGGTTCGTGCTCGTCGTTATGACCAACACTTCGTGTAAAACGCATAACAAAACAATTGGCCATTGTCTGATGCACACCATTCATGACGAACGTTCCTGGAATTGAATTTACAGTCACACACGTCATTTGATTACCAACATGTAGTTGATTCAATGACATCATTCATTTAAGCGTTTAGCACGGATTTGTAATGTTAATAATACCTGCTGCACCTGTCTGGCTATATCCTTCCTCCGTGCCATGGTACGCAATCATTGTTCCTCTGTATGACGGCAAACTGCGGAAGACATGTCTGTTTCACGTAGGTACTTAATTATTCTCTCTCTCTCTCTATCATGCACATCATAGCGACGGATTGAATCTGTATCTGAGCAAGGCTACCTGCATAAATACACATAGGCCTATATACGGTGAAAATAAATAAAATTCGTAAACTACCTCAAAATTCAAAACCGATTTCCAAGTTCTGTAGGTATAAACGAAATAATTGTTTACGCAACTATCACAGAAAGTGATCTTCTACATTACGAGTGAGATGTTACGAAGACGGAATTTCAAAACGAGCTTGCATCCTGGAGATAGTGGGTTCGAATCCCACGGTCGGCAACCCTGAAGATGGTTTTCCGTGGTTTCCCATTTTCACACCAGGCAGCAAATTCTGGGGCTGTACCTTAATTAAGGCCACGACCGCTTCCTTTCCACTCCTAGGCCTTCCCTATCCCTTCGTCGCCATAACAGCTATCTGTGTCGGTGCGACGTAAAGCAAATAGCAAAAAAAAAGTTATTTCTTGCCATGCAGGTTCCTCATGCAAGTTGTATGTTATAACTTCTCCTAGGTATTTAAATTGGTTCACAATTTTATCTTCCTTTTATTTACTGTTATGCGCTTTATTACGAGTGGATCTGTGTCCATTATCTCAGCCTTTTCGAATTATTTTATGAGTAATCTTGATTCGCTGCGAGGCTAATCATCCGTGTTTGATCCATGCATTTCTTATTTTTCATCCGTGTCTTGCTATGGAAGATATGTGAGGTGTGTACATGGTGTTATTTTTTATTAAAACGTAAAAATTAACGTTATTTGAAACTGTGAACAGTCCACTAGGCTACCGGAGTCGTAAACATGGTTCTAGTCCTGAATTAATGAAGGTATGCCAACTTTAGTATACACGCTGATATATGAGATATTTACCTATTGGACGTGCAACAAACGGTACATTACTCACTATTGTGATAGTGAATAATTATTTGAGCTGGGTATGCAGAGACGCCATTTTTTTGTTCGATTGGTACGGAATAGTGGTGCTAAAATTAGGCGCAGAAACACTTCAATCAGGTGTTGTGTTCCTTGATTCAGGATCTCTCTGACTATCCGTATTTACATTACTGTGACGCGGAGTTCAACCAGTCAGAGACGATTTCTGATAAAACAATGCGGAATGTAATTCCAGTATAGTAAAGTATCATTTTTCGTATTCTTTTGAGTGCAGCAAAAAGGCTATTACTTCATAGTATGAAATACAAATCAAATGTTGGCTGGTTTCGAAATTAAAGTTGTCAGAATAGGGTGATATAAATTGCCTCCTAAGGACTTCTTACGTTTATATAAGTACGTAAATTTCTCTCTGTTTATTAGGGACGTTATGCGTAAATTGCCTCCTGTTTGACAAGGACACGAATCTGCAAATCCGCTACTGAGTGCATCTCAAATGGTACTACTTATGCGTCCGTCGAAATTACGTTGTGACGGGTGACTTTTTCATAGTTATATATATCACTTCATTGAATTCTTATACATTGACAGCTATAAATCAATTATAAACCACCGAGCTCGATAGCTGCAGTCGCTTAATTGCGGCCAGTATCCAGTAATCGGGAGATAGTGGGTTCGAGCCCCGCTGTCGGCAGCCCTGAAAATGGTTTTCCGTGGTTTCCCATTTTCACACCAGGCAAATGCCGGGGCTGTACCTTAATTAAGGCCACGGCCGCTTCCTTCTACTTCCTAGGCCTTTCCTATCCCATCGTCGCCAAAAGACCTATCTGTGTCGGTGCGACGTAAAACAAATAGCAAAAAAAAAATTATGAACCTGAATAAATGAAATACATCCATTTTGCACCAAAAATTATAAATTACACTCATCAAAGTAATTTTAAATTATACACCACATTTTCTTGCGTTGAGGTGGAACCAATATCATATTTTTAATATGAAACTCAGAATAGTAAAAACAAAGAAAACGTAAACTACTCAAGAACTTCAGACCCAGTATGAAGATAAATATACTAACTAAGTAACTAAACCAAGGAAATTAAGAAACCTCCTCGGTTAGAACATAACGAATTAAAGACAAATTTAATGCAGTCACATGAGTCAGTAATGTGTTGGTCCTCCGCGAACTCTGAGGCACTCTTGAATGTGACGGCTCATGCTCAGTACCAACTCACTTGAACATTTCTTGTAGCAAATGGTTGCATAGCCTGAATCATTAGTGGTGGAAGTTGATGGTTGAGAGTCACTTTTTCAAGACAGATTCATGCATGGTCTATGCGGTTCTTGTCTGGAAGGACGCTTGCCAGTCCATTCTGCGGATCCGTACACAACTGTTGCGAGGTGTAGACGAGCCTTATCAAGCTGTGGACTAAACCCATCTCCTATAGTCCCTGCAAGACGACTTACTAAAGAATGCTGTGTTTGTACACTGCGGCCGTCATGTTTCCTCGATTGTGAACCAGTGGTTTACGGCGGCCGAGCATGATACCAGCTCGAAGCAGTGCTGAACCTCCAAGCTGTTGGTGAAATGAAATGTCGTATGGCTTTTAGTGCCGGGATATCCCAGGACGGGTTCGGCTCGCCAGGTGCAGGTCTTTCTATTTGACTCCCGTAGGCGACCTGCATGTCGTGATGAGAATGAAATGATGATGAAGACAACACATACACCCAGCCCCCGTGTCATTGGAATTAACCAATTAAGGTTAAAATCCCCGACCCGGCCGGGAATCGAACCCGGGACCCTCCGAACCGAAGGCCAGTACGCTGACCGTTCAGCCAACGAGTCGGACAGCTGTTGGTGACGTACATTCTTTATAATGCTCTTCTCGAACACTCCATAAGCTCAGAGTGTGTCATGAAAATGTAAACCAATTTTCACTTCATCAGTGAACAAATTTCCTGATCACTGGCCTCGTGTCCAAGACTGATGTGTTCTAGGCCATCGAATGCAAGCCACCCTGTGATGTCGCCGAAGTGGAGTCGCCCTGAGGAGTCTTCTTGAATACATCATGTAGACCACCGCACATGGTTTGGGTATTTACAGTAACTCCTCGAAAATTGTGGCGCAGAGTAGTAATTGTTCATGTGGGGTGACTATGTGGATATATACGTATGTACCGGCATTGATCTGCTGTTGTGCGTGGATGGCCCGCCCGAAGTCTATTTGCTACTGAATGGGTGTCTTGGAACTCCCGGAGACAACAGTTTGATTGACATGAACACAAAGTCAACTTGTTTAGCACCAGAGCCAACAGAATTAACAAAATTAAGGTTAAAATCCCCGATCCGGCCGGGAATCAAACGCGGAACCCGCTAGGCTAAAGGCCAGCACGCTAATCATTTAGTCATGGGGCCGGGCAACTTATATAATGAAACGCGCGGAACCTACAAAACTGCAATGTCACAGGTTATAAAATATGGATATGATCATTTACATGCTATCCGTCATAGATAGCGTATGACCAGACATTTTAGTACACTATTCATAGAAGCAAGGCACACTGAAAAGCTTGCTTGGATGTCACCTCAGCTCTAGCGTAGTGGATGGTTTTACTAGTTGTAGTCGAATGCCCCTAGATGTGAAAAAGTCAGGGTTGTCATAGTTTAAACACTGCAGATATTTATAATACTTTGGTAAACGTACTAGTATTTCGGCAAGAACAGAGTTCTCGAGTTGAGTTCAAAAGTGCTATGGTCCCTGAGGAATATTCAGTACGTGTGAGGTGGGAATAAGCATATTGCCGGACCACTACGCGTTACAGCGGATTAAATTTATGAAGGGACCACGGTCCATACCCATACCTGGTAATGTTTCCTTGGCTATTTCGATCATTCTCTTGTAACGCTCAAACTGCCAGCCGAATTTTTCATCAGGCCACGGGCGGTCCCAGGTACCGCCAAGTAAACACTGAACTTCCTGTTTCTTGGATATCAGAGGGCTGCTGCTAAATCGAAGTTACTTGAGCTATGGGAAATTGTGGTCCCTGCGGAAAGTTCGATGCCTCTTGCATGGGAATAAGGATATTGCTCGGACCGCTACGCGGGACCGCTGATCCCGGTGGACTTTATTTTGACGGGACGACGGTGGTCACTATTAATTCCTTGAAACATTTCAACTATTCCCTTGGAACGCTCAGGCTCTTTTTACTATCACGGTATCACTAAATACCTATCATACACAGAAATGCCACCCTACAACAGAAAAGCGCGTGATTTCATCATCTTAGAACAGCGTGGATGCTGTTGAAGCATGAATCACCCTAAAATATGTAAACACAAGTATTTTCTATTAACGAGAGGAATATTGTCAGAAAAACCACATATTTTTCATTTAATTTAAGCGTATTTTGTCCCACAGTTTAAGAAAAGATTAATTATTAATAATCCAGACCATAATAGCCAGCATTTTGTACGTATTGACTTAATCACATGACCTAGTCTCGACTAGCCGGATTATCCATATCTCTATTTACTGAAAATAGATTAATACAGAACCAGCACGGTCTTAGGGAGAGATTTAATACAATCGTTTGGCACTCAACGTGCGCACAGCTTTATCCGTCGTGTCTATTTTTAACTTAGACTTTAACTCTTCGTTACAAGTACCTTCCTGCAATTTTTCCCATCTGTTTGAATAAGAATCGGTACTAAAGTCGGCAAACAAGGAGTCAAGTGTGGTTACACAGGTGTATTTATAAACTAGAATCATGCTCGCTCTCCATGTAAAAACGAGGCAATTTATGTACCGCAGCTCGCGTAATCAACTGTTAATTTAGGTACCGCAGCTCGCGTAATAAGCTGTTAATGTAGGTACCGCAGCTCGCGTAATCAGCTGTTAATTTAGGTACCGCAGCTCACGTAATCAGCTGTTAATTTAGGTACCGCAGCTCACGTAATCAGCTGTTAATTTAGGTACCGCAGCTCACGTAATCAGCTGTTATTATAGGTCCCGCAGCTCGCATAATCATCTGTTATTATAGGTCCCACAGCTCGCGTAATCAGCTGTTATTATAGGTCCCGCAGCTCGCGTAATCAGCTGTTAATGTAGGTCCCGCAGCTCGCGTAATCAGCTGTTAATTTAGGTACCGGAGCTCACGTAATCAGCTGTTACAACAGGTCCCGCAGCTAGCGTAATCAGCTGTTATTATAGGTCCCGCAGCTCGCGTATTCAGCTGTTAATTTAGGTACCGCAGCTCACGTAATCAGCTGTTATTATAGGTACCGCAACTCGCGTAATCAGGAGTTAATTTACGTAACAAGGCTCACATAACCACGAGTTAACTAACGTACCTCAGCTCACCTGATCAGGAGTTAATTTAGATACCGCTGCTCGCGTAACCAGGAGTTAATTTACGAACCGTAGCTCAAGTAATCAGGAGTTAATTTACGTTCCGTAGCTCACATATTCAGGGGATAATTTACGTTCCGTAGCTCACGTAATCAGAAGTTAATTTGCGAGCCGTAGCTCACAAAATCAGGAGTTAATTTACGAACCGAAGTTCACGGAATCAGACGTTAATTTGCGAGCCGTAGCCCATGTAACCAGAAGTTAATTTGCGAGCCGTAGCTCACGTAATCAGAAGTTAATTTACGTTCCGTAGCTTACGTAATTAGAAGTTAATTTGCGAGCCGTAGCTCACAAAATCAGGAGTTAATTTACGAACCGAAGTTCACTTAATCAGAAGTTAATTTGCGAGCCGTAGCTCACGTAATCATAAGTTAATTTACGTTCTGTAGCTCACGTAATCAGAAGTTAATTTGCGAGCCGTAGCTCACAAAATCAGGGTGTTACAGAAAGCTAGGCCAAACTTTCATGACACATTCCTCACACGTAGAAGAAGAAAATAGCTTGCATGAAGAAGGATCTGGAAATTCTGTATTCGTCTGGAAGCCTTGGATGTGGTGCTAGAGGATGCTGGAAAATATCTCATGGACAGAAGAACTCACAAATGAAGACATTCTTAAAATAATAGGTGAGAAATGAGCTTTATTATCAACAATAAGGAAGATAAGAGATCAATTAATTGGCAATAGTATCATAGTAGGTACAAATGTTATGGAAGGTATAATTTAAGAAAAGAGAGGAAGTGCTAGATTGCAGTACTCTAGACAGATCAGAGAATACGTAAGAGCAACGTCATATAAGCAAATTAAGAGATTAACAGATTACGGAGAGGAATGGAGAAGAAGAATTGCTGCCAACCAATCTTTGGACTGAGAATTAAGGGAGTGTCTGAAGAATGTGTCCTGGAAGTTTGGTCGTACCTTATTCTTACAACTTGTATAATAATAATAATAATAATAATAATAATAATAATAATAATAATAATAATAATAATAATAATAATAATAATAATAACGGCATGTGGCCTCCGATGAGGCCTGGTGGAGGTCTTTCGAGTTGACGCCGTATAAGCGACCTGCTTGTCTATGAGGATGGGGCCCTACCTATGATGAATTCTAACGATGAAGACGGCACACACACCCAGCCCCAGAGCCAACAGCATTAACCAATTAATGTTAAAATCCCAGATCCGGCAGGGAATCGTAGGCGAGACCCGCCAGGCTAAAGGCCAGCACGCTAATCATTTAGCCATGGAGCCGGGCAACTTATATAATGAAACGCTCGGAACCTACAAAAACTGCAATGTCACAGATTATAAAATGTTATTAAATGCTGGTAGCGAACTCGCAAGTCCGTGAGTTTGCCCTAATAGAATTGGAACAATCTAAGTGTTAGTTCCACCACCGTAATTAAGTTATACACATGTGAATGAATGTGTAGGGTCCGGTTTAAAAAGCATGCGTAAATGTTACTACGATCTATCTCATGGCAATGAGAAGACTAGTTGCTGTTTGTAGTTCAACAGAATGTAAATTACTTTAGCACTTGTTCAATACTTCATTGCGGGGAGCATCATCCATCCCCTCGACTGAAAGTCTCCCCTCGTCTTCCCAACCCCTCGTGAAGGGGGGGATAAGATTCCTTTATGCCATCTGAATAGCTGTAAGAGATCCAGAGAAACAATGAAATCCCCTAGAAAATAATATCAGTTATAGATTAATGCTAAAGGCAAACACAAGGAAGTAGTGATAATGTAAGTTGCAAGCTACCATCCGGCATTCTCTGATCAGTAATACCGTGCGTAATCAGTGTGGTAGCACTATATTCAATGTGGAATGATTGAACAGATCCATTGGTTTGGCCATAAGTGCCCAGGGCGAGGATCTCTAAGGTGGTGGTGTTGGGGTGTTTCAAGAGGTCTACCGTCCCCAGGGTCTAAGAATAATAGCAGTTTTAAGCCCATCTTTATAAAAAATGTGTTTCAACAAGTAGATTCTATTCTTTAAAGGCCTCCGTAGCTGTAATAATATTATTGGCTTTACGTCCCAATAACTACTTTTACGGTTTTCGGAGACACCGAGGTACCGGAATTTAGTCCCGCAGTAAATCTACCGACATAAGGCTGACGAATTTTATGACCTTCAAATACGGCCAAGGTCTCAACCGTCTGAGCCACTCAGCGCGACCAGTAAGCTGTAACATTAACAAGAAAACTGCATGCACGTGTGTTACCGGCTCTCATTTACCAACCGCTCTTCGAATTGTATAATTGAAGGCTTAGCGCCTGAATGAGTTATTTTCTGATATTTTATACAAATTCAATTCAGAATCATTATACAAAGACTTAACCTATAACGTAGCTAATATTTAATTCTACATGGAGAAAGAATACAGTAGTAATATTTAAACCGCATACGTAAAGCGCAATATATTTTCCTCCTTTTAATGAAAGAATTGAGCACAAGTGTACATAAAGAATATCACATCATACAAGAGGAGACGATTGAGTTTGTTCTTCTTTTTTTTCAGTTTTTAATATGGTATGTCATACAGCAGGTTGCAGAGATCACAAACGCAGTCCTCTTGAGTGAGGTTCATGAAATGTTCTGCTTTTACATATTTTGTGGTGGTCTTGTATGGGTGCCTTTTTTCCTCCTTTTGTGAATATGTCATATTGCTAATAAATAAAAATCTTTCTTCACCTTATCCCAGATGTTTCTAGAGTATGTGGAGGCATCCGGTTCATTTTAGCCGGGTGTTGAAGGCTGGATGCCCTTCTTGACACCACGTGATTTTCACGTCTGAATTCCAACTCGGGTTCGAACATCGGCCGTCCGGGCAGAAAGCCAGCAGCTAAGCTACTGTGCTAATGACGCTCTCTGTCATGTTTCTAACGCTATTTAATAATTATTCACATCAACTTCAGATCAAGGATTTTGGACACAATTATATTTTGGGCTTTAAAAATATTCCTCGCAGGCATGTTTAATTATTTGTTTCAAAATGATTCATAAGAGGGTCACCTTGCAGCGTCATTGGGGTGACTGCCACACTCGCGACGGCCCTGTGGATAAGTGCATAAGTGCGCTAAATTGCACCGAATTGTAAAAAAGAAAATGGACAATATTACCTTTCAAACCACATGTAACACATTATTCTTAATTTTTGATTTCATTGAAATATTTAAGTTAAAACTCTGGGGTTCTTTAATGGATATGTTGCACGTATACTACATAATTGTTGTCTGCCACCCGGTGAAGTATTAGCTTTTGTAATAGCAGTAATAATACCATCTAGCGGTGATCAGTGGTCGCTGAACAGGTAGAACACAACTCCAATGACAACAATAGTCCGTCAGTAATATTATTGTTGGTCAGACTATCATATTTGTCTAGTCTTTCGATACTGCGATATAAGGTTATTCGCTCTAACTCCACTTCAATCAACGAGTGGTCATTCCTTGACATTTTTTCCTTGATTTCTATAGACATTTTAATTATTTTTCTGATCGGTAGGGGTCAAAGACTTCGTGGTATTGCACAACTGCCAGTTAGATTTTTACTATAACGTCTGGAGGATTACCACGTCAGTGATGTTCGCCTTTGATTAACTTATCAACGAAGTCTTAATTCGTAAATATTATTATTATTATTATTATTATTATTATTATTATTATTATTATTATTATTATTATTATTATTATTATTATTATTATTATTATTATTATTATTATTATTATAGCTCGTGTGGTAAAAAACGTACGTTTAACCGAACAAAAATTATGCTGCAAAAAAATATTTAGTTTTATTCTGGCAACACGAGAATATTCGTAAACTGTGTCTAGCCGGTGGCTGAACACCGGATACAGAAAAACGTGTTCTCAGCAGCAACCCAAGGGACCGGAATAAATTTCCGCTGTATACAGGATTCCGGTTCATAAAAGTGGTAAAGAAATAACACAAAATCATAAGTGTCTACCTCCGTTAGATTATCTAGCAGTGTATTTATATGCTTTTGTGCGGCAGTACAGTATATACTATATTGACACTAATCACACTCTTATATACACCAGTATCTAGCTCTAACACAAATATATTCTTGCTTAGAACTTCCTGACAGTGCACAGTAGTACAGTAGGCCTACATACACTTATTAAACACATAGTCCACGTTTTATACAAATAACGACGATAGTAATGCTAATTCTTCCACTAATCTAGAATTGTACGCTGGACACAACTATATCTAGTAGCACGGTTCTCAATTAAAATGCGGGCACGGCAATATTCCGCGTCACTTTTCATTAGTGAAATAGACAATGTTCTTTACGGCTGATAGGGCATCTCAGTAGAACTTCACGTTACATAAACCATCTTCTTCATCCTCTTTGTTCTCGTCTTCATCGCCATCAACTTCTGTTTCCTTTTCTTGGAAGGGATGAGTTACGAACACTTCGATGTTTTCTAACGCCTCCTCTGTCTCAACTACTAGATCAATGGCCATGTAATCTTCTGCACTGACATTACGATAAATACACTGTTCGAGAGTTCGTTATAGCAATCAGTACTTTGGCCACCTTAGATCCATTTGGAGTACACATTTACTGGAAAGGGTTAGGATAGATATTTTTTCGTTATAGTCGCAAAATTTCCTTCCTTTTTCCGCATCAGACAGGTTTCGCTAAATACAGGTAAACTTATATGAACATTAAACTATAATTCACCAGACCGGGTAAATTTTCCGATGTGGACAGTTTTATGATTCATAAAGGTTCCGCAAAAAGCAGGTTTACTGTAGGCCTACTTGGAATACTACGACTACACAAGTTGTTAATTCTTCTTGAAACAAGGGGATTTTTAAACGAAGTCACATTATGCGTCGGCCAATTTTTGTGTGGATAAGTGTACAGCACAAAAAAAACTGAAAATTGAACTTTTGAAATATTTTTGTCATAATGACAAAATTAATTATAATGTTTCAAATGTTTTAAAATTATTTTTTGAAATGTATTTGCTTTGCAATACAAAATATATTCACTTCAACTTTAAGACTTAAATGCGTCTTCATTATCCTGAGATAAATTCTTGTGCATCACTGTATATTATCTGAACATGTATCATCTTTCCCGATTTGCTCTCAAATGCTGGTACGGTTAATTAACATTACATACAGACTTAACACAGCTAGGTCTATGGGACTGATGACCACAGTGTCGCATTCGCCTGATATGTAAAAGGACAACGACAACAACAACAAGAGAAATGGTCTGGTTTTTAATAACATCAAGGATATCTAATGGGTCGAATGTTATAGTTTCCTTCAGATAGGGTATCCAAGAACGGTTTTGCGGAGAGAAGAAGAACAAAGTAATAATTAAAGCCCAGATTTTTATGCAGTAACAGGTTAGATTGCAAATTAATTTGCTTAGTAGAAAGTGTCGGCCAAATGCTCTTTCATATTGTAGCAAGGGTAACATAAATTTCAGGGGTTCTGATGGGTATTACCCCTAATATTTATACAATCCCCATAACATGGTTGTTGTGAAGGTAGACTATACTTGCTGCTTGCTTCAGTAACTTTGCATTCTAACCTATTAATTCATGAAAGTCCGGACTCTAGTAATAATCAAGTCATTTAGGTATTCAGGCGGTAATAGTTCAACAGTATCACCCATGCTATAATATTAAATGAAGTGTGTATATCAATTCCATAAAGACAAAGTAGTCTGAGTTTCATTGCATCTAAATAATGGAATAGTTTGTTCATATCACGCGAAGAAGTGGGTACTTAACATTGCAATTGATAGGCCTACTCTAAGATCTATATGGTACTGTGCGTAAAAGAATGTCGCTGGACGATATCAGGGTGTGGACAAGTAGTATTCTTAACGTAATGACAAATATATATATACATTGTATATATTAAAATTAAAAAACGTAATATACCTTCCAAAATTAATTTTAGATGGATAATCAAGTTAAATTTCGAAAACACTCTACAGACAGAAGGCAACATACAATAATATCATCGATTATTTCAAATTAGTATTCCGTTCCCGATATCTTAGTATTCTTCTCAGAAAACGTAAGTCAAATCTTGAAATGCTGATTGTCACATATAGAAGTTTTAGGGCAGTAATAGGTTGTAATGCAAACTGATTCGGTTATTGAGAGGTTTCATCTAGCCGCTCTTACATAATGTAGGAAGTGTAACATAAATTCTAAGCGTTTTGATGGGCCGTACCCCTAATGTTTATGCAAAACTCATACCAGGCACGAGTATACCTTTTACTCGCTTTATTTGCATTGTGATCTATTATTGGCTAAAAATTCGGGCTTTAGAGTCTTCTTATGTTTTCTACCGCTTTTTCCAACACCTGTGCGTCGCACCTGTGGATTTGGCCCTGTTTTAAGGCCGGATGCCATTCCTGACGCCAACCCTATATGGAGGGATGTGATCACTATTGCGTGGTTCTGTGGTGGTTGGTAGTGTGGTATGTTGTCTGAATATGATGATGAGAGTGTTTGGACGGACACATACACCCAGTCTCCGAGCCAGAAGGATTAATTAGAAGCGATTAAAATCCCCTATCCTGTCGGGAATCGAACCCAGGACCCTCTGAACCGAAGGCCAGTACGGTGACCATTCAGCCAACGAGACGGACTAAAATTCTGGGCTCTAGAGTATTAAGTGTTATTTATTTGAATACGTTTTCAGATGTTCCGTTGCGAACTTTCAGTAATGTCTGTAATCGAGTATAAGTCATCGGCATAAGCTAACATAGACGTCAACTCTCTTTCCACCAAAAGAAACAGCCATCCTGTTGCACTATTGGTATTAATCGATCTAAAATCCAAGTAGAAATTATCAACCCTAGAATGCAATTTAGAGATTCATCTGCACGGCCTACAGAAGTTTACGAAGAGAAGAAATATATTTATTATCATTCCTTACAATTTGGACAACTACAATTTACAGAATATCAAACTGGGTGGTCTTCTCGAGGTTCACGTGGATGAATTCTAGAAAATATTCATCGACTAGTGAGGTCACTAAAAGCCCTCTAGCAAAACTACATGATGATATTTTTATTATCGTTTAAATTTAATTTCAGTTGTTATGAAATCATCTGTGCAGTACTCAAAATGTCTATCATTTCAGAACGGAAATGGTTTTTATTAGAAGAAAGAATTATAACTGTTATTCTATGTCCATGTGGCATGCTCGTTTTTGGACCAGATAAATAAATAAATAAATAAATAAATAAATAAATAAATAAATAAATAAATAAATAAATAAATAAATAAATAAATAAATAAATACAGTTACTTGCACAATCCTGACACGTCAGATAATACATCTTGTCACGATATGATTGCAAATACAGTATTGTCCATCAGAAGCTTGACAATAACCTTAAAATCGTAAAATAAATTTTTAAAATCATAACTCCATGGGCCTATAACATGTACAAACCTAAATCAATTCTTGAAGACCAGCAGTGCAATATTTGTTTATGACAGAGACATTCGCTTTTACGATACTGTGCTACACCAACAACCGGTGCTCATCTACTATAATTCACCACATCAGCTAAGAACTGAAGTAGTTCGAGGAAATAAGATACACATTTTGTTCCATCAAGGTCGCTGATCGAGTTCGGGGGTGCGTAACAGCCACAAAGGGAAATATACACCATCTCTAGTGCCTGAGTGGTTAGTGAGCGTTGGTATCGTGCCGAATAATACGGGTTCGGTAATGACCAGGTGTGGTAGATATTTGAATACAGACTAATTCATAACGTAGATCATGAATGACTCCTCATGTATAATTATATTCAATTTACACTGGAACATATGTTACCATTCTGAATTTGTTTACTTTTTCCTTCGTTTACATCATTGGACTCGTTCACCGGAGAGCCTAGGGAAACAAAACTTGGGAATATCTCAAATTTCAGATACATTAGGCCTACGTTAATATGTGCTATGTGAAATGTAGGTTGTGTTATTTTGAAGAATCTTGTACTTATCTTTCTATTCATTTACTACCAATGCCAGTTTTCCACCTGGTGATGTAAAGGAGCTTTATTTTCTATATAGCAATCTGGTACCTTCGCTAATATCAGCCGTATCTGCGTGTGCTAACACTTGAATATATTTATAAAATATATCATTATTTTTCTGAATATATCCACCTGTGATAACTTTCTTCGGGGCGATAATATTATCATGGATAAAATGAAATTATTATTTTAATATTATCAATGATACGCATGAAGTTGAATCACCTTTTCATGATCCATTGATAGTTTGTAAAAGCTCTGACAACTGTACTTGTACCCTGAGTTGTACCGACTTCCATCATTATAGCGACAGCCATTGAGGCCATGAATTCCAAATTCCTTCATTGCATTGAATAGCTGATTTATGATGATGCTCTCTTATGCTGAACTAAAATCTATGAACAGTAGTTTCAATAGGCTAGTATGTTTCTGAATTCTTTCTAAAGTTTGCCTTAAGGCAAAAATGTGGTTTACTGTAGATTCTCCGACCTAAAATCTGCATTGGACACTATCTGTATAGGGTAATAGGATGAAATATTGTTTTTTGATATTTGATATACTACTGCAAGTAATGTAATGGCCGAGCAAGTGTGTCTGCCGTTTGAGTCAGGTACCTATCAGCTTGCATTCGGGAAATAGTGGGTTCGACCCCCCACTGTCGGCAGCTCTGAAGATAGTTCCCCCGTGTTTTCCCCATTTTCACACCAGGAAAATGCTGGGGTTGTGCCTTAATTAAGGCCAATATCGCTTCCTTCCCACTCCTAGCCCTTCCCTATCCCATCGTCGCCATAAGACCCACCTGCCATCGAAGTCGGTTAAACGTAAAGCAGATTGTAAAAAATGGGAACTAATGTAATGTCACCTGTAGTTTTTGTGTTCTAATGGACTTCCTTTCTCGTTTATTAGGAAAATTAATCCAATTTTTCATTCCTCGTGGATGAAAATTCACGTCCCTCATGCTAATATTCCACATAAAACTGTAGGACCTGTGGCTGTAAACACGATATGAATAGTATTACAAAAAACACCAGTCACTGGAAAGGTATGGCACTCACGTGGGGCGTACAAACTTGATAACACCATGTCACTACCCTCTGGAAGTGATAGTCACCTGGAAGAGCAACCCACATTGCCTTCACCCCCTCTGTTCGTTTCTGAAGCTGGCCATAAACAGGATGCAATCTGCAGTTGGCGATGCCGAGACAGGTTAATCTCCGAGTTGAATGTCTTCCTTTGGTAGTACTCTCTTTTCAAAAGCGATCCATTTCTTGCTGTCTCAGCGAGCATCGACCTTCAAGAGTGGCATGAATGGCGTAGTGAGAGTGTGAGAGGCGACCGTCACGGCCGGGCTGTCATTCTGTTTCCCGGCGGGCGGTGGGGCAGCGCATTCAGATTGCCTTCAGATAAATACAAGATAAGCAACAGGAGACTGCAATGTGATACTAACCAAAAGCTAAACAGCGTCCCCTATCCATCAGCGTAATGGCCTGGGGCCCCGCTAATACGACAATGTGTGAATGCTTCTGGAAGCCAATTTTTCAACATGCTCTGGACACACGAGATGGTTAACTCTGGCCACTTATTATGTTATAGGTAGGCACCCTGCCGAGCCCGGTGGGGGGCGGGCAGATGGCAGGGTCGCCTCCAGCCAATTAACTCCACCACTCCGCCATTCCCTCCATTAGTTATCCCCATTCACATTCCTGACTTTTCCTTTAAGCTTCTGTTTGCACACAGAGGATCGCTCGTCTTGGGTGGCTGTATACAGGGTGGAGAGAGAGAGCAGCATTGTCACATCGAGATACACAAGTCACTATAGGACACACATCCATATTATCCTCATATATGTATTAGTTTCAAGATGCTGACATTGCCTGGAATTGTCAAATAATTCTCTTAGTTCCCTTAGTTCCCAGTAGAATTTAATTACAGCGGATGCCAGTAAAATGTTATATCTTGAGATTAAGGACGACCATGCATACAACTAGGCACTCTAGTAACCTAAGTGCCAAGGTAGAGAATTGTTGAATGCATTTACCTTCTTTTCCTCCAACAATAGAACGTAATTTAATAATAATAATAATAATAATAATAATAATAATAATTATTATTATTGTTCCGAGGTATCTGTGGAACAGCAGAGGTGAAAGAAGGTGCGGTCTGGAATAGGTCTCAACTACCAAATTAAAGTTAATTTAAAACTTTAACAAAGGTTATATTTTCTTTTCAAAATCAACAAATGACAACAAATAACAAAAGTGTAACAGGTACCAAGTAGCAAATCAACAAATTAAGAAATTATAGATTACAGTTGTTACTAGTTTTGGGGCTTCGAGCCCCGTTTTACATTCCTTGAGCCCTCAGCTCACAACCAAAGGGCAGAAAACCCCTTCATACCAAGGAGCAATTGCCCCTAATTAGAATGTCAAGCCTCCTAGAGGCACGCAGAGATCAAATTTGGAAAGAGCAGTCCCGCTCTTAAGTTTACAAGCCTATCAAAGGCCACAACAAACTTCACTCCTAACTGCCCTCAAGGCACACATACAGTGAAACAGGGGTATCTTGTACCCAACCTACAGGGCCTTCACGAGAAGAAAACAAAACTTTGGGTTAATTAAATGGCCCAAAAAACCAAATTGACTGGAGGCGTAGCTTGCACTCCTACATGAAACTTCTTAAAACCTAGGTGGCACTCGGCCAGTTATACAGGGGCTAATCCCATACTAGGGAGGTGACTCGTAGAAGAATAATTTATTACATAAAGAAGAGAAGAAAATCGGTTATGAAAACGTTGTCACCTCAAAACAACATGAGTAGGAGCTCGAGAGGGTTAAGCACTCTCTATCCCAAATTGCGGTTAATTTACATGAATATAGTAAGGTTTACATTGAAAAGGATTCGAACCTTCCCCCGCGGGTTAAAACTGCTGAGCTAGCAAGAAATAAAGTTCTTAAACGGCCATTACCTAGTTGATGAACTGCTGCCCGAAGGAAGGGGCGCTCTCCGCCCCCTGCTACATAATCACACACTAAGCAAGTTGTCGATGAAGTGGCGACGAGCCATGAACCTCAGCAGTTTTATATGCTCGGGGAAAGTTCGAGACCTTTCGTGAATAAAACAGTCCCGCCCGCTACCTTTTATTGGTCGGCTAAAGATTACATGTCAAAACTGAAGAAGAAATCTAGGATTGGTGGAAAATTAATTTAGAAAATTTAGGATTGGCTGAATTTAAAACTGGCGGAAACAGAGATCAATATTGCCAACCCAAAAAATGAAAGAAAGAAATTTAACAAAGAACAAATTTATGGATACAAAATTTCTTCAAAACCAGTTCGTTCACTTCGCACCAGGGTGCACAGTTATAGTTTTTATGTAGTGACATCTAGAAGAGAATGTCCACACTTCTTGCTACAGAGCAAACAAACACAAATCGAAATAGACACAGTTCAGAACACTTCAAAATTTACAGTAGTGACATCTTCCAAGAAACCTTTGATTTAATACAGATTTTAAAGTTCAGAGTTTCTCCTGTAGGGGATACTTTTTAGGCGCACAATTTAAATTTGCGGGGTCGGGGTGTACCAACCGGTACAATAATAATAATAATAATAATAATAATAATAATAATAATAATAATAATAATAATAATAATAATAATGTTATTTTGTTGACGTCCCAAAAACTAATTTTGACGGTTTTTGGAGACGCCGAGATGCCGGAATTTTGTCCTTGAGGAGTTATTTTCCATGCCAGTGAATCTATCGACACGACGCTGAATGTATTTGAGCACCTTGAAATACTACCGAAATGAGCCATGAACAATCCTGCCGAGTTGGGATTAGACGGCCAGCGCCTCAACCATCTGAGCCACTCAGCCCGGCAATTTAACCCTTACAGGACCAGCTCATTATATATCGCCACTGCTCGCGTTTGTAAAAAGAACCGACTGACGATATTATGGTCACACTAACTGAACAGAACACAGTAGTGTGTTATATTTAAAATATCTGTTTTCCTTGTTATTCCTGTAAAAGAGGACAGTTATCATACATTAAGGGCCGTTTTCCCCAAATGAGTTTAAACTAGGTTTATTTTAATCTGGTTTAAGTCTGAGTTTAAACTAACATTCATTTTCCCCATATTGGTTTAAACTTTGTATCAAGTTTAAACCTGGCTCAGAGTTAAACCTTCTATATTGTTGGTTTAAACTGACGTTTATATTCAACTTTCTTGACATTTTATTAACGTATCTGTGATTTTCCTAATAGAAGGGTTAGTTTTGACTACCAGTACTGCAGCACTTTAATGAAAAACGTACTAAAATTATAACCTAGTATTAGCATTAGAAAAATGGGAGAATTTATTGAAGTCTTTGGTTAAATAGGAAATAATTTTGATGTGCAAGAGAGGTTAAGAAGCCGCCTTCCAACAAAAGTTTACAATCTTGGAAAATCCGATGTAACGGAGTTCTTTGATGGATTTATAATTCATAAGCGAACAGCAAGGATTGTCTAGTATCGAAGAAGGATTCATTTAAAACGTCAACTGCACGAAATAATGCTATTTCGCTAGAAGCAATGATTCTGGTTGCTTTAAGATATGATGCAGCAGGCATTTTTTTCATTAGCAACGGGGACCACAGACCTTAAATTGCAGTCTCCTTATAATATTATATACTGTAAAATACTGTTCGTGGTATGAATACTGTAATGTGAAGCATAAAAATATTCCTACATAAGTCGTGTAATACGTCCAGTCTTGATGCGGTACCTGGTGGCTGTGGTCGCTAAAGCATGAAGTCAGCATCGTCCGTATCCGTGACAAGGCGGTTCGAATCTAATTTGTCGAAAATATTTTTACCATCAGAATGTTGACCGGCACGGTAGGAGAGGCGGTGGTATACAATTTCTAATCGCTAGATTATATATTTATAGGATTAGAAAAACAATAAAGTATTTCATGCTTGCTAGTAAACTTGTAATAGAATAGATTATAGTTAAGAATGTTTCATCGTATCTATTTCCAGCATACCAGCAATAGAAATATTAATGCTGTAGGGAGAAGAGTATTATGCATACAGTACGACATATCGCGAACTTGGTTATGTTATAAACGAATATGGAATCAAGTAATACATCTCCAAATAATACATCCTCAGTGGTCTGTCTGCTGGATCCAAGGTTTGTGAGATTGATCCCGGCCGAGGGCGATGGATTTTGATAGGAGATAGATCCCGAGCATGCTTGGAATTTGTTTACTTGAAATTCACATAAATGTTGATTTTCTGAGGAAAGGAATACCGTAGGCCTATTGCTGAAAGACCAGAATTTTAATATTTCAACGTTCCCGTGTGTTCCGTAAGACAATACAGACATCAAAAGACACGTATTAGGCCCACGGTACTTGTTTATGGTGAAGCATGACAGAGAAAAATAAGAAATAAAAGTGCGTTCCAATAAATTGTAGACAGCAATAGGTAGAATTATATGACACAACACTTCGCACAAATGTAAACAATGTATTTATCAGTAAAGCTAATATCCCGCCGAATTTGTTCTTTATTCACTACGTACGATATCATTAATTCGCCACAAACAGCTGATATCATTACAAAAATGTCGGTCATTGAATTACTTGGCTCTGATTGGCCAATTCCAATCGACCATGCCTTCGACTATTCCTTCAGTGCAGCCAACGTTAGCGCCAACGACAGCTCGCCCGTTTAAACTAAACGAGTGTCAGAAATTGGTGGAGAAAATGGACGCAAATTTAAACTAGGTACTAAAGTTAAACGGGTTTAATTTATACCAGGTTTAACTCGATTTGGAGAAAATGGCCCTAAGAATCATATAAATATTATTAATAACTGCGGTGTGCTATTGATTTATGAAATGAGAGCTGCAAAATATGCCTTGGTCTTTTTCGGCACACCATCTGGTAAAGAGTTCGTGTTTTGGGGGGGAATTCCGTTAAACGTGCCCGGTTCTAAAATTTTTAAAAAGTTTACAGCCTAATTTGAATACTTATTCCTCCAGGAAAACAGGACTTGATCGGTGATCCGTGCAAAGCTTCGATTTGACATCAGTTCAAGGTATTTTACAAACTGACCTCACCTTGAAGTTATTGTCGTAATTGGGTTTATGTATCACTAACTTTATTTTTACGATTATCGGATACGCTGAGGTGACGGAAATTTGTCCTGCCCGAGTTCTGTTACGTGCTGGTAAACTTACCGACAGGAGCTGGCATATTTCTGCGTCCTTAAATACTACCGGTCTGAGTCAGGACCGAACCCGACAACTCGATCTCTACCATCTGAGCTACAGCTCGGCTCCCCCAAGTTATAGCCTATTATTTTGGCCTTTAGCTAGCTATATGATTTAGTTTAAATAATACATTCAGAATAATGTTAATAATAAACATTTTACGTAGGAGGATGTTCCTCTCGTCTTAATACAATAATGGCGAGAGGTCTAGTGCTAGTCTTTCTAGGTGACAGCTTATAGGTGACTGGGTGACTGTAAGGATGGGGTCCTACCTATGATGTATTCTAATGTTGAAGACGATACGCGCACACTCACTCAGTCACACACCTAACCCCTGAGCCATCGGAATCGAACAGTGAATGTTAAAATTTACAACCCGGCCAGGAATCGAATCCGGGACCCCTTGAGCCAAAGGCCAGCATTCTAACCAGTTGCCACTGAGCAGGCTCCTTTCGTCATGAAATTGCACGAATATACTAACGTAATTTTGAAGCCCGGCTCATTGGATGAATGATCAGCGTCGAGGCCTTAATTTCTGAGGATCTTAGGTTCGATTTCCGGCCGGGTCGGGAACTGAAGCCGCATCTCCTCTGACTCGCGAACATGGAGTTTGGGTATGTCATAATTCACTCTTCTTCGTTTCCACGCAACATAACAGACCACCAACCGCAACAGAAGCACACACACACTAATAAATACGCCACTCCGTGAAGGACTGGCATCAGGAAGGACAACCGGCTAGAAGAAGAAGAAGAAGAAGAAGAAGAAGAAGAAGAAGAAGAAGAAGAAGAAGAAGAAGAAGAAGAAGAAGACTACCGCAATTTTGTACTTGCTGACGTGAAGTGCGGGAAATCTGCAGACAAGGTTCAGCGAGAAATACGTTTTGCGGGTCAGTATATTCCCCTTATCCCATACAATACTATCTGCGTCTCAGGCGCGGTACGAGTAACAGATATTACACTAAGCCGTGATAAACAGTCCGAGCTCGTAGAAAGAAATTCGTATTCATAATTAAACTGTTCATTGGCAGTACTTACAGTAAATGTGTAACTAAAGTGCATTTGCACTGCCAATTTAAAACTTCATTAACAGCACCTTGGTTCACAAGAATCACAGCGGACGGAACCGATGTTTGTTGCCAGGCCTTGAGACATGAGATTGGCGCATGCGCAGCAGCTATACTTACCCTCCGCGCCCCTTACCCCGCATGCACGCGACTTCTCGTGGGCGACCATAGTATTTTCTGTGTGCGTGAATGAAAATTCAAGAAGCCAGCTGCTGGGTACACACAGTTCTGAAGAGGACTGATATCAAAGGAACTCCCTGAGCTCTAAGTCGCTTCCATGTTCTATTGAAACATCTTCTCCAGAAGTTATTTTATGTTTTGTTAGTCTTCGAATTAGCATACTGTTATATGCCATCACTCTTTTTGATTTAAAAAACTAAAACAGCGAGAAGCCGAATTACAGGGTTCCGCAATGAAAAATATATTTTCAATGGAGTAGAACAATGCAAACATAAAAAATAAGTTAAAGAACAGTGAGGAAAATTCATCTAATGATAAAAGTAGCGGAAAATATTAAAACTAACAAAATAACTGTGCGGACACAAAAATTAACAATAAAAAATAAAGGCAAAATAAAAGAAGCAGGAAAATTAAAGAGTGAAAGTAAAAGGAGTTGCGAATTAAATGAGTAAGAGTAATTGAATTAGTTGTAAAAATTACATTCTCTGTAATCGTTCGTTTTTATAAAACATAAGTATTATCTGTAACTTATTTTTTATATTAAAATTTTAGTTGTACATTCTAGTAACTGTTACAAACGGCACGGAAGCAGAAATGAAGAATAAATAATCATGAAGATTTTTTTCAGTTAGAACAGACATGAAAGTAGCAAGAATGATTGCTGGGACAAACAGGTGGGAACAATGGCAGGATGGTACTCGGAATGAGGAGATAAAGGCTATTTTAGGAATGAACTCGATGGATGAAGCTGTACGCATAAACCGGCTTCGGTGGTGGGTTCATGTGAGGCGAATGGAGGAGGATAGGTTACCTAGGAGAATAATGGACTCTGTTATGGAGGGTAAAAGAAGTAGAGGTAGACCAAGACGACGATGGTTAGACTCGGTTTCTGATTTAAAGATAAGAGGTATAGAACTAAATGAGGCCACAACACTAGTTGCAAATCGAGGATTGTGGCGACGTTTAGTAAATTCACAGAGGCTTGCAGACTGAACGCTAAAAGGCATAACAGTCTATAATGATAATGTATGTATGTATGTATGTATGTATGTATGTATGTATGTATGTATGTATGTATGTATGTATGTATATAATAGCAGAACCAGTAGCTTCATCATTTCTGAATGAGGTACAGTGAAACCCCTCACTTTGACACCCCTATATCCTTGACACCCTTTTTTATTGAGCACATGTTGAATGCACAGTTTAATTCCCTATACATTTAAATGTTGAAAATCCTCTGTACACTGGACACCCCTCAACTCTGGACATTGGACAGCCATTGAATAACATTTTGTACAGGTTCAAAACTGTTTTATTTTGTGTTTAGTAATGGTTTAGTGCAAGCAATTTTAACATTGTCGCTGGAAATTATGCCTGCCCAACAGCGTGTAAAAACGATAATATTAAGACAGGGATTCTTCCTGTAATTTGTATGATAAAGTGTAACAAAGCAGTTGACTTTACACGAAGTGTGACGGTCCTGGACACAATTTGCTTGACCCATGGTTCTTGGATGAACGTGTCTATAGAAAGAATTGTGAAATGTGTTAATTGAGGAATTAAGATGTCTCCCTGAAGTCCTTCGCAGTTAATTGTGAGACGTTGATGCTTTTAGTGATTTCGATAATGTGTTAAAAGTCCATGATTCTATTCCTGAAATAATTGATGGATTGTTACAAAAAGTGATTTATTCAGAAGAATGATTGTTTTCAAATGAATAATAATAATAATAAGAAGAAGAAACAGGTTCTGTCACCAAGGAACCGCCTACTCATCAAAAAAGCTGTGCATTGTATTAATGAGTTGGAACCTCATGCCTTTGTGTATAGCCAACCAGAAATGATTGGTTCTTTATTTGTATTACATATAGGAAAACTGAATCAGAAAGAGATGTACAAAAGTGGGAAATTAAAACTTGTGATTGATTTTTATCGTTAAGCAGTAAAGAGTGCGTACTGAAGAGTAAAATATGTAAAATGAAAGATGACATTACTGTATTGCTTTTTTTAGTAGGCATGAAATTCAGTGTAATGGACGGTATACAAATTCAAATATACAGTACACACTAGCTTCCCTGCACTGTCAGTGTACTTTTGAAATATTGTGCACCCATCCTGTAGATTGGACACTCCGCTACATTGGTCACATTTTTAAGGAACCGAAGGTGTCCTTCTTAGAAGTGGTTTTACTGTACTTTCTTACCTCTCCAGTACTTCTTATACCAATGATGTTCTTAAAATTAAACACAGGTATTTCTTCAGGTGCAAATGTGTACATTCTCCCAAAGACATCGAGATTTAGCGCTGATAATTTTAAGAATCAATTCATTTATTTGCAAAGTAAGTGGTAAATTATTTGAAACACTAAGTCACTAACAAAAATAAAAATTATGGAAAACGATAATTTCCCATGTTCCAATGTATGATGTTAAATCTCACCTATGGTGATAACCGCTTAATGCATCTATGCTAAAGAAAGCACACAAAATGAAATAAAATCTCCTCCTTGCAAGCTTTGTATTTCGCGAAAAAAATGTCACTGATTTCCTCAACTATTTTTATTTCACAATTTATTTTACGTCACACCGACACAGATAGATCTCATGGCGATGATGGGATAGGAAAGGTATACGATTGGGATGGAAGCGGCCGTGGCCTTAATTAAGGTACAGCATTTACCAGGTGGGAAACCGCAGTAAACCATCTTCAGGGCTGCAAACAGTGGGGTTCGAACTCACTATCTCCCGTGTGCAAGCTCCTAGCTGCGGGCCCTTTACCGCACGGCTAACTCGCCCGGTATTTCCTCCTTTCCTCAAGACTAGCGTTCTGCAAAGTAATTGTAAATGTACTCGTAAGTTTACTGATTACATTTTGAAAAAGTAATTTCTAATTTTAATTGAGTGGAGCATTTCTCAGGCAGCTTTAATTCGGCCCTATTATTTTTATATTATACTTTGCCTATCACTGGTTGCCATGCTGTATATTCCAGCCCGCGTCCCAATGCAGCACCCTTCAACGGAAGAGCGTGTGATATATGGCCCTCGTCCTTGCGGTGTACCTCGTCGCATTCTCCCCCACTTTCTCTATAGTCTATTGAAATCCTCTTGTATTGGTCTCGGACTTGGTGTTGTTAAGATTTCACGTTTCTTTTACTAATGCTTTTACGTTTTCTTCAAATGTTTACTATAACACAGATGTTTCTTGAAGTTTGGAATAATGTGTGGTCTTCTTCAAGGCTTTCAATACCAGTCTGAAACTCTTAGGATTTAATAGGTATAGGACGAGTTCTCCGATGTTTTCCTCAACAGCAAATGTTACCGTTCAGAAATATATGGCACTTCCAAAGCAGACGAACTCGTAAAGTATGTGTATACCTCCCTGAATTATTGAGGATGCGGCAGTGTCCCTTAACAATAACTGAAAGAGGGGAGGATCAGCCTGAACCTCGGTATTAATCAACGAAAGATGGGTTAATGACCGAATCAGTACAATATAAACTTAAACTAGACTGTGGTCTAGGCACGAGTTTGTTGTCCATAGGTTTCCTTGAAGATATGTATATGTATGTGTGTGTTATTTCATTTTCTATTAAATTATCTGTAATTGGGATACTCTGTAGATGATAAATAAATATGTTCTATTCTATTCATGTGATTCGCCAATTCAAATCTAAATGAATTGCATAATTGTACCTAAGACGGAAGGGGTTGCCTAGCCGAAGCGGGAAGGGGGTGTCCAGTCCACGCAGAAGGACGTAGCTTCGCTCGCCCACGTTACAGATCGCCAGTCTATCAAACTTTCAACATTTTTTTTCTAGTTGTTTTACGTCGCACCGACACAGATAGGTCTTACGGCGACGATGGGACAGGAAAAGGCTAGGAGTGGGAAGGAAGCGGCCGTGGCCTTAATTAAGGAACAGCCCTAGCATTTGCCTGGTGTGAAAATGGGAAACCACGGAAAACCATTTTCAGGGCTGCCGACAGTGGGGTTCGAACCTACTATCTCCCGAATACTGGATACTGGCCGCACTTACGTAAGCGACTGCAGCTATCAAGCTCGGTTCCAACATTTATTATGTCTCTCAAAATCTATAGCAACCAAGGGGATGTTAAACAGTTATTATTATTATTATTATTATTATTATTATTATTATTATTATTATTATTATTATTATTATTATCATTATTATTATTATGAGAGATAGGAAATATAAAAACGGGAAATAAAAGTTATTGATCACATTCTGCGGCATGAAGAGTTCCTTTGTGACATCAATGAAGGAAGAATTGCAGGGGATAGAGGAAGAGGACGATCCAGAGTGTCTTATTTCAAGAACCTGCTTCAGAGAATGAACTGCAAGACCTACACTGAGTTGAAAAGACTGTCTAAAGATAGACATCTATGGCTGCGGTGAAACCGCTTAACCTTTAGATGACGACGACGACGACGATGATGATGATGATGATGATGATGATATGATGATGATGACGACGATGATTATTATCATTATTAGAGGAGCAGGTCTAAATATGTGTTACCGAAATCCTTTACTTAATATAGATCAATGGAAAATCTTCTTCTTCCACCGCTTTTCCCACATCTGTGGGGTCGCGGCTGCGAACTGTGTAGCACATGTGGATTTGGCCCTGATTTACATCTGGATGCCCTTCCTGACGCCAACCCTATATGTAGGGATGTAATTACAATGGCGTGTTTATGTGGTGATTGGTGGTGTATTGTGTTGTCTGAATATGAAGAGAAAAGTGTTGGGACAAACACAAACACCCAGTCACTGGCCAGAAGAATTAATCAGACGCGATTAAAATCCCCGACCCGGCCGGGAATAGAACCCGGGACCCTCTGAACCGAAGGCCTCAACGCTGACCATTCAGCCAAAGGGTCGGACTATAGATAAATGGACAATGAAAAATGTAAATACATTTCGGGTACATGCAAAAGAGGAGCATTTGAAACGGACATACACTTTTAGACTGAAATATTTGAAAACCTGAACAGAGTTATTAGAAATTTAACATAGATGTTTATGGCCTGTTTACAAAAGTCTCTAAGGTATAAATCCGTTTCTGCACTCGGACGATCACTGTGTGACCAAGTATTCTACACAGAATTTATAACCCTCACTCGGACATTAATATTTTTATTATTGCTTTATATCTATGGGCTATTCTTGACTGTAACAGTTCTCCAGTGTAAACAGGCATCATCCTAATGTGTTAGTATATGGTACCGTTACACCTCCCTTTGTACGTTCACAGTTCTTTAGCTAAACAGAGGTACAGGAAGACTGATCCAATTTACTTCGTGAATTGTTTGGACAGCGCCAGTGAACAGGTGAGATTTTAGTTGGCCAATCAAAGCTCACATGTGAAGACTAAACGACCATTAGCATATTCGACACCTCACATGTAGCACCCTGGTTGGCAGAATTGAAATGGTCGAACCTTTGCCTCTTAACTGCCCCCATGTAAAGAGAAGATTGGCTTCGAAAACCATTTGCGGTGATGGATTTTTGTGGCTTATTCCGTAGCCAGATTGGAAATCCTTGTTGACGACTTTCAGTAATTCTTGCTGAGAGACGGCGTGTTGATCGCACACCCCGCCTCTTCGTTGTCGCCCTGCACTGCCGCCCCCTGTTAATTACTTGATTCCGCTCCCGAAGCTCCCACGCATCGGTCAAGTGTTTGTGCTGTACTCGAGTAGAGAGTGCTCGGTAAATAGGACAGGCTACTGACCAGTAATATTATCGTCCTGCCCTACCCTGTCCACGTGGACAGCCGCGACATAAGGAAGGCCTACCCACACATTTTCTCTCTCTCTACTACCAACTCTTCAAACAGGAAAGAGCCAAGTTGAGAAAACAGAGAAGACAATGCACAACCACAAATTGAATGCGCTGTAGCTTCCTCCTAGTTTCGTGGAGTGGCCTGTTCAAAGGCCGAAAGTTTATATTATAATGCTAAATCTCTGTACGAGTGACAAATACTCTTTTATGAAAGGAAGAAAATGCCTGCACTTCCTGAAGTCTCTGAATCCATCTTAGCTCATATTGAGTTGTGATCTGGACTTACTGTGCAAATGGCTGCTCCTCGGTTCAGTCACGCATCCATCAGCTTGCATTTGGTGGATAGTGGGTTGGAACTCCACTGTCGGCAGCCCTGAAGATGGTTTTCTGTGGTTTCCCATTTTCACACCAGCCAAATACCGGGGCTGTACCTTCATTAAGGCCACGGTCACTTCCTATCAACTCCTATCCCTTTTCTCTCCCAGCGTCGCCAAAGACCTATCTGTGTCGGTGCGACGTAAAGCAAATAGAAAAAAAAATAAAAATAAAGAAGAAATTTATATTAAAACACACATTAATTATATGCCTAAAAATAAGCTCGATTTAACCTCAAAAGTGTTTGTGTCTTATAAACATATTAAAAATAGCTTTCTTGAAGTCGAAATTGTCTGGATGAAAGTATGCGCACCCTTCATTACATTAAAGGCAGTCATAGGGCCTGTACTATGACAGGCAGATAAACGTGCGGTTTACATTTATGTGGCAGTTTGTACATTTATCTGGAAGTTTGGTTCAGAACGCATACTACGACTTTCGTTTATGTTGCAATCTGGGAGAATATTCTCTAGTTCAGCTATGCCGAAGTTGAAGAGGCACTTCACGCTCTTATCTGGGACTTGGCGTGCAGTTGTGAGCTTTCATCCGGGAGATAGTGGGTTCGAATCCCACTGTCGGCAACCTTGAAGATGGTTTTCCGCGGTTTCCCATTTTCACACTAGACAAATGCTGGGGATGTACCTTAATTAAGGCCACGGCCGCTTCCTTCCCACTCCTAGACCTTCCCTATCCCATCCTCGCCAAAATTTCTATCTGTGTCGGTGTGACGTAAAACAGACTGTAAACTATCGGGGACGCTGTCGTAAGAATCAAGATGGCGGCACATCCTGATGAATCTACATCTGCATGATGCTATACGAAAAATACGTTGTTATAATGTAATCTATGTATATAATTACAAAATGTATCATGCGTCATGTCCAGCTATCACAGAATTTTTAAAAACGTTCCAAACTAACAAGTAGTTGCCACTGAATACATGACTTGCACGCAAACGCATACCCGACAAGCTATCTAGGTAGTCATGGTCGTTACGGCGTCAGTGCTTGATACTGTCATGCCGTTATTTATCGGTTCGAGTCCCAATAGTCCATTTTATTTCTTCTAAATATTAGTCGGCAGGGTATTACAGGTGCTAGTACACATTTCATAATAAACAGAGTGCATGCCAAAAGCGTGGTTATTATTTCAAATCTCCCCCCGACGCTCATATGGCGTAAGTATACGAAGTTTTCATAGCGATTCGTCCGTCTAATGAGGACATTAAGGAGGTTATCTTTCTTTTGCTTCATAACAACTTACTACCAAGTATTTACACTAAAGTGTGATAAGTGCTTGCCAGTTACTATTCTAACATTGTCTTGGAAAAATAAACTTAACTACCTATTAAATTAACAACAATGAAATGAAAATCCACATCCTGTTTCCAGTCCTCCGACCGGGTCAAGATTGGAATGAATGAAGCCCCCATCTAGTGGCGAGGATAGGAATTGTGCCGGCTGCCGAAGCCTGTCGCACTCCTCTGGAGCAATGATTAATGACTGACAGATGAAATGAAATGATAGTGGAGAGTATTTCATTTGTTTTTCGTATGATAAGTATACAAAAGGAAAGATAACCTCCTCGTGGTGAACCCTGGGCAACGGACTGCTTATGCAGGACGGCTGATAGTCTACACAAATAGGCGACCGAACTAGATCCTGTATCTCTCACGGTCAATCAGAGCTAGCCTACATCAGAAGATGAAACCAAAGATATTGGAGTGTGTTGATGGAATAATATATGACAGGGAAAACCGGAGTACCCGGAGGAAAACTTGTCCCGCCTCCGCTTTGTCCAGCACAAAACTCACATGGAGTGACCGTAATTTTAACCACGGCATCCAGCGGTGAGAGGCTGGCGCGCTGCCGCCTGATCCACGGAAGCTCTAATTTAACAGCAATAAATTGAATAATTAATAATACAATTAAAGATCCTCCGCCGCATATAGTGTCATTGATTACGAATACAGACTTTACTTCCGGCGTAATACGCATCCACGTACTTAGTATTACAGAAAGAACAAAACTTTGTCGTATGCTGGGAATTATTTGATAAGATACATAACGTGAACTTTACGGGTGCGTCCAGGTAACATTTTCGTATTTTTATTTTCTACAAAAATTTCTGAGTTTCGTTACATATTTAATTCATTTCAACATTTCTTCATATGTGTAGATTTCAGTCCTAATTCTTTTCTTGACCTGAACTTCCACATTATAGCCTAATAAGAGTCTAATTGGACTATTCCTTTTCGAACTGTATTACTAAACAAATGAAAACACCAGGGAACAGGTAGGCCTACAGTATACGAACGCGCTAAATTTCACTACATTTTCAGTAACCTTAATGCCAACTCAATAAAAATGTTACTACAGCTTCCACATATAGTACCGTAGTTAAAATCCGTTGGTAGTACGCAAGAAGTTATTTAAATTTAGTTTGCAAAACTGCAGTCTACGTATCTCGCTGTTTATCTGACAGTTGTAGTTTCTTTCCTTATTTCTTTCTTAATCTGTTTACCCTCCATGGTTGGTTCTTAACTCGGACTCGGCGAGGGATCCCACTTCTACCGCCTAAAGGGCAGTGTCCTGGATCGTGAGACATTGGGTCGGGAGGATACAGCTTGTGAGGAGGACCAGTGCCTCGCCCAGGCAGCCTCACCTGCTATGCTGAACAGGGGCCTTGTGGGGAGATAGGAATATTGGAAGGGATAGACAAGGAAGAGGGAAAGAAGTGGCCGTGGCTTTAAGTTAGGTACCATCCCGACATTTGCCTGGAGGAAAAGTGGAAAACCACGGAAAACCACTTACAGGATGGCTGAGGTGAGAATCGAACCGCCTCTACTCAGTTGACCTCCCGAGGCTGAGTGGACCCGGTTCCAGCTCTCGTACCACTTTTTAAATTTCGTGGCAGAGCCGGGAATCGTACCTGGGCCTCCGGGGGTGGCAGATATTCATGCTAACCACTACACTACAGAGACGGACTGACAGTCATAGTACAGGCCCTTATAATGTTTAACGTGTGCTTGAACAGAATTTGTGGAATTGTTTGAGTGTAACGTCGTTTATTCGTGATCCTGTGAGGTTATATGGGGATTGCAGAACCCTTGCCGGTGAGCTTTCACGAAAGTTAAAACAAACCACTGATTTGGCACATTAGAAACACTATCTGAAGACACAAACTTTTTATGAGTTTAAATCGAGCTTATATGTAGGCATATGTTTTGCGATAAGTGATTTAATCTTAATTTTTCTTATGTAATGTATAAAGCCGCCTCTGTGGTGTAGTGATTAGCGTGATTAGCTGCCACCCCCGGAGGTCCGGGTTCGATTCCCGGCTCTGCCACGAAATTTGAAAAGTGGTACGAGGGCTGGAACGGGGTCCACTCAGCCTCGGGAGGTCAACTGAGTAGAGGTGGGTCCGATTCCCACCTCAGCCACTTCCCACTTCTCCTCCAGGCGAATGCCGGGATGGTATCTAACTTAAGGCCACGGCCGCTTCCTTCCCTCTTCCTTGTCTATCCCTTCCAATCTTCCCATCCCTCCACAAGGCCCCTGTTCACCATAGCAGGTGAGGAACCCTGGACGAGGTACTGGTCATACTCCCCAGTTGTATCCCCCGACCACGAGTCTGAAGCTCCAGGACACTGCCCTTGAGGCGGTAGAGGTGGGTTCCCTCGCTGAGTCCGAGGGAAAAACCGAACCTGGAGGGTAAACAGATGATGATGATGATGATGATGATGATGATGATGATGATGTAATGTATAAGCTGAGGATGACTCAAAGGGAATCGAAACCGGTACTTATTTATTAAATTTATATAAATTGTACCTATTAAAGTGTTGATTGGTGGAACATCCATCATTTCATGTCTTACGTGAATGTTATGCGTCAACATGGAAATGAAGATAATTAATTATGAACATACAAGCAGTTGTTTACCGGTATGCATCTGGATGTGCTTGATCTTCGCTGATGTTCATGGTACCGGTATACGGGATTTATTTCCTACCCACTTTAACTTGCTCACCACAGGTGCTACGACTGCAGCCCAAAAAGAACTTTTCACAGGTAGGTGTTTACCTCAACGAAACAACCAGCAGTCCATCTTTACCATGTACACGTTATGACTACGCATATCAAAACCACTTAAATCCCTTAAGCATTCAGATTTTCCTCTTTAAATATTAGGTGCTTTTACCTGTATTATACCGGTATATCGTTGACGTACGTTTATACAGTAATGCACATCCTGTTAAGACATAATACCGGTAATGATGTACGGTTTACTCTAGCGGAACTGGAAAATACTGAAATAATAGCGGTATGGGCTACTTTCTAAGGGTACAATCAAAGATACCACATTTACAGTACTAAAGAATTGTGTTTAATTAGAATGACATTAACAATTTTCGGGACATGTTTCGTCCTTCCTTTTGGACATCATCAGCCGAAATTTCTTATAAGATCAATAAAATAGACGAAGTCATAAATTAATACACATTAAAAAATCTTAAGTTAAAATACATGATATAATTTGAAAAATTTCTTAAAATGGTGATTGTGATGTATTGTTAACAAAAAAATAGCCATCCTGTAAGTGGTTTTCCGTGGTTTCCCACTTCTCCTCCAGGCAAATGCCGGGTTGGTACCTAACTTAAGGCCACGGCCGCTTCCTTCCCTCTTCCTTCTCTATCCCTTCCAATGTTCCTATCCCGCTATAAGGCCCCTGTTCAGCATAGCAGGTCAACCATTCTTAACTTGAACACACTTAATAATAAACAGTTAAATGGAGCAAGAATATAATAACAATAGTATGAAGAAACGAATGTTAACAAGAATCACAGTAATAGAATGAAACAATAATCAAACATAGTGATATTAAAGTAGAATCATATTATATATACGAAATACATATTGTACGAACATAAACGCATATGAATATTACAGTAAATACTAGATGTAAGTACGGGGTCCACTCAGCCTCGTAAGGTCAAGACCACCTGGGCAAGGTACTAGTCGTTCTCCCCAGTTGTATCCCTTACCCAAAGTCTCACACTCAGGACACTGCTCTTCAGGCGCTAGAGGTGCTCGCCAAGTCTGAGGGAGAATCCAACTCTGGAGGGTAAACACATTAAGAAAGGAAGAATTGAGGAAGAAAAAAAATGATTGAACACACACAACAATTCCATTAAAAGTTCAAGAGTTCAAATTATATAATGTATTTTAACTTGACGTTTTTGGCATCCCGAAACGGATTTTAATGTGTATCAATTTATAACCTTGTCCATTTTATTTATAAGAATTTCCGGCTGACGATGTCCGAAAAGGACGACTAACCATGTCTCGTGTCATTCTAATTAAACACAATTCTTTAGTATTGTGAACGTGGAATCGTTGATTGTACTCTTAAAAAGTATGCTATCGGCAATACGGGCATCGCAATTAAATTCATTTTATGGAATAATACCGGTATTTTACAAATATTTTCTATAGCAATATGGTCTCTTCAGTATTTGATCCGCTGAATAAGAAAGGCCCTGCAGAGAGAGCATTTCACCAACAATCACGGGGTTCAGTCTTCGTTGTTTAGAGTATAGAGAAACGTTTCCAGAGTTGGACAAGTACAAGGGGAGAGGTGATTATCTGCAGACGTTCTGGAACCGTCATTAGGTATTGCAATTTTAAGGTACCAATCTATGTTTCACTTGAACAACCCTCACAGATTACAGGGCATATTATACACACTGAGGTACGGAGATAGTGACAACAGATGTCTCTAGTATTTAATAACAATCAGTAGTGACAATAGGGAGTACGAAAATCGAATAGTCATTTTGTCTATTTTTATCATCCATCTGGCGTGTATTTCTTGAATCCTATTCCACCATAGCTGTGTAGTTGCAGAGACAGCGCGCCTGTATCAAAAGGTGGGCCCGCGGCCGACATGTTGCTAATTGTAACATTAATTGCACTCATTAAATTAAAGCATCTCTCCCTTAAGCGGTACATGCGCAATACCTCGGGGATACAGCGTCCTACATGAGGATGCGAATATTGTCCCATTCTGCTCACTGTGACAAATGAAATTTCCATAGCACGCTAAGTACAGCTGGATTGTATAACGGCTGCCTGCCGATTTATGGTGTCCAGTGAAACTGCCCACGTAACTTCAGGAGTGTATTCAATAATATACACACATGGCATGAAAGGCAATGGAGAAAGGGAAGGTAAATGTTTCACTCGTCATAAAGTGGCAAATTATTATCATAATAATAATAATGATAATAATAATAATAATAATAATAATAATAATAATAATAATAATAATAATAAGGTAAGGGTGTTTTCTGCCCGAAGGCAGGTCCGAATCTCCGCAGAGGTGTTCCTGTGCGGGAGTTTACGTGCGGTAGGGTGGCCAGTTCCTTTCCGCTCCTCCATTCCCTTACCCCTCACCAACAGGGGTGGCAACCCATCCAACTCATGACCACGCCCAATGTTGGTTAACTTCGGAGATTTCGCGGTATCTTGTGTTTCAACGGCCGTTGACAATAACAATAAAGAACTCGCATTATCCCTCGAAACATACTGAAATATTACAAGTGTCTTGGAAACCTAGTTGGAAAAAGTTTAATAATATTTTAATATTTTAATAACATATTAATAATAACACTCGTCAACAAAAAAAATCGGTGGGTATCCAGGTATCCAACACAAGTTCTGTGACAACTGACAAATGTTGATTCAAAATATTCAAACCATTTATCTCTATCACGCACCGTTATTGAGATTTACATATCGTCGCTAAGGAGCAGAAACTGCGAGTGTAACAATGATCTTCCTATCCATTATTTCCTTAAGACTGGTCACACGTCTCAGCCATATATTGATGTGCTGCCCATCAAAACAATTTTCGTTGAGTTCATTTTCCTATGTGCAAGTGTAAAGGAAAATGAACTTTACCATACCGTACTGTAAGAATGTCTGTTTGCATGACATATTTTCCTACTCCTAGAGTATGTTGTATTTAAGATTAATTTCCCTTTACATTTCACTGCGTTGCTGGGAGGCGTGACCAGCCTTAATGGATAGGAAGAGCATTGTCTCATTCGCGATTTTCTCTCCTCAGCGACGATATGTTTAAATATTTTATGAAGGAAAACAACTCAGAGACAGAAGTTTCAGTAGAGTACTGATTGCTAAATGGAGTACTAATGAACATGGATATAGCTAAAATTAGTAGAAATGCACCACATGGCACAAACTGGATCTGTAGCCACACACGTTGCAAAACAATCTTATTATTTTATGCAAGCTCTGGACGCTAAAATAACCACCACTGTTACTGACCAAAAAGAATATTCAATGAACATTTCATGCTTTTTGTGAGTCAAAAGCGGAAAATATTTAAAACAATAATTTTTGATGAACGCTGGTCCATGAAAAATATAACTTCGTCAGCAACTTCAACACCTGACCTGATGGAGAAAAATCGTTTTCAGTTTTGAAATCAGCATGTAAAACTGTAAATATCATATTAGACATCTACCCCTTGTAAATCAGTGTAATACCGTAATCAAATAATCATCTGTATCAATTCCATCCTTGGTCGCGAGAACTAGGTCTTTAAGTGTACATTAGACAGGGCACAGCTGACAGTTATCGATATGTATGGTAGTTTCCTTTTCCCCTCAATCAAAAAGTTATGTCCGATTTCATAAATACCCCCCACTTCTTGAGGTTGCCCCTAGATCTTCTAGTACTACTTCTCAAACCATTAATTGACCTCCAAGTAGCTGAGCTTTACTGATGTCCAGGATGTCGAGATTCATGAGGTGCCGTCCACTCCGAAATATGTTGTCTTCGTCTTCTTCTTCTTCTTCTTCTTCTTCTTGTTCTTATTATTATTCTTCTTCTTCTTCTCCTTATACTACTACTACTACCAATAATAATGATTATTATTTTGATTTGGGTGATCAGACTTTAGACTGGTTTTATGTACGACTTTAGACCACCTTATTTTTCGTCAATCTCTTCGTCGTCGCCGGCCTGAGTGGCTCAGACGGTTAGGGCGCTGGCCTTCTGACCCCAACTTGGCAGGTTCGATCCTGGCTCAGTCCGGTCGTATTTGAAGGTGCTCAAATACGTCAGCCTCGTGTCGGTAGATTTACTGGCACGTAAAAGAACTCCTGCGGGACTAAATTCCGGCACCTCGGCGTCTCGGAAAACCGTAAAAGTGTAGTTCGTGGGACGTAAAGCAAATAACATTATTAAATTATTATTAATCTCTTTGTCTCTGCATAAACACTGCAGATGTTCATGTCTTGGCCTGTTCTTACTATTTTTACCACCAACATCTCCATCCAGCAAAATAAAATCAAAATCCTGAGGGTCACAAAATTTGCCCTATCAATATGCCTCTTCATTTGTGATCCAACGTACCCATCTCACATTCAACAATCTTCTGTAACGTTATAATTCATAGAATTCTATTCTCCTATTTACTGCATCAGTTATCCATCATTCACTTCCAAACTATGCCCCGGTCAACACAAAAGTCATCACAACCATCTTTGTAATAATTTCTAATGTGTTATAGTCAAAGTTATTTTCTTAAGTACTGTCCTTACTTCGACAAGTCTAGTTAAATCGCCATTCCTTATATTACCGTTGCTTATTATATTACCAAATAACAGTCTCCTTTCATTAATATATAATTTCCCGATCTCATACTTCCGACATCACCCGACTTCATTCCACTATATTTTTTTATTAGATTCTATTAAGTTAACGGGCGCAGTAGTGATTACTGCAACAATCCAAGGGAATTGATTAAGTTGACCAGTGACAGTGTATTAAAGTGCGCAGCGATACAAAGAGTAGCAGGGAAAGAGCATGAACTCCGGAAACTCTTATATCTGCAGGAACAGGGCGAGTTGGTCGTGCGGATGGATCGCGCAGCTCTGAGCTTGCATCCGGGAGATAGTGGGTTCGAACCCCATTGTTGGCAGCCCTGAAGATGGTTTTCCGTGGTTTCCCATTTTCACACCAGGCAAACGCTGGGGCTGTACTTTAATTAAGGCCACGGCCGATTCCTTCTCACTCCTAGGCCTTTGCTATCCCATCGTCGCCATAAGACCTATCTGTGTCGGTGCGACATAAAGCTAATATCAAAATATCTGTTGGGAATTTTTCTTAATATATGGAATATGAGGAAATGGAAAAGTGTTTGATTTTGGCAAGGTACTTCAGTATGTTAAAATAGTTTAATTTGTAATTGTTCTTGTTTTTGTCAGCCCATATACTGGTATAATGTGCACCCGCCCCCTCCCTATATGGCACCGGCATGGAATCGACAGGGTCGCACACGGGTCAAGAAGTATGAAATAAATAGGCGCTGAACTAAAGTAAACTTAAAGGCGTACAAGGGAGGAGAAGCGGGGCATACATAACTAAAATGAGAACACATTCGAATTAAGATATTTAACTCACAAACCGGTTTATTGAACCTTAATGATGATGGGAAATGACGCACTAAACACTAATGAATTACATTAAAATTTACAAATGTTTGTTGTAGTTTGTTTGGTGAACATCTGTCCGTTATACGTGATAGAAACGAGTACGTTTATCGCGAAGCGATGTATCGTGACATATAGCGAATGGTAATTTTATCATAACACTGAGGCTATATTATCGCTAACACATAAAACTAACATGCGTCCGACAACACGTCTGAGCAATCCCTATTCTAATAAAGACCTAGATATCCCAATGAAATGACGTAAAATAAAAATACACCCATATGATACAACACCTAGGTTCGAACGACCCTCGCTATTCTAGACGTCGCCAAGCTGATGGACAGAACCACCACTGACCTTATGTACAACCACACATGACCTAAAGAACACATAGATGATACATGATATGCAAGAACAATACATAAAAGGCACTTTGATCTTTCTTCTGACGCTGTAGGCCTCCAATGCCTACGATGAGCATCGAACTGACAACCTCTTGCGATGAAGGCAGGGTCCTGTAATCCCTATCTAATTATACTCGCACAATTAACAATGATTCGTTGGCAAACATTACCATTATCGGCCGGGTCGCTTGTTAATTATTACACTGCTCTGCCGTGTTAGGTAAATCATATTATTTCGCCGTTCGAAGAAACCAACTTCTCTTTAACATCAATGTCGCTCCTTCCTCAGCTTACGGAACGCCCACACACAAAAAAAGGAACACAACTGGGCCAAAGCCAGACGGCGGTTCACCACCCCAAGGGTCAACACCCACCTACAGGCGTAACATTTCCTTTCAAAAGGAAACAGTAACACTCCACTCGGAGGTACATCTACAATAAACTGCGGTCTTGAAAGACTCGCGCAAATCACCTTGAATTCAACACATATTGACCCAACAGTATCACGTCATTCTCACATCGCGACTTCGGTATTACAATGGTAATCTTTGCCCGATTATTATTATTATTATTATTATTATTATTATTATTATTATTATTATTATTATTATTATTATTATTCCTGCCGTCCTACATAGCTTACCCGCTACATTACTTATACATGGTCATCGTGCGGAATCTATTCAGCAATTACAACACAATTAAGCACTCGCGCGGCAATTAACATCTGATTACTGACTGCTAATTAATCGATGGTCGGCACGTGGCTACTTTATCGTCACACGGCAATAGATTTATTAATTAATTAATATTCACACGAATTAATGTTTGACACACGTATTATGATCACTTCCTGGTAAATTTAATCACATAATCAACTCAATCTTATCACTCCCTATCTAAGTATTTCAAAGGGTGGAGTTTTTGTGGCTGTCAGTTCGGCCGCTGGGCCTCGTAGCTACGTGCCTTACGTACTGTAGTACTTACCGTTTTACATACCATACACTTATCAAATTAATGAATACTCTAATAACTACTCTCACTGCACTCCCCTAACTAATTACTCCTGGTCTTCTGACGCAAATAAACAAACAGAATCTCCCAAGAAAGAAATAATTGAATGAATCTCTATCCCATGCAAAGGTAGAGTATTATATTCCCTAAATTATTTACAATCAATTACTCAGACCTGTCGTCGGTTTCCTAAACGAAGAATTAATAACTACGCGCCCATTCCGGCGCTCTATTTCAACAGGACTACATCTTTAATCTCTTATAGCGTCAGTTTACAATAAATATTCCCATCCCTTCTATGCATGCCAGATATTAGAACTTTGTACTCATCTCTTTCACATGATGACACCTTCGTCAACTCAGGAGGTCCATCCTGAGATTACTCCTCCTCCATGGGCACCACGGTGATTACTTCATTTTCCATTCCATCTTGGCGTTGAAGATCCATTGTTCGATGCTGGTGGAGCCCTTGGCATCTAATCCTGTACACACACAACGTCACTGTTTAATTCACACTTCGGTTAACAGCGTTCACTGTGAACGACCGGTCACGATCTCGTAAGCTATTACGTAGTCCGCGGTTCAGTACCGAATCTCGTCTATCTCTTGGTTTTCCTATTCAGTCTGCTGCTACGTCAGATTATTATACTATCGTAATGATAATAATATTACTTTACACATCACGGTTTTCTAAAAAGTTAACACAGGCGTCACAGAGATCAAAACTATACACTGTTTATGCGAATTGTATTATTTCACTTAAAATAGGAGTTAACTTCACTTGAACAAAGAACTAACGAGGGCTTAACCGAGCATAGCTTCGCCGTCGATGAGCCACTAACCCCGAATGACGCTTGTCCCTTACTGCAGTAGTTTTTACAAGGGAGCGATACCCCTTCCACTAATTTGCGTAGCGCCTATTCCCGGCGTACTCGAGGTATGATAGTACGGTTAGTCGGTGACCAGTATTTAGTTGATGCGATTGAGACATAACCACTCAATTATCCTTCGGTGAATCTCCTTAAATTCATTAAAATCTCTCCTGCTTCCCCCCACCACCATGCGTGGTAAACTCCCTTTCTCGAGGACGTGTCGTGAGAATAAACAGATGGCCCAGTACTTTTCCACGCAGAAACCACACAGTATTGTTTCTTCTTCTGAAAGTTATCACGGAAGAGGACATTAAACACTCTAAATAAATGTCTCAGTGATATTTATCCCTTTTAAATCGGGAGATGAGCCCCTAATTCGAGTTTCATTAATTTTCTGGATCGTAGGTAATTAAGTTGGCCAGTCCGAGTCCAAGATGGCTCCTATATTTCGTTTCGAAAAAGTTAGTTTCCCCTCATTCTGTGAGTCTTGAGGAGGGATGTCTTCTCTCGAGTGATGTCACAGGGAATCCCCATTCATAACCCCTCCCGGATCTAAGTTGGCTTGGCTTCATCTGCGGGGCCCCCCGCTACACAAAGGATAATACTGCGCAACAAGTCGCAGACAAAGAAATCTCGTAGAATAATTTTAAAAGACACAATTTATCTATCTCAATGGTATGAATATTAATTAGTTTCGGTACGACCTCTATTAATGATATGAACATTAATCATTTTCAGCATTCTTTCCCTTAAATAGCATTGCGTGCGTAATTACGGAAATCAATATCAACCAAAGGTCCTTGGATCATGCCCCTATCGGGTTCAAATGCAGCTAAGATTCTATTACATCCTCCATCTACTCTAATTTGTTCTTCATATTGATACCTCGGTCTACCCCTGCCCCTCATACTGCATATACCGAGCTCGATAGCTGCAGTCGCTGAAATGCGGCCAATATCCAGTATTCGGGAGATAGTAGGTTCGAACCCCATTGTCGGCAGCCCTGAAAATGGTTTTCCGTGGTTTCCCATTTTCACACCAGGCAAATGCTGGGCCTGTACCTTAATTAAGGCCACGGCCGCTTCTTTCCCTTTCCTAGCCCTTTCCCATCCCATCGTCGCCATAAGACCTATCTGTGTCGGTGCGACGTAAAGCAACTAGCAAAAAAAAAGCAGCATACTGCATATACTTCCCTCCAAAAACAATTGAACAACTGCTGGGTGTCTTACGATGTGTCCTATCAACCTCTCACTTCTTCTGTTCGAATTTCGCCAAAATCGTTCTCACCTCACCAATTTGATTCAGCATCTCTTTCTTCATTCGTAACTCGATCTAGCCATCTCACGTTCAGCATTCTTCTGTAATACCACATTTCAAATGCTTCTGTCAACCAAGCTATTTATCGTCCATGTTCCACTTCCACACAATACCACACTCCAGTCGAAAGTTTTCAAAAACTTCTGCCATTCCTATATCAATGTTCGAAGTGAGCAAATTTCTCTTCTTAAGAAAAGCCTTCTTTGCTTGTGCTAGTCTGCCTTTTATACGGTCTTTACTTTTGACATCGTTAGATTTACTGCTTCTTCTTCTTCTTCTTCTTCTTCTTCTTCTTCTTCTTCTTCTTCTTCTTCTTCTACGTACCCTTCCCAGTCTCCCGGACGTTGGCGATCAATGTGGAGAGTGCTTTTCTGTCTTCAGCAACACGGTACAGTTCTTCGGTACTTTTTATGCCTGCCCAGACATGTTGTTCTCCTTCTGCCTACTGCTCGGCTCCCTTCAATTTTTCCTTTCAAAATTAGATGTAAAACGGCGTATTTTTCACCACGCAAAACATGCCCTAGGTATGCAATTTTTTCTGCATTTGATGGTGGTTACCAGTTCGTTTTTGCTGTTTGCTCTCTGTTCATTGGTTGCATGGTCAAACCACGAGACTCTAGGCATTCTTCTATGAAGCCAATGTTCTAAGGCTTCCAGTCTTTTGATGGTTCCCTCTTTTAACGTCCAAGCTTGAACCCCATAAAAGAGAGTAGACCAAATATAACATTTCACCATTCGCTGCCGACGTTTTAAATTTAATGCATCATCACACAACAATGTTTTCATCTTCCTGAATGCTGATCTTGCAATTTCTATTCGGCTCTTAATTTCTAGGTCTGGATTCAAATCATCCGTTATCCAACAACCAAGATATTTAAGTTTATTTACTTGTTGAATTTGTTGGTCTTTAAGTTTCAGAGTAGCATTATTTCTTCCTCTGCTGAAAACCATTAGTTTTTTTATATTGATATTTAGACCTGTCCGCCTCTGTGGTGTAGTGGTTAGCGTGATTAGCTGCCACCCCCGGAGGTCCGGGTTCGATTCCCGGCTCTGCCACGAAATTTGAAAAGTGGTACGAGGGCTGGAACGGGGTCCACTCAGCCTCGGGAGGTCAACTGAGTAGAGGTGGGTTCGATTTCCACCTCAGCCATCCTCGAAGTGGTTTTCCGTGGTTTCCCACTTCTCCTCCAGGCGAATGCCGGGATGGTACCTAACTTAAGGCCACGGCCGCTTCCTGCCCTCTTCCTTGTCTATCCATTCCAATCTTCCCATCCCCCTACAAGGCCCCTGTTCACCATAGCAGGTGAAGCCGCCTGGGCGAGGTACTGGTCATACTCCCCGATTGTATCCCCCGACCAAGAGTCTGAAGCTCCAGGACACTGCCCTTGAGGCGGTAGAGGTGGGATCCCTCGCTGAGTCCGAGGGAAAAACCGAACCTGGAGGGTAAACAGATGATGATGATGATGATGATGATGATGTTTAGACCTATCTCTTCTCCAACTATATTAATTTTGTCCAGGAATAGTTGCAAACTTTCAACACTATTAACAAGAATTACTGTGCCATCTGCATATCGCAAATTACTTATTAGTTTTCCATTTACTTTAATTCCCACTTCCGAATCGCTTGACGCTGCCTTAAATATGGCATCTGAATACATGTTAAACAATAACGGAGACAAAACACAGCCTTGACGAACTCCTCGTCGGATTTCTATGTAGTCCGTTGTATCATCATCATCAACCTTCACCACAGCCTTCTGATGCCATTATAGGTTTTCTATTTCCTTTAAGACTTAAATTCCTAATCTAATATTTCCTGCATCACCTGAATTCGTTCGACTGCACTTCGTTACTTTTGTTTCAGATTTATTTTCATCATGAACTCCTTCTCTCGTTCTAGCCCTGTCTTATCCTCGCCATAAGATCTAGCTGAGTCGGTGTGACGTCAAACCATAGCACGACCATAGTCATCACCATAATCCCGGCTGTTGTATATATTTGTGTGCGAAGCTGTCAGAGCGAGTGTATAATAATAATAATAATAATAATAATAATAATAATAATAATAATAATAATAATAATAATAATAATAATAATAATAATAATAATAATAATAATGTCGTGTGACCACCTTTTCTACTATTCCTAGACTTCAATAAGGCTTATGATAGCATACTAAGGGAGCGTATCTGGGAATGCCCAAAAAAGCTGGGAGTTCGTGACAGTCTTACTGCAAAAGTGATGAGATGCTCTATGATGAAACAAGTAATTGTGTGCAAATGGGTTGCGGGCTGGCCAAATGGTTTGAAACGAAGAGTGGAGTATAGTAAGGCAGTGCTTTGTCACCCCTCATAATTATCACTGTGATGGATGCCATACTAAAGGCACTAAACAGGAGAAATCAGAAAGACTTGCAGGGTTTCATCTTTGCGGACGACGTGGTGGTCTGGGGTGAAATCGAAAATGATGTGGAGGAAAAGCTGTAGAAATGGAGTCAAGATTTTAAGAGATATGATTTAAATATCAACACGTCTATGACGGTGGTGATGAAGTTACAGAGGGGAGATGGCAAACCACAAATCAGAATAAATGACTCCAAACTGGACAATGTTCCATCCTTTAAGTACTTGGGTAGTATAGTATCAAAAGACAACCTTGCAAAATATAAGATGGACAGTCGAATTATCAATGCAACTATATTTTACCACGAAGTAAGACTACTGCTGTGGGATAAACAAGTACCATTGCAAGCTAAGATGACAGTATATAAATCATATTATGCGCCCATCCTCACGTATAGCTTGGAAACTAGCACGTTAACTCTAAGCTGCAGAAATGAAGTTCCTACGCACCATGATGCATAATACGAGGAAGGACAAGTTCAGGAACAGAAAGTCCGGGAGGAAGTAGGAATACGAGACTCCCTACTATAGAACATCCAGAAAACTAGACTGAAATGGTTTGACCTTCAATCTTTTAATCAATCAGTCATTACTGATTTGCATTTAGGGCAGTCGCCCAGGTGGCAGATTCCCTATCTGTTATTTTCGTAGACTTTTCTTGATTGCAAAGAAATTGAAAATTTACTGAACATCTCACTTGGTAAGTTATTCCAATCCTTAACTCCACTTCCTATAAATGAATATTTGACCTAATTTGTCCTCTTGGGTCAAATATTCGTTTATTGGAAGGGGAGTTAGAGACTGGAATAACTTACCAAAGGAGATGTTCAATAAATTTCGTAAGAAGGATGAGTCAAGCAGGACTGCATGAAGAGGATATTGAAGACAAAGGAAAATGACCAGGGGCAGACCCAGAAGAAAATGGACCTATCTGGTGAAGAAGGATGTCGAGGAGAAAGTACAAGAACAGTGATCCATGAACAGACAAAAATGGAGGGGGCTCATACACCACACGCGGGTAACTAGAGATGGTGAACGATAATGATGATGATAAATATAATTAATAGCATGTGGCCTATGGTGAGGCCAAGTGCAGGTCTTTCGAGTATGGAGGCCTGACTAAGATGATAACTAATGTTGAAGGTACAAGCATCCAGCTCCGGAGCCATAGGGCTTTTAACCAATTGAAGTTAAAATCCCCGACCAACGGCCACGGAACCGGAGAAAAGGGAAATGAGAACTCTGGGACTCAAAGCTGGACGATAAAACGTGACCACGTGCACACTTACGTTAGCACTACGGTTATTTTGTGTACTAATATGCCCGTAAGGTAGGCCTATATTTCTCTGTCTTTTCCATTCCACCACCTAGGCCTATATATTTCTGTTTTTAAATTCCACCACATAGGCCAATATTTTTCTGTCTTTTAAATTCCACCACCCACTGTTAGGATGGTCCCAGGGTCATGTAACACACCCTGCAGAATTTGATTTACTTAGAGTGAAGATCCGATCAGTTGAAAAGAATCAAAAATGAACGATCGTGAAAATTAAATTGAATGAGCGATTTACAGGGATGTAGCAATAGGGATAAGAAAGTTATACATTGGACGAGTTGGCCGTGCGGTTAGGGGCGCGGAGCTATGGGCTTGCATCCGGGAGACAGTGGGTTCGAACCACACTGTCGACAGCCCTGAAGATGGTTTTCCGTGGTTTCCCATTTTCATACCAGGCAAATACTGGGGCTGCACCCTAATTAAGGCCACGGCCGCTTCCTTGGCACTCCTAGACCTTTCCTATCCTATCGTCACCAAAATACCTATCTGTGACAGACAATTTATTAAAATTGACAGAGTAGAGTTCCAAAACTGCGGTACCATCTACATAACAGCCTATGGCAAACAATATTGGATTTTATTATTTTCTAAGACCAACTAACGACGGTTTAAGTAAATCAGCTGCTTACTCGTTGCCTGAATGGTCAGCGTACTGGCCTTCGGTTCAGAGGTTCCCGGGTTCAATTCCCGGCCGGGTTGGGGATTTTAACCTTCATTGGTAAATTCCAATGGCCCGGGGAGTGGGTGTTTGTGCTGTCCCAACATCCCTGCAGCTCACACACCACACATAACACTATCCTCCACCACAGTAACACGCAGCTACCTACACATTACAGATGCCGCCCACTCTCATCGGGGGGTCTGCCTTACAAGGTCTGCACTTGGCTAGAAATAGCCACACGAAATTATATATTATAGTAAATCAGCTGTTCAGTAGCATGTGGAATCCGAACGATAACTCTGGAAGGAATTCGAAATTTTTCTAAGAAGAAATTTTGAAGGAACAAATTTATTGTTGTTTTACATGACTAGCCAACGGCCGTAGCCGTGTTGAAACACCGGATCCCGTGAGATCTCCGAAGTTAAGCAACATTGGGCGTGGTCAGGAGTTGGATGGGTTGCCACGCGCTGTTGGTGGGGGGTAAGGGGATGGAGGAGCGGAAAGGAACCGGCCACCCTACCGCACGTAAACTCCGGCTCAGGAACACCTCTGCGGAGGTTCAGACCTGCCTTCGGTCAGAATAACCCTTACCTTACCCCTTACATGACTGTTAATCTGGGTGTCATATATGACACACACCTGTAGTATTGTGTGGAATTCAAGGAATTCGAAGTATTTGTTGGGAGATATTCATTGAAGGACGTGCTTTCTTCTCTTGCAGGACTATTGATCATGGAGACCATGAAACATTGGACCTGCGATATTACATGAAATCTTAATCACAAACCTGCTGAGATTACGATCATTTGGTTATATAAAATTTGCGTTACTTTTATCAGTGTGTCATAACATGACCACCATTAAGAAGAATCAGGATATTACAATCCTGGAAGAATTTGAAAGTTTACTACGCTAGATATACATAGTAAGTACGTTTGGTTTTCTATTTTTTGACTGTTAATCATGATATACGCCACGGAACCTACAGTATGGCAGTGAATATGAACTTACGTAAAATTACTTTACCCTCAAGTAATTCACACACCGAACAAGTCGCCGCACTTTTTGAGTCTCATAGCCATCAGCTTGCATTCGGGAGGTAGTGGATTCGAACCTCACTGTCAGCAGCCTTGAAGATTGTTTTCCGTGGTTTGCCATGTTCACACCAGTCAAATGCTGGTGCTGTACCTTAATTAACACCACCGTCTCTTCCTTCTAACTCCTAGCCATTTCCTCTCTTTCGTCAGCATAACACCTATCTGTGCTGATGCGATTTACAGGAACTTGTAAAGCAAATAAGTAAGTATATATCACACGTATTTGAACAGCGGCTCCTTTGGAGTTATCCCACCTTGTAGAAGAAATTAGCCTTATCTTAAAAATATTCTCGAATAAATGACTACAAAGAATGTAAGAGTTTGCTAGTTGTTTTACGTCGCACCGACACAGATAGGTCTTATGGCGACGATGGGACAGGAAAGGGCTAGGAGTGGGAAGGAAACGGCCGTGGCCTTAATTAAGGTACAGCCCCAGCATTTGCCTGGTGTGAAAATGGGAAACCACGGAAAACCATTTTCAGGGCTGCCGACAGTGGGATTCGAACCTACTATCTCCCGAATACCGGATACTGGCCGCACTTAAACGACTGCAGCTATCGAGCTCGGTAGAATGTAAGAGTAAGAAAAGGTCTGTTGTGTAGAGGAAGAGTCAGAGTAGTAAGTCCTGAGTTCGGTGGCGCGTGCTGCCCCAAGGTGGGTTCTGCCGTCCCGGGGGCGGAAGCGCCGCGATGATGGACGAGCGAACGGCGGCTTCACCAATTGGTATTAATGCTGGCATGGTACGGCGCTAACTGATGGCCGGATCTCTGCCGCGACTCCAAATGGATATTAATGGATGGCAGCAGTGGTCAGGGCGGCCGCTATTGTGGTCAGAACAAATGTTTAGATTTGGCCACGTAACGACACGCATCAAGCCGGTCGATAGCTCCGCGGGTCGAGTCGCCTGCTCGCTCTCACCGCCGAACGAACCCTCACTGCTAATGAAGCCCTGACGGCCGTCCCTCAAGGACTGGTGATGGATTCTCTCCTACAGTCCCTGGGGCGGCATTCTCATCTGCCGCTCTAGCGACCGCGTTTCAATCTTGCCCTTCTTAGTTAAAGGGTGGGTGGCTGGGGTTTGCCAGTACATTTCTACTGCTGCTTGGTTTGGGATGAACACCGTCTGACAATCCCCAAGGAGTTCTGCTATCTTACAGCGCTACTGGCTTATAGCCGCTAGATGTGAATTCCACCTACTCACTTGTTTCCTTTTGTTTTAACTGCTGTAGAGGTTTGACTTCACCTTTAAATTGGAGTTGGAGGAAGGAGGATATTAGTGGCGTTGATTACTGTGTCAAGGGGAAATACAGTGAGATAATCTTCCTGTCTTGACTTGGACTACTTCTTCCTCTTCTTTGGTCTTTTTCCCAATTTATTTTTATCAGCACTTGATGTGGGTTTGGCCCAGTCTTACGGCCACTAGCCCTTCCTCACGCCAACCTTATGTGGAGGGTTGTATTCTATACTGGGAGTGAATTGTGTTAAGTTGAACAAAAACTCTTATCCTCGATTAAGAGGAATAAATCAAACCCATTAAAAATCCTCCACATAGCCGATAATTGAACCCACGGCCCTCTCAACCGATGACCAGTATGCAGTCCATTAAGCAAAAAGGTCGGATCGTGTACCATTATTATTACAATAAGGAAAAATATGAGGTCCAGTCATTTAAAGAAAGAAGGTATCTTCGGTAAAGAGTGCAGACGATACCCAGACAGGTGGAGGAAGGAAGATTAAGGAGAAGGTGCATGATAAAATGACGTGGAAACGATGAGAAAACTCAATAATTGCCTTGAAGACACCATGATCACATGACCCTTCAGGGTCGGCTTTTCCCGTAGAATCACCGAGGGATCCCACCTCTACTGCCTCAAGGGCAGTGTCCTGGAGCGTTACACATTTGCTCGGGGATACTGCTGGGAAGGAGAACCAGTACCTCGCCCAGGCGGCCTCACCTGCTTTACTGAACAGGGGCCTTGTGCGAGATGGGAAGTTTAGAAGGGAGGTAAAGAAGAGAGAAGGAAGCGGCCGCGGCCTTAAGTTAGTTACCATCCCATAGTTTGCCTGGAGAAGAAGTGGGCACCACGGAAAACCATTTCGAGGAAGCCTGAGGCGGGAGTTGAACCCCCTATACATATTTGACCTACTGAGGCTGAGTGGACTCTGTTCCAGTCCTCGCACCTTTTTTCAAATCAATTGGTAGAGCCAGGAATTGAACCCGGACCTCAGGGTGTAGCGTCTAATCACACTAACCACTACACCACAGAGGCAAACGAGCAATAATAATAATAATAATAATAATAATAATAATAATAATAATAATAATAATAATAATAATAATAATAATAATAATAATAATAATAATAATTGTACCGGGCGGTACACCTCCACGCCGCTTATTTAAACCTTGCGCCAGTTGAAACTCCCCTACCGGGAGAAGTCTGAACTTGGTATTATGTGTTAATTTTCAAGTTACCCTGAAGATGCCACTACTTGGAAATTTTGAAGTTTCTGAACTGTGTTGTTTTCGGTGTATTTTTGTTTTGCTTGTAGTAAGAAGTGTGAACATTCTCTTCTAGAGGACACTACTGAAGAACTACAACGATGCACCCTATTGCGAAGTGAAAGAACTGGGTTCTTTTGGAGAAAATTTAATTTCAAAAGTTTGTTCTTTGCTAAATTTCTTTCAGTCATTGTTTAAGTTGGCAATATTAACCCTTTCTTTCCCCTTGTTTTGAATCTAGCCAATCCCGAATTTCTTTAATTAATTTTCCACCAATAATGTGTTTCTTCTTCATATTGTGTAGGGGTTCTCTTTATCCACCAATAAAATGATTGTGGGCGGGTGTTTTCCTTCCTGAAACGCCTCGAACTTTCCGTGAGAGTATATAAACTGCTGATTTTAGGGTCTCTGCGCCACTTCAGTACCATCTTTCAGTGTGTAAAGTACATAGCAGGGGGCGGGAAGCGCCTCTTTCTTCGGGGAGCAGTTCTACTCCAAGGTAATGGCCTTTTAATAACTTCTTTTCTTGCTAGCTCAGCAGTTTAACTCTCGGGGCGGGTCCGAAGTGTTTCTACTATGTAACCTTTTCCTAAAATGTAACTACTCTTAGCATCTATTATCTTTTAAAGCTACATATTGGGATAGAGAGTGTTTTACCCTCTCGAGCTCCCACTCCTTTTGTTTTGAGGTGAACTTATTTCTCACTACCGATTCTTCCTTAATGTAATATAAATTGTTCTTTTCTAAAGTCACCTCAGTAGTATGGGATTAGCCCTTGCATTAGTGGCCTAGTGCCAGATTAGGGTTTTAAACAGTGTATTAGGAGTGCAGATCGCCTCCTCTCCATTGTTATTTTAGAGGTCAAGTAATTAACCTTTTTCTCACTTAATAGACCTCAGTAGGTTGGGTATGTTACCCCTGTGTATATGTCCTTTGAGGACAACTTGAAGGTGGAGTTTGGTGTGGCCTTTGATAGGCTTAAAGTTGAGAGCGAGTGGCTCTTTTTCGAAAATTGAGTGTTGTATGCCTCGAGGAGGCTTTACTGTGTAATTTGGAGCAAGTGCTCCTGGGCTTGATTGGGGTCTTCTGCCCCTTTGTTGACTTCGGTATATCGTAATGCTGGGCTAATTGCTCAGAATTGTGTGTCTGGCTCTCGGAGCCCAAATCCTGTAATTGTACATTCTCGATTAGTGGTTTTAGTAATTAATGGTTTGGAAGTACCAGGACTGATATTTGCGGATGATGTGTTATTGATGACGCTAACTTCAGGGGCGATGAATAGGGCCTTAGAGTCAGTGATGCTATTTGCGAGGAAATGGGGATTGAAAATTAATGGAAATAAGACTAAAATATTGGTAGTACAGGTGGACAAAAGAAGAAAGATAGAAGGGAATTGGGTAATTCAGGGAGAAAGATTGGAACAGGTAAGGAAGTTGGAATATCTAGGAGTTATTTTTAATGATAAAGGAACTTGGAGTGACCAGATCAAAAGAGTGAAATATAGAGGATTGGCAGCCTTAGCCTCAGTCAGAAATTTGCTACTCAAGTACCCGGGGATCAGTTATAAAACACTGAGACTCGTGTTCAGGTCGGTAATCGTTGGGAGGGTATTATACGGAGCAGAAGTTTGGGGGCTGGATGAGAAAAGAGAGGAACTAAGAAGGATTGTTAGTAGTTTTGCTAAGTTAGTGATGGGCTTACCGAGGTGTACAGCAAATGTAGGGGCGGAATTAATGTGTGGGGAGGACTTGGAATCAGAGGGTGTGAAAAGAATAGTTAGATACTGGATGAATTTAAAAAGACAGGAAGGTGGGAGAGTATTACAGGCAGCATATGTACAGCAATTTAAGAGCATGGATAAGGGTGGATGGTTAGAAAAAATAAAGGGATATTTGGAGAGGATAGGATTAGGACACCTGTGGGGGGAGGTTTGGTCAAAGACAGAAGTGAGAGGGATGAATATACTGGAAAGGAGAATTAGAGATATCCATAGGCAGAAATTATTGGGGGAAAGCAGACGAAGAAATTCGCTGACTGTTTTGATGAAAATAGAGGAGATAGCAGGGTTGAATATTAGATACGTCGATAGGTCAAAACGATATGGGATGATGTGGTGGCTTTTAGGTTTGCCAAGGAATACAGGCTGGTTACAGGGGAGGGATAAGACAAGGTGTGTACTTTGTGGAGATGTGAATGATGAGTTTCACTTGCTAAGAGACTGTGAGGTAACGAGGGGGTTAAGACATGGATTATTGAGTGCCGAGCATCGGGAAATATTGGGGAGAGGGGATGAGAACGCAATACTGAGATGGATTATTAAACAATGGGAAAAAGGGGGTGAATTGAACAGGTATTTTTGTGCGACAAAAAAGGCCTGCGAGAGTAAAATGAAGGAGAGTGAGTTAGAGGGTGGGCAGGGGAACGGGGGGGGGGTGGAATAGTTATCTGTATAAGGGAAGGGGATAGTATGTTAAAATTCTAATGGATTAGGGAATATAGGGACTGAGTACTTAGTTAGGTGGAGTTGGGTAAGAGGACAGGATTGCATGGTCTGTTTGTTTTAAAGTTAGCTGGAATGCAAGTGCTGAAATGCTGAGTGTTGTTGTTTGATTATTGATCAGGTGTAGGTCAGTAACAAGAATGTGACGCAAGTACAGAGCATAATAAGGACACTGGATGAACACTGAGTGAGTGAACTGCTTCAGCTAATGACTGATAATTATTCTTATTATTATTATCCTTATTATTATTATTATTATTATTATTATTATTATTATTATTATTACCCATTTTATTATTATTATTATTATTATTATTATTATTATTATTATTATTATTATTATTATTATTATTATTATTATTATTATTATTATTATTATTATTATTGCATGTGAACATGTATAGGGGCGAAGTCGCCTGTTATGTTCAATAATTGTATGTAAATGTAAATGTAAATGTAAACAATAAATGATTAGTGGTTTTGCTACTCTGTACCTGCCATTATTGTTATTTCTTGTTTTTTGCTAAGAAAATATAACCTTGTTAAATTTTACATTAACTTTAATTTCGTAGTTTGAGACCCGTTCACACCCGCACCTTCTTTCACCTCTACCCACCACAAAAACACGGTAACAAGTGGTAGCAGAGCGTGGTTGAATGGGTCTCAATTTAGCCCCTTTTGACGGCTAAACATTGTTTTGATTCGAACTCTAACAATTTTCTCTGTTGCTGGAATTTTTTGAGTTTTTCTGTTTCAAAATTGTTCTGTCATCATGCCCGGCCCTCGCGATGTTCTCCATCTTAACTATTTGCGCAAGGAGGAGTTGATCTATGAATTAACTATTAGAAATGTGCAATCTGGAGGCACGGTTGCAGTAGACACAAACAAGCTTAGAGAGTCCCTTGATTTGCCCATTTCCATCCCCACTTTGGGAGACAAAGAAATTGACGACTCTCTTTCCACGATCATCGAGAATATTACTGGGCTAGCATCTGTAGTTAGTTTTTTGACGAAAATGATCCTTCTCCTAATCAAATTAAGCGTGTGCAAGCCAGGCTATTTCATTTTTCAAATAGAGTTAACGATCTGTTGTCTCTAAAGTTGAATGACGTTCAGAGGAAGGAAGCTAGTACGGTGCTTGAAAATATTTCTGAATTATCTAGTAAGGTCACTCAATTGTTAACTGGGGAAGTTCCTCCCAAAACTGATCTACCCGCTACGGTGAATGTAGGTAGCGAGGAAGAGCCTCCTAAGGGAGAAGTTAATAGGATAACCGTTGGAGCTCAAACGATCTCTGCCCCATTGGACAACGAGTCCGAACGCCGTGCATCGTTGAATAATGTACGTTCTGAATTAACTTCTTTGCCACTGAAACCTTTACCTACTATGTCACCTGGGTTCAGCAGCTTGCCTCATCCATTGGCAATGTTGCTCAGAGGTATCTCGAAGTTTTCGGTTAACACTACCAATGAAGTTATTTCTTTCTTACGGTTTTTAGTTGAATTTCAAGATCATGCCCTTGTTTTTTCTCTTTCTCCATGTCAGATTTTGCAAATCATCTATCCCTATGCAATAGGTACTCTCTCAGACAAAATAGTAAGAGCCATTGCCGAGCAATCATCTATTGAAGACTTCCACGCCCACTTGCTAGCTAACTTCATCCCGGCTAGGGCAAGGTCATCTCTGATTCAGAAGTACTATTATCGAGTACAGAGATTGGATGAAAATCTGGCTGATTTCATACAAGACATTAAGTTTTATACTAGGGTTTTTGCTCTTCATTTTCCTGAAGATCAGATTGTACAGGCTATTGTAGAAGGAATTTCACCATCCTATAGGTCATATTTGTGTTTCGCGGCGTGCCCGCAAACCTTCTCTGAACTTGAAGCATTGGCCGTCTCAGCGGAAGGAGTTAGATACGCCGATTTCTTGCGTGTCGCGAAAGAACCCCCTCCTTCGTTTAGTAATACTCGGCCTCCACCTCGCCGACCAGTCACACCCCGTAAATGTTATGCTTGCGGGTCGCCTGACCATCTTCGCAACAAGTGTCCATTGATCAAGTCTAGTAGGGCAAATAATGGAGCTGGTTCATCACAAGGCTGCTTTAAATGTGGGGCTTTCTCACATATCGCCAAAAATTGCCCAAATTCAAATAGCACCCCCTCCTGCTCAACTTCTGGTGCAACTTCCACCAATGTCACTAATAATAAGTGACTAGCGGCTTCGGCTGAGTCGACTAATCCCTCTTCCCGAGGCTCAGCCCCTGGTAAACAGGTCGAAAATTCAGGGAACGTTCAATCTGCAAATCCATCTTTTGAATGCCCCAAAGAGTGTCTTAGGATTGCGGCGGATACCCCCGCACCTGTTCCTTTTCTTAAAATTGAGTTAAATAATGAGCCTATAACAGCTCTATTAGATTCAGGCAGTGTTTGTTCAATTATTTCGGATCAATGGTATTCAAAATTGAAATCGGTTTGTAAACTACCTGACTATGGTTCATCTCCTGTTCAATATGTTTCGGCTAATTCATCTCCATTAGAAATTCTCGGTTCTGTAAATGTCAAAATTCGTATTTTTAAATTTACATGGAAAATCAAATTGTTTGTGGCGAAGCACTTGTCTTGCCCCATCATATTGGGAGCCGACTTTATTTCTCACACTGGTCTTGTGCTCGATCTTCAGAGTAGGTCGTGCACTTTCAAATTTGCTTCCAATTGTATAATCCCCTTATTAAAATGTAATTCTGCATCATGTTCATCTATTTCGCCTACCCAGGATGAGATGTTGTTAGACTTTAGACATCTACCTGAGGAGCAGGCCGATGGTATTCGTAAGTTGTGTCAGTCGTTTCCAGAGGTGTTCTCTGATACTCTTGGTGTTACTGACCTTATCGAATACAAAATTGAGGTCACGGATTCGATTCCGGTCCGTTTTCCACCTTATAGGCTATCTTCACCTAAAATGAAGGCTCTGAAAGAAATCATCGATCAGATGTTGAAGGATGGTATTATTAGGCCCTCTAAGTCGGCGTATTCTTCGCCTATTTTTCTAGTCCCGAAACCCCAAGGGGGCTTCAGGCCTGTCATTGATTATAGGGCTCTCAATCGGAAGGTGGTGTTACAATCTGTGCCCCTTCCCGACCTTCATTCCTGTTTTTCATGGTTCCGTAAGGCCAAGTTCTTCACGATCTTGGATTTGAATCAGGCCTACAATCAAATTCCCCTGGCCGAAGAGTCTAAACATCTTACAGCATTTGCCACGGATTGGAATTTGTATGAATACAACCGCGTGCCTTTCGGGCTCCCCACGGGAGCAGCTGTACTCACTAGGCTGCTAGATAGGGTCTTCTCCGACATCAAATTTGAGTACTTGTATCACTACTTGGATGATGTCGTCGTATTTTCGGAGACCTTTGAAGAACATCTAGATCATCTGCGAGAAGTTCTCAATCGCCTTCGCAAGGCTGGGTTAACTGTCAAGTTGTCCAAAGTTGCATTTGCTAAGCCCTCTATATCATTCCTAGGGCATATTGTGTCACCTGATGGTGTTGCCGTCGATCATTCTAGAACACAGGCCATCCATGATTTTAAACCTCCCAAGGACATTAAAGGTATTGCCAGGTTCATTGGTATGGTGAATTTCTTCAGGAAGTTTATTCCTAACTTCGCTAATAGAGCGGCGCCCTTAAACCTTCTTCGTAGGAAAGGCATCAAATTCGAGTGGGGACCTTCTCAACAAGCCGCTTTTGAAGATCTTAAATTAGCTCTCTGTAATGCCCCTGTCCTTGCTATGCCTGATTTCTCAAAGAAATTCATCGTCCAAACTGACGCGTCGTCGTCAGCAGTAGCGGCAGTCCTTCTTCAAGAGACTGAACTAGGGAGGCGACCCATCGCCTATGCATCTAGGACTCTATCGGCTTAAGAAGCAAAGTACTCCATATATGAGCTCGAAGGTTTGGCAGTCTTATTTGCCTTAGAAAAGTTCCGTCTCTATCTGGAACATGTCAAATTCGACCTGGAGACAGATAATCAAGCCTTAAGCTGGGTCTTAGGTAGGCCGCGTCGTACTGGTCGTATAGCCCGTTGGGTCATCCGAATCTCAGCCTTCCAATTCGATGTCAGGCATATCAGAGGTACCGAAAATGTTGTCGCTGATGGACTCAGCCGTATGTTTTCCAACGACGTTGAGAACCATGAACCGGTCGATAGTTCATCTCCTCCCGAGTCCATGCTATCTGGTGTTAATGCCATCTTAACAGATGCTCCCATGCTTTTTAGGGATATCGAGAAATACCAACGTGAAGATCCGACGCTGGCTCCGATAATGGAAACCCTTTCTTCTGGGGAACATGTCGTCCCTTATGTTTTGAGGAATGGTGTTTTATGTTGCCCTTCGAGGCATGATAAGATGATGAAGGTTGTCGTTCCAGCTGTTCTTGTACCTATGATCTTCAAGTACTATCATGAGACCCCATTAGGAGGGCATCTAGGCATCTTTAAAACTCGTGAGAAGATTCGTGAAATGTTCATCTGGAAGGGGATGGACGGTGAAATCCGTGAACTAGTAAAGGCTTGTAAATCCTGTTTGCTTAGTAAACCAACCATGTCCACCAAGGTAGGCCTTTTGTCTTCTCATCAAGCGTCGCGCCCCATGGAACGCCTGTATATTGATTATGTAGGACCCTTCCCCCAGTCGAAGGGAAATGCCAACAAGTTCATCTTTGTATGCGTAGATGGTTTTACAAGATTTTCCTGGTTATTTCCGACTAAGCTGGCTACCGCTCAGTCCACCATTACTTGTCTAAATTGGTCCGTGTCAATATATTGTATCTGATAATGCTAAGGCTTTCACATCTAATTTATTTCGTAAATTCTGCTTTGACCTATCCATATCTCATGTGACGACTTCTGCGTATTACCCTCAACCATCTCTGGCTGAACGGGTTAATCGTAATCTCAGGTCCGCGCTTATTGCCTATCATCATGAAGATCATTCTAGATGGGACACGTCCCTGCATTGGTTAGCTTTTGCTTTGAATTCGGCGGTTCATGAATCACATAAATTTACTCCAGCTTCGTTGATGTTCAAGTTTGTTCCCAACACGCCGCTCTCTAACCTCTGGTCTCTGAGTGGCATTCTACCCGAGACAATAGACCCGGACAATATTAAAGATCTTTGGAAGAAGGCTAAAGCCAATCTTAAAGTGTCTCATGAAAAGGTTAGGGAAAGATATGATCGTGGACGGAGACCCACCAATTTGAAGGTAGATGACCAGGTGATGGTCAAGAACTTTGTTCCCGCGGGCAAGCTTGCCCCCCAGATTTCATGGGCCGTGTATCATTCTCGATTTCCTTACGCCGGTTACGTTGTTATTAAGTAATCCAGCCACCGAGAGGATATTTAGGGTTCACCTGTCACAGGTGAAACCGGTGTAATTTCTGTGTTAACTTCCTTCATATTATTTTGAAAGGATTATGAAGGTTATATTTTTTTTGAGTTTTCACTTTTAAGGCATTCTGCCCCTTCTATAATATTTTGTTTTATATGTAAGCATTTTGTAAAACCTTCCCCGAACCGTTAAACTGCCATTCTGTCCTTGCCACGGCCATAACCACGCTCCCGTCTCCTGCTCCCCACACACACTGGCTTGCTTATATGAAATGCCACGGATATCTGCACGCCGCTGGACCCTCAACCTCTCCACAAAGCCTGTGCCCTCAAAAAAAAAGATGATGGTCCAACAAAATTCTGCCGCCTAGTTTTAATGTTTCAGTGCCCCCGCAGCCGCGCGGCGCCGTGCCGTGACTGGGATAGAGGAAGGGCCCCCTCTACTCCAGCGAGGACGACAGGTGTACGGCGAGCCGGAGCCCTCCTCCCGGCCAAGGCTGATGTGCGGCGCACGACCTGCTACTTGCCCGCAGCCTGTATATGTTCACCGCGGGCGCGGCGTGCTTCAACACCACTGCTCCCCTCATAGTGCGGGCGAGCGGTATCTCAGGGTACTTGAGGGGTCCGAGCGGCCGCCTTTGGACGCAAGCTGCAACGGCCGGTCTGGCCATCCAACTTAATCAACATCGAAATATTTAATCAACTACATGGACATTTACTATCAGCAATTACTACACTTGGGAATTCAACAGCAATATTTGGTGGACTTTGAAAATTTTTCTTCACTTTCAAGTATTAAACGTTTTTCTTCTGAATTCAACTTCTACAAACATAAAGACATCACTTCAGCAGTTACTACGAGAATTTTTGAAACTGGATCAAATCAAATTTTCACTATTTTGATAAATGCTTCTGCAATTAATCTCCATAGCAACATCATAACTTGGACCTTGTTTTCAAACAAAAGGTTATGTTCTTCTGTGTTACCCCCTTGGAGGAACTTTTGGGGGGGGGGAGGTCTGTACCGGGCGGTACACCTCCACGCCGCTTATTTAAACCTTGCGCCAGTTGAAACTCCCCTACCGGGAGAAGTCTGAACTTGGTCTTATGTGTTAATTTTCAAGTTACCCTGAAGATGCCACTACTTGGAAATTTTGAAGTTTCTGAACTGGGTTGTTTTCGATGTATTTTTGTTTTGCTTGTAGTAAGAAGTGTGAACATTCTCTTCTAGAGGACACTACTGAAGAACTACAACGATGCACCCTAGTGCGAAGTGAAAGAACTGTTTTTTTTGGAGAAAATTTAATTTCAAAAGTTTGTTCTTTGCTAAATTTCTTTCAGTCATTGTTTAAGTTGGCAATATTAACCCTTTCTTTCCCCTTGTTTTGAATCTAGCCAATCCCGAATTTCTTTAATTAATTTTCCACCAATAATGTGTTTCTTCTTCATATTGTGTAGGGGTTCTCTTTATCCACCAATAAAATGATTGTGGGCGGGTGTTTTCCTTCCTGAAACGCCTCGAACTTTCCGTGAGAGTATATAAACTGCTGATTTTAGGGTCTCTGCGCCACTTCAGTACCATCTTTCAGTGTATAAAGTACATAGCAGGGGGAGGGAAGCGCCTCTTTCTTCGGGGAGCAGTTCTACTCCAAGGTAATGGCCTTTTAATAACTTCTTTTCTTGCTAGCTCAGCAGTTTAACTCTCGGGGCGGGTCCGAAGCGTTTCTACCATGTAACCTTTTCCTAAAATGTAACTACTCTTAGCATCTATTATCTTTTAAAGCTACATATTGGGATAGAGAGTGTTTTACCCTCTCGAGCTACCACTCCTTTTGTTTTGAGGTGAACTTATTTCTCACTACCGATTCTTCCTTAATGTAATGTAAATTGTTCTTTTCTACAGTCACCTCAGTAGTATGAGATTAGCCCTTGCATTAGTGGCCTAGTGCCAGATTAGGGTTTTAAACAGTGTATTAGGAGTGCAGATCGCCTCCTCTCCATTGTTATTTTAGAGGTCAAGTAATTAACCTTTTTCTCACTTAGTAGACCTCAGTAGGTTGGGTATGTTACCCCTGTGTATATGTCCTTTGAGGACAACTTGAAGGTGGAGTTTGGTGTGGCTTTTGATAGGCTTAAAGTTGAGAGCGAGTGGCTCTTTTTCGAAAATTGAGTGTTGTATGCCTCGAGGAGGCTTTACTGTGTAATTTGGAGCAAGTGCTCCTGGGCTTGATTGGGGTCTTCTGCCCCTTTGTTGACTTCGGTATATCGTAATGCTGGGCTAATTGCTCAGAATTGTGTGTCTGGCTCTCGGAGCCCAAATCCTGTAATTGTACATTCTCGATTAGTGGTTTTGCTACTCTGTACCTGCCATTATTGTTATTTCTTGTTTTTTGCTAAGAAAATATAACCTTGTTAAATTTTACATTAACTTTAATTTCGTAGTTTGAGACCCGTTCACACCCGCACCTTCTTTCACCTCTACCTACTATGACCGTCCAATGGCAAGTGAGTCAGCTGTTGAGCCATTGAAGGTCATGCTAAAGGAATGGTTAACAGGAATTACTCGGAAATACATCCAGCTGGGTCAAATATCTAGAATAACTCGCCCATTCAGACAAGAAATGGGATGGATATAAGATGAGGAATGAAATTCCTAAGCTCAAAACCCCGTGGTCACCGCACGCTTACAGTCACGAAATATTATCTTATAGGTGAGCAGAGAGTAGCAAAATAATTTCACATTCTCAACAGTATTAAGAAGTAAGTCGACTATATGATATTCAGGTCCAGCGGTGTCATGAAGGAGGCCATGAATTGATGCCATATGTGACAGGATCAAGGCGGCGCTGAAGAGGTTAGGTCGATTACATACGTCATAAAGACAATGGTGAAGTGTTCCTTTGTACATCTTTCCAGTCAGATGGGATCACGTTATCTTGGAATTCGCATTCGAACTGTCATAAACAGATGGAAGAGAGGTTACAAGTCAGTGAGTTGAGCCTAACGTATGGAATGCAGACCGATATTATTAGCATAACAATGGTAATGAACTTTTTGTTTTATGAGTAATGTATGGCAGATAAAAACGGAGATTGAAGGTTGAACTGACAGTAATTAGCACGTCTTTAAAGGGAACGTCTACGTTCGCAGAACCTAAAAGAAATATTAGAGAACGTGATATATAAAATAATATTACTGTGTCGAATAGCGATCTGAAGTTTTAATACTGAACAAGGGAAGTTTCGGAAATAACTGTGAGATAGTGTAAAACGCCTGTGTCACTGTGTTAATTTTGTTTTCCTAAGTTTCAGGTCCATGGACTCAAAAATGTATGAAGATTTTCACAATGATGTAATGATGGAAATGATTATGAGGGCTTAAACATTCCGATATCCTGACAGGCCCGGGAGATAATGCCGAAGTGAGGGCCAAAACTATGACCAATGGAGCAAAGGACTGAGAGCGGTATCACCTAATCTTCACTGATAAGTACCAAGATTTCGTTTTCTTTACCCTATTTTCTTGTAGTTGCATAGCTGTAGAGTAGAATGTATTTTTCCTTTCATAATGAAGTGACGTAAATTTAAACAACTTGAGTGACCTAATGCGACTATCATTTAGTGCCCGGTTACTTGTGATTACGGTTATGTCCGAGGTGGTAATATTAAGATCATCTATTACACGCAAGATTTAGCTTGTAAATACGTGCCTTACCGCGAGTTACTCGGAATCTTCTTCACGTTTACGGTGAATGGAGGAATGCGGTGTCTTCATTAGTGAACCATACTTGTGTTGCACGAATACTTCGTGAGGTGACTTTATTTTAATATTTATTTGTAGAAGGTCTTCTGCATGATAATACAATACGTGTTTATTGCGTAGTGGCGAATGTTTCGTGAAATTAGTGTTGCGTTGATTGCGATACTTTGGTGATGATAAAGGAGATTCTTCGGGAATGCTTGTGAATTCTCTTGGGTAAGTAATGTGTGAATATGTATGATGTGCTTGAATATGGTGAATAATGAGGACAGGGTCGTCCATAAAGTGTTTTATGATGAATTAATGTTGTTATGGTGAGTGTTTCGTTGAAAAATGGATAATGGGAGTGTGATAAATAGTTATTTGAGATTTAGAGATCGATTTAAGCGCTCGTCATACAATTAAGAACCCAGAATAGGCAAGCATTTGTGTCGTTGTTATTTTGGTGATGTAAGATGTCCGAAGGTCGAGCGTAGGGATTGTTATATGATCATCGAAACACTGTTTCGCGACGGGATACGATGCAGATACCAGTTAATTTGAGGAAATGGTCACTAATTAGACGTCTTCAACATTTAATAAGCATATATGTGTGAAGTAGAAGGTCGTATTTATTGAATTATTGTCACCTGGTAGTAGATTGTATTCTTGCGTAGTTGCTTATAGTATGTTTCCCGTAGATAGTGTGCCTTCAAGATTTTCTTTCAGGAGGGCAGTGCCGGTGGAAGCAGTTACTGTTAATCATTCTTTTGGATTATTTATGATTTGTAGCGGCTAGATATTGTGTTCTATTTAGGTGGCTGATACGGATTCCTGGGACATGCTGTTGTTGAGTTATATCGATATGAGATCCAATTATTATGTGGGTTTTCCTACACTGTGTGCACTTTATGGATGTTGATATTGAAACTGGTCACCATTAGAGAACTCAAGTTGGTTAGCAATTAGGTAATTTCTGAGATAATGGATAAAATGTAGGGTACTTTAAAATGAAATCTTGGATAAGTGAAGATAAAAGCAAGTGTAGTTTATAAAAAAAAAAAAAATTTTGAATAAAATTTTATTCGATCCTATTATTCATTGCGGGCGGACAATTAATGATAAATAATGATGATTTGCCTTCAGCAAGTTCCATATTCGTTTCCATCAAGTTAGTATTTTCAATCAAGGTTTAAATAATGATGTTTTTAAGTATTTAGCCAACAGAGATTTTCGTTCGTCTATCTAGCTATTATCCAATCATCATACAATGTATTATTATTGTACTGAGTTAAGTTTTGATTTCATTAAATTGGAAAAAGGTCCTTCCAAGAAACTAATATTCGTTTCCTTATTTAAATGAGATATATTTAGCCTTGCGAAGTTTAGTGGATACTATTATTACCATAATCATGAACGTCTTGCGTCAAATGCTAGTCCAACTGCATAAACAGTAGTTGAATGTCCATGCCCTGGGTGGGGAATTATGCGTCACGACTGACTTTAGCTGCGGCTTACCACAAGAACCTACGAACCTTCTATATCCCCGGGCAATGGACGGGTGTATTCTGGCGCCCATACGTGAAGCCAAATTAAGAGAAGGTTTTCTTGACAACCAACAGCAGAATTCGAAATAGAGGATGACTGAGTAATTCAATGCTCATACGTGCAGGCAAGAGCACACTTATTGTCCACCGTGGGAGATTTATGTTATGCAGAGTTTGGACGGGGGTAATGGATATGATTAATACTTACATTTATTACAGAGATACGCAAAATATTAAAAGGCAGGAGACGTTTCGAGCAAGGCATAATTATAGGTTGGTAGATTGGAAGGATAATCTGTAGGCAAACTCTGTTGGCTAAGAGTTATTAATTTACTTAAACTGAAGTGTCCGCAATTAACTCACTTGCATTTATCGTATTATTGGTCGTTCACTTTGGCATTGATTCCGGGTCTGGAAGGATTTAAGCATTCAAATAGTTGAAGTATATTCACGTAGGATTAGGTGTTAGTGTTAGGTAACTTGAGTGATAGGGAACTTAGAGACTGTTAGTACTATATTTAACTTGCGACAATACTTTTTAAAAATGGCATCGTTGGCCCAAGTAAAAGCGTTGTTGGAAGAGTTGGCAGGAAAGATGACAAAGATGCAAGAGACACAGGAAGCCACGACAAAGGAAAATCAATCAATGCAAGAAAGTATTAAAAAGATTCATGATGCCCAGGAAGCTATAACAAAAGAGATCCATGATGCACAAGAAACTTCGACTAGAGAGATTCATGAAGCACAAGAAAGGATAAAAGAAGTCACCATAAAGGAAATTCATGACGCACGGGAAGCTTCAAGAAGAGAAATTCAGGAGAGCCATGAGCTTATTCAAAACCGATTATTGGAGACACAAAGGATGCTCAGAGTGGAAATGCAGGATGGAATTAAGAATGAGATTCAAGGTAATTTGCGTGAGATCACCGAGGTGGTCCAACAGAATTTCAAGACCATGCAAGAAGAGGTGACGTCACTAGGAGAGGACATGAAGAACTTGAGAGAAGAAGTCGCTATGGCAATTAATGAAAATAAGAAGGATATTCAGGAAAAATTCACTGAGTTGAAAGCTGAATTAAGACTGAATGTCAGTGACCTTCAAACCCAGGTTGATCGAGAAATAAAAGAACTTAAAGAGGAAGTAGTCACGGTGCAAGGAAGGATGACAGAGAAAAGTGCCAGCTGGGAAGAGAAATTCAAGAAGATTACGGAAGAAATGGAAAATGCTAACCAAACGGTGCTTAATGATGTAACATTGGCAAGGGAACAGATCAATAATAAATTTGACTTGATCATGAAAGAATCAGACGAAAATAAAACCTTAATAGATCAACAAATTAAGAAGCTGAGTGATAATCTTAATACGATCCAGAAGGACATGCAATGTCTGAAGATTGAAAATGAGGCAACGAAGAAGTTGGTATCATCTTTCACAGATCGACAGGTATCGATGGAGACTGGGAAGAATACAGAATCAGAATGTCAGTCCGAAATGCCAGCATTCAATATTGAAACCAGCGAAAGTGGCATTACTCATGTAGGAAACGGTATGCAAATAATTAATGTTATCCGCACACATGAAGATAGGCCTAAGAAATTCTCAGGCAATATCGGATCAGGAATGACACCCCGTGGATTTGTGCGTGAGATGGATGAATACTTTCGTGAAGCCAAAATACCGATGGAGAGACGACTTAAGACTGTAGAGCGACATTTGGAAGGAACACCGTTGGTGTGGTTCAAAGCGTTCCGCTATATATTTGAAGATTATGACGGATTCAAGCAGGCGTTCTTGGAAAAATTTTGGAATATTGATACGCAACAAAATATCCGGCTAGAATTGTACTCAAAGAAGTATTCACTGGGTGGACCGAGTCGCTTCTCAGACTACTTTACAATGCAATTCCATCGCCTTAAAGAACTGGACTCACCACCAACAGAGTTAGAGATGGTCAGGGCGATAGTAAAGCAATTCCCTCCAGACGTTCAACGATTATTGACAGCGGCGAATGTACAGTCTGCAGTACATGCTGAGTCTGTTCTAAGACAGCTTGATAGCACGTCATCGCAAACCGGTAACCGAATGATAAGGCATGCTGATCCGGTTGTTAATGTTGCGACACCGGTAGAATCAGAAGAAGCAGGGAGAGATAATAATTCATACCGCCATGCCCAAGAAAGAAGGCAAGCGAGGTACAAAAATCTCAAGGAGGACCGGCAATATCAGAGATGGGCACCACCCCAGAATGGGAATAGGAGATACCCACGATATCGAAGGAACTCAAGATGGGTCAACCATAGAAGCAGATGGCCATATCAAAGAAATAGAGATAATGAGGACATGAGACAGCGAGATGGAAGTCAAGAAGAAGAGATAAACCACGAGAAGAAGAAATACATTGAAGAGCTAAAGAAACAACAAGAAAAGAAGCAATGGGAAAATGCAATCCAGAGTCAGGATATTAATGCTGATTGCATAGGTGCAACGAGTTTGGAATATCAGCAGCAGCTAAAGAAAAACAGAACAAATGCAAAACTCAATCCTGGAGCGGTACCATTTGATGACGGCAATAAAGAGAGGAACGGTGTGAAAAAAAAAAACTTCGTTCTGGGATCAACAGAGAACGATGTAGTTAAAATAAGACATAATTATAAGGGAGATGATTGGATAATAGCTACCATAGAGTCATGGGCATTTGAACCCGAAGAACTGCTGGAGGATAATCAGCCCAAAACGATAGATTTAAAAAGAGGACTTCCGATAATTACAGTAACGGTATTTGGTATTCACGTGTCATCATTATTGGATACAGGGGCAAGTATCAGCATAATCTCGAAAATACTGTTCTTAGGATTGCAGGACAGACTTAAGATTCCTGTAATTCCAGTTTCAGGTGTAAAAATCAGAGGAATTATCCCAGATAAAATCACTAAATGCAAGATACAAACCTATTTGCCTATTGAGATCGGGGAAATAGTGTTTGAACACCCATTTGTGGTCATGGACAGAATTCAATACAACTTAATTATCGGCTCAGATTTCATACGTGAAAATGGCATTATCATTGACCTGAATAAGGAGGAAATCAGACTAAGAAGGAACGATGAAGAACAGTCACACGTCGCAGCAAAAGTAGAAAATAAGAGGATGAGCGAACTTCAGAAAACCATAAGTGTTTCGGCGGAGGAAATACTACACTTGACAGAGAAAGTCATGGAGAAGCACGAGTTCGAGGACATTTCACAAAACGATGTGATCGACAAGGGAATTGGAGGTAGCGTTGAGCAAAAGAGAATGGTTATAAACTTGATAATGAAATATGGCAATGCGTTCAAAACCCAACCAGGAGCGATTAAAAATTTTGAATACAAATTATTGGTAAAGGATTGGAGACCGTTCAAGGCCAAACCATATCCAGTACCAGACAAATTTATGCCTGAGGCCATGAAGGCAATCCAAGAGATGGTTGACAATGGTATAATTTCGAAATCCCATTCTCCTTATACTAGCCCCCTGGTAATCGTAAAAAAAAGTAACGGATCCATCCGTGTGTGTTTGGACGCGAGGGTATTAAACTCGAGAATCATACCTGAATATGATAAGGCCCCTATAATTAAGGAGATTATCAGAAAATTTAAAGGGATGATGTACTTCACAATACTGGATTTAACATCGTCATATTTTCATATAGTGTTGGAAGGTAAATCCAAGCTGTTGACGGGATTCCTCTTTAATAACCAAACCTATATATTTGAAAGGCTTCCCTTTGGCACTCGCAACTCAGGAGCCGCATTAATTCGAGCATTGGATCGAAATTTATGGCCAGAAGTCAAGGAGTCTGTCACCATTTATGTTGACGACATTGTGCTAGCAACGGTCACGTTTGAAGATCACATGACCAAGTTAGAACGATTATTGGCTAATTTAGAGGAAGCAGGGTTCAAAATTAACAGATCTAAATCAAAATTCTGCCAGCCAGAAATTCTTTTCGTTGGGCATATAATTGATGGAACGGGGATCAAACCGAATCCTCTTAAAATCCAGGCCATATGTGAATTTCCCAGACCGAGAAGGATAAAGCATATCCGGCAATTTTTAGGAATGACGGGATTCTTCTCTAATCACTGCCCAGATTATACTGAAACAGTAGCACCTCTACAAGAGCTCCTGAAGACTAACAATCGATGGCACTGGACTGAACGTCATGATCGAGCTTTCAGGAAAACAAAGGAATTGATGGCGAATAATGTTAAGTTGGGCTATCCAAATTTTGATTTAAAATTTATTATACAGTCAGATGCTTCGTTAATAGGAGTTGGAGCTGTATTATATCAGGAATATGACGACGTAGAGAAGAGAAAGACTTACTTGGCATTTATAAGTCGGAAGTTACGCGGTCATGAAACGAAATATACGACGACGGAGCTAGAGATGTTAGCGATCGTGTATGCGCTCCAGCAGTGGAGGAAAATGATTTATGGGTACCCAATAGTGGTCCGAACTGATCACAAGGCTCTGACATTTGTATTAAAATCATCTTTGACAAGCGAGAGAGTGTCAAGGTGGGCCCTCTACGCACAGCAATTTGATCTTCAAATCGAGTTCTGTGCCGGTAAGTCAAATATCTTGGCAGACAGTTTGAGTCGAAATCCGGTGGAGGACATACCAGAGGTTAACATGGTGGAAATGACCAAAGAAGACGAAGAATGTCTTGAGGATTTGAAATGTTTATCAGAGTTGCAACTTAATGATTCGTCCTTAAAACCCATAATAGAAGATTGTCGAAGAAGAACTACCGATGATGGTCATGGAAACCAGGAAGCAAATATGCTAACGGCCAACTATGTTTATGACAATAACCTTTTATATAAATTTGTGGATAAGGAAAAGGAAAGGTTACGAGTTGTAGTTCCACGCAGTTTAAGGTGTAAACTAGTCTGGTACATACATCGAATGATCGGCCATGGAGGAGTAGACAAGCTGATAGCAACTATAGGAGAAACATTTACCTGGGTTGGATTTCGAAGAACAATAAGGAAAGTTATCAGAACTTGTGATACGTGCCAGCGTGTAAAGTATAATTCCACTTCACTGTACCAGCAACCGATCTCTGTAATACCAGAAAGGCCCCGTGACATATTTGCGATGGATCTATACGGAGGATTACCAGTTAGCAAACGCGGGAACCGTTTCATTCTAGTTGTCCTTGATATCATGTCCAAGTTCGTGTCGTTGCAACCTATCAGGAAAGCAAATTCCAAAGCCATCATTAGGAGTTTAGAGAGGTATGTCATACCTCAGATGGGCAAGCCGAACTGTGTCTTAACCGACCACGGAACTCAATTTACGTCAGTAGAATTTTCAGAGGCCTTAAAAAGAATGGGAATACAGCACAAGTTCAGTTCCATACGTCATCCAGAATCAAATGCGGCTGAGAGGATAATGCGAGAGCTGTCGAAATATTGCAGAGTATTTTGTTCTGAACGTCACTGGACATGGGCCACATTCTTACCAACGATCACTGAATGCTTAAACAACACATGGCATGAATCGATCGACAATATCCCTAGCGTTGTCCACCTGAATAAGTATCCTAATCGTCCTTGGAACGAGGTTATAAGTAAGCCTACAGAAGACCTACCTAACGAGGAGGAGATCATTCAGCAAGCCCGACTGCGCATGGAAAAACAGGCGGAAAAAAGGCTCAAGAAATTACGGCACAGAAGATTTCGGAAACCACTAGAAATTGGAACTTTCGTGTTAGTGAAGAAACCGGCCACGTCAAACCCTGCTGCTAAATTTTATTCAAAATTCGCTCATCTGTTTATTGGGCCATTCAAAATCATCGAGGTTTTGGATAATAATTCATACAAAATTCAGAGCTTAGATTCTGGAAATGTTTCCATATTTAATGCCTCAAACTTGAGAAAATATTATTTTCCGATCACTGTTGAAGAAGAAGTAAACGTTATTTTTGAAGATAGTAAAACAGAGGATGAATTTAACGAATATACATCTACGGAGGAATAGGGTCAAGCCCGTTGGATATGTTACGAGGAATATCAAAGACTAAGAGGGACGATAGAACGTGTAACAGGACGTGTTGTAACGAAGAACAACTATTCAATTAATATGAATTGCGAGTTTTCCGGACATATTATATTGATTCCTCAAATGGAATATGACATTGAGAACGAATTATAATTTTGGTACACATGAGGAGAAATTTCCTACTGACGTCCGAAATTTCTTTCAAGTAAGGGGGGAAATATGACCGTCCAATGGCAAGTGAGTCAGCTGTTGAGCCATTGAAGGTCATGCTAAAGGAATGGTTAACAGGAATTACTCGGAAATACATCCAGCTGGGTCAAATATCTAGAATAACTCGCCCATTCAGACAAGAAATGGGATGGATATAAGATGAGGAATGAAATTCCTAAGCTCAAAACCCCGTGGTCACCGCACGCTTACAGTCACGAAATATTATCTTATAGGTGAGCAGAGAGTAGCAAAATAATTTCACATTCTCAACAGTATTAAGAAGTAAGTCGACTATATGATATTCAGGTCCAGCGGTGTCATGAAGGAGGCCATGAATTGATGCCATATGTGACAGGATCAAGGCGGCGCTGAAGAGGTTAGGTCGATTACATACGTCATAAAGACAATGGTGAAGTGTTCCTTTGTACATCTTTCCAGTCAGATGGGATCACGTTATCTTGGAATTCGCATTCGAACTGTCATAAACAGATGGAAGAGAGGTTACAAGTCAGTGAGTTGAGCCTAACGTATGGAATGCAGACCGATATTATTAGCATAACAATGGTAATGAACTTTTTGTTTTATGAGTAATGTATGGCAGATAAAAACGGAGATTGAAGGTTGAACTGACAGTAATTAGCACGTCTTTAAAGGGAACGTCTACGTTCGCAGAACCTAAAAGAAATATTAGAGAACGTGATATATAAAATAATATTACTGTGTCGAATAGCGATCTGAAGTTTTAATACTGAACAAGGGAAGTTTCGGAAATAACTGTGAGATAGTGTAAAACGCCTGTGTCACTGTGTTAATTTTGTTTTCCTAAGTTTCAGGTCCATGGACTCAAAAATGTATGAAGATTTTCACAATGATGTAATGATGGAAATGATTATGAGGGCTTAAACATTCCGATATCCTGACAGGCCCGGGAGATAATGCCGAAGTGAGGGCCAAAACTATGACCAATGGAGCAAAGGACTGAGAGCGGTATCACCTAATCTTCACTGATAAGTACCAAGATTTCGTTTTCTTTACCCTATTTTCTTGTAGTTGCATAGCTGTAGAGTAGAATGTATTTTTCCTTTCATAATGAAGTGACGTAAATTTAAACAACTTGAGTGACCTAATGCGACTATCATTTAGTGCCCGGTTACTTGTGATTACGGTTATGTCCGAGGTGGTAATATTAAGATCATCTATTACACGCAAGATTTAGCTTGTAAATACGTGCCTTACCGCGAGTTACTCGGAATCTTCTTCACGTTTACGGTGAATGGAGGAATGCGGTGTCTTCATTAGTGAACCATACTTGTGTTGCACGAATACTTCGTGAGGTGACTTTATTTTAATATTTATTTGTAGAAGGTCTTCTGCATGATAATACAATACGTGTTTATTGCGTAGTGGCGAATGTTTCGTGAAATTAGTGTTGCGTTGATTGCGATACTTTGGTGATGATAAAGGAGATTCTTCGGGAATGCTTGTGAATTCTCTTGGGTAAGTAATGTGTGAATATGTATGATGTGCTTGAATATGGTGAATAATGAGGACAGGGTCGTCCATAAAGTGTTTTATGATGAATTAATGTTGTTATGGTGAGTGTTTCGTTGAAAAATGGATAATGGGAGTGTGATAAATAGTTATTTGAGATTTAGAGATCGATTTAAGCGCTCGTCATACAATTAAGAACCCAGAATAGGCAAGCATTTGTGTCGTTGTTATTTTGGTGATGTAAGATGTCCGAAGGTCGAGCGTAGGGATTGTTATATGATCATCGAAACACTGTTTCGCGACGGGATACGATGCAGATACCAGTTAATTTGAGGAAATGGTCACTAATTAGACGTCTTCAACATTTAATAAGCATATATGTGTGAAGTAGAAGGTCGTATTTATTGAATTATTGTCACCTGGTAGTAGATTGTATTCTTGCGTAGTTGCTTATAGTATGTTTCCCGTAGATAGTGTGCCTTCAAGATTTTCTTTCAGGAGGGCAGTGCCGGTGGAAGCAGTTACTGTTAATCATTCTTTTGGATTATTTATGATTTGTAGCGGCTAGATATTGTGTTCTATTTAGGTGGCTGATACGGATTCCTGGGACATGCTGTTGTTGAGTTATATCGATATGAGATCCAATTATTATGTGGGTTTTCCTACACTGTGTGCACTTTATGGATGTTGATATTGAAACTGGTCACCATTAGAGAACTCAAGTTGGTTAGCAATTAGGTAATTTCTGAGATAATGGATAAAATGTAGGGTACTTTAAAATGAAATCTTGGATAAGTGAAGATAAAAGCAAGTGTAGTTTATAAAAAAAAAAAAAATTTTGAATAAAATTTTATTCGATCCTATTATTCATTGCGGGCGGACAATTAATGATAAATAATGATGATTTGCCTTCAGCAAGTTCCATATTCGTTTCCATCAAGTTAGTATTTTCAATCAAGGTTTAAATAATGATGTTTTTAAGTATTTAGCCAACAGAGATTTTCGTTCGTCTATCTAGCTATTATCCAATCATCATACAATGTATTATTATTGTACTGAGTTAAGTTTTGATTTCATTAAATTGGAAAAAGGTCCTTCCAAGAAACTAATATTCGTTTCCTTATTTAAATGAGATATATTTAGCCTTGCGAAGTTTAGTGGATACTATTATTACCATAATCATGAACGTCTTGCGTCAAATGCTAGTCCAACTGCATAAACAGTAGTTGAATGTCCATGCCCTGGGTGGGGAATTATGCGTCACGACTGACTTTAGCTGCGGCTTACCACAAGAACCTACGAACCTTCTATATCCCCGGGCAATGGACGGGTGTACTACCACAAAAACACGGTAACAATAATAATAATAATAATAATAATAATAATAATAATAATAATTGTTACGGAGATATCCGTGGTAGGTAGAGGTGAAAGAAGGTGCGGGTGTGAATGGGTTTCAAGCTACGAAATTAACGTGCAATGTAAAATTAATTTAAAATTTAACTAGGTTATATTTTCTTTTCAAAAACAAGAGATAACAATCATAACAGGTACAGAGTAGCAAAAAAGTAGGTACAATATTACTGGATTCGGGCTCAGTGCCCTTACTTCATAACTCTTGGGCAATCAGCCCCGCCTTACTCCAAAAAAAAAAAAAAATTTTAGCCAAGGGCCAGAAAACCCCATTCATGCCCAGGAGCACTGGCTCCAAACATTACACATAAAGCCTGCACGAGGCATACAGAAACAAATTTCAAAGAGCGATCCGCTCTCAAAATTGTAAGCCTATCACAAGGCCACACCAAACTCTACCTTCAAGCTGTCCTCTAAGGACGTATTCACAGGGGTAAAATACCCAACCTACTGAGGTCTATTACATGAAAAGAAGGTTGATTACATGACCTCTAAAATAACAATTTGAGAGGAGGCGAACTTGCACTCCTAATACACTTTGTTTTTAAAACCTAATCTGGCTCTGGGCCACTAACGCAAGGGCTAATCCCATACTACAGAGGTGACTTAGAGAAGAACACTTTACATTACATAAACGAAGAATAGTTTGAGAAAATAAGTTCACCTCAAAACAAATGTGAGTGGGAGCTCGAGAGGGTTAGCACTCTCTATCCCAATATGTAGCTTTACAAGAAAAAGATGAAAAGAGTAATTACATTTTAGGAAAAGGTTACATGATGGAAATGCTTCGAACCCGCCGCGAGTGTTAAACTGCCGACCTAGCAAGAAAAGAAGTTATTAATAGGCCATTACCTGGTGTTGAACGGCTGAAGAAGAAAGAGGCGCTTCCCGCCTCCTGCTATGTACTTAATACACTGAAAGATGGAACAGAAGTGGCCCGGAGACCCCAAAATCAGCAGTTTATATACTCTCGCGGAAGTTTCTAGGCGTTAGGGGAATGAAAACACCCGCCCACAATGTTTTTATTGGATAGGACCCCGCAACAGATACAAGTTGGGGGAAGATACACCAGATTGGTCAGAAATTACTAAAAGAAATTCGGGATTGGATAAATCTAAAACAAGGGGAAAAAGAGGGGTATACAGCCAACTTAAACAATAACAGAAAGAAATTTAACAAGAAACAAACTTTTGAAATAAAAATTTCTCCAACAAAATAGTTCTTTGACTCCGCACTAGGGTGCGCTATTGTTGATCTTCAGTAGTGTCCTCTAGAAGAGAAAGTTCACACTTCTTACTTCAAGCGAAACAAAAACACATCAAAAGTGACACAGTTCAAAAACTCAAAATTTTCCACGTGGTGACATCTTCTGAGAAAGTAGAGAATTAATAGAATAGATAAAGTTCAACCTTCCTCCAGAAGAGGAGTTTCAACTGGCGCAACTTTTAAATAAACGGTGTAGAGGTGTACCGCCCGGTACAGACCTCCCCCCCCCCCAAAAGTTCCTCCAGGGGTGACACATGAAATCAGTTTGAAACAAAGTCCAAGTAATGATGTTGATACGAAGATAGATAGCAGAAGCATTTACAAGATTTCTTAATTCAGTTTCAAAATGTTGTTGTTGCAGGTGAATGAAAGTCTTTATGTTTGTAGAATTTGAAATATGAAGATAAACTTTTAATACTTAAAGGTGAAGAAAAATTTTGCAATGTCCACCAAATATTGTTGTTGAATTCCCAAGTGTAGTTATTGCTTATGGTGACTGTCCATGTAGTTGATGTAGATTGAGTCGGATGGCCAGACCGGCCGTTGCAGCTTGCGTCCAACGGAGGCCGCTCGGACCCCTCAAGTACCCTGAGATACCGCTCGCCCGCACTATGAGGGGAGCAGAGGTGTTGAAGTACGCCGCGCCCGCGGTGAACAGATACAGGCTGCGGGCATGTAGCAGGTCGTGCGCCGCACATCAGCCTTGGCCGGGAGGAGAGCTCCGGCTCGCCGTGCACATGTCGTCCTCGCTGGAGAGGAGGGGGCCCATCCCCCTCCCCAGTCGCTGCACGGCGCTGCGCGGCTGCGGGGGCGCTGAAACATTAAAGCTAGGCGGCAGAATTGTGTTGGACAATCATCTTCTTTGAGGGTACAGGCTTGTGGAGAGGTTGAGGGGCCAGCGGCGTGTAGATATCCATGGCATTTACTATTATGAAGCCACAGTGTAAGGTGGAGCAGGAGACGGGAGCGTGGTAATGGCCGTGGCAAGAACAGGATGGCAGTTTAACGGGTCGGGGCAGGTTTTACACAAGGCTTACATCTAAAACCAAAATATTACAGAAGGGGCAGAATGCCTTAAAAGTGAAACTCAAAAAAAAATATAACCTTCATATCCTTTCAAAATAATATGAAGCAAGTTAACACAGAAATTACACCGGTTTCACCTGGGACAGGTGAACTCTAAATATCTCGGTGGCTGGATTACTTAGCAATAAGGTAACCGGCGTAAGAAAATCGAGAATGATACAAGGCCCATGAAATCTGGGGGCAAGCTTGCCCGCGGGAACAAAATTTTTGACCATAACCTGGTCACCTACCTTCAAAGTGGTGGGTCTCCGTCCACGATCATACCTTTCCCTAACCTTTTCATGAGATACTTTAAGATTAGCTTTAGCCTTCTTCCAAAGATCTTTAATGTTGTCCGGATCTATTGTCTCGGGCAGAATGTCATTCAGAGACCAGAGGTTAGAGAGCGGCGTGTTGGGAACGAACTTAAACATCAAAGAAGCTGGAGTAAATTTGTGTGATTCATGAACCGCCGAATTCAAAGCAAAAGCTAACCAATGCAGGGACGTGTCCCACCTAGAATGATCTTCATGATGATAGGCAATAAGTGCGGACCTGAGATTACGGTTAACCCGTTCAGCCAGAGATGGTTGAGGGTAATAAGCAGATGTAGTTACATGAGAGATGGACAAGTCAAAACAGAATTTACGAAACAGATTTGATGTAAAAGCTTTAGCATTATCAGATACAATGTATTGGCACGGACCAAACGAAGCAAAAATAGAATTTAGGCAAGTAATGGTGGACTGAGCGGTAGCCAGCTTAGTCGGAAATAACCAAGAAAATCTAGTAAAGCCATCTACGCACACAAAGATGAACTTGTTAGCATTACCCTTTGACTGGGGGAAGGGTCCTACATAATCGATATACAGGCGTTCCATGGGGCGCGACGCTTGATGCGAAGACAAAAGGCCTACCTTGGTGGACATGGTGGGTTTACTAAGCAAACAAGATTTACAAGCTTTTACAAGTTCACGGATTTCACCGTCCATCCCTTTCCAAATGAACATTTCACGAATTTTTTCACGGGTTTTAAAGATTCCAAGATGCCCTCCTAATGGGGTCTCATGATAATACTTGAAGATCATAGGCACAAGAACCGCTGGCACGACAACCTTCATCATCTTATCATGCCTCGATGGGCAACATAAAACACCATTCCTCAGAACATAAGGGACGACATGTTCCCCAGAAGAAAGGGTTTCCATTATCGGAGCCAGCGTAGGATCTTCACGTTGGTATTTCTCGATATCCCTAAAGAGCATGGGAGCATCGGTTAGGATGGCATTAACCTCGGATAGTATGGACTCGGAAGGTGATGAACTTTCGACCGGTTCATGGGTCTCGACCTCGTTTGAAAACATACGGCTGAGTCCATCAGCCACAACATTTTCAGTACCTCTGATATGTCGTACATCGAATTGGAAGGCAGAAATACGGATGGCCCAACGGGCTATACGACCAGTACGACGCGGCCTACCTAAGACCCAGCTTAAGGCTTGATTATCTGTCTCCAAGTCGAATTTGACATGTTCCAGATAGAGACGGAACTTTTCTAAGGCAAATAAAACTGCCAAACCTTCAAGCTCATATATGGAGTACTTTGCTTCTTGAGACGAGAGAGTCCTAGATGCATAGGCGATGGGGCGCCTCCCTAGTTCAGTCTCTTGAAGAAGGACTGCAGCTACCGCCGACGACGACGCGTCGGTTTGGACGATGAATTTCTTCGAGAAATCAGGCATAGCAAGTACAGGGGCATTACAGAGAGCTAATTTAAGATCTTCGAAAGCGGCTTGTTGAGAAGGTCCCCACTCGAATTTGATGCCTTTCCTACGAAGAAGGTTTAAGGGCGCCGCTCTATTAGCGAAGTTAGGAATAAACTTCCTGAAGAAATTCACCATACCAATGAACCTGGCGATACCTTTAATGTCCTTGGGAGGTTTAAAATCACGGATGGCCTGTGTTCTAGAATGATCGACTGCTACACCATCAGGTGACACAATATGCCCTAGGAATGACATAGAGGGCTTAGCAAAGGCAACCTTGGACTACTTAACAGTTAACCCAGCCTTACGAAGGCGATTGAGAACTTCTCGCAGATGATCTACATGTTCTTCAAAGGTTTCGGAAAATACGACGACATCATCCAAGTAGTGATATAAGTACTCAAATTTGATGTCGGAAAAGACCCTATCTAGTAGCCTAGTGAGCACAGCTGCCCCCGTGGGGAGCCCGAAAGGCACGCGGTTGTATTCATATAAATTCCAGTCCGTGGCAAACGCTGTAAGATGTTTAGACTCTTCGGCAAGGGGAATTTGGTTGTAGGCCTGATTCAAATCCAAGATCGTGAAGAACTTGGCCTTACGAAACCATGAAAAACAAGAATGAAGGTCGGGAAGGGGCACAGATTGCAACACCACCTTCCGATTGAGAGCCCTGTAATCAATGACAGGCCTGAAGCCTCCTTGGGGTTTCGGGACTAGAAAAATAGGCGAAGAATACGCTGACTTAGAGGGCCTAATAATACCATCCTTCAACATCTGATCGATGATTTCTTTCAGAGCCTTCATTTTAGGTGGAGATAGCCTATACGGTGGAAAACGGACAGGAATCGAATCCGTGACCTCGATTTTGTATTCAATAAGGTCAGTAACACCAAGAGTATCAGAGAACACCTCGGGAAACGACTGACACAGTTTCCGAATACTATCAGCCTGCTCCTCAGGTAGATGTCTAAGGTCTAACAACATCTCATCCTGGGTAGGCGAAATAGATGAACATGATACAGAATTACACTTTAACAAGGGAATTCTACAATTGGACGCAAATTTGAATGTGCACGACCTACTCTGGAGATCGAGCACAAGACCAGTGTGAGAAATGAAGTCCGCTCCCAATATGATGGGGCAAGACAAACGCTTGGCCACAAACAATTTGATCTTCCATGTAAATTTAAAAACCCGAATTTTGACATGTAAGGAACCTAGAATTTCTAATGGAGATGAATTAGCCGAAACATATTTAACAGGAGATGAGTCATAGTCAGGGAGTTTACAAACAGATTTCAATTTAGAATACCAATCAGCCGAAATAATGGAACAAACACTGCCTGAATCTAAGAGAGCTGTTATAGGCTCGTTATTTAACTCAATCTTAAGAAAAGGAACAGGTGCGGGGGTATCCGCCGCAATCCTAAGACACTCTTTAGGGCATTCAAAAGATGAATTTGAAGGCTGGTCGTTCTCTGCATTTACAACCTGTTTACTAGGGGCTAAGTCTCGGGAAGATGGATTAGTCGGCTCAGCCGACGCCACTAGTCACTTTTTATTATTGGCATAGCTGGAATTTGCACCAGAAGTTGAGCAGGAGAGGGTGCTATTTGAGTTTGGGCAATTCTTGGCGATATGTGAGAAGGCCCCACACTTAAAACAGCCTTGTGATGACCCTGCTCCATTCCTTGTCCCACTTGACTTGATCAGAGGACACTTATTCCGCAGATGGTCAGGCGACCCGCAAGCATAACATTTACGGGGATTGACTGGTCGGCGAGGTGGAGGCCGAGTGTTACTAAAGGAAGGCGGGGGTTCTTTCGCGACACGCAAAGAATCGGCGTATCTAACTCCTTCCGCTGAGACGGCCAATGCTTCAAGTTCAGAGAAGGTTTGCGGACACGCCGCGAAACACAAATATGACCTGTAGGATGGCGAAATACCTTCTACAATAGCCTGCACAATCTGATCTTCAGGAAAGTGCAGAGCAAACACCCTAGTGTAGAATTTGATATCTTGAATGAAATCAGCCAAGTTTTCATCCAAGCGCTGTACACGGTAATAGTACTTCTGAATCAGGGAGGACCTGGCCCTAGCCGGGATGAAGTTAGCTAGCAAATGGGCATGGAAATCCTCAATAGATGATTGCTCGGCAATGGCTCTTACGATTTTATCAGAGAGAATACCAATAGCATACGGATAGATAATTTGCAAAATTTGACATGGCGAAAGAGAAAAAACAAGAGCATGATCCTGAAATTCCACTAGAAATCTTAAAAATGAAATTACATCACTGGTGGTGTTGACGGAAAACTTAGAGATACCTCTAAGCAACATTGCCAATGGATGAGGCAAGCTACTGAACCCAGGTGACATAGTCGTTAAAGGTTTCAATGGCAAAGAAGTTAATTCAGAGCGGATGATACCCAATGACGCACGGCGTTCAGATTCGTTGTTCGATGGGGCAGAGATAGTTTGAGCAGCAACGGTTATCCTATTGACTTCTCCCTGAGGAGGCTCTTCCTCGTTACCTACATTCACCGTGGCGGGTTGATCAGTTTTGGGAGGAACTTCGCCGGTTAGCAATTGAGTGACCTTATTAGACAATTCAGAAATAGTTTCAAGGAGCGTATTAGCGTCCTTCCTCTGAACGTCATTCACCTTTAGAGACAACAGATCATTAACTCTATTTGCAAAGTGATACAGCCTGCCTTGCACACGCTTAATTTGATTAGGAGACGGATCGTTTTCATCAAAAAAGCTGACTACAGATGCTAGCCCAGTAATATTCTCGACGATCGTGGAAAGAGAGTCATCAATTTCTTTCTCTCCCAACTTGGGGATGGAAATGGGCAAATCAAGGGACTCTCTAAGCTTGTTGGTGTCGATTGCAACCGTGCCTCCAGATTGCACATTTCTGATAGTTAACTCGTATATCAACTCCTCTTTGCGCAAGTAGTTAAGGAGGAGAACATCGCGAGGGCCGTGCATGATGACAGAACAATTTTGAAAAACTCAAAAAATTCCAGCAACTGAGAAAATTATTAGAGTTCGAATCAAAGCAATGTTTAGCCGTCAAAAGGGGCTAAATTGAGACCCATTCAACCACGCTCTGCTACCACTTGTTACGGAGATATCCGTGGTAGGTAGAGGTGAAAGAAGGTGCGGGTGTGAATGGGTTTCAAGCTACGAAATTAACGTGCAATGTAAAATTAATTTAAAATTTAACTAGGTTATATTTTCTTTTCAAAAACAAGAGATAACAATCATAACAGGTACAGAGTAGCAAAAAGTAGGTACAATATTACTGGATTCGGGCTCAGTGCCCTTACTTCATAACTCTTGGGCAATCAGCCCCGCCTTACTCCAAAAAAAAAAAAATTTAGCCAAGGGGCAGAAAACCCCATTCATGCCCAGGAGCACTGGCTCCAAACATTACACATAAAGCCTGCACGAGGCATACAGAAACAAATTTCAAAGAGCGATCCGCTCTCAAAATTGTAAGCCTATCACAAGGCCACACCAAACTCTACCTTCAAGCTGTCCTCTAAGGACGTATTCACAGGGGTAAAATACCCAACCTACTGAGGTCTATTACATGAAAAGAAGGTTGATTACATGACCTCTAAAATAACAATTTGAGAGGAGGCGAACTTGCACTCCTAATACACTTTGTTTTTAAAACCTAATCTGGCTCTGGGCCACTAACGCAAGGGCTAATCCCATACTACAGAGGTGACTTAGAGAAGAACACTTTACATTACATAAACGAAGAATAGTTTGAGAAAATAAGTTCACCTCAAGCAAATGTGAGTGGGAGCTCGAGAGGGTTAGCACTCTCTATCCCAATATGTAGCTTTACAAGAAAAAGATGAAAAGAGTAATTACATTTTAGGAAAAGGTTACATGATGGAAATGCTTCGAACCCGCCGCGAGTGTTAAACTGCCGACCTAGCAAGAAAAGAAGTTATTAATAGGCCATTACCTGGTGTTGAACGGCTGAAGAAGAAAGAGGCGCTTCCCGCCTCCTGCTATGTACTTAATACACTGAAAGATGGAACAGAAGTGGCCCGGAGACCCCAAAATCAGCAGTTTATATACTCTCGCGGAAGTTTCTAGGCGTTAGGGGAATGAAAACACCCGCCCACAATGTTTTTATTGGATAGGACCCCGCAACAGATACAAGTTGGGGGAAGATACACCAGATTGGTCAGAAATTACTAAAAGAAATTCGGGATTGGATAAATCTAAAACAAGGGGAAAAAGAGGGGTATACAGCCAACTTAAACAATAACAGAAAGAAATTTAACAAGAAACAAACTTTTGAAATAAAAATTTCTCCAACAAAATAGTTCTTTGACTCCGCACTAGGGTGCGCTATTGTTGATCTTCAGTAGTGTCCTCTAGAAGAGAAAGTTCACACTTCTTACTTCAAGCGAAACAAAAACACATCAAAAGTGACACAGTTCAAAAACTCAAAATTTTCCACGTGGTGACATCTTCTGAGAAAGTAGAGAATTAATAGAATAGATAAAGTTCAACCTTCCTCCAGAAGAGGAGTTTCAACTGGCGCAACTTTTAAATAAACGGTGTAGAGGTGTACCGCCCGGTACAATAATAATAATAATAATAATAATAATAATAATGTTTTGGTCTTAAACAAGAAAAAGAGAAATTGATGAATTGGAAAAGAAGGAACAGGAAGTACTAAAAATAATTCTTGATCCATAGAAAAATGGAAAGCATTCAGGCAGCATCAGAAAAAGGAAGATTACATTTTATGGCCTTTTGGCCGGGATAAATTCAGAGGGGCTAACGAAGAGAATAATCATTTCGATAAAAATACTAAAAGCAAAATCCGATCGTCCATCGAAAAAAAGATATACAAAAAACTAAAGAGATACTGCAGTGAAATGTTAACAGTAAAACAATAAATTATAATTTCGTTGATTAGTCAAGTGATGCAAAACGAAAGAAACTAAAAGTTCGCAAAAAATCATGAAATGACCATGCGCCATTATCTCAGATTATGACAATATATTTAAATTATCACTAATTTTGATGAATTAACATGAACATTCATGAATTTATCTTCATTTTGATATATAATACTTTACTTTTCTTCACAGGAAAGATTAATTAATACAAAGGGTTTTGCTTTTGTGTAAATATCTCGAAATCTATTTTTTTGCACATGGTCAAGTGATGCGTAACACCATCCAGTTGAGGTTTGATCTTTTCATCGCCATTTCGATTCTGCAGCAACTAATTTCCACTAGATGGCATTAATATTGCATTTACAAAAATTAATTTGTTCACGACCTCTACATGGCAGTTTATCATCTTCAAAGACGTTTCATGGAAATGAATAGCCAAGCAACATTGTTATTTGCTTCTTGCAAAGAAGGCCAATGTAAGGATGATTTTTAATTGAAATGTCACCTCCTTATTTTTCGGGCTCTACGTGAAATGGAGGGCAGGGTACTGTATTCAAAATATCAGCAGTTTCCGGATGCAGGGTAGGGTTCTGTATTCCGACCGACCAACAGAGCGGTGAACTAGTGGCTAGGGCACTAAAGTGGCTCTACAACTCTGCATTCGTGAGTCCGTGAGGGGCTGGTCACCATTGTAGATTGTTCTAGAAATGGTTTTCGTTTGATTTTGCATTCTCCTACACTAAGGCTAATGCCTGGACAGTTCCTAGTTTAGGTCGCAGTCGCCAGACTTCAACTTCTCCGAAAATCTTCACCGAATCAAACCTCCCTGGCCTGAGAGACGGCGTTAACTTCTATGAGGCCCGCCCTACTCCTTCAGGGTACGGAATGAAACGTCGTGTAGTAGAGTGGGCTTCGGCCTATAAGTGGCCACGGCCGGATCCGCCTCTCCTTCTCTGAAAATCCACATCAATGCCACAAATCTCACTTGCGTGAGAGACGGCCTTATCATCTAAGAGGCCCGCCATCCCCTGCCCGGGTACTGAATGTAAACTTTTACCCATCTAACCCACGCTCTGCACTCTGACCGACCAACCGAGCAGAGGAACAGCGGCGACTGCTCTACCGTGGATCTACAACTCTGCGATTCGGGAGACGGAGAGGGGCTAGTCCCCACCGTCGACTGTCCTGAGAACAGTTTTCCGTGGTTTTCCATTCTCTTACACTAAGGCGAATGTCCGCACAGTTCCTAGTAAAGGCCACGGTTGCCAGACCTCTCACCCTCTCCTAAAAACACCGATTCAAATCCCCCTTACCTAAGAGACGGCGTTATCTTCAAGGATGCCTGCCCTACTCCTTCAGGGTAAGAAATGAAAACAATTATTGTAGTAGTAGTAGTAGTAGTACATGACCTACGCACTCAGTTGGCCATGTGGTTAGGATCGCACAGCTGTGAGCTTGCATTTTGCAGATAGTGGGTTCGAACCACACGGTCGCTAGCCCTGAAGATGGTTTTTCGTGGTTTTCCATTTACACACCAGGCAAATGCTGGGACTGTACCTTAATTTAGTCCGGCCCCGTGGTGTATGGAGCAATACGTCCTCCTGTGACCCGCCGGCCCCGGGTTCGGTCCCCGGCCGGGTCAGGCTTTCTTGATTGTAATGATTAATATCCCTGGCCTGGGAACTGAGTGTTTGTGACGTTCTTAATATTCCTTTCCTCACACACAACATTCCATACTACTGCCATTTCAATTACACGCAGGTTCATACAATATGGAGCCAGAAGGGGCAAAAGATCCACAAGGGTCCACGCCCCAAACATATATATATTTCTAAACATTAAAACAAACCTTAATTTGGGCCGCTTCCTTCACACTCCTAGTCCTTTCCTATCCCGTCATCACCATAAGACCTATGTGTATTAGTGCGACATAAAGAAAAAACATACATGAACTGGTGAGAGAGAGAGAGAGAGAGAGTGTGTGTACGCCGGTTGGTTGGTTGGTTGGTTGGTTGGTTGGTTGGTCGGTCGGTCGGTCGGTCGGTCGGTCAGTCGGTTGGTTGGTTGGTTGGTTGGTTGGTTGGTTGGTTGGTTGGTTGGTTGGTTGGTTGGTTGGTTGGTTGGTTGGTTGGTTGGTTGGTTGGTTGGTTGGTTGGTTGGTTGGTTGGTTGGTTGGTTGGTTGGTTGGTTGGTTGGTTGGTTGGTTGGTTGGTTGGTTGGTTGGTTGGTTGGTTGGTTGGTTGGTTGGTTGGTTGGTTGGTTGGTTGGTTGGTTGGTTGGTTGGTTGGTTGGTTGGTTGGTTGGTTGGTTGGTTGGTTGGTTGGTTGGTTGGTTGGTTGGTTGGTTGGTTGGTTGGTTGGTTGGTTGGTTGGTTGGTTGGTTGGTTGGTTGGTTGGTTGGTTGGTTGGTTGGTTGGTTGGTTGGTTGGTTGGTTGGTTGGTTGGTTGGTTGGTTGGTTGGTTGGTTGGTTGGTTGGTTGGTTGGTTGGTTGGTTGGTTGGTTGGTTGGTTGGTTGGTTGGTTGGTTGGTTGGTTGGTTGGTTGGTTGGTTGGTTGGTTGGTTGGTTGGTTGGTTGGTTGGTTGGTTGGTTGGTTGGTTGGTTGGTTGGTTGGTTGGTTGGTTGGTTGGTTGGTTGGTTGGTTGGTTGGTTGGTTGGTTGGTTGGTTGGTTGGTTGGTTGGTTGGTTGGTTGGTTGGTTGGTTGGTTGGTTGGTTGGTTGGTTGGTTGGTTGGTTGGTTGGTTGGTTGGTTGGTTGGTTGGTTGGTTGGTTGGTTGGTTGGTTGGTTGGTTGGTTGGTTGGTTGGTTGGTTGGTTGGTTGGTTGGTTGGTTGGTTGGTTGGTTGGTTGGTTGGTTGGTTGGTTGGTTGGTTGGTTGGTTGGTTGGTTGGTTGGTTGGTTGGTTGGTTGGTTGGTTGGTTGGTTGGTTGGTTGGTTGGTTGGTTGGTTGGTTGGTTGGTTGGTTGGTTGGTTGGTTGGTTGGTTGGTTGGTTGGTTGGTTGGTTGGTTGGTTGGTTGGTTGGTTGGTTGGTTGGTTGGTTGGTTGGTTGGTTGGTTGGTTGGTTGGTTGGTTGGTTGGTTGGTTGGTTGGTTGGTTGGTTGGTTGGTTGGTTGGTTGGTTGGTTGGTTGGTTGGTTGGTTGGTTGGTTGGTTGGTTGGTTGGTTGGTTGGTTGGTTGGTTGGTTGGTTGGTTGGTTGGTTGGTTGGTTGGTTGGTTGGTTGGTTGGTTGGTTGGTTGGTTGGTTGGTTGGTTGGTTGGTTGGTTGGTTGGTTGGTTGGTTGGTTGGTTGGTTGGTTGGTTGGTTGGTTGGTTGGTTGGTTGGTTGGTTGGTTGGTTGGTTGGTTGGTTGGTTGGTTGGTTGGTTGGTTGGTTGGTTGGTTGGTTGGTTGGTTGGTTGGTTGGTTGGTTGGTTGGTTGGTTGGTTGGTTGGTTGGTTGGTTGGTTGGTTGGTTGGTTGGTTGGTTGGTTGGTTGGTTGGTTGGTTGGTTGGTTGGTTGGTTGGTTGGTTGGTTGGTTGGTTGGTTGGTTGGTTGGTTGGTTGGTCCACTACCTCAGGGTGTGGCATGAAACCTTTCAGTAGGATGGTACGTGACACTACAGTACAAATTGCACGTTTTCCTGGAATTAATCTCGAATGATTCTAGTTACTTAGCGGCTCTGAAGCGTAGTTGGTTACCATGCGGGACTGAATTCCGACTCAATTGGATGATATTTAAATGATTATATCCTAAATACGAGGCAATTGAGTCAGCATATTAGGTATACTACATTGAAGTAGAGTACTTCCCCAACACTCCGACGAAATTTCTACTCGATGATAGTAAAAAAAAAAAAAAAATCTAACATTATACTAATTATACCTATACAGTGAATGTTGTTATTATTATATCACTGGATCAATGACGCCTCATGCAATGCCTTGCTTCCTTTCTAAGATCGAAGGCTCGAACTCCGCTCCATACAATTAGCCAGCTCCCGAAGCTCAGTAATGATAGATTGCGACACAGCAGACAATGCGAAGAAAAAGCGTGACAAATTGTGTGCGGAGCTCGCGCCAGAAAGTGATATTAATGATGATGGAGGGTCCAAAGTTTTACTTAGCTTGCGGGAAATGAAGAGAAATACGCCGGCGACTTGCTAACAAAGATGGAGACGACGCTGTGAGACCCCAGTTAGCGTTGTTATTTAGCTCTGACTTGATTGGCTCGTGTGCAGTCACCGAGATGTGGCGACAACAGCATCCAGGATGGGGTGATAGAGTTCACTGGCGCAATAAAACACATTCTGTTCTCGTTCCTGTTCCTTTATGCAACTGACTTAGTGGGTGCGAAGTTTTGATTGGCAAAATGTAGTAATGTGGTACGTGTCCCCGTGAGTATGGGCAGTGTGTTTACCTTTTAGTCCGAGGTCTATTTCGACACGACGACTCGCAAAGACTGTGAACTGAAGTAGGGTTCACTAAGCAGCATGTGGCACAATGAGCATCAATCTGATGTGGGTTACAGTAGACCAGAGCTAAGTAATACGTCAGCGTGATGACTTCCTATGTTAAACTTCCATACATTCTATCTGGCTTGCCAGTAGATGTCTTGGTATCTCAAGGCCATTACTGTGAAATAATGTGTTCCTCGTCATGAACCATTGTAGTATTAACAGGGACTAGGATTGGGAGGCAGGCGCCTGTAGTCTTCTTGATACGTATGTATTTTAAGAAAAGACCAGGTAAAGAGCTGATAGGGAAAAATTAAGTTCCCGGAAGGAAACCATAATGTAATTTCATCGATTTTAAATATTAAAAACATTTAACCCCTTAGCCCTTTTCGAAACCAAACCAAACACTCCATGGCGCAACAGCCTCGAAGGGCCATGGCGTACCAAGCGACCGCTGCTCAGTCCGAAGGCCTGCAAATTACGAGGTGTCGATCGCTCTCGGCCGTTATTCTTAGCTTTCTAGACCGGGGCCGCTATCTCACCTTCAGATACCTCCTAAATTGTAATCAAGTAGGCTGAGTGGACCTCGAACCAACTCTCAGATCCGGGTAAAAGTTCCTGACGTAATAGAATCCGGGGCCTCCGGGTAGGAGGTTGGCACGCTACCCTGACATCGCGGGGCCGGCTTAGGCCTTTTCAATCGTGAAATTACTAGCGATTCTCCCCAGTGTACTATGGTCGGCTGACGAGAGGCCCCGTGGTTGCGGGGTAAAAAGTGCGAGGGGTAAGTACGACTGTTGCGCATGCACCTGTCTCAAGTCTCAGGGCCTGACAATAAACATCTGTTCTGTCTGCGATGACTCTTGCCAACTGAGATGGTGTTGTGAAGTTTCAAAGTTATAATGCAATTGTGCGTTAGTTACACATTTACTATAAGTATTGCATATTGAACATTTTAATTATGAACATGCATCTGTTTCAAAGAGCTCGCACAGTCTTCACGACTAATGTTTGTAGCTTATGTAGTGTTTGTTACTCGTGCCGCACGTACAAGCTGTCGCGATTTCTCGTGAGACGCAGATAGTAGCAGTGGGCTCATCAGTTGGATTGCTACAGCCCACTGCTACACTGCGGCTGAACGCTACTTAATTCACGATTTTTAAAAAAACCTAAAGAGCTTGAATGATTTTAACTTATAGATAATCTGTCACTCGGATGACAGCCCTAAATACTGTGCCCTATACAGAATGGTTCAGTACAAATCAATGGTGATTGACTGTACAGTCTATAGCCGAGAATCTGTCAGGAAACTCAAAATAGCACTACTAAAGGTTACACAGCTACAGGGAAGCCGCAAGAAGAAACCAAAGATAGCCAGATAGTGCTATTGCAGCACGAACGGCCCTGTGAATACACCTTTCATACCATACAGATGCACAAGTCATGTCATTACTAGATCTTGGATGTTTAGGCAGTAATAGTGATGAATACAATCTAAGTCTAATACTGTATTAGGAAGAGTCATCCAGCCCATTCTTCCCTAATGTAGAGAGAGTAACATAAATTCTACGGGTTCTCCTAATGTTTATGCAAGTCTAATAACAAAACTGTTGAGCAGACAAGATTATACTTCTTATTCGCTTCAATAAGTTTGCATTCTAACCAATTACTGCCTAAAATTCCAGACTCTATAGTCATTACTCAGTGCCGCTCATACCTCAGCAGCTTCCATATTGCCGCAGCCACAAATGATGCCGAGACTTTAGTGGAAGCTGCATATTGATCCCTCCTGTGCCAAGAGACAGATGCAAAAACGTGGCATCTATCAAGAATTATTAACGGACGAAATTTGACAGGTACAATTTCGATATTAAATGCGTTTAGGATTTGGAAGGATACGCCTGAAGTCTGTTGTATAGGTACCATTCTGATATTAAGTGGGACTAGGATTTAGAAGAAGACCTCTGAGATCTGTTTGGTAAGTATAATTTCGATATTATGAGGTACTGAATTTACAAGGAGACGTCTAGGTCTTTCCGATATTAAGTGGGACTAGAATTTTGAAGCGAGTGTTTGAGGTCTGTTCGATAGGCTCCCTTCCAATATTAAGTGGGGCGGCTAGGTTTTGCAAGGAGGTGTCTGAGATCTGTTTGGTAAGTACCATTCCAATTTTAAGTGGGAATAGTACTTGGATGAGGGCTTCTGAAATCTGTTTGATAGGTACAGTTCAGACATTAACTGGGACTACGATTTGGAAGGAGATATCTGTGGTCTATTTGATAAGTATCATTCAGACACAAAGTGGGACTATGAATTGGAAGTTGTTGTCTGTGGTATATTTAGTAGATACCATTCCGATATTAAATGTCGCTAGGATTTGGAAGGAAGTGTCTGTGATATATTTGGTAGGTACCATTCCAATATTAAGTGAGACTAAGATTTAGAAGGAGGTACCTGTGGCCTATTCAACAGGTGTCATTCCGACGTTAACCTAGAGTTGAAGACGGAAATTCTGGAGATCAAATGTGTAACCGCTTCTGAAGAAAACATGCTGAATCCCCATTTTATACATTGTGGATCGTCTTGAATGACATCACATCGAAGAAGCTCACTTTTAATTTAGATTGAGTGAACGTCTGTGATTACGGACTCGTTCTTGGTTCGCTGTTCACCATTGTAGTCAAAAGTTTGATTTCAATATTTCGTGGACTCTGACGAGAACCACATTGTTAAATATAGATTTTCTTCCTATTCACAGACGGAACCTTTTCGCACCAGATAAAGCTGAAATTTCCAACCTGCAGACAAGGTTTTCCAATAACAGCTAATATTACTCATGTGAGCTAGACTTTCCGTGGAGCTATCAACAAAATAAACAAAATTATGCATTCTCGGTATCAAAGTAGGGCAGGTTCCTATTTAGCATTCTGACATTTGGTAGTAACTTACTATTATTAGTATTATTATTATTATTATTATTATTATTATTATTATTATTAAATAAACTCCATAGATAAAGTTATACCTGAAATGGTGAAGTATAGTGGAAGGCAGGGATGAAATGGCTTCATAGAGTAGTAAAATTAGCATGGAGTGTTAGTAAGGTACCTTCAGATTGGACAAAAGCAGTAATTGCACCTATCTATAAGCAAGGGAACAGGAAGGATTGCAACAACTATCGAGGTATCTCATTGATTAGTATACCAGGCAAAGTATTCACTGGCATCTTGGAAGGGAGGGTGCGATCAGTCGTTGAGAGGAAGTTGGATGAAAACCAGTGTGGTTTCAGACCACAGAGAGGTTCAGATTTTCAGTATGCGCCAAGGTAATTGAAAAAAGCTAGGGGAGGAATAGGCAGTTGTGTTTATGTTTTGTAGATCTAGAGAAAGCATATGACAGTGTACTTAGGGAAAAAATGTTCGCCATACTGGGGGACTATGGAATTAAAGGTAGAATATTAAAATCAATCAAAGGCATTTATGTTGACAATTGGGCTTCAGTGAGAATTGATGGTAGAATGAGTTCTTGGTTCAGGGTATTTACTGGAGTTAGACAAGGCTGTAATCTTTCACCTTTGCTGTTCGTAGTTTACATGGATCATCTGCTGAAAGGTATAAAATGGCAGGGAGGGATTCAGTTAGGTGGAAATGTAGTAAGCAGTCTGGCCTATGCTGACGACTTGGTCTTAAGGCAGATTGTGCCGAAAGCCTGCAGTGTAATATCTTGGAACTTGAAAATAGGTGCAATGAGTATGGTATGAAAATGAGCCTCTCGAAGACTACATTGATGTCAGTAGGTAAGAAATTCAACAGAATTGAATGTCAGATTGGTGATACAAAGCTAGAACAGGTCGAAAATTTCAAGTATTTAGGTTGTGTGTTCTCCCAGAATGGTAATACAGTTGGTCATATTGAATCAAGGTGTCGTAAAGCTAATGCAGTGAGCTCGCATTTGCGATCAACAGTATTCTGTAAAAAGGAAGTCAGCTCCCAGACGAAACTATCTTTACATCGGTCTGTTTTCAGACCAACTTTGCTTTACGGGAGTGAAAGCTGGGTGGACTCAGGATATGTTATTCATAAGTTAAAAGTAACAGACATGAAAGTAGCAAGAATGATAGCTGTTACAAACAGGTGGGAACAATGGCAGGATGGTACTCGGAATGAGGAGATAAAGGCTAATTTAGGAATGAACTTGATAGATGAAGCTGTACGCATAAACCGGCTTCGGTGGTGGGGTCATGTGAGGCGAATGGAGGAGGATAGGTTACCTAGGAGAATAATGGACTCTGTTATGATTGGTAAAAGAAGTAGAGGTAGACCAAGACAACGATGGTTAGACTCAGTTTCTCACGATTTAAAGATAAGAGATATGGAACCAAATGAGGCCACTGCATTAGCTGCAAATCGAGGATTGTGGCGACGTTTAGTAAATTCACAGAGGCTTGCAGTCTGAACGCTGAAAGGCATAACAGTCTATAATGATTATGTATGTATGTTATTATTATTATTATTATTATTATTATTATTATTATTATTATTATTATTATTATCATTATCATGACAACATAGGCTATACCAGAAAGATTAAATATATTAATTTTATCTGCTAAATTGCTTTTTCCATTTTCACTTCCAGGCATATGCAGGGTCAGTTCCTATTCATACTTTTATAGGCCACAGCCGATTCCTTCCACGTTATTACCTAATTTCATTCACCATTATTCATTTCAACTTCGTTAGCTCTTCAAATGAGGTTAACGTCGGGAAGAGCATCCGGCCCGAAAAATATGCCATATAAGTTCATCTCACCTCATCCCCGACCCCGAATGAAGAACCGGGACTAATTGGTAGATAATATCTGTTAAATTACTGTATAACATTTATTGGATTCATAGTTCAAAATTCTTTCAGAATCTAATTACTTTCATTAAAGTACTTACATAACTGTTTGAATCTTCTCTAGTGCTTGGATATTTTGGTTTCCACAATATTTCTTCAGGAATGATTGTAGAACTGGATGGTTTACTTTATTCCACGGAATATTGCTGCATACCGAAGTCTTACAAAGATCGGCCTCGGTTTTGCTTCTGTAAGAAGTTGCAGTGCGTTATTCTTCTTTCCCTTCTTTGCCGTAATTCGTGCAGTCGTTTTTGCATGCTGTTTAAGTCGAAATTTCATTTCACATTTCACTTCTTTCGAGCATGCTTGATAACATACGACAACGCTATCACTCGAATAATCACTAATACCTGACACCTACTCATTTAACTCTTCTCTTTAGGCATTTTGAATAAAGGATGTGCAGACTAAGAATAACATAACAAATTAATTGGAGAAACTCCTCACAAAACTAATCTCGGGCTACTGGCTACCATATGGTAAAAAGAATATCCCACTCCATCACTTTCTTGAAATAGCCAGACAGCATACTTGCGTAAAATACTGTAAAATCTCCTTATCTGTTGCTCGGAAAGATGCTTGCAAGGGATATGCTGATGATGATGATGCTTGTTGTTTTAAGGGGCCTAACATCGAAAGTCATCGGCCCCCAAGGGATATTCACACGGAGACGAAACAAATTTTGTTCGAGATTTTGTTAATTATACTTAATTTTTAATAGGGTACATATGCTGAAATATGCTATTTTTGTTAGAATATGCAATAAATCCAATAAACCCACATACAGTAATGTGCATTTGAATACGCATTTTAAAAACATTCGGTCCCTAGTAATAACCACATGAAGTAATATTTTAACTGCTCGACAAAAAGTGTCCCTTTCTGTTATGAGTTGATTTAACAAGCTAATTAACGAATTAATTATATTTTTCATTGTTTGTTTTCAAGGTTTTATTTTTAAAATAAGAATGTCATTATTACCTAGACTGAATTATGTTACCTTCAGCTACAATGCACTTCAATCCCATTGCCTTCATACCGATATTAAAAGCCGTACATACTCCGCTTCCAAATTTTATGAGGTGTGGCCTGGTGGAGGAACCTCATTTCTTCGTAAGCGAGACCTGTCCTCTTGGTATATTACTTTCCTGTCTGATGGAACGTCGCTCTGCTAGGAGGCTGAGGACGAGGAATTGGTTTATGTTCAAGCTTACTTGATATTGAAATCACTGGGAGAAGGCGGGACTAGTTTCAATAAGTATTCCTGCTTGTTAAGATCGAGTCATGGCTCTGTTTACTCCATAAGTCTCAAAAGGAAGCCAATGCCGAAGAAAGCAATCCCGAGTTCTCAACCCCATAATTATGTCAACATCGCAACAAAAATAACGTGGAATCATTTCTTCCGAGGAGAAGTTCCTTTTTATCGTTGCTGCATGTCGGTAGCTGTAGTAAGAGCTTTTCGCTTGAGACAAATGCCCCTATGGTAATGCGAGAGAGCCGTCAGCCCGCGATATTGATGATTGCAGGGGGCTGAGGTGCACAAGAAGAAGAAGAACGACAAACCAATCGAGCGCAGGCGGCCTCCCGCTTCAGATTGGATGAAGTTGAGCGTCATCAAGCCCTTACATGCAAATCCGGGCCAATCGGCCTGGCAGAGGCATCTGCAAACGTGCACACGCAGGATGGAATGGGATAGGCCTATCATGAAATATTCATTACTTTGGGTTGGGAACACTTTCAACGATATTAAAATGGTTTCTATTGCAGTGCGGACATTCCCAGGAGTTATATAGGGGTGGTTTGTAGGGGGTGAGGGTAGGAGGAGTCAACACAAACTGGGAAACTTCGCTCATGTGCAGCTTTCTTTTTTATATTCTTTCTCAATTTTCTTTCCTTTTTCTTCCTTTCTTTTCCTCTTCCCACAAATTGGATTCCGACCGGAAACGAGTTGTGGGAGGGTTTAGACTGGCTGTGGGCCCGGAACGACGGGACAGTACGGAACGGGACGGGCTGGCAGGAGGTACAATCACCACTGAAGCACTGCTGAGAGGCTTTGTGTTGTGACAATGCGCCCTTCCAGCCCAGCAGTCAGGAATGTGCTCACCTGAGTTAGACCGCCTACTGAATGTACTTAAGCCGTCACAATTTCAAACATCATCATCATCATCACAGCTGTGTCCGACTCGTTGGCTAAATGGTCAGCGTACTGGCCTTCGGTTCAGAGGGTCCCGGGTTCGATTCCCGGCCGGGTCGGGGATTTTAACCTTAATTGGTTACTTCCAGTGGCTCGGGAGCTGGGTGTGTGTGGCGTATTCACCATTAGAAATCATCCTAGGTAGGGCCCTCATCTTCACAGACATGCAGGTCGCCTAATAGGCTGTCTACGAGAAAAAGACCCGCACGAGGCCTCCCCGGAGGCCATACGCTTTTATTATCACAGCTGTTGCACTACGAACATAGCGTGATCCCAACATCAAATGTAATATACAAGAAAAGTTTATTCTTATTCTTATTCTTATTATTATTAACATTAATTTTCAATACGTCGCACCGATACAGAGAGGTCTTATGGCGACGATGAGATAGCAATAGGCTAGGAGTGGGATGGAAGCGGCCGTGGCCTTAATTAAGGAACAGTCTCAACATATGTCTGGTGAGAAAATGAAAAGCCAGGGAAAACCATCTTCAGGGCGTCCTACAGTGGGGTTCGGACCTACTGTCTCCCAGATGCAAGCTCACAGCTGAGCGCCCCTAACCGTACGGCCAACTCGCCCGGATTATTATTATTATTATTATTATTATTATTATTATTATTATTATTATTATTATTATTATTATTATTATTATTATTATTATTATTTCATTATCATCATCATCACAGCTGTGTCCGACTGGTTGGCTAAATGGTCAGCGTACTGGCCTTTGGTTCAGAGGGTCCCTGGTTCGATTCCCGGCCGGGTCGGGGATTTTAACCTTAACTGTTTAATTCCGATGCCTCGGGGCTGGATGTGTGGGTTGTCTTAAGCATTAGATATCATACTCAGTAACGGGCTATCCTCACAGATCCGCAGGTCGCCTTCAGGCGTCAACTCGAATGACCTGCACCGGACCTCACCGGAAGCCACACATTTTTTTATTTGTTCGTTTTTTAGAAAATCGCGAGTATGTTTTTTGCTTGGGTCGTAGAATAAGTAATGGTGGCACAGGTAAAGATGACATAAAAAGCAGACAAGCACAAGCAAGGAAAGACTTTCTTAAGAAAATAAATTTGCTCACTTCGAACACTGGTATATGTCTGGTGAGAAAATGGAAAGCCAGGGAAAACCATCTTCAGGGCGTCCTACAGTGGGGTTCGAACCTACTGTCTCCCAGATGCAAGCTCACAGCTGAGGCCCCTAACCGTACGGCCAACTCGCCCGGTTTATTATTATTATTATTATTATTATTATTATTATTATTATTATTATTATTATTATTAGAAAAATGTTTTTGAAGAATTTCGTCCGGAGTATGGCATTGTATGGAAGTGAAACATGGACGATAACTAGCTCAGAAAGAAAGAGAACAGATGTTTTTGAAATGTGGTGTTAGAGAAGAATACTGAAGGTGAGATGGGTAGATAGAATCACACGTGAAAATATACTGAATAGAATTGGCGAGTGGAGAACGATTTTGCGAAATTTGACCAGAAGAAGACATCGAATGTTAGGGCACAACTTAAGACATCCAGGTCTTGTTCAATCAGTTTTTGAGGGAAGTGTAGGTGGTAAAAATAGCAGGGGTAGATCAAGGTATGAATATTACAAACACATTTGAGTCGATGAATGATGTAGTAGTTACGTGGAAATGCAATAGTTAACACAATGATAGGGTAGCATGAAGGGCTGTACCAACCAGTCTATGGACTGGTGACCTAAGCAATATTATTATTATTATTATTATTATTATTATTATTATTATTATTATTATTATTATTATTATTATTATTATTATTATTATTATTATTATTATTATTATCTGAAAGCTACCCTGAGGGTATCGAAATACACATAATTTCTACTAACATATGAACTTGCCAAGGAGACCGCCTTCATCGAGGACCTACGGGTGAAGAGAGGGCTACCATTCACAGATGCCTGGGAGAAACTAATGCAGGACAGAGTGAAGAAATGAGGCGAAATACACCGGAGGCCATGATGAATAGGGTATGGACAAACACTAACCAAGACGTGCTACACTTTGTTAACTCGATGGCGGTACAGGGACACAACCACTGTGTAACACCGAGTATCTTCATGATCCAGACGAATCCTGCGGATGCGGTGTGCAATGCAGCCGATACCATATACTCACTTGTACAAATCGGGGATCTTCTATTGTGATCTTTTCTAAAAGCCAGTGATGTCGGTAATTCTAGTTCGTTCTCAACTTTATGCACTATTTGTGTGCTGTATCTTCAATTTTTTTAAAATTTTCTTTACGTCGCACCGACAGAGATAAGTCTTATGGGGACGATGGGATAGGAAAGGCCCAGAAGATGGAAGGAAGCAGCTGTGGCCTTAATTAAAGTACAGCCCTAGCATTTGTCTGGTGTGAAAATTGGAAATCACGTAAAACCATCTTCACTGCTGCCGACAGTGGGATTCGAACCCACTATCTCCCGGGTGCAAGCTCATAGCCATGCGCCCCTAACCACATGACCACATCGCCCGGTAAAGTACAGTATGTTATTATTATTATTATTGTTATTATTATTTTGACCCGCTCCCCGTGACCTTCGGTTCCGAAGTGTTGGATTCGATTCCCGGCCGGGTCGGGAATTTTGCCCACGTCTAGTTAAGTATTCTGGCTTGGGGACTGGCTGATTGTGTTTGTCTCAATACATAGGCGTACCTCCTCTTGCACACAAAACAAGCCATCATAGAAACACATGATAGTTGATGCATGGCGTAGGAATAATATTATTATGGTCTCGGCGGCCGAGTGTAGGGATTTCGATTTGAAGTCGTCTGGGCCGTATGCGTGTCAATTTTGATGTTTCTTTTTCTTTCTACCGGATGGAAAAGAAGCTGATCTCTCTTGTTCTGAGTGTTAATGTTTTTCTTTGGGTAAACACAAAATGTTTCACACGATAGCTTTTACATACCGGCGTCGTCCAACATGGAATGTCGGACGGTTTATTGCCTGCCCTTCGACAGTCGGCTACTACTGCCAGGTTTGAACCGTGACCCTACGATCAGCAGCCTGGCACTTGCCATCGATCTACGGATGGCAGTGCCAGGAACGGCATCCAGCCGTACGTACGACGGCTGAGAGTAATCCAGACACTCGCAGGAGATCTGGCATTCGCAAATAGGATTTATGGGAGCGGTCAGTTGGCGCTGGTGTCGATGTATAGTGTTCACTTGACAGCCATCCAGTGGGGAGTGTTGTTTTTGTTGTGTGGCGTTGAAGTGAAGAGTTCCGATTTCACCTCTCTAAAGCATGCTTTCAAAAGGTGATCAGAGTATATTGCCAATTTCTGGAGCGACATCTGCGTCCGCCTATACGGCTCAAACGCCGACGTTTATTGCGAGACGATCGCGCTATCGTGTTGCATGGCAACGCACATTGTCATGTCGCAAACAATGTCAAGTAACGGTGGCATTGGGAGGTCTTGGAACACCATCCGTACTCGCCGGACATGAATCCTTGTGATTTCGACCTGTTTTCGAAGTTGACGGAACCTCTCCGAGGTGCCGATTTCCTATCCGGACTCCACGCAGTAGGGCGCTCCGTCGCTGTCATCAACAGAGAACGCCTTGCCAACGGTCTCCAACGGCTTCCCGATATTTGGCAAAAGGTAATAGACTTTGCAGGTAACTACACTGAATGAATGTAATGCAATTGTTCGTGATAGTTCATTAAATATTGCCGCTACTTTACCAGGTGTATGCATAACATTTTGCCAGTTTTTGTCGTAAAGAAAACACGTAATTTTCAAGGAAAATTCATTTTTTGCTTATTAAAACTACTGGCCATCTGCTTCTACACACTTCGCCCATCTTTCAGGTAAGTAATCAATGCCATGCCAGAAAAACTGCTTGTCTTTTGCGGCAAACCATTCGTCGAGCCACTTTCCAACTTCTTTGAAATTGTTGAAGTGCTGCTCTGCGAGCGAGTGGTCCATTATGCGAGGAGGTGATAGTCAGATGGCACTATGTTGGGTCAGTATGGCAGGTGCAGAAGGAGTCCCATCCAAGCGATTTCAAGGCGTCTTTCAATGGTTTTGCTGTGTGAGAGGGCGCATTGTCTTGTAACAAAATCACTGCCATGTCTTCTGGCCCATTCCGATCGTCTTTCGATCAATACGTGATTTAAATTAATCAATTATTGGCGATAGCGTTGTGCATTAACTGGCGTATGTGTCAAAATTCATACGTTGCGCTCTGTTCGCTGGCATCGTCTCTTAGTGAAACCGGAAAAGACCTATGTATACACCTGGTATTTACAGCTCTCGTATAGCCTATCACCTAAAAGAAGTAATGTAACCCCACTGGTACTTCGATTATATGTGGAAGATGATTTAATATTACAAACAAAGTGGATAGGCGTTTATTACTTCTTTAGTACTGTACTAGCACGATACCCTTGCTTTGTTAAGGTTAAAAACAGAAAGTCACCATTTTAAGTTTTAAATGTTGGAGAATCTACTGTAAAATACACCCTCAGTTCGTACGTTAAACGGTTTTCAAGGATTGATTATTTATCTTCGGATCTAACACTCATGAGAATCCCATAAAATATTAATGTTTAATAACCCTATCTTATGTAAAATATAGAATTTAGAAGCGATCAACCTGTGACATTTTGACTTCATACGCTGAATAGGATTTTTTAATAAGTTTCTTTACGTCGCACCGACACAGATAGGTCTTATGGCAGCGATGGGATAGGAAAGGTTTAGGAGAAGGAAGGAAGGAAGCGGACGTAGTCTAGAGGTACATTCCCAACATTTGCTGTGTGGGATGAGAAACAACGGAAACCATCCTCAGGTCTGCCGACAGTGGGGGTAGAACCACGTTGCATAGGGTGGAATTTTTTAGAAATATTTCTTATTTATCATCTAGGACAGTGGTGCTCAGCTGGGCGCTCGTTGAGGCTAGCCCAGTGCGGCCAGGCTGGTGTGATGTAAATGCGGGCAGCTTACGTAGCAAGTATACTGTACGTCACAATGAAGCGAGAGAGCGAACACACTTTGCAGGGAATCAAGGAAATATTGACCTTCAATTGTGATTATGAAGCTCTCCTCCACAACACAGTGAAGTGCCGATGGCGATACATTTAAAATAAAACCCTGACCTTTCCAAGATATTCCGGTTTGATTTATACTGCACTCGATTTAAACAGCAACAGTTATTTTGCATACAGTTGCAGTGTTGTGCATCTTTTCCTGTTCACTGAATTTGTGAAAATAGTACCGGTATTTAAAGTTTAACAGACGTGTGGTGATAAATGGTGAAAAGGAGTTTCACGCGAGTGAGGACATAGATATTCCCAAACCAAAATTAAAGTACAACAACAACGTAAATATATCTACCAGATAGATGTACAGTATGCCTTCAAATAAATAACCTCATTGATTTTATTCCCGGTAGGTATGATTGTATTGTTGGTGAGTTTATCAGATAATTTAAACCCAAACAACCATAAGCCATAGCATATCCACCTAAACTCCGTATTATATTAGGACTGTTTCTAAAGCACAATTTAATATGTAATAGTGAAAATTGTAATACATTACGCACATTATAAAAATATTTGAGGTTGTAGGCCTAACTCTTTATTGTATCCGGTCAAAGTACATAAACTGCAAATAACATAAATAACTTATTTCTTACAACGTAAATTGAAAATGACGTGGATTTCTGTCCTCTTTCTTTCATTATTTTCTATCTCTATTTCAAACTCCGGTATCACCGCAGTGATCGAGACTGACTGGGAGAATTTCACCCAACCTTCACGCCCTGTGACGTAGCCACAACGTCACTGTACCTGAACAGAATACGCTGCCTGCCAACCCGCCCATTTACTTCATATCTTAACAGTTTGGACGGATAGATCATTTCATTTCATTTCCGGAGCCAACCCTATTTTTTAACCCCATAGTGGAATAATGTTCTTATATAGCGCCATTTGGAACTCTGTCTTTTTACATTAAACCATTTCGGAGGAATGACTATTTTTGTTTTCGGACCTTAACCTCCATTTAACTCCGTCTGGGGTTATTTTTTAAAACTTTTTGTTATTTAATACCTAGAATGTAATTTGAATTGTTAAGTTTGTAAATGAAACGGTTTTAGAGAAAAATATTTTTGTCATCAGGCCTCATCCCCCCGTCAAATCACTTTAAGACAAATCCTTATTTACTGGGCGAGTTGGCCGTGCGGTTAGGGGCGCGCAGCTGTAAGCTGCACCCGGGAGATAATGGGTTCGAACCCCACTGTCGGCAGCCTTGAAGATGGTTTTCTGTGGTTTCCCATTTTTCACACCAGGCAAATGCTGGAGCTGTTCCTTAATTAAGGCCAAGGCCGCGTCCTTCCCACTCCTTGCCCTTTCCTATTCCATCATCGCCATAAGACCTATCTGTGTCGGTGCGACGTAAAGAAACTATTAAAAAAAATCCTTGTTTAAAATCTAAGACATATACATTTTTGTGAATAGTGCATCGCCAATTACTCTGATAATAATCCAGATGAAACCTGCTTTAATATTTAATAGGCCCTACATGTATTAAGATGATGGAAATTTGATAAATAATTTGAGAGTTTTAAATCCTACTAAAAGTAGGCTATAGATAAGCCTATTTAATGTGGGTAGCGTCCCTGCCTCTTACCCGGAAGCCTCGGGTTCGATTCCCGGCGAGGTCAGGGATTTTTACCTGAATCTGAGAACTGGTTCGAGGTCCACTAAGCCTATGTGGTTAGAATTGAGGAGCTAGCTGGTGGTGAGATAGTGGCCCCGGCCTATAAATTCAAGAATAACGGCCGAGAGGATTAATCGTGCTGACCACATGACACCTCGTAACCTGCAGGCCAATGCTCTGCAGGGCTGTACTGCCATGGGGTTAGTTAGTTTTCTATTCAATTTGGGCAATAACACGTAGGTACCATTAATAGTAGAGACTCTAAGCTTTTTCCTCCAGTCGTGTACGAAGTTTAAGGCTATTTCAGTTAAACATCTCGGTTTTACAGAGAGATTTTGTTGGCAATGATGATACAGAGTCAGAATTGTGGTCCAATAACTTGGCTATTGTAAAGCCTTGATTAGTTTTAGAACTTCGAAAAATTCTGCATGATCACAATCCTTATATACGTCAAATATTTTGAATTATTTCATATTTTACACTTACGACATAAAATAACAACCCTGTAAAATTAGAAAATTTACAACGTTATCTATTTATTTATCCTGTCTTTTTTGAGGAAGTTCGATGAGTGTTGGAACGTTCTATAACAGCATTACAGTCACAACAGCGATCAGGTCACTTGTATTGTTTTTTCGAACCATTATTATTGTTACGTTTATTCATTTACAAATCTGCAATTGACATTGATTCTTTTCTTATTTTTATTGCCGTGTTTAGTCTTTGTGTGTTGCCATGTTCAATTAGTAACGCATTACTCATCATGATGAATGATTCGGTGCAGTACAAAGCACGTTCACTTCATTTGCAGGGTTACGTTAGCTATCAAAGACTGAAAAGATTTCACTACTTGTATGAGTATTTGTACACATCCTGAAAGTACATGCACTGCCGAAAGAAAGGAACACATTATCTGTGGTAATAAAGAGAGAGCATCTGTAGCTAGTGTTGTATTTATTTTCACAATTTGGTGAATAACTAAAAAATCAAATCAATAATGAAATTAAAAGTGGAAAAGCAAATCAAATACATCTAAAACTCATTAATAACTTCTACAAATAACAAAACTCTCAGCACGGAAACATACTGTTTTGTTCTTCTACATTTAAGGGGAATCATGATTGAAATTTTGAACTACCACAATTTACCACTTATCACAACTAAATTTAAAACAGAAACATATAATAATGAGGTATAATGCCACACAAAATTTGAAGTTGATTAATTAATTTGTTGCAAAGTTATTAACAAATTATATTTCTTATTTTATGTTTCATAGAAAATGCTCCTTGCTAATGAGTTTTCATTATGTTTGTGTTGTAATTTGACAGATTTGTCAGAAATACTCATATACTTAATAATAACTCTGGCTTTGGCAGTAAGATATAAACTATTGCAGATATCAGTTTTTCAACTTTCCATTATTCATACAATAGCTTTGTACTGTTTTAAGAACAAAAATATAAAGGTAATATCCAGCTAATAATAAAATGCTGAACTACTTTTTAATTCCTCTACATATTGAAATTTCATCAACAAATTGTAGGTGAATCTAATAGGAACTCTGTTGCAAGGAGCGTTTTATACATGGGAATGAGCTAATAATATTTTAAGCTAGAAAAATTGCAATTGAGTGATTTAAAAAGCATATTTGTATTAAAAATGCTCTGGACATCCTCAGACTTCTGTCTTCTTTTATGCACAGCCTAGACCTACCGCAATGTAAATATATTCCAGCAGGATTGTCTGGCAACGGGAGAGAAGGGGGTGTATGCTTGTTCTGTATTCGTAGTGTCGCTACCTTTTAAATATGGTATTTGGCTTTAAAAATGGCGTTAGGGCAAAAGTGATACCGAAATTTGGAAGAATAAAAATTTTTTCTTTAAGGTTAAAATGGAAGCTTCGATTTTTTGCTCGAAAATCACTATATTTCAGTCACGACTCCCCTTAAACATTTTGCACGCGAGTCGAAAACGATGTCGCTTATCGGCTTCATGTACACAAACATATTTCAGTAGAACTGAATCGATGAGAATCAATCGGAACTAAGTGCATTACACAAAGTTCTGAGAAGATCGCAAAAATTCATTACATAGCTTTAACGTATAATTTAGGAGGCTTGTTTAGAAGAGTTATATGGATGTACATTCAGGGAAACGGGATTGATTAGGCAGCCTTAATGGGAGTACAGGGGTATGGATGTCAAGTGAGGATAATATAAAATTGTTACTGTTGAACTGTAGAAGTTTTGTATTGAAAGTAGTGGAATGAAGTATCCTAATTGATATATAGTCACCAAATATTGTAATTGGAGTTGAATTATGGCTGAGAAGTGACATTTTGGATGCAGAAATCTTCCGCTACAACTGGTGTTTTAACGTATAGATGGGATCAATTCAAAAGGGGGAGGAGTATTCATTCTGGTGAAAGAAAAATATGTAGGATATGAAAAAATTAAGGACGAGAAATCCGAAATTAAAAATAGGTTACATGATGGTTTTTGAGTTTGTTGATAGGGTAGGTTATGCGTGACTACTTACGAAAATAAGTGTTATTGGACTAGACAAAAGAGTGACTGAATGGGTGGCTCAATTTAGAGAAAAATAGAACTCAGAGAATTAGAATAGTTGAAGCATTATCTTATCCTCTAATGATAAAAGGGGAGGTTCCGCAGGGCACAATCAGTGGATATATAGGTTATGAGTAAATGACTAGAATCACAGATGAGGATTTTTGCGAATAATGTTATACTGTATAGAGTAATATATGATATGTAGGATTGTGAGTGACTGCAAAAGGACCTCGACAATGTTGTGAGGTGGACAGCAGTGATGTGATAACGAACGAGAAGAAAATTCAGATCGTAAGTTTAACCAGGAGGAAAGGTCCTCTCAGTTTTAATTACTGTGAAGATGGAGAGGTACTACTTCATGTGTGGATCATTGTAAGTAAACAGAAGTTAATATAAGGAGAGTTCTTTACTGGGGTAACTACATTAATAATATTTTACATAAAGGTTACAGATATCTTTGTATGGTTTTGAGGGTATTAAAGGAAAGTAGAACGATTTCATCTGGATTACTTTCGACGAAAGAGCAGTGGCACTTAAATGCTGTAAAGTTCGTACTGGGAAGACTTCAGAGTAACGAAACGACTTTTCGATTAAGCAGTATGTTCCGAGCTGTCAGCGGGGATACGTCGCGGCATTAGTAGACGAATAACCTTGGAATTTTTATAAGTAGCAAACATCATAATATGAAGAAAAAATTGGAATTAAAGAGGACAAATTTAGAGAAAATATTCGTTTATGAGAAATTAGAGCTTCAAATGATTTACAAAGGGAGAACTTGGATAAGTTTCCAAATTGTTTGAAATTTGATTTCATTTAATTTCACTTCATTTCATTTCATTTTATTTGATTTGGATTTGGATTTTTGATTTTGTTTCTTATTTTGATTTGGTTTTGATTTTGATTTGATTTGATTTGATTTGATTTGATTTGATTTGATTTGATTTGATTTGATTTGATTTGATTTGATTTGATTTGATTTGATTTGATTTGATTTGATTTGATTTGATTTGATTTGATTTGATTTGATTTGATTTGATTTGATTTGATTTGATTTGATTTGATTTGATTTGATTTGATTTGATTTGATTTGATTTGATTTGATTTTTATTTTTGCCACCTGGGAGATAGATTAATTGCAGATCAGTGGTGATTGATTTTAAATGAGAATTTAGTTACGTAAGTGTAGTACTGATAATAATTGAAGCCCTATATTACAAAACAGCACAGCAGCTGTAAGAAATTTCGGGTGCGATATGGTAATGCATTTATATTAATGCCTACGTTCCTACAGTAGGTGCGATGAAACGAAATTGATAATTTTGTCGCAAAATGCAGTTGTAGATTGGTTGAAGTTCGTGATATCCTTATAGCCCATTGGTCATTAGAGCCGTGAGCTAAATAGTCATAGGGATCTTTTCTAGTTACCTTGTTAGGATCCGAATTTTTGTGTGCTGTTCAGAACATAAGCTCATCGGACAACACAATTAATCATCCCTGAAAAGATCATTACAAGAAACATTTTATACCGTGTGACTCCGCCTTTGGACTTGTTAACAGCCTGGATACAGTTAGGAAGTGAGTCTGCAAGGCTGTGCAGATGCCTCGCATCTAGGTTAAGCCACTCGGTGAGGATTTGATCACTCAGTTGCACCAAATTGCGGGGATGCTAGCGTCACCGTTTTACACGCTGTTCCAGAATGTCCCACGAAATTTCAATGGGGTTCAAGGCAGGTGACTTTGCAGGCCAGTCGTGATGTAATAGGATGGGGCAGTGTTAATAAAACCAGTCACATATGCATCCATCCCGATGAACGTTGCTGTTGTCATTTTGAAAAATAGGGGCAGGAATAGCATACTCACAATGCAGAGGTTGACTGACAGGCAATACCTGATCATCCAGAATGTTAAGTAAACATGCTGGTTCATGTTAGTTGTCACCTCAGTGAGTGGACCCTATCCATGATGCGAAAAACACTCCCAAAACATCACAGGCCCACCTCCAGTTTTACCTGACTAGAGGCATGTTTTTTTCGCATTAATTTATGTTCGATTTCGCGAAAAGAAAACAAGGTTTAGCGTAATTTCGCGAAATAGGGCTGGCCTCATCGCTTTAATTTAGCTTTAATCATTTCGTAAAATTATTCATAAATAGTTTAATTCGTGAGATTTGTGAATTATTTATGTGAAAGATAGATAAATAAATAAATAAAGAGAAACAAAATTGATAATCATTCACTATGCCTTATGTAATCTTGATTAGAACTATAATACAGACCTAATCAAGACTAATAACAAATTGCCCTAAGACTATATATGGCCGCAGCTGTCACTCTACTGTATAATGCCATACCACTGAGGGATTTTACAATTTTAATTAATACGAAGAGTTACTTCTGTCGAATTGAGAAGTCGTTATTCTGTCATCTGTTTCTCTTCATACACCAGATATTGGCATACAATTTCAAGATCGTTATTTTCAATGAATTTCGCTGCATTTTCGCACTTATCGCAAAATAAGTGCATTTCGCTTTAAACTGGCATTGTCGCTTTAATTCGCAGTAATTTGCGAATTAGTTGCTTTAGTTATACTTTAGGTTGTAAAAATTTCATATGTTAATATTTATGTAAAAATTACATTGTATATACATGAAGTGGTTAAGTGTAAGAAAGGGCTGGAAGCCCTAACTTCGCCATATAAAGACGCTTTAATAATAATAATAAAAAATCACTGATTTCGTAACCAGAATCATATGATTCTTTAAGATATCTAAAAATCGCTTCAAAATATTTTTTGTCGCGTTTATCGTTAAAGCGAAAAAATCATGTCTCTATACCTGACCTTGCACACATCCAGGATGAAATGCTTCATTTCGCAAACACTAGATTCATCAGAACACGTCACGTTCCGCCAGTCAGCTACAGTCCTAAATCCAGATGATTGATTGATTGATTGATTGATTGATTGATTCATTCATTCATTCATTCATTCCGGGTTTGGAGAATTGTGTTCTGTAGTTTTCCCGCTATGTAGCAACAAACAAAAATTAAGTGAACCTGAACACCTAATTCGAGATAAAAGCGAAATATGAGCAAACATTCTAATTTTATTTATGTAGAGTATGCCAATATCCGTCACGAACTTTGGGACCGTCGCTTGTCAACCAAAGTACTGTACTTGAAGTGATTGAAATGTAAATTCAGTTTTTCTCAGGTGACCCTGTGCGAATTATTTACGGTCATAATGATCAAGAATATGTAATTTGAAAACCGAAATGGTAACTGAAGGATGAAATTTCATGGCTTAAACGAGAAAATAATGACTCGACTAGTGGTGTCCGTGCGCATTTAAAGGGCAGGTCTGTTTTTAAAATCTTGATACGTGATGATTGATTACAGGAGAACGAGTCTTTCCCTCGCAGGCCTACTTGTGTATCATAGCAAGTCAGTTCAAATTCACTCAAGTGTGAATATAGATTTAGTTCCACCGTATTATATAACATTTCGGTGAAGGTGAGAGATTTTTTGAAAAGGAAACCCTCTCAGGTTTATGAATGCTACAGCACAATGGAATGACATGCAGCGCTGTTGAAACCCAGTTGTTGTTGTGATAAAAACCAGGGAGGGTGGAATTTCGTTTATTCCCTCTTGCTCTCTCTCGACAGATTCACTTTTCTTTGAAATAAAAATGAGAAACACCCAAAGTACAACAACAGACTTAGAAAAAAATGTTACTTCAAATCATTTCCAGAACAGAAAGAAACAAATCATACAAACATCAAAATTAGTAAGAATATAATTTCGTGATATTGAGATTTTCAGGTAAAGGAGAATGTGTCATCAAAACGTGTTATGATAATTAGAGTTGGAACAACTGTTTTAAATCAATAATACAATTTTTATTGCAATTTACCCCTGATGGTGGGTGACGCATACAAAGAATACGCCCACGGTATCCCCTGCCTGTCGTAAGAGGAGACGAAAAGGGGCGACCAAGGGATGCAGAAGAATTTTGAACCATGACCTTAGCTGTAATTAGCACCATCACGCGAGGAACACCATGCGTCGACTTTTAGTGCGAATAGTACCATTATGTGAGGAATACAATGAGTCTGTGGGTGGCTCACAATGGGTTTACAATACTCGTGTAAGCCTATAGTATCCGCCAATATGACGGAGGCTCACCTCTGTCCAGGTACGGTTGGAACACCGCAAGCATCTGGTTGTTAACATCATGGGTCTGTGTTTCGACGTACATCACGGGTCTGGGCGTTACCTGTGATTAGTAACCTGTATGAGCAACGCTATGGGTCTGCGTTGCCTGTGATTAGAACCCACTATGTGAGGAACACCACCCGATAGTACGGGTCCCAGTGATTAGTACCACCATGTTAGGAACACCATGAGTTTGCGTTGCCTATGAGTGGTGCCGTATGTTAGAAACACCATAAGTCTGTGTTACCTGTATGTAGTACATTACCTGTGCGTAGGACCACAATGTGAGGAACACCGTGAATCTATGTTACCTGTAATCAGTACCGCTACATGAAAAATGCTATGGTTCTACTTTACTAGTGGTAAGTACCATTATGAGGGGTCGTTGACCTGGATCATCATTGGAAGCAGATCCTTGGTCAGTATATACCATTGTTTTAAGTTCGTTTCTGGGAAGGCGAGACATTGGAGGGTCGGATTATAATCATTATTCATCGCCCTCTTTTTGAATTCTAATCAGTGGATTGATTTTGTAATTATTTTAAACTTTAAATACTGTGAGTTGGATCCACTCATTGTTTTAAATTCCTGTTCATCCATTCATTTTTCATCATTAAGTTTTGAATTCTGGTCAGAGGATGAATTTTAGAATTTTAAATTGTCTTTACTTTTCGTCCCATTTAGAGACTGATGACCTACATGTTAGATCCCTTTAAACAACAAGCATCATCATAATCATTATTGCAATTATTCACAATTAACCAGCTATTGACAATATCCTTGCACCTCTAGGGGTAGTTTGCCTTTTTCTCACCCTAAGGCGGCAGGTTTGATTCCTGGCCTGATAAGGGAATGTTTCCTGGATGTGAGGACTGGCTCGAGGTCCACTCAGCCTACGTGATTGCAATTGAGGAGCTATCTGACTATGAGATGGCAATCCCGATCCGTAAAGTTACGTTATAGAGACCATGCGTCACCTCGAAATATGCAGGCCTTTGGGCTGAGAAACGGCCGCCCTGTAGGTTAAGGCCCATCAGAGCCGTTGCGGCATGGGGTTTGTTTTCTTTATTATTACGAATAACCTAAATTAAGTTTAATTTTTTTATTTTATAAATTTCAAATTCCTATGCAAAAAAAATCCAAGAAACACAATGTAGTGAACCCTTTAGGTCCATATTGAGGGATACCTACCTTTCTTACCTATCAGCAAAGTTCATGAGATCTGTCTCTTGGGTCGTTTCGGGTTCTTCGTCACTTGCTGAGGTAAAGGTAGGGTTCATTAATTCTAATCTATCTACCGGAATGAAAGGTCTGTTTAAAAGATTCCTATTTATTCAGGAAATTTCTGAAGCATGTCAATGGTATCATAGAAGTCAATTGTGTCCACTGGACACCACAATCATTTTTACATAAACGTCAGAACACTGGTGTGAGACTTTAACGTAACTGCCTGATGGGCATTCTTACTAGAAACCATTATCTCAATTATTAATCATTTAAGAAAGGAAAGTCTGGAAATCCTTAAATTCGGCTTCCATGTGAGACCACATGTACCATCATAGTGATTCGTTATGGTCCAGCCCTCGTAACACGAACTCTGGACTCTGGGAATAATTAAGGCCGTCCAATCGGTGTGTGCCACACAGTGGTTCTACGGCATGGACCCTTAATGGAATCGATGTGACCTGCGTCTATGTCATGGACCGACATCTACTCTTCTAAGTTACTTTAAAGTCATTGTGGATGATGACCGCAAGGAAATAATGCTACAATGGCATATGGCCCTAATCTGAGTCACTGAGGTTGATGACCCCTGACCATCCAAGTTTCTAGGCTGAAGGCTAAACACAATTAAGTTACATCGGTTTATGACCAAAGTTCCACTTTACTATCCCCAGCACATTCACTGCTCAATCAATCAAAGTTCAATAATTACAACAATAGCAATGCTCACAAACTTAGTGGCAGAAAAATCCATTTCCTTCGGATATGTCCCATTAATCGTTACTTTACATGTTAACATTCCCCAGAAAACAAACTAAAATTTCCAGAATGCATCTCCAAGTTATTCGCTTGATTAAAGTTATTTCAAAATGCGGTTTCACTGAATTTAATAATTAAATAAATTTAAATGATTTAACGAAATGTTAAAGATCAGTAAATTTTATCTCCGCGGACTCTGGTTTCTTCACAAATTCCTACGCAGCTGTGATGTGAGTTCAATATTGCGATGTTTATCTGGCTGGAAAAGAATTTTACATAATTCATGTCCAGCTGTATATATCCTATCTCGTGATATCATGCTTAAAAATCTAATCTAGTCCTAACCGTTATTAACACTTGGATATCTTAATAATCTATGCACAAACCAAACAACTCGCCATATAATTACGATGTCATATCTCGTCATTACCATTATGAATTTTGCACACCCCTCACAGACAAACCGATCATCACGACCATCGCTCTATATTTTGGACAACCCTGAAATTGGGTTACTCTGTTCCTTATACTCAAAGTTCGTGATTTCAAAAGTTCATTACATCCCCAATTACAGTATTTCACAATACTCAGATCATTACCGGCTATGAATTTCAACTAAATCCAGCATTTTAACGTTTCCCCTGGCCGAGAATTACAGTACAATCTCAAGTCCACTCCTTTCCCGCTATCATAGCTGAGCTCTCTCATCCCATGCTCGCTTGGCAGTTACATAAACCACCCGGTTCGTTCTACCTGACTGACTTCTCAAAATGCTCCCTTTAAACTCTGCCGACATGATTAAACAAATACGATATTCTAACCAACAAAATGCACAGATTATGCTTCAAGATGCCCACACTAATTACACGCGTCGCCAATTGATACCGCTATGGATTTCTATAAATTTCTTTCCATTCCCAACATTATAAAATATTCCTCGGGCTATCATGTCCCGGCTTCAATGACAGGACTCTAACCTGATTCGCACATCTCATCTCAACTCATATAAAACATTCCTCGGGCTTCCGTGTCCCGGCTTCAATGACAGGTCCAACCTGATTCACAAAACTAACCTCTGTTTCCCAGCTCCACAATTATCATCGACAAAGAACTGGAATAAAATCCTTACTAGAAATCCCGACGTCTAATATCGCACAATGCATTTATCATGAATAACTTCGCATAAATGATATCGTATTTAATAACTTGATTTTTACGAGAAATGACTGAAACATTCTACTAGATCTTTTATCGTCAGTCAGACACGGTTTAAAATTGGCATTAAAAAGAACGTTTCTCTCCGTGACCAAATTCATCACCCTTGGCTCTCACCCGACAGCGCGCTTCCACTCGATTGAAAATGAGTGACCATGGATTATTATTATTAACGTCAAATTGCAGACAGAAGAATTTTACGTCGAATGAACATCTTAATTTGACATCACAAAATATAGGCAGTACACTCACACGGATGACGATCTACATTGGACGTGATATCACTTCGGAACCCATTTCAATAACTTTTTACAACATTATACGGCACTCGCAAGACTTCAAAAATTTATCCAAGTGGAAAATAAAACAAATGACTCTTTTAGTCGTACTCTCACATTTACAAAACTTAGTAGGGCGACCACTGCGTCGTATATCCCCATTCAAATACACTTTAAGAAATCACGAGACAGGATATAAGAGGTAGTAAGATGGAAAGTCACCTACCTCATGTCTTCATGCCAGTATTCGTCTTAGGGCTCACCTGCGACCCTGGCATTTTATTTAGCCATTTTTACATTCATGGCTTTACAATTTATTATTATTTCTTCAGGTTTCCTGGAATAAAGCATAAAAAAAAAGAAAATACCCTTCACTTGTTTGCTTGCACGCACACGATGGACTATAATTATTTCCGCACACGAATTACTTAATCACATTAGAATTTATTCAGTACTTTGACCGTCCTATCTGGTACAATTATTTCACTCAAGAAAACTATCTCCTCATGGAGTCAAGACTTAGCCGCAATGGCTAAAATCTGCAGTTGAACTCAGTCTACTTTCGTTGGTTTGATTTCGCAGAGCAGCTTAACAATTTTTCGTCCGCTTTGTATCACAAATGCCGGAGAAGGAAGCTTCGTCATGGCGTCCCTTCATATTTATAGCAGTTACCCCCTCTCTTCGGATCTCTCCCTTTGCCGCCAATAAAATTTATATAAATTTTCTGACTTACCTAAACTGTAATTTCAAGAGTTTTGAAAGTGACTACATGCTTGCTACATTTCTGGCGGTAGTGTTCATGGACATTTAAAAATTTTACGGGTTCGATTTGTGAGATGATTGACCTCCTTTGATAGGCACTATATTTTTTTGACTTGGCGTGGTCACGCCATGTACACGCGCTTTGAAATAGTTCATAAAAATGACTTGAGATTCTTCCGCCGTCGACACGTGTGGTTGACGTCACGTACCCCAGAGCGTGGGACCGAAGGTAATCACCCCCTCGTCACGTGTCCAATCCATGCTATCAAGAATCCAACTTTTAATTTAATTGTTACATTATGCATAATGTTCTTAGGGCACAAAGGTCATGGGTTCAGTAGCTTACAAGAGTGCATTTTTCGGTAGATAATTTTGTTTACACATTCCCTGGAACAGAGAATGAGTATTATTCAGTATGATAGTATCCTATCTACGTAAAAAGTAAATATTGCAAAATGTTCTTGATTCGCTGTCACATTGCTGCACTACATGACGTGTTAAACCTCACCCCTCCAATTTGTCCACCATTTCCTTCTCACTTCGTTAATCCCCCGTATTTCACGAATAACACCTGCTTAACCAATCGATTTCACTTTTTGATAATCAAAGAAAATAATTGGGAGTGCGCTTTGATAGGAAATTGTTTGTTTCCTACGTAAACGGGATTCCGTCACTCCTCGGTTGGCAAGTTGGCCGTGCGGTTAGAGGCGCGCAGCTGTGAGCTTGCATCCGGGAGATAGTTGGTTCAAGCCCCACTGTCGACAGCCCTGAATATGGTTTTCCGTGGTTTTCCATTCTCGCACCAGGCAAATGCTGGGGTTGTACCTTGATTAAGGCCATTCCTACCCCCGCCTAAGCCTTTCCTATACCAACGTCGCCATAATAAGACATATCTGAGTCGGTGCGATGTAAAACAAAGTGTAAAAAATGTTTACAGGTTTTTTAACGTCGCGGATATACTGTAAATTCCCTGAGAGTATTCCGCCTTCCCTGTGTCTTACCGGTTGTCGAATATGCCTCTTCGGTCTGGTCCATTTCTTTTTCTTCAAATACTAGCCATATTGGCCATGTGCAGTCTTTCTTCTGTGTATTTGTCAGAGTTGGATCTTCAAGTCCACTCAGCCTACGTGAATACAATTGAGGAGATAACTGACGATAAGATGGTAACCCCGAACCAGAAAACCAAGAAGATGACATGTAAATAATCATCAACATAATCATTAACCGCCTCCGTAGCGTAACGTTTAGCACTATTAGCTGCCCTCCTCGGTGGCTTGGGTTCGATTCCTGGTACTGCCAAAGATTTAAGGATGGCAGGGGGGCTAGTATATGGTTAAAATGGTACATGCAACAAAACTCCATTGGGGATGTGCCTGAAAAGAGCTGCAGCACCTCGCGATGAGGACAAGAGTTTACTTATCATCATCATCATCATCATCATCATCATCATCATCATCATCTCCTTCTTCTTCATCTTCTTTTTCTTTTTGTTTTATTCCTCTTCTTCTTCAGCCTATTTCCAACTTGTCTATCGCAACTTGAGCACTAGCCAAGTGTTTGGGAGATTGAACCTCAGAACTATTTCTGCTTGGAGGAAAGTAGGCGACCTAAAGCTACTATACAAAGCAGGTAAAGGTATAAGTTATTTAGGAGTTTTCCTCTCCACATCTCTTCTCATAGTATCAAAATTGGGATCCTCTTCCAAATTCCCTACTCCCCCCTTTCTCCTACACAAAGGTCCATTTATATAGGTATTCCAGGAATATATAATACCTTAAACCTCAACAGATATATTCTTATCATGTCTTTCCTTCTGTCATGAAAGTTCTCACATAGCTTCATTCTATCCTTCCAGTTCTTTCCTAATCTTCATTCTCTGTCTCTTCTCTTGTATTTAAATGAAATTTTATTTGTACATGCCGTTTCTCTGTAAAGTATAGGCTTGTACAGTTTATTTGGTGTAGCCTGTATTTTGCCCTTTATAATGATTGTACATTTCTGATTTTAGATTGCTAACTATTGTACATATTACGGATATTTGTTTCGACGCTATGCTCTGATCAAAAATAAATAACAAGTATTAGAATTACACCCATTGATGCATTACAAAAATTATGGTGCAAGAAGAGAGAGGAGTTTCCATGTAAATCCCCTTTATTTTACTTTAAATCGACTAGTTTTCTGAAATTAGACTTGTCTAATACACTGTCATCTGTAATACCTATTTCCTGAAGATATTTTCCAACATCGAGCAGCCAATTTTTTTTAAACTTTCATTTATAGAGCAAGGTTCAGAATTGTTTGGTCAATCTTTGATTACTCATTCTGAGGATATGTCCGTAAAATTTCAATTGTCGTTTTTTTTTAAATTGTAGGACGTACAATATGCTTTACGTCGCACCGACACAGATAATTCGTATGGCGACGATGGGGCAGGAAAAGGCTAGGAGTGTGAACGAAACGACTGTGGGCTGGACCAAGGTACAGACCCAGCATTTTCCTGACGTGAAAATGGGAAACTATGGAAAATCATCTTCAGGGCAGACGGCAGTGGGTCTCGATCCCACTATCTCCCGAATGCAAGGTGACAGCTACGTTACCCAGACTGCGCAGCCACTCACACGGTATTTTTGTCTTAATAAGCGAAATTGGAAAATAAGTAAGCATTTGCTCAGCTTCAAAGACCAAAGACCAGCATTATAACGATTTAGCCAATGAAACCGTACAGAAAATAAAGAATAAACAATTTCGTGGGGCTATTTCTAGCCGAGTGCAGCCCTTGTAAGGCAGTCCCTCCTATTAGGGTGGGCGGCATCTGCCATGCGTAGGTAACTGCGTGTTATTGTGGTGGAGGATAGTGTTATATGTGGTGTGTGAGTTGCAGGAATGTTGGAGACGGCACAAACACGCAGCCCCTGGGCCATTGGAATTAACCAATGAAGGTTAAAATCCCCGACCCGGCCGGGAATCGAACCCGGGACCCTCTGAACCGAAGGCCAATACGCTGACCATTCAGCCGAGTCGGACACTAAAGTAGTAGTTCGACGTCTTCATACGTCGGGGGGCAATCCTCTATATACTCTCTTCTGAGGAGTGTTATTATTATTATTATTATTATTATTATTATTATTATTATTATTATTATTATTATTATTATTATTATTATTATTATTATTATTATTATTATTGCATTACGTTGCACCGTCACAGATAGGTCTTATGACAACGATGGAAAGGAAAAAGGCCCGAAGTAGGAAGGAAACGATCATAGCCTTAATTAAGGTACAGCCCCCATCATTTGCCTGGCGTAGAAATGGGAAATCATTATCATTATCAGGGCTGCCAAAAGAGGGTTCGAATGCAACCTGATACTGACGTGACTCAAACAGGGGATGGTTGCCTAGTTATATCTCTCCTTAAAATAATAATCACCACCATCGCTGCAGTTCAACTTCGGTCTCGCCCTCCAGTTCATCCCTAGTGCAATTTTACTCATGAAGTCACTCTAGAATTTCGCTGCCGTGTTGAGGTGTCCGCTCCTAGTGATAAAACATTTAGTGAGGCGGTCTTCCAAGGATTACTCTAATTAGTCAGTGTAGCAAGCAGGGTGGGCTAGAGATGTCACTTGTGAGCTTACCACCTGTCCGCCCCCTCTCTCTCCATCCCGCTCACCCACACATATTCATACCTCTTTTGTATTCATGAGCTGGCGCACACAAATATTCGTGAACAATAAATTTTCTGTTTGAACAGATTTTCGATAAATTGATATTCCCAGTGTGTGACCTCCCCTTACAAGCAAGGCAGGCGAGCAGCGCTATTATGCTGTCGACAGGGACAGCTGAAGGCGCACAATGCTCCCTACCTCGGGAGACCACCGGGCTCTTGGGAGTTCTTAGCGGACAGCACTGATACACTAAATAAACATTGCACAGTAAAGGAACATTTCCCTTCATAGCTGAGAGAACACAATCTTACGTTGGTCAGTTGTACTCAACTGCTTAGTATCAATCAATTCAAAATTCTGTGTTACGTTAAAATGTCCTTAAGAAAGACCTCCCTTGCTTGTGCTATCTTCATTTTATGTCCTTACTTCTGCCATCGTTAGTTATTTTATTACCCAAGTAACCATATTCGTCTACTTTCTTTAATACTTTATTTGTAGCTGTGGTGAAACACCGAATCCCGTCAGATCTCCGAAGTTAAGCAACATTGGACGTGGTCAAGATTTGGATTGGTTGCCACGCGCTGTTGGTGGGGGGTAAGGGAATGGAGGTGCGGGAAGGAACAGGCCACCCTACCGTACGTAAACTCCGGCACAGACACACCTCTGCGTAGGTTCGGATCTGCCTTCGGCAGAATACACCCTTAACTTCCTTACCTGATGTAATATTTCCTGCGTCACCTGACTTCGTTCGACTGCACTCCGTTACTTTTGTTTTGGAGGGTTTTTTTCTCAACTTGTACTCCTTCCCCAAGACTCTGTCCATACCATTCAGCAATTTCTCCAGATCTTGATATAGGACTTAGAAAGATGTTATTGAAGACTTTCGTCTGGAGCGTGGCATTGTATGCAAGTGAAACGTGGAAAAGTGAAATGTGAAATGTGGAGTTACAGAAGAATGCTGGCGGCGACATGGGTAGATCAAATCATGGACTGGTGAGGGGGATCGATTTGCATAAATTTGACGAGAAGAAGAGACAGAATGATAGGGCACATCGTAAGACACTCAGGACTTCTTTAGTTGGTTTTCGAGGGAAGTATAGGTGGTAAGAACGCTACGGGTAGACCAAGGTATGAATATGACAAGCAGATTACAGCAGATGTAGGATGCAGTAGTTTCATAGAAATGAAACGGGTTAGCACAGGATAGGGTAGCAAGGAGGGCTGCATCAAACCAGTATTTTACTGATGACACAATAAAACACAACAACACACACGTTAAACTTGATAAACCTGAGTGTTATATAAGAGCAGTCTGATATTATTCTCAAATATCAATGCAATTACAGTACCTAATATGATAGAAGTGTTTTGAATGTATCATACGTATTTACCAGTGATGGGAAAAAAAGATAAAAGTAAGCGAATTGACCTAAAGTACAGTCACTTGGATATATTTTACTCCAGTACAATTAGGTCTACTAATTACTGTTTCGCCGGCCTCGTGGTGTAGGGGCAGCGTGCCTGCCTGTTACTCAGAAGCCCGGGGTTCGATTCCCGGCCAGGCCACTTATTTTTGCCTGGATCTGAGGGCTGGTACGAGGTCAACTCAGCCTACGTGATTACAATTGAGGAGCTATCTGACGGTGAGATAAAAGTGAAATGGCGTATGGCTTTTAGTGCCGGGAGATCCCAGGATGAAATGATGATGAAGACAACACATACACCCAGCCCCCGTGCCAGGGAAAGTAACCAATGGTGGTTAAAATTCCCGACCCTGCCGGGAATCGAAATCGGGACCCCTGTGACGAAAGGCCAACACGCTAACCATTTAGCCATAGAGCCAGACGACGGTGAGATAGTGGCCCCGATCTAGAAAGCCACGAATAACGGCCGAGATGATTCGTCGTGCTGACCACACGATACTTCGTAATCTGCAGGCTTTCGGGCTGAGCAGCGGTCGCTTGGCAGTCCAAGGCTCTTTAGGGCTCTAGTGCCATGGGATTATTTAGTTAATTCATTACTTTTCACCGAGCGAGTTGACCGTGCGGTTAGGGGCCCGCAGCTGTGAGTTTGCATTCGGGAGATGGTGGGTTCGAAACCCGCTTCCTTCCTGTTCCTAGGCCTTTCCTATCTCGTCGCCATAATACCTATCCGTGTCGGTGCGACGTAAAGACAATTGTAAAATAAAAAAGAAGAAGATGAGGAATACGAAACTTATCTTCAACGGTCAAGAATCTTCAACACCATTTCTAGAGGGATATGGACAAATGCTAAATGGACCAAACTTGTCTGAAAAGACCTAGAATTTTTAAATTTTGATCCCAAAGAGATATATATTTGAGAGAGATAAATATAGAATGCTAATAGAGCATCCAACACTCTCCAGTCACTGGCAACTAAAACATTGCGTCCTGTTGAGGGACTGAAGTGGACTCAGGAAACGAAAGCAACCCATAGTTCAGAGATGAAGGAGTACTGGGCTAAAAAAAGAAGCTCACCAGAGTTAGGAACCACGTGGTCCAAGGGGCCCTCAATGAAAGAAGAAGATGAAGGAGAAGATGAAGGAGAAGAAGAAGAAGAAGAGAAGAAGAAGAAAAGGAAATAGTTGCCGTTGTAGTAGCAGTGTGAGGACAGAGTTTTTGTTTCTGTGGGTACCACTGGATCTACGAGGCGGACGGTAAGGAGTGAAATGAGTTTTCCACATGGATTAAGGAAATCTACCTGCTTGTATAGTGGTTGAATGATGTGTGTTTCATCAGCGTCTCGCACGTCAGCTCTTCAGACTGCAGTATCGTTAGCAGGGAGCTTTCTTATGTTAATACCAGGGGCTGGTGGGGTCCATTACATTCTCGTATGTCTTCACGTCTGGCAAGAGGGCTCTACAATCGATTTGTCACGTTGTTGAGAAAGTCATAACGCAGCCAACACGCTTGGTTAACGAACGTCTTGTCCCCACTGAGCTGCTACAGCGGTGCTGGGGCACGTCGTTAGATACTTGCAGCTCTTCCGTGCAGCTTACTTGTTATTAGAAAACACTTCTGATTTTTGTGCTCTGAATATTAGTTTTCACTAGCTTTAATTAAGGTGCTAATCTGTGGCGTAATCCTACACTCTACTAACAAATCTATATCCATAAAATGAAAAGTAAGTTTGTTTGTTCTCAATACAAATCTGCACGCTTCTACTGATCAAAACCAAAATTTGCACCAAGGCTCATGGGTTACTCGGACGGGTAGTTATATCGTCAAAGTTTTAATAAAATTGGTCATAATACGTGATATACGGGTACAAGGTTTTGCGTGTTTACACCATTTTGATGTAGGCTTATGTTTCTCGACAACAGGTACATGGAAAAGAAATATATTTTTTTTCTATTGGCTTTACGTCGTGCCGACACAGATATGTCTTATTGCGACGATGGGACAGGAAAGAGCTAGGACTGGGAAAGAAGCGGCCGTAGCCTTAATTAAGGTACAGCCCAGCATTTTGCCTAGTGTGAAAATGGGAAACCATGGAAAACCATCTTCAGGGCTGCCGACAGTGGGGTTCGAACCCACTATCTCCCGAATACTGGGTTCGAACCCCACTGTCGGCAGGAAAATTTTAAGACGAATTTTACTGTTTGGGTATAACGCGAATATCGCCAAGAATAGTTAACTTACGATTATATTCAATGTTTCAATTAACAGATACAAGGGGAGGCAAAAAAAAGTGAAAATCTAAAACGTAGTTCCCATCAAATAGCGTTTCAAAATAAGGCATAATTTGTGCTAAATAAGTGACCTCACACGCATACTTTGTAAAAAAAAAAAAAAAAAAGTGAAAATCTGAAACGTAGTTTCCATCAAATAGCGCTTCAAAATAAGGCATAATTTGTGCTAAATAAGTGACCTCACACGCATACTTTGTAAAAAGATAGTGAAAATCTGAAACGTAGTTTCCATCAAATAGCGCTTCAAAATAAGGCATAATTTGTGCTATATAAGTGACGCAGACTTTGTTACAAGTTGGAGTTTTTTTTTAAATATTATTTGTTCGGGGCGTCGACCTATAGAGATCTCTTACCCCTACTTGCACCATGTCATATGAACGTGCGTGTTATTGGAATGGAGAAAGTGTAGAGTGCTGAATGTGAGGAAAGGAACATTAAGGACGACACAAACACCCAGTCCCCAGGCCAGGGATATTAATCATTTACAACTAAAAAACCCTGACCCAACCGGGAATCGAACCCGGGGCCGCCGTGTGACAGGCGGGCGCCTTGCCCGCTACAAGGCTACACTGCAGGGCCGTACTAAGTTTGAGGTTAGCTGTTGCTGTGAATACATTGTGCTCAGTCGTATGTCATCATGATGGCCGATTTTAATATAGACAACCAAAGATATGAAAAGGCATTTGATTTTCTCAAACATCACTTTAATTTGAATGTTGTTCGAAGCAATTATCCCAGCACATTGGGCAATTCATTAATTGATCTTAGTTTTACTCGTCATATTACTCCCGAACTCTTAAATTATGTCTCTCATTTCTCATATCACAGACCCATACTACACGGAGTTATTACCCACATTCCAAGTGTACCACGTTCTATTCAATAAAATGTATTATCCACATAATATTTGCATTTTATTTCGAAAAAGTGTAGGAAACCCCCAAATATCTGCGGTCGATATAATAGTGACAGCCTACCGCCATTTTTTCTTTTTGATACCAGATCTCTTAAGGAATAGACTGGACACATGAAAAGCATGGAACATGGAGTAGCAAGGAATATGGTGAAACGTCTTTCAGACACACAGGACTAAACTCTTCGTTGGTACATCCCTGCAGCTTGCTCTATGAAATAATGCCTGCCATAGGGAGTCGTATTATTTACCGCGCCCGACGCTTGGCGTTGAGTCGCTGATTGCATGGTCTGCTCCATTACCTTAGCAGAATCCTCCTGGCCAGACATGATAAACAATAATCTATTATTTAAAACATTAGGCTGATTGTTATTACCGCGAGTCTGAGAGAACGGCTGAACCGACTGATATCGTCAAGTCCTGTTGTGGGTGGGGACGGTAGAGTAACACTCACGGTATCCCCTGCCTGTCGTAATAGGCAACTTAAAAGGGCCCCAGGGGCTCTGAACTTTGGAGCATGGGTTGGCGACCATGGAGCCCTTAGCTGAGTCCTGGCATTGCTTCCACTGACTTGTACCAGGCTCCTCACTTTCATCTATCCTATCCGATCTCTCTTGGTGAACTCTTGTTCTTTTCTGACCCCGACGGTATTACGTATGAAGGCCTAGGGAGTCTTTCATTTTCACGCCCTTCCTGGTCCTTGTCTTCCATTGGCTGATACATTTATTTTTCGAAGTGTCGGACCCCTTCCATATTTTCTCTCTAATTAGTGTTATATAGAGGATGGTTACCTAGTTGTACTTTCACTTAAAACAGTAATCACCACCACCACTGATAACGTAAAGCATTCTGACGACAGCTCTTCGCCTCTAGATTTCCAGAGTGCCCTTAAATGCACAAACATTTCTTGGCGTATATTATCAAATTATTAAAGAGATATGTAATATTCTCTTTGGCCAAAGCGCACGCTAGTACTTGAAGGTCACCTGCTGGTGCACTGCCGGCCATGTACGTGGCGGGAATTCTTAAGGGGCGCACACGCATGCGCCCACGGGATCGCTAGGTTAATTGGTGACAGTCCCTATGGCAGCTGGAACAGTGTACATCATATGTAGGCCTACAGCGCGACGGGTAAACACATCCAATTATCATTTTTTTAAGTACATGTTTTAAAGGACCGGCTACTTCCCAGACAATATGGCCTTCAACAAGGACAAACTTCCACGCGAAACAAAATAATTTAAAACTTTTAGTTAAACATACAACAATAACTCTAAAACGACAATATGGTTCGTAAAATATCAATCAACGACCCAATAAAGAAATTCACTTGATACGAAATCGACAGGTAACATAAATATTTAAAATAAACACTCAACACAATACCCGGGAAACGCATGGAGCAATTTCATATAACGACACATTATTCCAACTATTCGTAACGACTGCTGCGTAGTAGCACTGGTCCCCTAGTAGCATTGTTAATACTCAGAGCCCTTATGGATACACTCCCAGATCTCCACTGTAGTTAATATGATCCGTGATCACATGACTTCCAACAGACCTCACGAAGATAGCTATCAGTTAATAGACCTAGGATCGATGATCGTTATAATAATAATAATAATAATAATAATAATAATAATAATAATAATTGTTACCGTGGTTTGGTGGATCAACAGAGGTGAAAGAAGGTGCCGGGGTGAATGGGTCTAACTACCAAATAAAAGTTAATTTAAAACTTTAACAAACGTTATATTTTCTGAGTTTTAACAAGCAAGAATAACAAAATTTAACAAGTTTTCACTAGGTGGTAAAACAACGATATAGCAATTAAAAAATAGGCTTAGAAAAATCCAAGATTTCAAATCCTAGACACACTTGGGCTACAAGCCCCTAGCTTTACAACTTTTGAGCTCCTAGTTCAACTTTGACCAAGCAACAATTTGTTCAAAAGGGCAGAAAACCCCTGATAAATGGAGCACTTGCTCCCAATTACAATATATGACCTCCCAGAGGCACTTTTACAACACAAGAAAGGAGCTGACACGCTCTCAGTTTTTCAAGCCTCTTCAAGGCAATAGTTGACTTTACAATTACTTGCCATTAAGGCACCACTTACAAAATGAAACGGGGGTATCTTGTACCCAACCTAGTAGGCCTTAGCAGAAAAAGAACAGGTTAAGTAAATGGCCCGAAATACCAAAAGGAATGGAGGCGTGTATTTGTGCTCCTACACATGTATTCTTAAAACCTAAAAAGGCACTAGGCCGATGACACAGGGGCTATTCCCAAACTATGGAGGTGACCCGTATAAGAAATAAATTTAAAACATTAAGGAAGAGAACCAGTTACCAAAACATAGTCACCTCAAACCAAAATGAAGGGGAGCTCGAGAGGACAAATCCCTCTCTATCCCCGAATTACACTTACAGATTTTATGAAGTTTTTACATGAAACGGCAGAAAATTACATGTTGGAAAGATAGGTTACATTGTAAAGGTTTCGGACCTTTCCCGCGGGTTAAACTGCTGAGCTAGCAAGAAATAAAGATGTTAAATGGCCATTACCTTACTGAAGACCTGCTGCCTGATGAAAGTGGCACCTCCCGCCTCCTGCTACACGTCCACACACTAGGCTAGATGTTGATCAAGTGGCTAACAGACGCGAAAATCAGCAGTTTATAAAACCTCGGGGAAAGTTCGAGACCTCTCCTGAATAAAACCGCCCCACCCTCTCATGTTTATTGGGTCGTTTAAAGTTACACATCAAATCGAAGAAGAAACCTGTGATTGGTAGGAAATTTATTACAGAAATTCTTGATTGGTTAAAATCAAAACAGGCGGAAAGACAGGATAAATATTGCCAACCCAAAAATGAATAAACGAAATTTAGTAAAGGAAAACGTATGAAAACAAAATTTCTTCTGAAAGGTTCTTTCATTTCGCACCAGGGTGCATGATCATAGTTTTTGTAGTGACCTCTATGAGAGAATGTCCAAACTTCTTGCTGAACGGAAAACAAAAACAAGTAGAATTTCACACAGTTCAGGAAACTTCGCCATTAAAAAATCACGGTAGTGACATCTCCTGAGAAAATTTACAAGTTGGTCCAGTTTTACGTTCAGAGTTCCTCCTGTAGAGGAGGTTTTATTGGCACAAAATTTAAAAGTGCGGCGTAGGGGTGTACCTCTCGGTACAACAATAATAATAATAATGATAATAATAATAATAATAATAATAATAAATACAGGAGTTAGACAAGGAGAAGGACTGTCATATCTTCTCTTCAACTGTGTCCCTGAAAGGTCATCCGGGAGAGGCGCTAAGAACTGAATAATCAATGAGTTCAAATCGCAGTCAGGCTAGGGCGCAAAAGCCAAATTTTGATGTTGATTGCCTAGCCTTTGCAGATAATCTTGCATTTTTCCAATTCTTTAAACACAGTCATGGAACGGAATTTTCAGCTTAAAACACAAGCAGCGAAGAGGTAGATCTATAGATCTCTTTTGAGAAAAAAACGCCCAGGACTCAGACAGCTCAGAGTAGGACAAGACAAAATGCCTTTAAATTACGGATGAACAAAAATGGAAATCGCGTACCATTTAACCAAAAGCATCTACAATAAGAGTGCCCATATCTTTCATAGCAAAGCTGAGGAATTACTGCGATGTCATCCGTCCAGATGTCTTATACGCTTCAGAATGTCTTGCAGTGGACAAAATAGACCTGGTCGAGAGGCTGGATGCCAAAGAAAGGAAGATTTTGAGATAGATCTTACGTACCATCAAAGACAATGCGGAGTACAGAAGACAGCATAATGACGAATTATACACCCCGTTGAGTAGATTACGAGAAAAGAAGAATGAGCTTTTATGGGCTTGTGACACGAGTGCGCCCAAAAAGACTGACTAACCGCTTCATTACCTTCTTTCAGTAGAAGAAAACCAAAGGGGCTTGGTTCATTGAGGTGGATAGAGACCTTCAAGAAGTGGGAATCACACATAATGACATCCAGGAGCGTGTCTCACTCAAGAATAAACTTCAAACGTTCCAGGGTTTCCCAGATAAGCCAAAATTAAAAACAGGACAGGCATGGGCACAGGAGAGGGAAGAACGACACCGAAAACGCATGCATGGGCAGACATTAAAGCCAGAAGTAGCCAGTTGAAATGACGTGGTCCCATGTTGGCCGATATGACATGGATAAATGAAATGAATAATAGTAACTTAATAATAATGGCGTGGTGCAAGTCTTGCGAGTTGACACCGTATAGCCGACCTGCACATCTGGGAGGATGGAGCCCTACCTAAGAAAAAATCTAATGCTGAAGACGGCACCTCGACCCGTAGGAATTCACTAATGAAAGGTAGAATCCACGATCAGACCAGGAATCGAACTCGGAACCCCTTGGACCAAAGGCCAGCATGCTAACCATTTAGCCATAGAACCGGAAATAGTACTTATAATACTATCTCTAAATTGCAAGAAGACCTTGGATGTAACCGCCATCGAATAAGTGACTCTGTGGTTTGTGTCATGCTGCTGTGAGCTTGCATTCAAACCCCACTGTCGGCAGCCGTGAAATGATTTTCTGTGATTTCCAATTTTCACACCAGGCAAATGATGGAGGCTGTTTCTTACCTGAGGCTACGGCCGCTTCCTTCCCGCTCCTAGCCCTTACCAACCCCATCGTTGCCATAAGATCTATTTGCGTCGATGCTAGGCCTACATAAAGCCAATTGTAAACAGTCTGTAAATTGAAAGGAGACCTCGGATTTAACCCCCGAAACTCTATTAGTAAATTATAAATTTTCATTTCATTTCATTCATTCATGTGATATGGATATTGATTCCCACAGGGAAACTGAAATATTTGTCTTGAATGAGTAAATTCGTAATTCCAATAGCCTATAAAATAACGGTCCGTTATTAGACATTACAAATGGTCCACCTAACTTATTATCGGTTGCCAGCTTTTCAACCCGGCGTCCCAATTTGGACTCATCAGTTGATAACTACAGTATTGCACATACTAGACGCATGGCTAGTGCACACGTAGCCTACGTAGTGGCCTCCATTTATGCACTAGCCATGGTGTGCTAGTTACAAACTCATGAGCCCAAATTGGCACAGCGGGATGAAACGCTGACAACCAAGAATGAGTTAGCTGGAAAATTTGTAATGTCCAACAACGGACCATGTATATTGGAATTAATTAATTAATTCATTCATTCATTCATTCATTCATTCATTCTTTCTCTCGACTTCGATTATTTATTTATCTATTTATTTATTCATTTATTTATTTATTTATTTATTTATTTATTTATTTATTTATTTATTTATTTACTAGCTGATGTACCCGTGCTTCGCTGCGGAATTCTACATTGTATACAGAATTCTAGGTTAGGTAGTGAACACGTTGTGAGCAAGATTGTATTAAACTGCACAGCACTTAACGTTACCCTAGAAACGCGACGGGGAAGTCACCAAACGTCCTTTCTCATATGAAGACTGGGTTATGGAATTTTCATTGTAATGGTAGGCCCCCTTGCCTACCATCAGTCACAATCAGGTTGGGGAGTTTTCATTATGATGGCAGACACTCACTCTCCACCTGCCTTTTTACATCCTCTGAAAGACCGTCTTAGTAGTTTTCCCAATGTAAATGAACATAAGTCATTACAATGACATCAGTAGGAATGGCGCGATTAAAAGCAATGCTTTCATATGAAATACTCGATCAATTGAAAAACCACACATTTTCTCACTTTTAACGAACAGTACTACGCTGCCGATCTAACAGTCCAAAGTTCCAGAGCTGGAATGACCAGCCGCAGACAGGCGTGATCCGTGAACACACTTCGTCTTATTTCGGCCGGGTGGGGGTGTCGAATAGTGGAGAATCCCAGGGCAAAAACTATGCTCTTTTACTAATCTGTTTCCTAGGAGTACCCGATGAGTCGGAAAATCTCAGTTCACTACACAGGCGGCGGAAATATCTATCTGACTTGGAGCCAGAGGAGAAATCCCCTCTTCACTGCTAATTTGGAATAAAATGATGTAGAATTTAATTAAACTGAAGAGAAAGAAGATTTTCTTAAGAAACGCCTCTTTTCAGGGTTGAATTTTGAGTTATTCAGTGAATTGTGGTGCTATAATTTGGAATAGGCCTAAATTGTAATTCTAGACCAGGTCATACTAAGTGAGCCTCTGTCTTAAGTATGAACATTGCTCATTCAAACCAGCGCGTCAGAGTAGTGATCGAATAGCTGGAATACTATGATGAACCAGTCTGTTACGTACCGGCAGTATCAGAAAATGTATGAACCAGAGGAATGGCATGCTAAAGAAGAAAGTTTTGCAACTCCCCAGCTATTTCCCGTCAATATTCAGTCAGGCTGTTATACTCGTTACGCAGCAGTAATCCCAACTATCCGAGTTGAGAGGCAGCATAAGAGACAAAAAACATCACAACAAACAATGGTCAATGTAATGTTATTGTTGATCGACGTTATGCGCTTTCGATATTGCAGGCCTTCACATTTAGTTTTCTTCCGGCTCTGAAATACCACTCTTATCATAGTCGGTCCAGTAAAACTGAATAAAACATAAATGATCGGGAATTGTATTCTCTATAATTTTGTTTTGTAGTTCTTTTTGATAGGACCAATAACATAGGTATTTCAAAATTAAATTTTAGGCGCCTTCCCATAAACTACAATTTCAACCAGGGTGAATAAAATTGTTTACAACTTAGACCGTAGTTTCTTATTTTCCGGCTCTATATACCGACTGTTAACCCGTTTTCTCGTGGCTCGGCGTTGATATGGACTTGGCAACAAAATTAAAAATTCATGAACATCTGTGTTATCAAAGCCGGTACGGTAACACTGCATGACATAAATGATCTGAAATTTATTTCTATATAACTTTCGTTATGTAGTATTTATCGATAGGACCACTAATAATATAAATATTTGAGAATTACATTTTAGACCTCCCCCTAAACTACCATTTCACTCAGCGCAAGTAAAAGTATTTATAGCCTAGATTGTAGTGGCTCATCCCCCGACTTCACATACCGATTGTCATTAAATTCTCTTCAGCCGTTTTCTCGTGATGCGTGTACAGACAGACAGACAGACAGACAGACAGACAGACAGACAGACAGACAGACAGACAGACAGACAGACAGACAGACAGAAATTACGGAAAAGTAAAAATTGCATTTCCTTGTCACTATGGAATGATCGATACAGAAATACCATTCTTTTCAAATTCTGAGCAATGTACAGACAAAACTCTTATTTTATATATATAGATTTATTTATTTATTTATTTATTTATTTATTTATTTATTTATTTATTTATTTATTTATTTATTTATTTATATGTGTATCTATTTGTCTATCTTGGGGACAGGTATAAGGATTACAGCACAGTTGTGTACAACTGTAAGCTGTTGGTGGTAGTCACTTGGTATTCTGAGAATCTCTTGTGTATAAAACAAGTTTCAAGTAACATTTGTTTGAAATATAGTATTGGTATGTTGGCTTATCCTTTTCCTCACCCCCCTCTGAGGGAGCGGGCGTGACGTGATGGTGAAATAAAGAAGTAATCCAATAAATCAAAGAATAGGCCTCACCGAGTTGAGTTCCCACTACTGTTGAATGGCACAAGTGTTAACACATGTCAATAAGGTGACAGTTGTAATGAGGCGAACGTCCCCTGGGCTAGGATCAGCTGTAATTGTGAGTGTGTCGTCCTTTGTGCGAGCAATATGTGCTGCGACTCCGTGATCCGCTTTGCCAGGCCACCTGAATGTCCCCGGTTGCTCCTGCAGCCTCCGCTAAGCCGATTTGTGCCCACGCTGCTGCTCTTTTAGAAGCTTGACATCCAAACACTGCCATTGTGCCCCAGGGCACGAAAGAACAGGAGGGAAAAAGGGGGAGGGGGCGAGTAGGTAGTCCAATCGCATTAGCTCGCCTAGCTCTGGCCTCGATGCCACCTCGCTGGCACAATCAAATCCTGATTCGTATGGTCACTTCCTGAAGCGAAGGTTTGATCCTGCTTTTCCGTTCTCTATTCTTATTTATCTTCCCCCATTCTACAAGTACAGAATAGAGGATAAGATTAACACTGCGGTAATTAAGCGAAAGTGTTGTCCGCTCGGAGGCCCCGGGTTCGATGCCAGGTCAGGGATTTTTAACTGGAAGTGAGGGCTGGTTTGAGGTCCACTCAGCTTACATGATTACAATTGAGGTGTTATCTGACGGTGAGACAGCGGAGAATAACGGCCGAGAGGATACGTCATGCTGTCCACACGATATCGCGTAATCTGCACGCTTTGGGCTGAGCAGCGGTCGCTTGGTAGGCCACGACCTTTTGTGGCTGTTGCGCCATGGGCTTGGGGTGGGGTAGTTGGGGGGTGTAATAGTTTTTTGCACTATTCGCCTGGGTTCGATGTTTGGCTCCGTCATAGAGGGATTTGAATGCGACGTCCAGTGACGTTCTGACTAACTTTGAACTATGGCGGCCGAGGTTCGAATTTTAGTCAGAGGTAGTGAAAAGTCACATCAGTGAACTCCTATTACAGATAGCAATACTGGTCCTGAAGTGGGGGTAGTAGTGGTGGTGATGATTTCGTTTTACGAGAAACTACAATTGGGCAAATATCCTCTTATGCAGTGGCGCCAACTTTCGGGGGGGGGGGGGATGGCAGGGTGCTCCCCCCCCCAATGCGTAGTAGGCCTACCATTCCCCCCCCCCCACACCAAAAAACAGTGTCCTCCTATATGGTAAATCCCCTTCAATTTGGTAGTCTTCGGAGGCTGCTAAGGCGTTAAATCTGAAGAAGATGGTAGATGGTTTTATACCAAGAAATTAGATTAGAATGTTTGCATTCCTTCAGAAAATTACATTTATCAAAGGAAAAATGTTCACCTGGTTCATCTGGTGGTAGAGCTTTTCACATTTCGTATCATGAAATGAACAATATACAGCAATGGGACATTTATTCAGAAAATGTACATATGAAGCAAGTTGTACTTTTTTCACTTGTGATTATTTTTTATAACTTCCTACATAAAATATTCCTTCAAAATATTTACCGTACTAATGAATCAAATTCTATTTTTTTCTGTTTATTTGTGAATATTATTGGAAACTCCGTACATGAGACACGTTCAACAATGTATTTGAGAAACAGACTCTTATTGTTCTGTTTATTGTTGAACATTGTTATTTAGGAATGTTTGCATTAACAGTTGTTTCTCAATTTACATGCCTGTGTTCATGTTAATCATGCCTCCCTAATGACCTGAGGCCATGAAGGCCTCGAAAACCTAAAGTCATTGGGGTCGGAAAAGAGCAAGATTTGCCTAAGAGAGGTCGGATATGAAATATGAAAGGGAGCACCCTGTCACAAGTAAGTGGAAACAATGCCAGACACGGCTAGGGAAATCGCTGTCAGCAACCCACGCTCAAAAGTTGAGAGCCACTGGTTCCCCTTTTAGTCGCCTCTTACGACAGGCAAGGGTTACCGTGTGGATGTTATTCTAACGCCCCCAGCCACAGGAGAACGGGTCCTGTTGCTTATGGTTACAAAATCATCAGTCACGTGAATTTACAAACTCGAGTTGGGTACAACTTTGGGGACATGTAGCTGTTAGTTTATATTCGAGATGAGGTGAGTTCGAACCCCATTTTCGGCAGCTCTGAAGACGGTTTTCCGTGTTTTCGTACTTTTACACCGGGCAAATGTCGAGGTTGTAGGGGTAGCGTATCCAGGATTTGCCGATGGAAGGGGAAGGGGGGTTATAGTTATAAAATTATGATAGAACACAACGAAGGTGCTTGTACGTGTGTGATACGCGCATGCAAGACTGATACAAGTGGATTATGTTGATAGAAATGATATAGGCCTTTTGGCTTATGCCGTGTCAAGAAAATAAGGCGAAATTCTTTACGTAATCAGAAGTAAATCTCGACTGTCCACGAAAAAGGCTTCTCAAACAATGAGGTGTTTGAATTTGGACGTTGTAATAGAAGTGGGAATGGTACGTTCATTCGTTACCAGATGGCTCCTCGGACGGGGTACAGTGCTAGCGTTCGAAGCGGAAGCCGACGGAACCATCAGAATCAGTCTGAGAGGGTCACGTAACATAACATATCATATCATAACATGTGCACGCACATATAAAGGTATGACATTGACACAAACCTGGAATGAAACATTTGACGATGAGTAACGTACGAATATGGGAAACACCGAAAGGAAATAACAATAGTGAAGGGATAGGGAAGGGAACTACATACTTAAAGGCTGGCAACCAGGTATTACTTAATTGATAGCCAGTGTCCATGTTGAAATAGGGATTTACTGAAACACTACCGATAGATGTCTCACGAGGAGTACCCGGTATGCGCTTGTCGATCGTCATTTATTTGTATGTGTTTTTAATGGAAGTTACCTACTTAAATGATGAAGTTAATGATTTAAAATATCATTACGACAACAAAGACAACAAGAAAATTGTGATGTCTGACTATTGCTGTGTCCTAAGCAGAATTCTTTCCGTAAAAAGTGGTTGCATGCGATTCGTAGCCAGGACCTATGAAATTAAAATGTGACTCCTAATATCAAGTTCTGCTCGAAACATTTTACAGTTGAAGATTATGTCATTACTGAAACTGGTAAGTAAGCTAATCAGTACTAATTAAGAAATAATTTAATAATAAGGTAGTGACATTCTGAGGAGTTAATATGACATATTTCAATAATTTTAGGCGAAAGACGAAGACTTAAGGAGAACGCTGCCCTTTCGATATTTTCATGGTGTGGCACCAGTACCTTGGTAATAACTCCAAGAGCAAGAAGATATAGAATTAGGAAAACAGCCATAACACCGTGTGCGGTACCCTGAATCACACAGTGACCTATAATTTGACACTGGAGCACAATCAATTTCAGACTTCCTAAACTCGAAATAACTCACTAATTCCAAATTTGAAATCTTTATATTTGTCTTATGATCTGAAACAATATCCTGAAACGCGTGCGCTGCAGGGAAATGAAGTTCAGTCGTACTGGATGTAGCCCCTGGCACTGCTGTCACACCAATGTCGTGCCTTATGTACGCCTCTAACTTACAAGGAAAATAAAAATACCGTATTAGGAATGTTTTCAAAATTCTGTTTGTACTTAAGCCGGCCCCGTGGTGTAGGGGTAGCATGCCTGCCTCTCACCCGGAAGCCCCGGGTTCGATTCCCGGCCAGGTCAGGGATTTTTACCTGGACCTGAGAGCTGGTACGAGGTCCACTCAGCCTACGTGATTAGAATTGAGGAGCTATCTGACGGTGAGATAGCGGCCCCGGTCTAGAAAGCCAAGAATAACGGCCGAGAGTATTCGTCGTCCTGACCACACGACACCTCGTAATCTGCAGGCCTTCGGGCTGAGCAGCGGTCGCTTAGTAGGCCAGGGCCCTTCAAGGGCTGTAGTGCCATGGGGTTAGGTTATTTGTACTTAAATAATTCAATCTTAACAAAAACGCTAAAAGAAGGAGTTGCTGTATTTACTCCTTACCTTTCAATCAACTCTTGTTTCTTTTCCGGATATTTTTCCGCCCCTTTTTTCAATTCTGCTTCCAAATCCGCAATCGCCATTGCACCTATAGCATTTCCCGTCTTGTTAAAAACATTATCAGAATATGGTAACTCCGTTTTCATGCATTTAAAGCTAAAGTTTCGTTCCGATTATCACGAATGTAGGAATACTCCATATAAGTTTCGTGTAAAACAATCGAGCAGCGGGAAGTGCATGCCGGGTATTACCATTACGCTGCCTAGCGGACAAGTTTTGCGTGATACATCCCTATTGTTAGGATTTCTACGTATTCCCACAGCTTCCCGTATAATTCTGGACCTGTAGTATCTAGTGTGGACAAGAGCTCGAGCATCTTGGAACGTAAAATCATGACCCGACGATAGAGCGTGCTCAGCTATTGCTGATTTTTCTGGCTGGTTGAGACGAATATTACGTTCATGTTCCTTGATACGAGGTTTAAAACTATCTGAAGCACGACCTTGGAGGCGACCTGCGAGCCAACTTCGCCGTTACCATTGCACTACCATGTAATAGCAAACGCGGAACTCGGTCGAATTATTCTGGTTCTGTGTACTTAAATGTGTGTTGCTGGCGCTGATTGTACCACGAGGGATCTTTAAGTACCAGTGTAGCCTATTTGTTCTTCCCTCAAAACTCGACTTCCATTGCTGACCTTTTGACCATATTGGCACACATGAGAGTAAGTGGTTTGTCGTTACCGACAATATCTCGATCACTGGCAATCGTAGGTCAGAGTTTCAATCGGTGCATATATATTATTGACGAAAATACTTAGATTTTCTTTGAATACGAGAATTTCCCATGCTTACTATTCAGTATCCAGATACATGAATACCTTGCACTTAGCTGCCAAGTAGGCAGAAGCAACCTCACCCCCTTGCTACATGTATGAGCGATGTTGATGGCATATCACCGGAGCTTGCTGACCCATGTTAATTCAGTAATCTGTCTGGTCATCTATCTCCCTTCTTCATTTTCAATTCTACAGCTCATCTGAAGGACAAATAAGGAAGGATGGACGAGTGTTTGACCAACACAATGGCAGGCAAAAAGCCGGGGGTCGTGACATTGTGTTAACAGCCGGCGATCTGACTATCTCCGCGAGCGCCCGGCCGCACCAGTACACACAAAACACGAGTCCAGTTAATTAAAGTCCGCTGACGTTCCCTTGCAAGTGGTAATTTCCTGATAAGCCCCATCTCGCTCCCACCCAAGTTTAGTTAAGAACGCAATATCGGCTCTCTGATGATGAGAACTTCTAGTCCCTGCTCAAGTGGAGGGGAACTCACCCCCCGCCCTTTCCCTTTGAGAAGCAGGTGTCAGTCAAATTTAGCCATAGTTTCAGGCAAAGTAAGTAACCAAGAATCCTCGAAATTGCATGTAAAATCTAATATTGTGACACATGGCGTGGTTTCAGAACCATACGGAAGTGACTTTTCATTTCAAATGAAAGCATAATAAATGAGTGATGTTATATGCTTCATAAAGGCATAAGGTAGGGGGCCCATATTTCGTCCCCTTAGCAGATTAGGACTCGTAGAAATTCAGGAATATTATGGAAAAGCTAGAAATTGGTATATATATTACTGAATATACTCTCCGTTTACGGGCAAGTTACAATGAAATTGTTATAACGTAAGAAAGTCAAAATTTGACATAAACACTACAAAAACTAAACTACCAAAAACATGTTCGTAATTTCGTCCCTCACCAAATTTTTGAAAAGTACATTTAATTTTAATATATTTTTCCTTTCTTACTTTACCAAACACTTTCCCTACTACTTGAAGGCCATTTATGGAAAAAAGGTTTCTTGGTATTCTTTTTAACACAGTCTTTCAGCGTTGCCCATGGCAGGCATCGTCAATCGAGAGTGAAATGCCTTCGGAACCAGTTTGCTCCCCGCTCTCAAAAAACGAGAGCAGCTTAGCGAGCAAGTAGGGGAAGTGCATGACGTAGTATGTACTGAAGGCCAGTGGCGCAAGCACAGTGCGGCCACGGTATGCAACCCGCCTGACTACTGCTCTCTTGTCACGTGACAAACACCCGTCCCGAGCGGAGCAAGTAACACCAGCTCCCTAGAGCAACTACGTGATGACGTCTGGCCCATGGAATGGTAAACGCTTTACTTTCACGTTTGTAACCCATTATCCTGTTCCTCACTGCCTTAAAATATCATTTTTCATAACCTTCTTATCCCACTGCTTGCGTTTTACCGTTATAAAATAATAATAAACTTCATATATAACAAATAAAATGAAAGGGGACGAAATTATGAACTTACCCCGATTCATTATAATGGCCGCTACACTAACTCACGCCAACCACCTCACTGTAGCGATTATACGCCAGAAATGACACGACTGAAATGCAGTCCGGTATTTCATACACACATCAGTGCTCACTCCAAGAAAGGCGCTGAATTTGAATGCTGCACTAACTCAGCTCAGTATGAAAAATGAATCCTCCTCGTGCACAGAAACTAAACGTGGTGCACACAACCAACTTTCATAAAAAACAAAAAAAAACAATGGGGTGAGGTGACAACTGTGCAAATTGGAAATCGCTAGGGGGACGAAATTAGGTGTGGGGGCGGAATATGCACTCCCCCTCCTATCTTATACCTAAGAGAGGGAGAGAGAGAGAAAATCCACAAGGGATAGCTGCCCTAGGACAAGGGGTTCCGTTCAGTAACAGCATCAAATTGATAGTGATGTACTTAATGACATTGCAGTTTTCACACTATTTATCTTAGGACAAAATGAGCTTACATATTTTTTAATTTTGAATTTCCCCTGTTGTACAGCTATCCTCGACCAGGAAAGCTTTGTTTCTTTATATATACCGCATAAAGGATGATTTACTATTCATAATGAATTACGTAACACATCTAAAGAAATGTCTTTTAAAACTGAAATAGGAATGACAAAAGGAAGGACTAAGGCCGATTTTCCTCAAATGAGAGATCTCCTTTCGTTGTGACCCTGGAATTTAATCCAGGACTCCCTCTGCGTCAACGAGGCGTTAACCCTTTTCTACGACTTCCTTCGCGCTGTAATAAAAGACACTGTACCGTCCCGGATAGTTAGCACGCGGAAGTACCCATGCTGATACGACTCTGAGGCAATAGATAAAGTAAAAGAAAAGGGGAGGGCAAGAAGGAAGTTTAAAAAACCGGGCCATAGTAGTGATTATGTGCAATTTTCAACCATACGCGGTGAATTTAAGCGTCTTCAGCTCAAAAAATACAGAAACTATACAACTTCGATGGAATCGAAATTAGCTGCCAACCCGAAGTGTTTCTGGAATTTTGTAAACAACAAACGGAGGTCATCTCGCCTGCCATCTACTATGCTTCAGGACGGGAAAGAATTACAGGACAAGAGGAGAATCTTGGACAGTTTTGCAGATACCTTTGAAATGTATCACTCACCTCCGTGTGTGATATAGGCCTAACTTCAATAGTGACCTCTCCAGCAGAGGTATCTTCAATTCTTGCTTATTTGGATACCTCCAAATCATGTGGTCCGGATGACGTACCCGCAATAGTATTGAAAGAATGTGCATTTGAGCTAGGTAGGCCACTTAGCATCAAAATAAATATGTTATTCTCGTCAGGGTATTTTCCGTGTGAGTGGAAGAAAGGTTACGTCATACCAGTGTTCAAGAAAGGAGACAAAATGGTGTTCGATAACTATAGGCCTGTTGTGTTATTGTCCCTTTTTTCAAAGGTGGCAGAGAAGATCGTGTATAAGAGATTGTACAGTTCAGTTTCACAGTATATTAATATAGCGCAGCCGGTTTTGTACAGAAACGCCCTACCGTGTCCAATATGGCGGTGTATATAAATTTCATTTCAGAATCTCTCGATAGGAAGCAACACGTGGATGTTGTTTATACGGACTTCTCCAAAGCCTTTGATTCAGTTCAACATGATGCTCTACTCACCAAATTGTCAGCATATTGGATAGGAGGAAGTGCTTTGTAGTGCATTAGAAGCTATCTCACTAATAGAGTTTGCGTAGTAAAAGCTGATGGTATTATGTCAAAGCCGTACCATCCTACCTCAGGTGTCCCCCAAGGCTCTTTACTGGGCCCTCTTTTCGTTGTCATACTCATAAATGATACAGCATCAGTTATACAACACAGTAATTGCATTCTCTATGCTGACAATCTAGAGATCTTTAAGGTAATCAATAGTGAGTTGGACTGTAAGTTGTTACAGTCTGACTTAAACTTACTAAGTAACTGGTGTAAAAAGTGGCTGCTTGGTTTGAATACTTCAAAATCCAACGCAATTACATTTTCACGCAAGTTGGAACCAGTAAATTACACTTACCATTTATGCAATTTCCAAATAACTCGTGTGAATGAAATAAATGATCTTGTTGTGACACTTTCAAACTGCTACGGTCTTTCCTTTGAGAAACAGTTAGCCAAGATTTCCAGGAAAGGGTTTAAATTACTTGGTTTCCTGAAAAGAAATTGTGCTGAATTTGTTTCTCCTCGAACTCTAATAACATTGTTTTGCACTCTAATCAAGTCATCGTTAGAATATTGTTGCGAGGTGTGGCTGCCTTCTCAGCAGTATTTCATACAAAACTTGGAAAGAGCCCAAATAAGGTTCACGAAATGGATCAGCTACAAGGGTTTGGGTATTTCTCTCTCTTCGTCCGATTACGAGTCTTTTTGTGAGACTATGAACATGAGGACATTGCACTCACGCAGCAGATGTGCCAATGCCCTCTTTCTTTATAAGTGTCTGACGAATAGAGTGGATTGGTCAACATTATTGGAGCTGATTCCATTACATGTTCCTCGTCGCAATACTAGGCAAAGGTACATTTTTCATCTGCCTAAAGTGAGAACTGTGGCTCGGGCTAACTCATGACTTGTGAGGGCACTAACATCACTGAATGAGGTGTGTGAATCTGTGGACCTTTTTCACTCACCCCCGTCTAAAATCAGACATGCCCTAATGACCTCATGAATGTAAGTCCCTATCTGTAAGATATGTAAATATGTAAATGTTACTAGATGTAGTTTATTAATGTAATTTATTTAAGGAGATTGAGTTTTAATTTATTTATTTAGGGTTTTGTAAATAAGCATATGAAAAGGTCTCTAGATTTAGGTATTATTTTAGGAAATTAGTGTTATTTTTAAGGTGCATTTGTTGTATATTATGTTTTATTGAATCACCTTTAATTGGGAAAATAACCTGTTGATGATAAATAAATCTATTCTATTCTATTCTATTGAAGGAAAAATTAATTGAAAATTTTGTGACAGATCCTCGTGTACCGAAGAGCAACACAACTACCTCCAGCAACTGGCGGGTATGTGATACTTTTCTTCACAGTACTTAAAACAGGGTTCGCAGTGTCTTTTCTTTTCAGAACCAACATTTTGGCCTGTAAATTCTTACTCTCAAACCTTATTGTTGAATCAGTAACAACGCCGATGGTTCTCTTCCTGTCAATCGTGGCAATGTCTTCACGTTTACTGGATCCATCGTTAGAGATACAGTGCATTCCTTCAAAGATTTCAAATCTGACAGATTTTTTTGAAAAGTTCTGCAATAGTGCCCCTAACCCTACGGTGCCTATTATTTCTCAATACTTCCCCTTTCGGGCAGAAAACAAGAACATGAGAGAGGATTTCCATCTCGCTGCAGTGACGGCAATGGTTTTCGTGGCTTCTAACGGACTGCTATCACAGTACAGTTTATTTAAATGGCATTAGTCCATTGGGAAGTTGAAAGTCCTTTCATCGTTGCAATCCATGTTTTTGATCGTGTCCATTCTGAAAATGTGAAACATCTTTCCCACTTGTGGATGCCCCCCTTAAAACATCAGTGGAATGGGATATAGAATACAACCACAGCCTGTCGTAAGAAACGACTAGAAGTTTGACCGATAGTAGGAGAGTAGGGAGGCAACCATAACCTCCATAACTGATTCTGGCATTTCGCAACTTAATTATGTTAAGTCCCTGAATCTTATATTTTTTTTAAAATTTGCTTTACGTAGCACCGACACAGATAGTTCTTATCGTGACGATGGGATAGGAAAGGGCTATGAGCGGGAAAGTCGTGGACTTAATTAAGGCACAGCTCCAGCAGCATATGTCTGGTGTGAAAGTGTGAAATCATGGTATATCATATTCCGGGCTACAATGCAATCTCACAGCTGCGCGACCCCAACCGCCTGGCCATTCTTTTAGTTTCATTAGTTAGGTAATAGATGTGGAATGCAATAAATTTCTTCATTTGAGAAAGTATATTCATGGGCAATGGTGCGGGGATCTGGAAGTCAAGTAGGGATGACAAAATAATGTCAGTGTTGAACCGTAGAAGTATTGTAAAGTATTGTAAAGAATGGAATAGAATTAAGTAATTTAGCACATACTGTAAAAGGAGTTGAATCATGGCTGAGAAATGATACAGTGTTTGCAGACATTTTCTCACGCAGCTGGAGTGTGTATCGAAGAGATAGGATAGGAATGGTAGGAGGGGGAGTATTTATTCTGGTGAAAGAAGAATTTGTAAGCTACGAAAAAGTTAAAGATGACAAACATGAAATTATAGGTGTAAGGCTCATTTCTAAGGATAATAGGCAACTTATGTCTTTGGAGTACACAGACCGGGAAAGGGTAGCGTTCACGCTCATTCAGAATTATTTGGTAAGATAATCACCTATGTGGGAAACGACATGGAAAGGAATGTGATTGTAGCGGGAGATCCCAAATTACCAAATGTCAATTGGGAAGGTAACGCAAACGACACGAAGCGTGACCAAAAATGGCAAATAAGTTAATATGGGAAGGGCAGCTGATTCAGAAAGTGATGGAACCAACTAGAGGGAAGAATATACTGAACATCGTGCTGGTAAAACCAGATAAGCTCTAAAGAGAAGGTATTAGTGATCAAGAAGCAGTTTTTGTCGAAGTTAAAAATAAATGTGATAGAAAGGAAGGTCTTAAAAGTAGAACTACTGGGCAGTACCATATGGATGATAAAACAGGCATGAAGGAGTTTTTAAAAAGAAACCATGATCGGTGGAAAATGATAAATAAAAATTTAAACAGACTCTGGGATGAGTTTAAAACAATTATTGAGGAATGTGAAAACAGGTTTGTACCTTTAAAGGTGGTAAGGAATGGTAGAGACCCACTTCATTATAAAAGAGAAATAAAGAGACTAGGAAGGAAGTGCAGATTTGAAAGAAATAGTTAGAAATGGCTGTGGAAGTAAGGAGGAATTGAAGGAACTTACTAGGAAACTGAATCTAACAAAGAAGTCAGCTAATGATAACATGATGGCAAGCATAATTTGCAGTTATATACATTTTAGTGAAAAATGGAAGGGTATGTGTTGGTACTTTAAGGCAGAAACATGTTTCAAAAAGGACATTCCAAGAATCATTAATGAACGGAGGGAGGGGATGTGAGGATCTTCAGAAGACAGAAGTATTCAGTCAGCAGTATGTATTGTTGGGTATAAGGATAATGTCCAGATAGAGAAGGTGACTAGTGCTAAAGAAGTATCAAAATTTACCTATAGTAACAATGCCATTTACAATAAGATACAAAATTTGAAAACTAGAAAAGCGAATGGAATTGGTAACATTTCTGGGGATATACTAAAGACAATGGGTTGGGATATAGTACCATATCTGAAGTACTTATTTGATTATTGTTTGCATGAAGGATCTATAGCAAATGAATGGAGAGTTGCTATACATACTGTATAAAGGAAAGGGTGACAGACATAATGCTGAAAATTACAGGCCAGTCAGTTTGACTGGCTTTCGGAATGCATTCTTTCTGATTTTAGTAGACATGATTGCGAAATTAATAACTGGTTCGACAGAAGTCAGTTCGGGTTTAAGAAAGGTTATTCCACTGAAGCTCAACTTGTAGGATTCTGGCAATGTATAGCAGATATCTTGGTTTCAGGAGGTCAATTAGGCTGGATCGCGATTGACCTATCTAAGGAATTTCTTAGGGTGGATCATGGGAGACTACTGGCAAAATATTAGTGCAATTGGGCTAGACAAAAGAGTGACTGAATGGTTTGCTTTATTTCTATAAAATAGATCTCAGAGAATTAGAGTAAGCGAAGCTTTATCTGATCATGTAATAATTAAGAGGGGAATTCCTCAAGGCAGTATTATTGGACTTTTATGTTTTCTTATATACACTGACTGACAGAGCAAATGCAACACCAAGAAGGAGTGGTCAGAACTTTATGCCAATTGCAGGGTAGACTGACGTCACTGAGGTATGCTCATGATGTGAAATGCGCCGCTGTGCTGCGCACGTAGCGAACGATAAATGGGACACGGCGTTGGCGAATGGCCCACTTCGTACCGTGATTTCTCAGCCGACAGTCATTGTAGAACGTGTTGTCGTGTGCCATAGGACACGTGTATAGCTAAGAATGCCAGGCCGCCGTCAACGGAGGCATTTCCAGCAGACAGACGACTTTACGAGGGGTATGGTGATCGGGCTGAGAAGGGCAGGTTGGTCGCTTCGTCAAATCGCAGCCGATACCCATAGGGATCTGTCCACGGTGCAGCGCCTGTGGCGAAGATGGTTGGCTCAGGGACATGTGGCACGTGCGAGGGGTCCAGGCGCAGCCCGAGTGACGTCAGCACGCGAGGATCGGCGCATCCGCCGCCAAGCGGTGGCAGCCCCGCACGCCACGTCAACCGCCATTCTTCAGCATGTGCAAGACACCCTGGCTGTTCCAATATCGACCAGAACAATTTCCCGTCGATTGGTTGAAAGAGGCCTGCACTCCCGGCGTCCGCTCAGAAGACTACCATTGACTCCACAGCATAGACGTGCACGCCTGGCATGGTGCCGGGCTAGAGCCACTTGGATGAGGGAATGGCGGAACGTCGTGTTCTCCGATGAGTCACGCTTCTGTTCTGTCAGTGATAGTCACAGCAGACGAGTGTGGCGTTGGCGTGGAGAAAGGTCAAATCCGGCAGTAACTGTAGAGCGCCCTACCGCTAGACAACGCGGCATCATGGTTTGGGGCGCTATTGCGTATGATTCCACGTCACCTCTAGTGCGTATTCAAGGCACGTTAAATGCTCACCGCTACGTGCAGCATGTGCTGCGGCCGGTGGCACTCCCGTACCTTCAGGGGCTGCCCAATGCTCTGTTTCAGCAGGATAATGCCCGCCCACACACTGCTCGCATCTCCCAACAGGCTCTACGAGGTGTACAGATGCTTCCGTGGCCAGCGTACTCTCCGGATCTCTCACCAATCGAACACGTGTGGGATCTCATTGGACGCCGTTTGCAAACTCTGCCCCAGCCTTGTACGGACGACCAACTGTGGCAAATGGTTGACAGAGAATGGAGAACCATCCCTCAGGACACCATCCGCACTCTTATTGACTCTGTACCTCGACGTGTTTCTGCGTGCATCGCCGCTCGCGGTGGTCCTACATCCTACTGAGTCGATGCCGTGCGCATTGTGTAACCTGCATATCGGTTTGAAATAAACATCAATTATTCGCCCGTGCCGTCTCTGTTTTTTCCCCAACTTTCATCCCTTTCGAACCACTCCTTCTTGGTGTTGCATTTGCTCTGTCAGTCAGTGTATATAAATGATTTTAATAATTTCGTGTGGCTGTTTCTAGCCGAGTGCAGCCCTTGTAAAGCAGACCGTCCGATGAGGGTAGGCGGCATCTGCAATGTGTAGGTAACTGCGTGTTATTGTGGTGGAGGATAGTGTTATGTGTGGTGTGTGAGTTGCAGGGATGTTGGGGAAAGCACAAATACCCAGCCCCCGAGCCACTGGAATTAATCAATGTAGGTTAAAATCACCGACCCGGCAGAAATCGAACCCGGGACCCTCTGAACCGAAGGCCAGTACGTTGACCATTCAGTCAACGAGTCGGACTATATAAGTGATATGAGTAAAGGAGTGGAATCAGAGGTAAGGTTTTTTTCGGATGATGTTTTTCTGTATAGAGTAATAAATAAGGTACAAGATTGCGAGCAACTGTAAAATGACCTCGATAATGCTGCGAGATGGTCAGCAGACAAAGGCATGGTGATGAACGGGGTTAAAATTCAGGTTGTGAGTTTCACAAATAGGAAAAGTCCTCTCAGTCTTAATTACTGCGTAGAGGAGGTGAAAGTTCCTTATGGAGATTACTGTAAGTACCTAGGTGTTAATATAAGGAAATATCTTCATTGGGGTAATCAAATAAGTGGGATTGTAAATAAAGCGTATAGGGTGTTTAGGGTTTGTAGTAAGGATGTAAAGGAGATGGTATACAAGTCTCTGGAAAGACCCCAGATAGAGTATTTTTCCAGTTTATGGCATCCTCACCAGGATTACTTGATTCAAAAACTGTGAAGAATCTAAAGAAAAGCAGCTCGACTTGTTCTGGGTGATTTCCGACAGAAGAGTAGCGTAAAAAAATGTTGCAAAGTTTGGGCTGGGAAGGATTGGGAGGAAGAAGACGAGCTGCTCGACTAAGTGGTATGTTCCGAGCTGTCAGTGGAGAGATGGCGTGGAATGACATTAGTAGACGTATAAGTTTTTTTTTGTTTTTACAAGTTGCTTTACGTCGCACCGACACAGATAGGTCTTATGGCGACGATGGGACAGGAAGGGGCTAGGAGTGGGAAGGAAGCGGCCGTGGCCTTAATTAAGTTAAGGTACAGCCCCAGCATTTGCCTGGTGTGAAAATGGGAAACCACGGAAAACCATCTTCAGGGCTGCCGACAGTGGGATTCGAACCTACTATCTCCCGAATACTGGATACTGACCGCACATAAGCGACTGCATCTATCGAGCTCGGTACGTATAAGTTTGATTGGTGTCTTTAAAAGTAGGAAAGATCACAATATGAAGATAAAGTTGGAATTCAAGAGGACAAATTGGGTCAAATATTCGTTTATAGGAAGGGGAATTACGGTGTGGAATAACTTACCAAGGGAGATGTTCAATCAATTTCAAATTTCTTTGAAATCATTCAAGAAAAGGCTAAAATAACAACAGATAGGGAATCTGCCACCTGGGCGACTGCCCTAAATGCTGATCAGTAGTGATTGATTGAACCTTGATATTTTCGTTCTGTTCATTGCTTCCACAATTTCATTTCAAATCTGTTTCTTACTGGCCATTCATTTGCTGTTATGCGAGTCTTTCTTTGATTCCATTACGAACAGCAATTCTGAATCATAGGATTAAGCCTTGCCTGTAGTGTGTATACATATGATATAGCTATTACTGGGTAACAATGGCAAGGAGAGGGTAATTCCGAGAAGGACATACAAGCAAGCTGAGCTTATGTAATTGTATGCAAGCTGGTACCCGCCCTCCATCTCCTCCTCCACTGTGCCAAGATTCTGATTGATGGCTAATTAATAGAGCTGTCTGACCATCAGGGGTGTCCACCCAGTACGCAGCATTCAGGTCAAGGACAATTACCAGGCACTTACTTATAGTTTTACACGAAATGAATCACATGCGATTCACTGCAAGATATACGAAACTTTCTTTGAGGGATAATAGTGAATTTGAACGCAAGTAAGTTTATTCGTAGTGAAGTTAGGACTCAAGGCCCTCTCTTACATTTAACCACAACGTTTAAAAAATTGTCTGTCTGTTAGGTCATCAGCCCAGAGGCTGGTTGGATCCTCAAACAGCACCACCAAAGGCTATGCAATTATAGGGAAACCGCAAAAACCAATGGCAGCACCAAAATGAGGCGTACTAGGCAAGATGAGGAGTGAGGTAGTTTGCCATTGCTTTCCTCACTGGACCAGAAGGTGCTACTGCAGCATGACTGATCCTATGAGCAACACCTTTCATAACACTCAGACACTAGTTGTGCTCCAAATGTAATTACTCAGCACCACCCATACACGAGCAGCTTCCATATTGTCACAGCCATGGATGAGACTGGGACTTCGGTGGAAGCTACACTTTGCTTTGCCCTGTGCCAAGAGACGGATACAAAAATACTGCATCCATCAAGAAATGGTAACAGGCGGGTTTAAAGAATTATCTAACAGAAATATTATAACAAATTGCAACAAGGGTTATGAATTTTATGTTGTTGGTCCGTATTGAACTGAGAATAACATATGAATAGTAACACAGTAAAGGTTTCCACCTATTCAAAACTAATATGTATTTACAATATTATAAATTACATGGAACTAGTTTCGACCCACCTAGGGGTCATCATCAGCCATATTAAAGCATACATAAGTTTTCTGTAGAATCCTAAAACATGTTATTTTTAACTGTAATAATTTATAAAGTGAAGTGTGGTAATGAGATGAGAAATGTTAGTATGGTACAGGTGAGTAGTAATTAATAATAATACGAGAAATCTATATACAAAGAAGTTTGGAACAAAGTACAAGTGGTTTAAGAATATAAACTCATGGATATCAGTAGTCCTCGTGCTAAAGAATACAATGTAAAATAACACATATAAACATATGTACAAGTATGTACAAAGTCTGGAGAGTAAAAAGTGATACTCTTTTAATGCCGAGTCGGCTTGACACTGATCAGCTTAAGCATAGAATTAGGCATTTGGTGTATTAAAGCTGTGTTGGGCGGCTGCGTTGTTGATTGTTGAACGTGAATATGGAGACAGTAATTATAGAAATAATTATAGAACTAAAATAGTACTGATAAAAAGAAGGAAATACAGGAAAACCCATAGCTAGCAAATGCATTTCTAATGTTTATGAAAATAAGCACATTCACGCACTAACGGACCAGTTGGCCGTGCGGTTAGGTGCGCGCAGCTGTAAGCTTGCATCCGGGAGATACTGGGTTCGAACCTCACTATCGGCAGCCATGAAGATGGTTTTCCGTGGTTTCCCATTTTCACATCAGGAAATACCGGTGTTGTACCTTATTAAGACCACGGCCACTTCTTTCCCACTCCTAGTCCTCTCCTATCCCATCGTCGCCATAAGACCTATCTGTGTCGGCGCGACGTAAAACAAATTCAAAAAAATTCACGCCTTCATTCACACTTCACTCATCGTACAAGTCAGATAGACGTATTCAGCAAGTGATTACGGAAATCGATCTAAATCTCCTATAAGAACGTAAATCTCTAGTGTTAGCAGGAAAGCTATTCCGCAACCCTGCGGCAATGACTAAAAAGGAGCGGTTGTAAGGCATGGAGTGACTGAGAGATTTACGTAGTTAAAGAGGAGCCAGATCGTGTATAGTGGTCATGATAGGAGGAGATTTCATTAAATTGTGATGAAAGGTAATTCAGCACAGCTGAATTTAGAACTCCATGCAGAAGGGATAACATATGGGGACTAAGACGATCATGTACATGAAACCATTAAAACTCCTTATAAAATAATATGAAATGTGAGAATCATATCGCAGCTTAAGCAAGCAGTCAGTGGTTAAATATGTGTTCTTTAAAACAAACGATTTTCCAGAAAGCGAAATAAATGTCATGAATCAGAAAGTAAATTTTTGAAATAACAGAACATTCATTCATATTCAGTAGAATTCAAGAGTAGATGTAAAATTGCAGCCGATTATAATTTGCCAGGGCCATCTCCGTACAGTCAATGAAGACCCGTGAAGACTACTTGCAAGCTCGGTACTAACGAGGGAACACACACATGTGTTACACTCGGATTCCGTTGAAATTTGGTAGGAATATTCGTGGCAGACAGTAGAACGCTAAGGTGAAAACTGTATGTGCCCAGCGCAAGTTTAAACGCCAAACTTGAACAAATAAATAGTCGTAAAATTAGAAGTGCTGCGCGAGTATCGGGGTGTGGCGGAGAGGTAGGGACGAGCGAAGCAGCGGACGTGAACCAACTGGGCTACGTCGAGCTGCGCCAGCAGCCAGGTAGCGTATAGTTAGCGCGTTCCCCTGAACTTCCTGATCAGATGTGCAAGACGCAAATATGAAAACAGCACATGGAACAGGTGTACAAAGGACGAAGTTTGAACAACGATGCCATTAAGGTTTGAAAAATTACAATGAGTAACAAGAACTCGAGCGTGAATTTTTCAAACCTTACTGCCATCGTTGTTCAAACTTCGTCCTTTGTACACTTGTTTCATGTGCTGTTTTCATATTTGCGTCTTGCACATCTGATCAGGAAGTTAAGGGGAACGCGCTAACTATACGCTACCTGGCTGCTGGCGCAGCTCGACGTAGCCCGGTTGGTTCACGTCCGCTGCTTCGCTCCTCCCTACCTCTCCGCCACACCCCGATACTCCCGCGACACTTCTAATTTTACGACTATTTATTTGTTCAAGTTTGGCATTTAAACTTGAGCTGGTCACATGCAGTTTTCACCTTAGCATTCTACTGCCTGCCACGAATATTCCTACCAAATTTCAACGGAATCCGAGTGTAACACATGTGTGTGTTCCCTCGTAAGTATGGTACTGCCGGTACCCATTGTTAACCTGTACAGAAGCATAATAATACCCCAATTAATGCCACGACCGCTACCTATCTCTTTCATATCCTTGCGTCGCAGAAATCATTAGGTGTGTTAGGGCGACGTTAAACTAAGAGTAAAAAAAGTTCTCTAAAACATGTTTAATTTGAATCGTCAATTGTTGAAACCAAATTGGTTAATATAGTCTGCTTTTCATACAATGTTATACCCGGCTCTATAACCTACCGCCCTTTCTTGAAATGAACCAAGTCGTGGGTCTCCATGTCGTATAAATGATAATTCAATAAACCGTACCTTTCGTCTAAGATAGAAACAATTATTCCAGGTTTACCATTAGCAGAGTCCTTATTCCAAGAAAAAATGAAAGATGTCAAAATAAGTGATTGGATGTATACCATTTATTAGTGAAATCAAATAAGTCAGAAATACAATATCTTGTTAAGAAAAGAAATTCTACACCTTTGATAAAAAAAATTCTTCTACCATATACATGATATGTTATAATTCAAATATAAATTCTTGTTTAAAAGAGCAATTATCTACAATCTGTACAAAAATCAGTGCAGTGATAAGAGTCGAAAGCTATGGAAAAGCAGCAGCAATCCAGAAAGGAGTGAGTCAAGGCTGCAGTTTGTCCCCTCTCCTTTTCAATGTTTACACAGAACAGGTGATAAAGTAAATCAAATAGCAATTAAGTAAAATCACAATGCAAACAGAGGAAATCAAAACTGAGATTTGCTGATGATATTGTTATTCTATCTGAGACTGCAGAAGATCTGTTTGTTTTTCTTTTTTTTTTTTTTTGCTAAGTGCTTTTTACGTCGCACCGACACAGATAGGTCTTATGGCGACGATGGGATAGGAATGGCCTAGGAGTTGGAAGGAAGCGGTCGTGGCCTTAATTAAGGTACAGCCCCAGCATTTGCCTGGTATGAAAATGGGAAACCACGGAAAACCATCTTCAGGGCTGCCGACGGTGGGATTCGAACCCCCTATCTCCCGGATGCAAGCTCACAGCCGCGCGCCTCTACACGCACGGCCAACTCGCCCGGTGCAGAAGATCTGGAGAAATTGCTGAATGGTATGGACACAGTCTTGGTGAAGGAGTACAAGATGAAAATAAATAAATTGAAAACAAAGGTACTGGAGTGCAGTCGAATGAAGTCTATTGATGAAGGAAATTTTAGATTAGGAAGTGAAGTCTTAAAGGAAGTAGATGAATATATTACTCGCGCAACTTTTAGTGATATTTGGTGTTATGGGGTTGACGATTAAGGAGAGAGCTCTCCCGGTTCCGGTAATATGCCAACTGAATGGAAATGAAATATGAATTGAATCGATAATATGATCGATCGATATGAATTTTCTAAACCTTTATTATCTTAAGCCAACAACTCTGTCACACACACATTATATAACATTTCTCAATGCGAATCTTGTTCCTAGCATGAATTCTATAGTTTGGCTTTGTTGTGTAAACAACAGTACTAGTGCTTAATCTGTACGCCAGATGTCTCACAGCCATGCATTAGCGATTCATGGTTTGTGTTCAACGGTTGCCAATACGATCTCGAAGATAACCGAGGTCTACCGATTCAGCACTAGGGGGCCCACGTATCACTAAAAGTCGTGCGAGTAATATTTAATTGGGTAGTAAAATAACTAACAGTGGCAGAAGTAAGGAGGGCATTAAAATGCAGACTAGCACAAGCAATGAAGGCCTTCCTTAAGAAAATAACTTCGCTCGATTCAAACCTTGATATAAGGATTAGAAAGATATTTTTGAGGACTTTTGTCTGCAGCATTCATGAAAGTCAAATATTGATATAAGTAGCTCAGTAAGAAAGATAATAGAAGCTTTAGAAATGTGGTGTTACAGAAGAACGCTGAAAGGGAGATGGGCAGATCGAATCACGAATTTATTGGTACTGAATCGAATTTAAGAGAGGACATCCATTCAGCTAAATTTGACCAGAAGGAGAGATAGGGTGATAGAACACTCTTAAGACACCCAGGACTCTTTCAGTTGGTTTTTGAGGGAAGAGCAGGCCGTAAGAACGGTAGGGGTGGACCAAAGTACGAATATGACAAGCAGACAAAGACAGATGTATGATGTAGTAGAATTGTAAAGGTTAGCACGGGATAGGGTGCATCCAAATCAGTCTATGGTCGGAAGACCCAAGCAACAACAACAGCAACAATAACAATAATAACAACCGGATGTCATGGCTTCATTGCGGACCAGCCACTTAGCATCTTCGACTACACAGTAGTGCAGGGAGTTGGCTGCACAGATTAGCACTGTGTGAGTATACGATATTGGTTTGGCTTCGCACAGCTTGGGCTCGGACATGAAACATGGATGAGGCGTCCGCAAATTAACCTCGCCGGCACCGCAAGCGTCTTCCTCTTCTGTCACTCCTTCCCTTACTCTCAACAACGTGTATCCACCGTTTATTTTCACTTCCTTCGAATATCACTTCGTTTTTATTCTCCCCATACTGAACAAAATCTAAATAGAGCAGTTTCTCAACAAAGACTTCGTTCCAGAAAATCTCGATGTTTGAGGGGACGTTGACATGCAAAGATGTACATTTTTTGATATTTAAAAAAATATGCCTTACAGTATCAAGAGTTTCCTGATTTAAACGGTATATAATTTATCTCGGTGCGATCCTTAGAAGCATTTAATTTTAATTTTATAACATTACTTGCATATTTGTCAAGCTAGTTAATTTTGGACGTGCATTATTTATATATGGATACCTCTGAAACTACTCCACTTAGAAGGCTGTGATTTTCATCTGTCGAAATATGTAGTAGTGTGGGGGCTACCTGGCTGAGGTGGTTAAGTCGCACTCGGTTCACATGGAAGGACATGGGTTCGATTTCCCGTCACGAAGTAGATAAATTTAAGAAACGGTATTTCAACTTCCGGAGTGTACACGACCGTGAGGTTCACTCAGCATACACCAAGAAAACTACTGTAACGACCGCAGGGTTTTGAGTGTTTTGTAGACTTACTTATTAGAAATAATTCATTATTAAATTTGTTATTCTATATAACTGGCCATGATGTATTCACAACAACAGTTAACCTCCAGCTGAGCGCGCGAGTCACAACAGTGCCCTCTTATAACGGAGTATGCGTGTGACATCACATATTTAGCACAAATTTCGCATTACTTTGAAGCGCTATTTCATGAAAAAATACGTTTCAGATTTTCATTTTTTTCATCAGGTAGCCACCTTTTTTATCTATCAATTGAGGCGATGAAAATAATCGTGTTTAATACTCGGGGTGATTACGCGTTCTATCCCGACACTAAAATGTCTTAAAACTCTTTTTCCATGTACCAGGTGTCGAGAAACGTAAGTCTACGTTAATGTGAGTATCAAGTTAATTCCTGGCGACACAGGCCGCCGGGCGTAGACCTAACCACTCTACCCTGCCAAGTGCCGAGGTTACGGATAGTGGAAGCCTTTACCTTACACTCCTCCAAGGGCCTTCATGGGTTGTACGGAGATGACATTTTGCTTGCTTGAAATGATAGAGTATCTTAAGTATGTATTCCTGAATCTGGAAGCCATCAAGCCAATCTACAGGAACCTAGCTGATACAGACCTTAGAAAGGGTCTACGTGGGCACACTCAGCATCCTAATGAATCGTTCAACAATATTGCCTGGACTCGAGTGTCCAAGAATGTATTTGAGGGTTAAAAATTTTAAATGGGAAAGTCAATTATGCTGTATTAACATTTAATGGTAGGATCGTGGGAATCAATCAATCAGTCACTACTGATCTGCATTTAGGGCAGTCGCCCAGGTGGCAGATTTCCTACTGTTGTTTTCCTAGCCTTTTCTTAAAAGATTTCAAAGAAATTGGAAATGTATTGAACATCTCCCTTGGAAAGTTATTCCAATCCCTAACTCCCCTTCCTATAAACGAATGTTTGCCCCAATTTGTCCTCTTGAATTCCTACTTTATCTTCATATTGTGATCTTTCCTACTTTTAAAGACACCATCCAAACTTATTCGTCTATTGATGTCCTCCCACGCCATCTCTCCACTGACGGCTCGGAACATACCACTTAATCGAGCAGCTCGTCTCCTTTCTCCCAAGTCTTCCCAGCCAAAACTTTGCAACATTTTTGTAACGCTACTCTTTTGTCGGAAATCGCCCAGAACAAATCGAGCTGCTTTTCTTTGGATTTTTTCCAGTTCCTGAATCAAGTAATCCTGGTAAAGGTCCCATACACTGGAACCACACTCTAGTTTGGTCTCACCAGAGACAAATAAACTCTCTCCTTTACCTCCTTACTACAACCCCTAAATACTCTCATAACCATGTGCAGAGATCTTTACCCTTTATTTACAATCATATTTATGTGATAATAAGAGTGTTCATGCATCTCGACACAAGCCTGGCTGTCATACTGTGAAGAGACTGTAACTTTTAGACAAATTAAGAATTGCCAAGGCACAGCGTGCGGCCGAGTCAAGCACCAAAACAACAGTGGCGGCTCGTTTGGGAGGCGCTAAGGCGCGCGCCCCCCACGGGGTTCCATTAAATTAGGGAATTTTAATCTTAAATGTTAACAAGCGAAATATTTTACTATTATTATCAAGGGCGCGAGTTGTACTGTACTGCGGCCCGAAGCGCTGCTGGCCCGGCGCAGGAGGGCGCTCTCTCAGAGCGGACCAAATACTCCGAGTCTCGCTTGACTGGCCTTGAGGGAGCCAATCAGAGGCACAGTAGAGATGTGCTGTTCTAACGGAGATTCCGGCGCGTTTCTGCCGCGGCCCATGGTTGCAGCCAACCTACCCGAAACATTGCTGATTTGATTTCTATTTAACAGGGGTCAGTTTGTGCCATTTCTCTCCTAAAACTAGGAACTATTTTACTGAGGCACTTACCTGAGTTAAATGTGCCGGTATATATTTAAAATAGTCTTGTAGTTTTTAGGATTATTAACTAACGAAACGAGTAACGACTGTAGCTAGTGTCTCCTCGCACTTGACTCATGTTGGCCATACTCACTGGAGAGCGCGATGTTTAGCTGTGTGTTGATGTATGATCTCGTGAGGTGACTGTGACGAGGTGAAATTAGGAGAAAGGTTGTGATTTATATGTTGGCGTAGTGTTATGTTTGCACTTCGTACAGTATGATTACCATCGAACATATTAAAGAACTAACGTTTTCTTCTTTTTCTATCGAGAAGAAAGTCGAACTGGAGTGTGGTAGGCCGACACCAGACTTCTCGTTGAAAAGACCGGAGACCAAGGAAAATGAAAATAGGGCTTTCCAAAGACAAATTAATTCTCCTGACGTACCGGTATATAACAAGAACGCGCGGATATGTGTAAGTGATATCTCAGAAACCTTTTACTGCATTCCTTGCCTGCTATTCTCCCGTTCTAGGAAAGGAGATAAATGGATCACCACAGGGGTGATATCAATAGTACCATGGACTTTGAAATGCTTGGTAAAGTCAATGTCGTGTCTTGTTTGAGTGATCACTACAGCGAAACTATTCGTAAACATAATTCGATCGTGGACAAGAACAGGCAAATGTTAATAATAATAATAATAATAATACAAACAAAAGCGGACATGAAGAACGCACAAATTCAACCCGAAGACATTTTGAATCGAAACATATATAGAAAGAAAACTGACACGTGGGAAGTTACTCCAGAGAATGAAGTACCAAAAAGAGCAGGTACCAAGTGGACGTAGGAAAGGAAGAGGATCTTTAGTCAACAGATAAAAGCATATCATAAATAAAGCTTCGTGTGTTCCAAAAGGGACCATTCACGCATAATAATAACAATAATTATAATAATAATAATAATAATAATAATAATAATAATACCGGGCGAGTTGGCCGTGCGTGTAGAGGCGCGCGGCTGTGAGCTTGCATCCGGGAGATAGTAGGTTCGAATCCCACTATCGGCAGCCCTGAAGATGGTTTTCCGTGGTTTCCCATTTTCACACCAGGCAAATGCTGGGGCTGTACCTTAATTAAGGCCACGGCCGCTTCCTTCCAACTCCTAGGCCTTTCCTATCCCATCGTCGCCATAAGACCTATCTGTGTCGGTGCGACGTAAAGCCCCTAGCAAAATAATAATAATAATAATAATAATAATAATAATTGCATATGCATTGCACCGTATAGTGTTCGAAGTGTGTATCTTGATAACATGGTTTGAAGAACTTGAGATATATTATGGAATTATGAAACTAAGGCGCGCCCCCCACTGCTGATATCCACGAGCCGCCACTGCAAAACAACAAGGTCATTCCAAAAGAAATTGTTGTCAGAGAAGTAGGAGGAGGGGTGAATAAGGAAAGGATCTTGACTATGATTCTGGGTGCTTTATAACCTTCATTTAAAAGTACAAGTGTCAGGCTGAGTGGCTCAGACGGTTGAGGCGCTGGCCTTCGGTCCCCAACTTGGCAGGTTCGATCTTGGCTCAGTCCCGTGGTATTTGAAGGTGCTCAAATACGTCAGCCTCGTGTCGGTAGATTTACTGGCGCGTAAAAGAACTCCTGAAGGACTACATTTTGACACCCCAGCGTTTCCGAAAACAGTAAAATTAGTTAGTGAGACGTAAAAAAGTAACATTATTTATTATTAAAAGAATAAGTTAATTTTGTCATTTTAAATGTTAAACTTAATTTTCTCAAAATGACTAGTTTTACACTTAATATTCTTCTATCTGAAAAAGTACTTGTGATAGCTACATGAAACTATCTGAGTTGCTTTATTTTTTTTTGCTAGGGGCTTTACGTCGCACCGACACAGATAGGTCTTATGGCGACGATGGGATAGGAAAGGCCTAGGAGTTGGAAGGAAGCGGCCGTGGCCTTATTGCTTTATTTTATCTTACTAGCCATACTTAAGCATAATTATAGAATACATTTACATAGACATGAAATTAGGGGTTTGCATGTACCTGTACAAGTAATATGTAAAAATTACATCTTTAAAATTAAAATATCTTTGGTTATTTTGTTTCTTATTCTTAATTCTGTTTCAATCCACATAATTAATGTTGAAAAGTAAGTAAGTAAGTAAAGATATTCAGAGTCTTATCTTCATTGGTTCCAAAGATACGGAATCATAAACTTTGGCTTATTTATTAATGGCCAGATAGAACGATCATGGGGCCACAAGGGAAGTCTTACATTACTTCATTTTGGACAAAGCTCAAACTTTTCCTATTCAACTGCTCTTGGTCCACTCTCAAGTCCTCGTCTGATCCGACAACGTCCGGCTCCTCGGTTGAATTGTCAGCGTTGTGCCTTTCGGTTCTGAGGGCTGTGAGTTCGATTACCGATGCTTGCTTACGATAACATAGTAAGGATATTAAATGCAAACATGGTTTACAAAATAATTACAACAAAATAATTACGTGTAAATAAAATATTACAATAAATTATACCTAAACAAGAAGTTACTGGACAACGGAAGAAGGGAATTAATACATCAAAACACAAAAAAAAAATAAAAAAAAAAAAAAAAATTAAGGTTTACACAGAAGTAGTGCGACAATAATTAGGACAATAGTAAAATCAGTTACATAATAAATCACAGAAATAATTTTCATAACTCAAAATATTCCATTATAAGTACAAGTAATATCCAACGTGTTCGCATAGAAACGCAAACACGACCTGAATATCTCCAGTGCCTTAACAATGTATTTACAACACATAGAAATGTACACAAAATTATCAGAATATGGAAGTCTTTCTTTCAAGCCTCTTGCATTTCGGGACCGAGCGAGTTGGATGCGTGGTAAGACGCGCGTAGCTGTGATCTTGGATTCGATAGATGATGGGTTCGAATCCCACCGTCGGCAGCCCTGACAATAGAATTCCGCGGTTTCCATTTTCACATCACACACATATGCTGGGCGTATGGCTTTTAGTGCCAGGAGTGTCCGAGAACAAGTTCGGCTCGCCAGATGCATGTCTTTTGATTTGACTCCCGTAGGCGACCTGCACGTCGTGATGAGGTTAAAATGATGATGAAGACGACACATACACCCAGCCCTCGTGCCAGCGAAATTAACCAATTGTTAAAATTCCCGACCCTGCCGGGAATCGAACCAGGAACCCCTGTGACCAAAGGCCAGAACGCTAACCATTTTGCCATGGAGCCGGACATGCTGGGAGTGTACCTTGCTACAGCCGCTATCTTCCCAATATTATACCTTTCCCAGCCTTGTATCGCCATAAAACTTCGATGTGTTACTGCAACGTTAAACCACTATCAAAATATAAATAAATAAATAAATAAATAAATACCCGTACATACAGTACATCTTCATTAGGTAAGGTAAGGGTTATTCTGCCCGAAGGCACGTCCGAACCTCCGCAGAGGTATTCCTGAGCCGGAGTTTACGTGCGGTAGGGTGGCCAGTTCCTTTCCGCTCCTCCATTCTCTTACCCCCCACCAACAGCGCGTGGCAACCCATCCAACTCCTGACCACGCCCAATGTTGCTTAACTTCGGAGATCTTACGGGATCCGGTGTTTCAACACGGCTACGGCCGTTGGCACATCTTCATTATAGACTGTTATTCCTTTCAGCGTTCAGTCTACAAACCTCTGTGAACTTACTAAACGGCGCCACAATCCTCTATTTGTAACTAGTTCTGAAGCCTCGTTATTTCCATACCCTTATCTTTAAATCGTTAGAAATTTTGTCTCTCTCTACTTCTCTTACCTTCCATAGCAGAGTCCATTATTCTCCCAGGTAACTTATCCACCTCCTTTCGCCTCACATGACCCCGCCACCGAATGCGGTTTATGCCTACATCTTCATCGAGTTCATTCCTAATTTAGCCTTTATCTCCTCATTCTGAGTACCCTCCTGCCGCTGTTCCCACCTCGCTACTTTCATGTCTGTTACTTGTAACTTGCCGGGCTGAGTGGCTCAGACGGTTAAGGCGCTGGCCTTTTAACCCCAACTTGGCAGGTTCGATCCTGGTTCAGTCCGGTGGTATTTGAAGGTGCTCAAATACGACAGCCCCGTGTCGGTAGATTTACTGGCACGTTAAAGAACTCCTGCGGGACTAAACTCCGGCACCTCGGCGTCTCCGAAGACCTTAAAAGTAGTTAGTGGGACGTAAAACAAATAACATTATTATTATTATTATTTAGTTACTTGTAACTTAGCAATAAGATATCATGAGTCCAGCCAGCTTTCACTCCCGTAAAGCAAAGTTGGTCTGAAAACAGACAGTATACAAAGATTGCTTCGAGCGGGAGCTGACTTCCTTTTTACAGAATACTGTTGATCGCAACAGTGAACTCATTGCGTTAGCTTTACTGCATCTTGATTCAGTCTCGCTTACTATATTATCTTTCCAGGAGAACACTCATCCTAAATACTTAAAATCATGTACCTGTTCCAGCTCTGTATTCTCAACTTGACATTCAGTTTTCTTAGGTTTCTTACCTACTGACATCACTTTAGTCTTGAAAGGTCTAATTTTCCTATCATTACTCATAGCAAGTTCCAAGATTAGATTGCAGGCTACCGAGCTCGATATCTGCAGTCGCTTAAGTGCGGTCAGTATCCAGTATTCGGGAGATAGTAGGTTCGAACCCCACTGTCGGCAGCCCTGAAAATAGTTTTCTGTGGTTTCCCATTTTCACACCAGGCAAATGCTGGGGCTGTACCTTAATTAAGGCCACGGCCGATTCCTTCCCACTCCTAGCCCTTTCCTGTCCCATCGTCGCCATAAGAGCTATCTGTATTGGTGCGACGTAAAGCAACTAGCAAAAAAAAAAAAAAAAAAGATTGCAGGCTTTCAGCACAAAGTCTTTGGCATAGGCCAAACTACCTACTACGTTTCCACCTAACTGAATCACTCGCTAACACTTTACACATTTCAGTAGATGATCCATGTGAACTATGAAAATAAAAAAATGAGCTACAATTAACAATTCCCTGATTGAACAATAATTATTAGATTTTGCAGTAGTACCAACTATATTTTACGCAGCAGCTGGTGTATGGAATAAGATAAATGAGTAGACATAAGGTTATCTAACTTGAGGAGGAGAGAGGTGGAAAGAAAGAAAGAAAGAAAGAAAGAAAGAGAAGTGGGAGAGGTTAAAGAAGCAAATAAACGGTTCAATAAAAGTTGCTGCACTGAAAGAAATTCAAGCCTCTAAATGTGCGACCTATGTTATTTGCGCTTGTGTACAGACAGGCAATTTGGTACAAGTTTATCAGTTTCTGTAAAACAGAAAGGGAGGGATTCCGTCTTCTATCTACCGAAACTCATCTTCCAGATTTTAAAGCGGGAGCAAGTCAAGCGTAGGAAGTGTTCTTCATTCTCATCTGAGAAAGATCATTCCAGTATTCATCGCTGCTGCTCAGATTTGAATTCTAGCTGCCGGTCGACTTTCAAATCGCGTTATCACCGTTCGCCGCTCTCGCAACCACTTTCATTAGTTTCTCGCTTCAAGTAGTATACCCGCCCTTATCGAGACTTCTTTCTCTCCTTACGTCCTTCTCTCCTCTCCTCTCCTCCTGCCCACAATGATTTAGTTACCATGGAAACACGGCTGCCTTCCACTGTACTACTTCTTTCCGTCCTTCTCCGCACAAGCTGTGAATCTTGAGGAGACAAGCATGGAGTGTCTTATGAGAGCTAGGGTCGAGGAAAGCCTTCCTGTCATGCATGCTGAAAAGTCTTATTTTAAATTTATTCCCTTCTTTTCCTTTTTTCTTCTTTTTTTTTTTTTTTTTTGTGAGCGTGCCCTAATCTGTGAGGAGCATCCATCTCGCTGATGAGAGCTCTTCACATGCCCGCCAATATGTCTACCCCCATGAATACGTCATCGAGGAGGCCACAGGCCAGATAAGAGGAAGAAAGGAGAGATGATAGATAGAAAGAGCGAAGGAAGAATCACACACACAATCTTATGTGAAAAATATACATGTGGAGAAAGGAGGCTACAGAAATTGAAAGGAGATATAAACCCCCTTCGGACTTAGCGAACTCACAAGCTGAGAGATAGAAACTATGAATATACGTACTGTATATAAATGTGGTAAGAGAATTATTTCTTCTGATAATTTGTGAGAAATAACTAGAGGCCTGCGCGGATATCCGCGAAGTTAGTGTCTTGGAGGATGCAAACTGTGTGTCAGTGCGGTTAACTCTACTGATACTTCCTAAATAATGAAGTTTATTGCTTTTCATTCAGGTATACTCTTATTCTTGCTTGTGGTTAGGTGACCCATGGCAGTGGTGTGAATATAAAGGGTCTTTAGACTATAAAGCGTAACTGGCTCCTGTCCGCACGTTCGGCTCCATTGCTAAATGGTTAGCATGCTGGCCCTTGGTCACAGGGGCCCCGAGTTCGATTCCCAGGGAAGGAAGGAACAAAGGTCAATACGTCGGTAGTTATCGCAAGAGAAAATCCCTTATAAACCTCTGACTGTGGGAGGTCTGGTGCCAAGTATCAGGCCTGTTGTATTGTGTTAATAGATCTATCCGTTTCTTTTGCTAGGGGCTTTACGTCGCGCCGACACAGATAGGTCTTATGGCGACGATGGGATAGGAAAGGCCTAGGAGTTGGAAGGAAGCGGCCGTGGCCTTAATTAAGGTACAGCCCCAGCATTTGCCTGGTGCGAAAATGGGAAACCACGGAAAACCATTTTCAGGGCTGCCGATAGTGGGATTCGAACCTACTATCTCCCGGATGCAAGCTCACAGCCGCACGCCTCTACGCGCACGGCCAACTCGCCCGGTCTCTATCCGTTTCAATACCTTGGGTTGGTTAGATACTTATAATATCCGCGGATAACTACTCGCTGATACAGACAACCATTCGCGGATGCTAGTGCGATTGAAGGAAGTGCGGACGTGGATAATATTTTGTATATCCACGCAGGGCTCTAGAAATAAGATGTACACAGAGACATATTGGATGAATTACAGGATGGAACGCTTCATTTCCTATTATTCTAGACGTGAACATTTTTAACGAACTTTTTCTTTGTTACTAAATATTACCTCCGCATTCGTGGTTTCGGGGTACGCATTGCATTTAGTGGCCCTTAGATAGCATGATATGCAAGAATCACGTGCACATCAATGGCTACTCTAAACTTCTCAGGTATTGGTTGGCAAACGACCCAGTAATTTGGTTTCAACAGGGCATTGTACAGGCAACCGATGCCAAAGAATACACATCAACTGAACCCACGTCCATCCTCGTGAACCGAACACGCCTTTACCACCTTAACTAGGCACCCTACAGTACTTGACAAGTAGTAGAATTTATGTTTCATAAATAAAAATAAAAATATACATGACCAGGCGAGTTGGCCGTGCGGTTAGGAGCGCGCAGCTGTGAGCTTGCCTCCAGGAGATATTGGGTTCGAATCCGACTGTCGGCCGCCCTGAAGATGGTTTTTTCGTGGTTTCCCATTTTCACACCATGCAAAGTCTGCGGTTGTACCTTAATTAGGCCGCGGCCGCTTCGTTCCAACTCCTAGCCCTTTCCTATCCCATCGTCGCCATAAGACCTATATGCGTCGGTGTGACGTAAAGCCACTGGCAAAAAAATGTGATACATTTCTCCGCTACGCGGAAATATATAGAATCGTAGATATGGTTTTGGCCATAGAAGAAGAGAGACAGAGCGAGTACATGACATGCAGAGGGGTACTGATAATGGATCCTTTCACTCCACCCACAGAGGAGATAAAGAGTTCCGAGAAGTAGAAAGAAATAAGTAGCATCATGATCTACATTAAAAAAGTGGCAGCTGATCCAGCACACAACATTCCCATGTCATGTCAATACAATTCTATGGCCATCAATATTCGCAAGATGCGTATTATGAGAAAAATTATGCTGTGTTTAGTGACATTACCCTGCGTAAGGGACTGTGCTGTGACCTAGACGAAACGCGTTTGAAACACGGTGCCAATTGTACCTAGCGTGCGTAGAAGGCAGTGTTCTGGTCGGCGGATGCAGAGTGCGAGTCATCCCACGAGGGTCCGCAGCAGGTCCGTAGTCCGACAGCTCTGTACTCCGACCGGCCAACCGAGCAGAGGAGGGGATGCCATGGCTATGCCGTTGCTCTACGCCTCCGTATTCTTCGAACAACCCTCAGAGTTTCGAAATTAGCTCCACCACCTTTAGTCTACGTCTTAACTGGAACGCCATCATTCATTGAAGAGCTGATGTTATTACACAACCGGCACCATATAGAAGGAATTCGGAAACTCGCAGAGGAGGATAGGAGCAAGAAAGAATAAAATATCATCAGCTATTATACTCATCACCAGCCATAACCACCGGAGTCTGGAAAGACAGCAATTTTAAACTTCGCCATCTGTACACACGAACGACTGTCCACGAATTCCATTACAAAATTTGCCTGCGACATGATAGGCACAGCGTGGATCCCTCTCTGTCTTTGTTCACTGTGTGCGAGCACTGATCCCTGTAACATCTGCTGGATTGCACCGAAAGGACATTGTCCCAGAGTTTTATGGAAATGACGAAAATTTTGTGTAAATATTAAATGTTTAATTTCCTTTTCTTGTACATAGTGAGTTTAATAAAACTGTTCATTCAAAAGTGAATTTAAAACTCGGACGTCTTGGCTGAATGGTCATCGTTGAGGCCTTCGGTTCGGAGGCTCCCGGGTTTGATTCCCGGCCGGGTCGGCGATTTTAATCGCATCTGATTGATGTCTTCTGACTTGCGGACTGGGTGTTTGTGTTTGTCCCAACACTTTCCTATTCATATTCAGACAACAAACTACTCTACTAACCACCACAGAATCATGCTATGCTGTGGTTATATCCATTCCTACAGGGTTAGCTTCAGGAAGGCCATCCGGCCGTAAAACAGGGCCAAATCCACATGTGATATACAGTTCACACTTGCGATCCCACAAATCTTGGAAGAGCGGTAGATAAAGAGAAAGAAGATTGAGAAGTGAACTAGAAATAGATCGTTCTAATAAGATGTGTCGGGAGTAGAAACCAACCTACTACTCCATCCATAAACCTTTACGCCCACCAGTTCTCCGGGGACGTTGATCCAAATTACCCGGGCGACACCTTTATTAATAACATTGAGGGTTGTGCAGGGAAAAGATCTGAGCGTTCTCTTTTTTACGGCCCGTCACCCTCGATTATGGCATTAACCCTGAGTAGGGCTGGTTGCCTGCTTGGTTGGCGCCTATTCATCACAGGTTAACGCAACCCTCCACCCCAGGGATAACCCCAGTGGTTTGCCTGGCAGACATTAATGACGAAGCAGTAGCGGGGAGGCAATCTTAAGGAATGGATCTGTTGATACGAGCTGAGAAATGAAGTGCGGCTGCTGTTTTATGAAGAAACAAATGTTTAGGCTTCTCCTAATGTCTACAGTTTCGTAACTATGCGAATGAGAAATAAATACCTTCACAGCAAGTGTCAAACATACAGCTAATGGACGGAGAAGAACAATCTTCATAAGGTTCTCCAGTTACTGTTGTAGTCTGTTAGACGTAGCTCAGAGCCAAGGTGTAAAGTTATGGAATAGAGATACTCTGAGTGGAATAAAATAGATTAGGAGTGCACCTGTTCAATATTTTATCAACTTAACCATTGTGGTTTGATTTTATAATGGTCCGTATTGACTACAATCTTTACTCCAATAAATACAACCTTGATATTTAAAGCCATCCTTGTCAATACTTAGGAGTTATTTAATGTACTATGTTTTATCACATTATACACCGCACATATTTCGAGGACCTTACTGTCTTCCTCAGCGGTTCTTTCACACTACCAATTATCTCTTTGACCTCTTCATTTATTAATTAAAATAAAATATCACATTTTAAGAATATTGTAAATAGAATAGTGTAGGTTTAGTGCTCTTTTATGACATTATGACATATTTTATTTTAATTATGACTCGCATTATATTTCTATTAAGAGATGTTTAGAACTTTGGTGTTGATGTGTAATAATAAGTAAGTGAGAAGACCGCTGTGGAAGAGGACAGTAAGGTCCTCGAAAAATGTACGCCATATCGACAGCAGTTCGGGGAGACATTTTTCTTCATGGCCGACAATTATCACCCTCATCGTGTACATCTTGTGAATGAGTTCCTTTATGATAACGATATCGCTCGAGTAGAGTGGCCGGCATGTTCTCCAGACATGAATCTTACCATACATGCCTGTGATACATTGAAAAGGGCTTTTTGGACAAGATGACCCACCAACCAATCTGAGCGATCTACACCGAACCGTCGTTGAGGAGTGAGACAATCTGAACCAACAGAGCCTTGATGAACTAGTAGATAGAATGCCACGACGAATACAGACAAGCATCAACCAAGAGGACGTGCTACTGGATATGAGAGGTATTGATGTATGTTGTAATCTGGACCACAACTTCCGGCTAGCTGTATGATTGTACAACTTGGAATGTGTTTTCATGAATAATAAAGAGATCTGGAAGGTCGTTCGTATAGATCTCTACTCCATTTGTATGTAAAGATTCAGGACCTCTTAGTACCAAAGTGATGAAAATTTCCTTTTTGATGTGTGTATTTACAATAACGTGAATCTTGTGCTCATGAAGGTGGTACTTCACCAGAAAATTGCTGAACAAATGCATCGCTCACCCGTCGAGGCGACTCGTACTTACAGTAACTTTTAAATACAAACGGCTATTGATGCTAGGTCGAACACGTCCAGGCTCCGTGCATGGTCAGGGACTATGCGCGCTCCTCCCGTACAACTCCTTAGGTCTCGGAGAGTAGAAACGCCGCTGGATGGTCTGGGTTTATGAGAGAGACCCAGTATAGATAAAATCGTAACGACCGTGTGTCTGTACATTGACTATTTTGGCGAAATTTTCGTGCAGTTGTCAGTTTCAGGTGCAGGCCTAGTAATGACCATCTGCATATTTCTTACCTTTGGTGTCTGTTTTCTTTTGTCAGTATGTCCACTGTATTTGTCTGTGTTCCTGTAACTGGAATACTACTGGATATATTTCTACCGAACTTCATATTTAGAATCCTCCTGTCCTTTGGTAAGTATTAGGGCCAATTTTATTTCTAAATCCTTGAATGGTCTGAGGGTTTGTGGGAAGATCGAAACAGTGATTTTACACTCCCACAAGATATGCAAGACCAGCCTTAATGGAAATCTACCAGCGTTAATGGAAATCAATTTCTAAAACTTTTTTCTCATGTGCACATTTTCGATAGGAGGATGCATAAAGTAGATATAATTAACGGACGGTTTTGCATTCCAAGTCCCAGCAGACGTAGCCAAAAATAGGGTGAAATTTCTAATCTACACATTGAGTATTGTGTTTTCAGGTGGATATCGCGTCAAGGTATCACTTGGAGTTAACATATATAGAAAGATTATTCTCAATATATTATTCGTTAAATTAGGTCTATCAAAGGACTGTATATAACAAACGTATAAGAATATGTTATTTCCGTAATGCTTCCGGAGATCCTTAAGACGAATTGGATTTTAATCGAAGTTCCGTGGAACAATTGGTGCATGTCACTTCAAGGTGCATTGAGGGGAAGAACTAAAAAGCCATTTTACTCTTATCGTTAGAACAGATAATAAGGGACTTTATCCTCAACGATTGATTTCATCCGCCCTCAGCCACAGCACCACTCCAGTGGTCAGAAAAACAACAATATGTATCCGAGAAGCAAACTTCGGTCCAGGAACTGGACTTTTTTTTTTGTCTTTTTCCGTACTTCACGTTACTGTCACGTGTTTTCGTAAACAAAATATCAGTTTAATATGCTGTATTAAATGTTTGAATACAGGCATGTAAATTCGCATAAATTCGTGAAGGAAACACGTAATCCATTACAGATTCCTGTGCGAAGAACTGGTACAAATGCTAGTATAAGATACAATCGAAAGGAAATATTAGGATATGTGTAATATTTATTGCTGCGTATCATACCACTTTGATGCTGCTATAAGGACTAACAGCGTAGTGAGTAGCTTCCAAGTGCTACGCCAGGTGGCATTCAACCAGGCAGTCAGTAAACGGTAACAGGCGAGTGTCAGTTTGGTTCGTCGTCAATACTGGCGGTTTCACTAATGCCATTATTGGAACTGGCATTCTCGTTCCACTGGTCACGCCTGCGATAATGATCGGTACTGCGGAGCAACCTACCCGGCTCTGCTTCCCATCCTTCCATTTTGATTCTTGCTATCTTGCTATTCTTCTCAACTACGTTCTGTTGTTATGCTTATTCCACTCTCTCCTCCTCTAAGCTATCCATTCAGTGATTTGTTTGATTGGATTCCCTAATGTTCTAATCTCCTTTTCGTCAAATGAGAATGACTTGTGGTTTCCTGACGATCTTTAATCCCATAACATCTAACTCTTGTTCCGAGCATTTTGTTTCACTTCTTATTTATCTTGACTATGACAAAATAGATCATATCACTGACAAATTGTGCCTTCCTGGCGAGACCTCCTGTTTGCAGTGGGCTGTGTGTCCTGGTATGGGCTAGATCAAAATTTGTTACTTTCATTGAACTGTCTCAGTCTCATCCCTGACATTGACGAATGAACATTTTCAGCCTATTTCCAGTCATTCGAGCGGCTCAGGAATGGAATGAATGAAGCCCCCATCTAGCGGCGCGAGGATAGGGAATTGTGCCAGCTGCCGAAGCCTGTCACACGTCTCTGAGGCAATGATAACAGATGAAATAAAATTATATTGGATAGTGTCGCTGGAAACGAAAGGTGTCAGGAAAAACTGGAGTACCCGGAGAAAAACTTTTCCTGCGTTCGCGTTGTCCAACAAAAATCTCACACGGAGTGACCGGGAATTGAAGGAATGAACCCAGAGAGGAGAGGCTGGCGAGCTGCCGTCTGAGCCATGGAGGCTCTCCCTGTTATGAATGGTGTAAAAATGTCCTTCATTAAGTCGGTTGGTGGGTAAATTTAAGGAAAGCGACTGGAAACTTCCTCATTCTTAATTTCCCTAGAATGCCTCTTCAGTGACGCATGGGCCATCTATGACAGCTGATGGTGGAGCTGCTGAGGATCAAACAAGCCTTCGGGTCGAATACTCGACAAACATACACTGACAGATTATGTCGAAGATGGCCTGTAGGAATTGTGATCGCTTTCGTCTTTTACAAGGAAATTTGAAGAATTGCATTTCTACGGTATTTACTGAAGTCACATAATAATTGCTTGATGTCGCCTTCATTTTCGATAGTTAAAGTTGCGTTAATTCATACGGAATATTGTATTTTCCCATGATTTCCTACTTTTATGGCCACGGTCGCTTCCTTCCTTCCTGTCCCATCCTCGCCATAAGACCTGTCTGGGTCGTTGTAGCGCAGAACAAAGAGCAAAAAGCCCCCACACATTACGTTATTTTTTCATATAGGCTATCCCTGCTTTTGTTCCTAACAGCTTTGTAATTTTGTTCAGGTTTTTCTCCGGGTACTCCGGTTTTCCTTGTCATCTTTTATTCCAGCAACTCTCTCCATTATCACTTCATTTCATGTCAGTCATTAATCACTGTCCCAGAGGAGTGCGACAGGCTTCGGCAGCCGGCACTGTTCGTATCCTCGCCGCTAGATGGGGCTTCATTCATTCCATTACTGACTCGGTCGAATGACTGGAGACAGGAGCCATCTTGTTGTATTCCTTGGGATGAAGGTATTGGAGGGAATGTTGTAGTTCTTTTCATGTTTAAAAACTATCAATAAATTTCTGTAAATTGCAAGCTTATTTTTATTTTTCATTCAGTAGAATGATGTCACCAAAAAATTTGTTCTCAATAGCCGAGTGTATAAATATTCCATCTTATCCGCGTGATTTACTATTTCTTATTATTTCAAAATAGCAGAGACTTTTTCTTCCGTTATATCACATTCGATGCTTAAAATATCGTTTGATAGTCATAGCAGTGGAACCAGAGTTACGCATTCAGGTTTTATTTATTTCCCTGAATGTACTATTTACATCACACCCTATTTTTTTATATTCTTCGTACTATTCTGGTCGAATTTTCTCTGTCAGTTCGCTGCTTCCTTTTCTCCTTTAGTGAATTAAGGCATTTTCTTCTATCGTTGATTGCTAATTTTGATATTCCTGTGGCTTCTTGTGCAGAGAAGAAAATGTTTGCTGTAATTTTATACCATGATGGTCCGGTGTTTTTTTTAATCAACTTCAATATCTATGACAGTAAAGATAAGGATTGTTTTCTTTGAACGGAATATGGCAAGGATTATGGACTTAACAAGATCCATAACGAAGTCTCTTGTTGATATCATTCTTAATTAACGTGAATCATTCGGATAATTTTGAACATTCTCTACTGCCGAGCTCGATAGCTGCAGTGGCTTAAGTGCGGCCAATATCCAGTATTCGGGAGATAGTGTGTTCGAACCCCACTATCGGCAGCCCTGAAGATGATTTTCCGTGGTTTCCAATTTTCACATCACGAAAATGCTGGGGAATTACCTTAATTAAGTCCATGTCCGTTTCCACCCCACCCCTATTCCATTCCTACCCCATCGTCACCATAAGACCTATCTGTGTCGGTGTGATGTAAAGTAACTCGAAAAACATTCTTTACTGATTGTTTCTGGAAGAACTTAATAATTTTGTTGTTTTCTATCGTATTGAAAACCACAATCAAAAACTCGTCTTGTGCTCTATACATTTTTTTCATTTTTCAGCTTATGAAAAAACTCATAAAGTTAATTTTTAATCCTAATGCGAAACTGTGACCGGAAATATGATTGGGGTGGGATTCCCAACTGATATTTTCATGACTTCCCATAAAGGCCGCCCACATTTTTTACTGTTTCTAGGTTCCAGTCTCTATATCGTGACCTTGCAGTTACACGTCTACCCTGGTTTTGGGCTTGTGATCTTTCTACAGAGTGATCATTCTCTTGGAAAAATTTCAGGCCAGATTTCGGTATGACTTCGTTGTTAGTTCCCTTATAAGCAAAGCTGCTGTCAGGTATAGAATCTTGTATTCGTGGTTATATTCATCATCATCTTCTCCCACCGTCTTTCGCACTCTCTTGTTGGGTGCGGATGCAAACTGTGCACACATGAGGTCCTACAGTAGTCCTGTTTTAGTGTTTGTTGCCCGTCCTGACGCCAAGCCTATTTGGATGAATGTATTGCATGTTCCTGTGATGAACTGAATACGAAGGGAAGTGTATTGGGAGAAGCACAAATACTCAGTCCCTAAGGTGGGAAATTAACCAGACGCTGTTTAAATCCCCTATCTTGCCTGGAATTGAACTCGGGATTCTCGGAATCGAAGTTCTCGACGCTAAGAATTCAGCCATAGAATGGACAGTTTGTGGTGACAGTAAGTTTTACAGTTGTTTAAAAAAATGTTATAGTAGCGGTCGACTCTTTCAATCAACAGACCAACTAATTTTTCGTCGTAAGGATGTGTATTGCAGTTTTTGTACTGTATTTCAATTATGTCATCCAGCTTCATGGTATTATTAAAATACGACCGGCTTGATCTACAAGTTAGTATGATAACTTTTCTTTATGGTTCTCCTTATTTCCCCCTTTATTCATCCCTATTTGTTTATATTCTTCATCCTATTCTGTTCGAATTCTCTCTCTCTGTTTGCTGCTTTCTTTAGGTCTTTATTGCATTAAGGATTTTCTTGTTTTTTTTCCTTGCACTGATACTAATTGTTACATTCCCTGTGAGTTGTTCTTCTGATAAGAGATGTTTGCTTTTACTGGTTTGAGGTTAATTGAACGGAGTGCACTCTTAGAGTTCGAATTCGTTTTCAGGGGTATATCTCTGAAACTCCAAGGGAGTGGAAAAATTATACTTAACATTAAGGCCACTGTCTTCTCAGTTCCTAGGCATGATAGCCAAGAGACATCTTCAGTGGTTTCTCACACAGGCGAATCAGTTAAAGAGACATACCTTGTATTCGGATTCTACGCACACTTTTAGGTATCGAGGCTATGTTCACACCGTCAGCAGTGACTTTACGACGGTACTGCTCTGGAAATAACTTATGCCATATTTGTCGATAGTGAGAGCGGATGGACATAAGGAAACCACATTCACCAAAACTGCTCCTAGGCCGGGATCGCGTCAATGTCGGCTGTCTGGTCCTTTGCCGATTCCGTTTATAGTTTCCAATAAGATTGTTGTTAGTTTTGACGTGTCTTTTCTTGGCCCTTCATTGTCGTCACTAACGGCGGTCAAGTTCACAAAGAACTCTCCCCTACCGTGTCTCGCTGACGTAGGTTGTTGAAGGACGAAGGTAAGAGAAGTCACCTCATAAATAAGTTCCGGCTCCGTGTATTAGTGCGTTCTGATAATCTGGTACGTTATAATTTAATTTGGTTTCGAACTGAGAGATAAGCAAGCAAGCTCGTAATTCTACTCCATTTGTGATATCGTGATAATAAGTGGAACGTCCTGTTTAAAGTGGAATCCCAACTGAAAGGATATGACGTATCAATTCAAATGGAGGCATGACAGCCGAGTAATTTTGTTATTGGCTTAAACTTTCTTACCCACACCTTCATAATTCGAATAATCGGACGTGATCTTTATTTATTTTCCGATTAGAGAGAAGAGAAAGTGAGCGGGCGAGTTGGCTCTGCGGTTAGGGGCACACAGCTGTGAGCTAGCATTCGGGAGATAGTGGGTTCGACCCCAACTATCGGTAGCCCTGAATGTGGCTTTCCGTGGTTTCCCATTTTCATATCAGACAAATGTTGGGGATGTACCTTAAGACATATTTGTGTCGGTGCGACGTGAAGCAAGTTGTAAAAAAAAAAAAAACGGGGGGTGGTGGTTGCCTGGTACTTTTCCTTAAAACAGTGATTACCATTACACATATATATATTTTCATTATTAATTCGAGTGTCGTATCCCGATAAATTAAAGTGGTTATTGTAAAATAATGAAAAGTCACATCCTTTTGGCACGGATTGCACGTAAAACTGGAAGTCCCATGATGGATAAATTATTCACTGTACCTTCAGATTATATGACCTTTCCTTCATTTAAAAGCTCTATTCAGGCGTTTACGTCTACTAAAATCCACGCCATCTTTCCACTGACAGATGGGAACATTCCGCTTAGTCAAGCAGTTCGCCTCCTTACTCCGAAGTCTTTCAAGCCCAAAGTTTGCAATTTTTTCGTATCACTAGTCTTTCGTTGCAATTAACTCACAAGCATTCTTCTGCTTTCCTGTAGCTATTTCCCAGTTCTCGTATCAAGTAATCGTGGTATAGTTCCACAGAGTGGAATCATACTCTAATAGGGGTCTTACCAGAAACCTACACTCCCTCTCCTTTACATCCTTACTACAACCCCTAAATACTCTCATAACCTACGAAGAGATTTGTACCTCGTTAATGTGATTCCGCCAATGAAGATATTTCCTTATATTAACACCTGGATACATACGGCGATCCCTGCGAGGTACTTTCATCCAATCAACACAGTAATTAAAACTAGTAGGACTATTTCTGTTGGTGAAACTTACAACCGGCCTTTCTAACGCATTTACCAGCGTACCATTGTCTGCTGTCCATCTCACAAAATTGTGGAGATCTATTTGCACTTGCACTCAATTCTGAACCTTATTTACAACGCTATACAATATAACATCATCTGCAAAAGTCCATGTCTGTACCACTACTTCCTTTCTTTTCTAATTTATAGGCTATATAGGGTTATTCACCTGAGCTGTCCACCTCAAATAACTCGTGAACTGTTAAAGATACTGACATTCTGTTTCAATTTTCAGTAATGTTACTAAGGTGCTCATAAATGGTCTTACGGTATATTTTCACGGCGTCAATATCTTCTGAGACAATGGCACTTTGTTTTCTTCAATGTAACTACACTTCATATCTTCTTTTCCTTTGCGTTTTACCTACGGTGTTATTAAAAGTGTCAAGTCACACATTTTATCATACTATATTATTGAACACAGTATGGAGAATACCTATCTGTCAGAAGAAAGTGAAGTAACTCTGTATGTCAACAGCTAGCTCATGTTTCATACGTAGCGCCAATTGAACAGGGCAGTACCCAGTTAGCAAATGAAGCATGTTTGAATACATCACATTTTATCGAGAAGTGCTTGTGTGATTTTCAAAATAAGCACGGTGTTTAATTTGTAATATTTGTAGATTCAAGGCTACATGTAGAAAAAATCTACTTCCATTTAACAAACCAAAGTTAGTACTATTATCTCAAATTATATTGACGCCATGAAGAAGTGCTGTAGGTCCGATTATGAATCCCTTCGTACCAATACTGGAGGTTAAAACAGAGAGTCGATATCTTGAACGGCTCACGAGTTATTTCAGGTGGACAACATAGCTGAATAATCCTATATACCGAGTGATTCTCTTGCACCTACTAATGTTGCTTTATGCAACCCAACAAACGTTTGAAAACGTCTTAAGGTCGATATTTCTATACTGATATACTTTACGATACTAATGCCCCGCAAGCTTAGGATGCAAGCGATTATGACCACATCCGCCAATTGCTATAGTTCGTTTGAAAAATAGTATTTAAATCATTTATCGACGTCAGTCTGCCATGTTACTATATTAATATGTCGTGGCTAGTGACTGGGTGTAGCAAAGCGAAACATTAATGCTTAAAACGAGGTTACAATGACGTGAAGGGTGTATAAAATAGTGAACTGATGGAGTAATTTACTCTAATCTATTCTTAATATAAAGACACACTCACCCCCTCTTCCTATTCCGTATTTATTCAGCTCTAATCGGTCCTTCGTAGGGCCACATACACTGCTATTCACTGAAAATGTGTATACAAGAGGATATTTCACGTACATTGAGATATAAAATTACACAAACAGAAATTGAATATGTATCTTCAGCCCGCATTCGAACCTTCCTCATAAAGCTTGCCCACTTTCCTTTCCCTTAGCAACGATGTTATAATGCACTGCGACACAATGTGTGCAGATTATAGCTCATATAATAGTTTTAACACCGGGCGAGTTGGCCTTGCGGTTAGGGGCGGGCGGCTATGAGCTTGCATCCGGGAGATAGTGGGTTCGAATCTCACTGTCGGCAGCCCTGAAGATGGATTTCCGTGGTTTCCCATTTTCACACCAGGCGAATGCTGCGGCTGTACCTTATTTACGGCCATGGCTGATTCCTCCCAACTCCTAGGCCTTTCCTATCCCATCGTCGCCGTAAAGCCTATCTGTGTCGGCGCGACGTAAAGCCACTAGCTAAATAAAACAAAAAACGTTTTAACGTGGTCTCAATGCCCACTTCTTGTTTGTCAGACGTTCCATTTTTATATAATTTAGAGAGCGCACTCGTGATTGCTTAATAATGTTACAGCATAACGTTCGTATAATGGTTACAAAGATATCTGTTTGTGTTCGCTGTGCGTACCATAAAGGCCGATGGTTCCATGACATACAAAACCGCTGGTTAGTTGGTCTGCATAAAACAAAATTAGTAGGCGCAAGAGTATAAACCAGTATATCTGAAAATATAAAGGTCCAATAATGGAACCTTGTGGGACCGCCTGTTTAATCGTTAAAGGATAAGATAATTGCTAGATTGGCAATCGAAACGTATCGGAGGTAGACTTGGCGCTTTCTAATTAATCATATCGCATGGAGCTGTATAGTATTGTTTTTGGTAGAAAATTATTGATTTTTCAAAGCTTCTGTTGGGTACAATAGACACCAGTTGGCAACGTTCAGACTGATCCCTCGGAGCTTGACAAGCTCCGCCATTTAGACATCAGTAAACATGACGGAATTAGGAAATGAAAACTGCAGCCTGGCTATTCAGTTAAGGCTCTGTCGGGGTTCATTGTTTGAGAAATGTGTTTGTGGGATATAAAAAGTGTTTTAACGGCGTGGCAACTGCTATTTTTATTCCTTTATTTTGTTTTTTTGTTTTTTCAGAGAGAGTATCATCTAAACGAGGATTTGCGTGTGCGCCGTCCTGGGGCTGTCGAGGCATCGGACGATCGACGGCTGTTATTAGGGACCTGTCAATACATTTGATGAGTGAGTGTATTAATTTTTATTAGCACTAACTAAAAAAAATCTTCCCTGTTTAAACATTTGGTGAAGCCAACTGTCAACTGATATAATTAATAACGTGGCTGGGAGGTATTGACATGTCGGATGGTGCGATAAGCTCTGCGTGCGGCTGGAGATAGGAGCAGCCTAGCCGAGCCCCCAGCTTTGGACGCATGCTCTATAACCCCTGCTTGCTTGGTTCGAAACCCTCGTCTCATGAATTCACATGTACGGCACAATCGTATCCTCACACGAACATTAAGACACAAATTAAATAACTACAAGTTGTTTTTCGTCGAACCGACATAGATAGGTATTGAGCAAGTTTCGGCGCGGTTTGCGTCACGTACCTTGCACTTGGGAGATGGTGGGTTCGAACGACTCTGACGGCAGGCGTGAAGATGGTTTGCCGTGGCTTCCCATTTTAATACCAGACAAATACCGCAATTAAAAGCCACGGTTGCTTTCTTCCCACTCAGAGCCCTTTCCTACCCTATGTTTGCCAGAACAAATTTTAATAAGATGTGGAATTCAAGCGACCGTGACCGTAAGTATGGGTTCAGCCCCAGCATTTTCCTTGTGTGAAGATGCGAAAACACGGAAAAGCATCTTCAGGGCTTCGGACAGCGGGGTTTGAACCCACCATCTCCAGACTGCAAGTGACTCAAACCGCGTAGCCAATCGCTCGGTAATTAAATTGGGAACAGGAGTACAATTCACATGCAATAACTGTCTGTCACGGTAGAATATATAGTAAACCAGTGATTTATAACCTGGAGAATATCACTAATACGTAATGGGGACGATTGCAAAAGAACTTGCAAAAAAAACATAATTTTTATTCATTCAGTTCAATATATAAATATTAAATTGGCGGGCTGAGAGGTTCAGACGGTTGAGGAGTTGGCTTTCTGACCCCAACTCGGCAGTTTCGTTCCTGGCTCAGACCGGGGGTATTCCGGCTCCTCGGCGTCTCTGAAAATCGTAAAAATAGTTAGTGGAACGTAAAGCCAGTAACATTATTACAAATTGTTATTATTACCTACGGTGTCAGGAACCTGCCAATGGGTGGAACATATGATGATGATCCCATGATTATAAGCACCCACGCAACGATAATAAGCTGCTCTTTTAAACTGAACTATCCCCAATTTCTGTCTCATAAAGAATTGGTCATAGTTAGCCACATTTAGTGATGCAATTATTTCCACAGTCAGGCTTGTAGCACTGGTGAAAAGAAGTATTGAAGTGTGCACGTTTTAAATGTGACGCCGACTGTCTAAACGTTGAAGGCATGATAGGGTAATGCGTCAGAGACATGAGTTATAAGCCATGCTCAGCACTTGTCTTCTTCTTGATTACCGAGCTCGGTAGCTGCAGTCGCTTAAGTGCGTCCAGTATCCAGTATTCGGGAGATAGTGGGTTCGAACCTCACTGTCGGCAACCTTGAAGATGGTTTTCCTTGGTTTCCTCATTTTCACACGAAGCAAATATTGGGGCTGTTCCTTAACTAAGGCTACGGCCACTTCCTTCCCACTCCTAGCCCTTTCCTGTCCCATCATCACCATAAAACATACCTGTGTTTGTGCGACGTAAGGCAAATTGTTGTTCTTCTTGACCTTCAGGCTAGTAAATCCTGACGGCATCGTATTTGAAACTATGAACGCTTCAACAATCACTTTCGCCACTGCTACCTGTCTCACTGTGGAAGTGATTGTATCGCTGATTGATGCTGCCTACGGTTAATTGTATATGCGACAAGATATGGACATAGTTCCATTAAAAACAATTTTTTATTCGAACCTTCGTGCCTACTAAAACACAGCACACTTTCTTTTATTGGCCCCTTATTGTTATTCACCGAGGTGAAAATTTGCTATCGCTATGTTTGACTAGTTAGAAGATAACTTGATTTGAAAGCTTAGGTATGTCACTCTGTATAGTAACTGCAGGAAATATCAGTAATTCGAACATCTCAGAATGAGGATCATGTATAAATTGAAGCGTCATCTCACTTATGGAGAACGAATTTATTCCAACGTATATCAGGGTTGAAGGCAACGACAATTTAACTAGTGAAAATTAAAAACGACAGCCTATTTAGAATCATTCGACCGAGTCAGGAGTGGAATGAATGAAGCCCCCATCTAGCGGCGAGGATAAGAATTGTACCGGCTGCCGAAGCCTGTCGCACTATAATGGGGCAGTGATAAATGACTGACGGAGGAAATGAAATGATACTGGGGGGTGTTGCTGAAATGAAAGATGACAGGAAGAACTGGAGTGTGTAGCTGGAATGAAAGATGACAGGGAAAACCGGAGTGCGCTGAGAAAATCCTGTCCCATCCCCGCTTTGTCTAGCACAAATCTCACATGGAGTTAGCGGAATTTGAACAGCGGAACCCAGTTGTGAGAGGCCGGCTCTCTGCCGCCTGAGCCACGGATGTTCTACAATTTAACCAGTAATATATTACATTAAAACTGATCTGAGTAAAACATTAGACCTATCTATATTCACTATACACTTAAGTTATAGGCTATTACCGGCGAGTCCCGTAAGGGTTGCCGTCATCTTCGCGAGTCGCGTGTCACTGAACAAGACCGCGGACGCCGCCATTCCATTCCTGTACGCACGTAGAAATCCCACCAACCTAGATGAATGAATAATCAGATTTAAAAACAGATAGAAAAGCAATAAACCTTACCTCATTACAGAAATTGTTGAAAGTGCTCTCCTTCAGCCTGTACACAAGCGTTGTAGCGTGTGATGGTATTTCTGCTCATTCTCTGAAATTCATCCTCGTGAATCTTCAAAATGTCGGTGCCACGTACAGCAAATAAAACAAAAAGGAAACACAGATGTGATTCTCACCTAGCACCAGCGAAGATTATGTATTTATAGAGAACGCTCAAAAACCTATTACAGCGAAAAAGTTGGGCCAACTATGCAATATGAGGAGTAAGGTAGTTTGCCATTTTCTGCATCACTGGGGGAGAATATGCTATTCCAGCATAAGTAAACCTAGGAGCAGCACTTTTTGTAACACTCAGCAGCACTAGTCGTGGCACGTAAAATCTTCTGAGGTCAACATTCTGGCATCTTGACATTTGCGAAAATTCGTAAAAGTATTCAGTGGGGCGTAAAACTAATACTATGATTGTTATCGAGTTTCCAAATTCTGGTAAATGGGTGTCATAAGGTCACGAAAGAGTCGTTCAAACTACTACTACTACTACTACTACTACTAAGAACGGTAAAGAAATTATATATTACTCTTCGCAGGTCCCGAACAAATGCTGCGAATCTAGTTCGGTTAAATGGGCTTTACCTGATACGAAAATGGGTAGGGACATCCACTAAAGCTATTACGAACGAATTTACTTTATGGAATATATTACATAGTTTATATTAAATATAAAATAACATGGACTGACTGACTGAATGACAGATTCATCATCGCCGAACCAATGCTACTGGACATAAAGATATGAAATTTTGGGGATACATTTATATAACAGTGTAAGTGTTCATTATTGAAGTATTTTTATATATTCCATCGCTAAGGGGGTGAAGAAGGGGGTAATTTTTAAAATGAGAATATCTATATCTCAAAAACTGAACAGTTTAAAGACGTGAAAAGTGATATTTGGAATCTCCTTTAAAAATAAGCAAATACGTATTTTTTGTTTCTGGAAAATTCAATTAAGGGGTAAAAAAAAGTGAAAAAGTGGTTGAATCCTTTTTATGAGGATGCTTATATCTCAAAAACTAAACATATCACAGACCTGAAAATTGGTACATGGAATCTCCTTTAAAAATAAAGAAACACGTATATTTCCTTTTCAGAAAATCCACTTAAGGAGGTGAAAAGAAGTGATGAATGAGGTGAATATTTAAAATGTGCATATCTCATAAAGTTAACATGTTACAAACGTAAAACTAGACATTTTGAATCTCCTTTAAAAATAAAGAAACACGTCAGTTTTGTTTTTCGGAAAATTTACGTAATGATAGGGGGGCGGGAGGACTGAAATTGGAGTTGGATCCTTTAATTGGGATACTTCTATCTCAAAAACTGAATACGTTACAGACGTAAACATTGGTATCTGGAATCTCCTTTCAAAATAAACACGTATTTCTGTTTTTGGAGAGTCAACTTAATGTGGGAGGTGTGTGAAAAGAAGTGAAGGAGTTCAATTATTTGGAAGAGAATTCTTACATCTCAAAAATTGAAGTTGTTACAGACATAGAAATAGGTATTTGGAATTTCCCTTAAAATATAGAGATTTTTTTTTTCGACTTGAAAAAGGGCCGATTCTCACATGTAGAGTTCCCATGTCGTATGTTCCTGAGATAGGTCTGCCAGTAGCCTGGTCATCTTAGCCCCTGAAGACAATACCACAAGCGTGGTTTACAAACAGTTTCTGTGGTAAGTCAGTTCTCACGCAGCATGCACCGATTTCTTCAGTATTCAGAGCTGTATCCATGCCAAATGCCTCCACGATTAACATACAGGACTGCAAACAGTGTAAATGAAACGCAATTTTTCGGTAAGTTTTTATACTTTAGGGATTTTCATATAATATCTTGGTGCAGTACATGGGAACGATTAATTTTAACAAATTACGAAATCCTCGGGAGCGAAGCTGCGGGTAACAGCTGGTATTAAATAAAGTAAAACCTTTGAGAGGTAAGTAAATTAACAAACTTGGAATATATTTTCATTGTGCTCACACCAATATATTTCTTCAACAAGACCAAAGAGTTGTGTCTTGTATACTTTCTTCTAATAATGTAATTCTATTGTCTTTGGTTCGAATCTTCATATGTAGGCGTACCATCTATAATCACGTTCTCAGTCGTGTTTCTTCTCCTTTACTGGTTGAAGTTTTCCATTTTCCTTGTAGAAATAGCACGTTAACACTCTCAGTGAGGTAACTTTGACCGTAGCCTAGTTTCCGTAGAGGAAAGATGCTGATTTCATTAGCGATAATCCAGAATATATTAAGTCAGTTCTCACGCAACATGCACCAATTTCTTCAGTATTCAGAGCTGTTTTCATGCCAAATGCCTCCACGACAAACAGTATAGGACTGCGAACATTGTTTCAACTCATGACTCTACAACGGCACACACGATCAGATCATCACCGTAGGAAGAGAATAAGATAACCGTCCCAACAAAATTCGCTCTCTGACTGAATGAGGACAACCGTCCACTTACTGTAGCACATATAATATTTTCTCATTCGATCCACTTCCTGTTTACGTGACATGTATCGACTTCTTTTTTTTTTTTTTTTGCTAGGGGCTTTACGTCGCGCCGACACAGATAGGTCTTATGGCGACGATGGGATAGGAAAGGTCTAGGAGTTGGAAGGAAGCGGCCGTGGCCTTAATTAAGGTACAGCCCCAGCATTTGCCTGGTGTGAAAATGGGAAACCACGGAAAACCATTTTCAGGGCTGCCGATAGTGGGATTCGAACCTACTATCTCCCGGATGCAAGCTCACAGCCGCGCGCCTCTACGCGCACGGCCAACTCGCCCGGTGTATCGACTTCAGATGAAAACTTTCAAACTGTCAGGCTTATAACAGCATCCAATCACAATCCTTCTGCCATACCTTGTTTTAAATTGGTGTTGACGTCCTTGTGAACTTTCTGTATTACTTCCCGCTTTAACGTTGATGTACAAATACTTTGATTACACAACCATGTTCCAATTTGTCTTTTCAGAATAATCCCTTTACAATATTTAGATAAATATTAATATTATTATATTTAATACATTAAAATATTAAAAAATAAAATCAGCCTAAAATTAAATTTCATAAAAACAGTATATAACTTACCGAAATGCCGTTATGTGACAATGTTGAGGGGAGAAATACTGACCCACAGCGCATGCACGAGTATCACGTAGAACGAAAACTCGTTGATATAGTGAGATGTTCCTAACTCGCTGACTATCTTTTGAAACATATAAAACTGCATTTAAATTGTAAAATCTGAAATATCTGCATTTAAAATGGAAAATAAAAATTAATATTCATTAAATAAAATACGCAATCGTCGAACCTTGTACTCACACTTACTTCTTACCTGCTTACTTACACATACGTTATTTGACGGGCGCCAGCCACAACTCAGTGCAGCAATAATAGAATGAGAATCTTGACTATCTCTAGGGTGTGGGGTAATAAGCTTACTTTTGACAACATACCATATCATTTCTGGGAAAAGGAGATTGGCGTTCGGTTTCCCCATTAAATTTGAGGTCAAGACATTTTACTGTTTAAATGAAACGGAAGATTAATTTAATAGAACAAAATATACTCTTAAAATTGTATATAAAAAATAGTAAGTCTTGTTGCGATAAAACAGATGTGAATATGAAATGATATTGCAACTGAAAGAAACTAGGCATGAATTTGAATTCTTCTTGACCGGACATTTAACAATTTTATACGAAATATATCCCTCGCTGGTTCACTTGACTGTACCTTCAACACTTTGAGTGTAATTACGACGCATTCCTTTTGATCTGGTGTTTACTGTAGATGTGTCACGCCTAACTTGGTGATGCATCCTTGTGACTGCTTCTTCTCTATATTATATGACTTGTTGGTAAGTCTGCACTGTATGACTTCATTGCAAGTCTATCCTTCTATGACTTCGTGTTAAGCCTTCACGTCCGTATCTTCAACTAAGTGACAGACCAACTGTAGCCTCTCTCTCTCTTAATGACCAATGACTAATGGCTCACTGTGTCTTCTCCAGCTCGTTCACACTCCGACCAACTGTGGCCTCTGCTTCCAATTGAATAATGACTGACGCTACAATATGCAGCCACCTTTTATAGACGTTGGTTGACGCACCTACGTAATATCCAGAAATAATTATAATCTACTCCCACCTCGCGACAAATATTGCATACAGTGGTGAAATAGCCCGGGGCGGCCTGGGTTACTCAAAGACCGTGAGCGCATCACTAAATAAGCACGATGACGTAGCCATGACGTAGCGATGACTCTGCATTTACTCCAGCAGTATTGCATAATGTAGCAATGTTACATCCACATCTGATATACAGCAACTCTTTACTGTACATGTTTTTAGTGTTAAACTACACACACGTAAATCTGCATACATTTAACTACAATCACGCAAGCGACAAGCATTGCAAAATGGAATTGAATAATAATAATAATACAATAATAGTAATCTCACAGATAAAATTATAATAGTATGGACATAATAATAATAATAATAATAATAATAATAATAATAATAATAATAATAATAATAATAATACAGATATTATATTGTAACCGGATTTGAACCGTTACAATTGTTCATGCAATATTGAACTTTAGAACCTTCCTGGTCAAAGTTCTAAACTGAAATATTATCAGACAGCGGTTTTCCTTGGCGTAGCGACGATATATTAAAAATTTCGTAATATTCTGATACATTATACTTGTTATACTGCGATCGATTAAAAGTAAATATTCATGTTTACAAATGAGGGAAAACAATTCTTCATATACCGTGAACAGTTACTACTCGTTCTGGAAGGGGCTGAGTAAAGAGGGAAGTTTTGTTGGAATGAATTTTACCTAAATTGCAGTATATACCTTTATAACATCAGTTATTACTCACGGGAGTTCCCCCCATTACGAGCAAATGACACATAACGTGTAGAGGAATTGCATGGAGATGGGGAAGGAGGATGTATGAGCGTGGAATGTAATTGGTCGGGGGAACGCAGAAGTAAATAATCTCTGATACGGTTGGGCTCTTCTGGAGCATAAAACACTCTGAAGGGGAGAGAGATTTACCTTCAGAAACGCAACCTCGTAGCGAGGCGTGCTAATAAATGCGATTTGAAAAGACTCGAAACCCAGATTTGAGGGTTCTAATTACAAATTTCAGCTACTCCAACCATGCTGACAAGGGAACTACCAAACTTGGGTTTATCCGATCTGGAACATATGGCTATTGATAATTCTCACAGAGTTTTCTCTTAAAGCGATGTTTAAAAATGTATTTTATTGAACTTCCGCATGATAATCGGGGGTAAATTTTCAAGACCAACTTGTAGACTACGAGGTTTGTCCGGAAAATACGTATAGAAGTTGAATAATAACTTTATTTGACAATTATTCAGGTTTTACAATATGGTCTCCTTCAAAGTACTCTCCCTGAGACAAGATGCACTTCTGCCAACGCCGTTTCCACTGTTGATAACATTGTTGAAAGTCTTCAGTTGTGATGCTGTTCAGTTGCCGTGTCGTTTCTCCCTTGATGGCTTCCACATCACCCAAGTGCCGCCCCCGAAGCACCATTTTGCATTTCGGGAACAGGAAGAAGTCACAAGGGGCTAAATCGGGTGAATAAAGCGGGTGGTCTGTCACGGCGAATGAGCTTCGGGCCAAAAACTCACGCACAACGAGCGACGTGTGAGCGGGCGCATTGTCGTGATGAAGGATTGTCTCCGTAAACTTGTTGCAAACACTCAAAAATCTCACGGCAATTCTTACCTAGTTTGGCAAGAAACTTGATGTTGATACGCTGTTCCTCAATCAGAGAGAGCTCCATACCGACGGCAGGTGAAAACGGGTAACTTTCAACAAGCAGCCGCACACTGCTACTGACACGCAGAGCTCTCCGACTCGAACTGAGCGTTGAGAAGATTGGCGACAACAGCAGTGCCACCTGGCGGCGCCTCCACGATACGTGATACGTCACCCCGACGGATTTATACGTATTTTCCGGACAAACCTCGTATATTATAAACACAAATTCCACAGTGCTAATGCTGTAATGGGCCTTGGCCTACGAAGCAACCGCTGTTCAACCCAAAGTCTTACAGATTATGAGGTGTGCATAGTCAGCGAGATAATTCTCTCGGTCATTATTTCTGGCTGTCTCTAACTCGGCCGCTACCTCACTTTCAGATAGTTCATCAGTTGTTTGATCACGCAGGCTCGAACCAGCCAAGCATCCAGGTAAGAATCGCTGATCAGGTCGGAAATGGAACACAGATCCTCCCATTAAGTCGGGCTCATTCTCTCTGGACCATGGGACCGTCCCACCCTCTATACCAGGGCCTCTCAGGGTGCATGCGCTTAGTGCATGCACTGTGCACGGTGCAAACGACGACTTCCCTTGGTTGACCAGAAAGCAGACCCCCCACTCCTCGATTTGGAGCAATAGCGCTTACTCTCTCTTTCCTCACGCCTGTCTCGCTCGCTCCCACTGTCCCCCTCTCCCACACTTGCTCCGTAGCGCTCTAAATCCGAGCTGACTTGAGCCGAGTAGAGCCGAGATGAGCCGAGTAGCCTAGAGACGAAGCGTTTGTCCGAGCTGAACCGAGTGGGACTGATGCACAGTGCACGGTGCTCTTGCGCCTCGATTTGCACGCGTGAGATTTTGGGCGTTTGAGAGGACCTACTCTATACTGCTGACTGAAATTCGTGTCCGAGTCCTGGATTTTCTAGTAATTTGAATTAAATGCAATGATTAAACATTTACCTACTAATGTTTTGTTAGTTAATTCGTTCGTCTGATTTATTACTTGTTTGTTTGTTTGTTTGTTTGTTTGTTTGTTTGTTTGTTGAGTACTCAGCCCGAAGGCTGGTTGGATCATCATCAGTTCCACTATCAGCTGCCATAGATGGCCTAAGCGTCATTGAGCAGATGTACTAGGCATATGCGTAGTAGTTCCCCGTTGGTTACCTCGCCATTATATGTGATATACCGCGTGTTTCACCAGCCCCTCATTTTTGGAAGATAGGCAACCCAATAACGCTTATTAACTAAAGATCCTTATAATGTATTTTTATGAACACCAAGTAACTTGAAATTTCTCCTTATGGTCGATAAGGCTCTCCGCTACCAGTGTGCAATTACTGTAAACTGATCCATGGACCTAGCGAAGGAAAAACTACCATACACAATTCCGCGCCGAATACTCAGGACCATTCTGCAAGTATGTGATTTACTGCGCTTTGAAATAAAACAGTTTCCCATAATACGATCGAATTAATAGGTTATGCCACATGTTCTGCAATGTAAAGAAGTTAAATAATCACTGTAAAACAACACTGAAAACTTTGACACGGGTATTAACTTTCGATATGGAACGGCCGTACTTAAATACTAAACCCCTAGCAAGTATGTCGACTTCGTGTCCGAATCAGTTAAGGGTTGGAGCACAAATTGTGTGAGTATCGGCAGCGTAGTGGTACTAATCGAGCCTACCTTTTGAACGATAGAGGTGCTCCATTTTAGCGGCGATAGAATAATAATCAATATGTTTCCCTATTGGTTTTAAGGGATGCGCTGTGATTTGGCGTCTTTCCTTTAAGGATGGGTGGAGGAGGATTGGGAAATAAATCGGCCATAGTCTTTTACTAAAGTACCATCCCGGCATTTGCCTGGTGGTGAAAATGGGAAACCGAGGAAAACCATTTTCAAGGCTGGCAAAATGGGATTCGAATCTACAACCTCCCGAGTCCAAAGCACACAAATAATAATCCACATCACAACACTTATTCATTTCCTCACGATGTATTCCTTTGAAGAGTAGGCCTCGTTGAGTTGTTGCTAATTTATGGAGAAAGTACGGTCGAGCTAGTATGTATGCCACGTGCTCCGTAATGGTAAAAGGTTAAATGAACACTGTAAAGCATTGTTGAAGACTTTGACACGGATATTAAGTTTCGCATATTTAAAAAAAAATGACCGATAGATCTTGAACCATTTTAACGGACACTATGTTACTTATACTTACCAGGTCACATCACAGCACGTAGTCATTCACTCACGATGTATTCCAGTGACGAGTACGTCGATATGTTGCTCATATGGGGAAACTAGGCAGAACGCAGTCTAGTCGCAACGGCTCTTTCACGAGCGTTTTGCTGACAGAAGACTACCGACTACCAATGCGTTTCGAAACCTTGAACGAAGACTGCGGTCAACTGGGACGCTTGGAAGGGTAACTTCCGTCAGAGATGCTCCTATAACGTCTAGTCAAAATGAAGGCTGTTTTGGACACTGCCCATAATAACCCTCATATTAGTACTCGGACACTTGCACAACAGACTAACATCAGCCGTTCATCAGACATGCGTATGCTGCATAACAATAAATATCACCCATACCATCTGCAGTTACACCAGCAGCTCCACGGACGTGATTTCGATGCTAAAGTAACATTTCGTCAATGGGCATTACGCAGGGAGACCAATAATGCAGCTTTTTGTCCAGGGTCCTGTTTTCACACTAACCACGATTTCACAACAATGACGTCGTGAAGTCGACATAATATGCACTACTGGAGCGCGGAGAATCCCCATTTGGTAAGACAGGGCCCATTTCAAGTGCAGTGGGACCATCTTTCTTCGACGGACATCTAACGGGAGCACGCTACCTTCATTTTGTCCTAAATGAACTCCCACATTTGCTGGAGAACGTGCCTCTCCGCGAGTGAATACGAATGTGGTTTCAAAAGGACGCCCACGAACCTGCTACGCTGGCGTAGCAGGGGGACAGGTGATACTCCCACGTGGCGCGTCCCAGGTGGCGGATAGGGGGTTCCTAACCGGCTTGCCGGCGGACTTGAGGGAAATAAAATACCTATCGCGGACCAAACACACAACCCACTGTGGGTGGGGGACGCCGACGAAGAATACACTCACGGTATCCCCTGCCTGTCGTAAGAGGAGACTAAAAGGAGCGACCAAGGGATTATTGTCTTGGAACCATGAAACTACTTTTGATTTGTACCATCACGCGCGGAACACCACTGGTCGCTTTTACTTGCGAGTAGTACCATTCTGTTAGGTACTGAATAGTTTTGTGATTTGTAGCACTCAAGCGGGGTTCAGTGTGGTTTTCCAGTACCCCTGAGTCGTACCCATGTGAGCAACACCACGGGTCTGGGCGTTGCCTGTGATTAGTACCCACTATGTGAGGAACACCACGGGAACGCCGGCGCCCCTGTTTAGTACACCTAGGTGAGGAACCTCATCGGTTTACGTTGGCTATGAGCGGCGCCATTGTGTGAAAAACACCATAGGTATGCGTTACCTTTACGACGTACAATACTTGTGAGTAGTACCTTAATGTTTGGAACACCGTGAGTTTACGCTACCTTTGATTAGTACCGCAGCTTGAGAAATATCATGGTTCTATTTTACTCGCGACATGTACCATACTGAGGGGCCGTAGACCTGGTTTTTGGACCCCTTTAGACATCAAGCATAATCGATTCAGGACTGTGCTTTATAAGTGGTCCCTTGGTCAGTAATACTATTATTTATGACCGTTTTTTAGTCGAAACCACTGTTTTTTGTTTGTTTGTTTCTTTTTTGTTTTTGTTTTTTTTTGGGTTCATGTCCATCCATTCATTTTTCATGACTTTTTATTTGTTTTGGTCTGGATTTTTTGAACTTTTTGTTGTCATTTCATTTCGTACCATTAGGGGCCGATGACCTCGATATTAGGCCCCTTTAAACAACAAGCATCATTATCATCATCAAAAGGACGGGGCTCCACCTCACGGATCAGTATTCGTCCGGAACCATCTTCATGCTTCATATCCAAATAAATGGATAGGAAGGGGGAGGACCCGTCCACTGGCCGGCCAGATCACCCGATCTAACGCCACTTGACTTCTTCCTGTGGGGTCACTTAAAGCAGATAGTGTTTGGACAGGAGCCTCAAGATCCTGGTCACCATCGCCAACTAATCACCGAGGCATGCCAAGGTGTTACACCTGACGTGTTAATACGTCGTGCTGCAATCTATTTAAACCAAGCTGGTCAACATTTCGAAAACTCGTTACACTGAATATGAAAGGTACCCTACTTCCTACCTACAGACCATCACGTCGTAGCCCAGCCTGGCTTCGTAACATCGGACGCAAACGGTCCTTTTCAGGAACAAACAAATATCCACTCTTTGGAACAGGATGACATGTGGCCATATTACCGTCACTGTAAACGGCAAAATCGAAAAAGGAAAAAACTGTGTACCAGCCTGTGAATCGAAACTACTACCAGACAGCTTGGTTGATACATTAGCAGCCGTGCATGATTTGGACACCTGAGGTACCGCCAGACGTGTAGAGACACTTCCAGTCCAAACGTAAGATGGTGTTATTCGCAGCTGTGATCGTTTTGCACATTCGTTATAGTTGAACTAATACAAAATAACACTGCCGCCAATTATTTCTACCATAGTCGCGGGTTTTATACAAACGGTATAGTTGTACTAAGGCCTTAAAGGAGCAGGAACTAATGTTGTTCGGATGAAAATGATATGCGCGTTAGTTGGGTTACCACCGGGCGAGTTGGCCGCACGGTTAGGGGCGCACAGCTGTGAGACAGTGAGTTCGAACCTCACTGTCGGCTGCCCAGAAAGCAGTTTTCTGTGGTTCCCCTTTTTCACACCAGGCAAATGCTTGCGCTATACCTTAAATTAAGGCCACGGCCACTTCCTTCGCACTCCTAGGCCTTTCCTATCTTGTCGCCATAAGACCTATTTGTGTCGGTGCGACGTAAAGCAAATAGCAAAAAAAAAAAAAAAAAGAAAAGAGCCGTTGGGTTACCTACTTCCAAAAAAAGGGGCTAGTGAACCACCCGGTATATTATCCAATACAATGCCCTATTATACCATAATCTATATTTTTATCATACTATAAGAAAGTGTGGCATTGCGACTTAGATCCACTGATTATTTTAAACTTATAATCATTTTTCATAATTTGTTTTCAATTCTAGCCAGTGGATACATTTTAAAATTATAATTATCATGCCATTTCGTTTCACCTCGTACCATTAGGGGCCGATGACCTAGATGTTAGGCCCTTTAAATAGCAAGCATCATCATCATCATCATCAAACCTTCTTTGTCTCCTCAATCTTACCTGGCTGGTGGGCAGCATTGTCATCCTCGCGATAGAGATATTCTCTCCAGAGCAAATTTCCTTACTATTGCGTACGGTCGTCCATTCTCGGCGCCCGTCTTAAATTAATTTCTTGGTCTTCCTCTTTTCCTTTTGGCCTCCTTCCCTCCATTAGATTGGTGCACCAGTTTGAATGTATTAGCTGGTGACTTACGCATCTATTTATTCTACTTTCCAAATTCTTTACCAGCTGGTATTTTACATTGAAACTTTTCAGCACTTATTCATTGCTTGTCCCACTGTTCCAGGATATGTTAAGCATGTAGCGCCAACACCACATTTCAAAGGCATGGATATTCTTTTTTACCCCTGTCCATGATAGTGCCCCGTTCAGTCCAACACCCCATACACATGTTTTTATGTACTTTTTGCGAACGTCCATGCTAGTCACCTTAGATGTTAGCGATGATCATTTCTAGGTTTACTTGCGTCAAATATCCGTTTAATTTTTGTTGTAAACATGTTGCCTAACAGCTGGGCTGTGCTCCTATATATTTACTGTAACATGTGTACCCGCCAACGGCCGTAGCCGTGTTGAAACACCGGATCCCGTGAGATCTCCGAAGTTAAGCGTTGTCAGAAGTTGGATGGGTTGCCGCGCGCTATTGGTGGGGAGTAAGGGAATGGAGGAGCGGAAAGGAACTGGCCACTCTACCGCATGTAAACTCCGGCTCAGGAACACCTCTGCGGAGGTTCGGACCTGCCTTAGGGCAGAATACACCCTTACCTTACCATGTGTACCCCTGGTCAGGGATTCAAGTTGTACGTTAATTTTGAGATTAGTACCTACGATGTTCGTTATTGAGTTGTACGATTGGCAAAAGATAGGATAAAGCTGATAACTTGATCGTATCAACCATGTATTCTCATTCTGTAATTTCCTCTCGCTAGTACACTTACAGAAGTCAGGCGATTGATGATATCATGATGTAAATGTTAAAAACAGAAACCATTTGCAAGTATAATTCCATTCCGTAACAATCCACGGTGGAGGCAATGGTAGCCCCTGTGCCCTGTCTTCAAAGACACTGCAAGGCATCTCGAAGTTTCCCAAAGAATCGAGTCGAAGCCACGGAGGTGCTAGCAGTAGAGTCTCGTGAGTTTTTTGTTCGGGAATTCCTCTTCTAAGACAACTTCAAGCAGTTATCATCTGACCCTTATTCCAGTGCTGTGCCACCTGCGAATGATCGTCAGCATCTTGACGATGAGTAAAAAAAGTTTCTTCATTAAAAATGTGTTTAATAAAACAGATAATCAAATTAGTAATAAAATTCATAGTTTTGAAAATTCTAGTGGATACACTTGTAGTTCGAGGATGGGATCCCTACTACTCGTTATTCGGGAAGTGTAAAATCCCTTGAATCTGGCATTGAAAGTTATTCTGTAACTATAGCCTACATATCAAAATGATCTGAATCATTGATTCCTAAGTTGGCAGCCTGTTTGTAAGGTACTGTATCTTCTTCAGCTCCAGTTCTGGGAGAATATTTTTGTAGTGACATACGCTACAAGGACAGATGACTACAGATTTTCATTACTGATAATATTAATTAAACCTCCTAAGACCACTAATCGCAGATGCTGTTAACTTGGGAGCGTAGGTTGGCGACCACGGGGCTCTTACCTGAGTCCGGGCATTTCTTCTACCTAACTGTGCCAGGATCCTCACTTTCACCTATCCTATCCGACGTCCGTTGATCGAGATCCAGGGAGTCTATCTTTTTCACGCCATTCGTGGCCCTTGACTTTCTTGGATGATATTTTAATTTTTAGAAAGTTTTCCCTAAAAAATCTGGACCCTGCGAAAAGCAGAGGCTCGAATTCTGGCCAGCTCGATTATGTTCCACAATGTAACACCACTCTCAAAACATTTATTGGAAAATGTACTCAAGGCACCCCAATTACTACTACTAACCGTTTTCAATCCTCCCCTGAAGGAGAAGGCGGGCCTCTTAGACGGAGACGCCGTCTCTCAGGAATCAGGAGATTTGTATCGGAGAAGGAGATGTGCGGAGATGGTGAGAGGATTAGCGGATACTGGGAACTACTGTCACGGCATTCGCTTTAGTGCAGGAGAATTGAAAACCACGGAAAACCATTCTCAGGACAGTCGATGGTGGGGACCAGCCCCTCTCCCACTCCCGAATACAGAGACGTAGAACCACAGTATGGCGGTGGCTATCCCTTCTCTGCTCGGTTGGCCGGTCGGAACGCAGAGCTGTTGGACCACGGACCAGCCGTGGCCACTTGTGTGCCGAGGCCCAAAGACCTCCAACTACTATTACTAAATCGTTTATGAAGAGACTGGGTAAACAATTGATATGAAATCAGCCACCTGGGCGACAAAGACCAAGCAGTAGGGTAAAGGGAGGTATGTTTGTGATACAGATAAATTCTTGAAAACCTTTGGATAAGTATCATGCGTCCACTAGAGCGATGAAGACCAGTACAAGTAGGTAGAGACATCTGTTGAGTACTCAGCGAGCTAGCGGTAATGCTAAAATGCTAAGTTTGAAATAGGAAAGTTAATGATACTTATTCAAAGGTTTATCATGAACTTACCTGTGTCATGAATACATCTCCCTCTACCCTACTCCAATCGTTGGGAATGGTTACAACTATCTCCCGAGCAGAAGAGCTGCATGATCCTTCCAAACACTTCAGTGTTTGCAGCAAGTAAATCTGTTTGCATATTCCAGTCATATTCTTGTATAAACAACCACTATGTATTATAGTACTCTACTGAGGAGCAGGACGTAACGCATGGGAAGGATGGCGCTCATGCTATGAAGGGTTTACTGGTCGAAGACTACCAGTTTCGGAGGGTTTGAAAGACGCCTGCGTGAATTTATGTCGTTGGTTACGAACCACCTGTTCGGAACTGCTCAAGTGGCATCTGGTGATAACGAAGAAGGTATCCATATTGCAATTGGTGAAAACCCGCTTATCACCCACTTCGAGCACTTGCTTCATTAATCAACTCACTGTGGATCAAGGAGTCTGATAATGATCTATAATCCAATCGGGGCTCTGCCTGTAACAGCTGCATCCACTATCAACAGCATTTTTAACGTCGAATGTTAAATCTGATCATTGGTCTTCATTATTGCGGCTCACATAGGATTGAAGTACAGTAAATGCATAAAAACATTCTGTCAGCACAGTGTTTGAACCTTCGAACCCAAAACACGGCGTTGGCCATTAACCGTCGCGACCACGACGAAATCTGCTGCAATTGTCCTAATACCGTAACATTTCAGTATCAACCAAGTTTCTCGTCAACACGGAACGTTACTATTATATTGAGTTAACCCTGGAACCGTACACCGGTTAACTGAGTGCCTCGGGGAATTTTTAATTCGCAGTAATTTGGTGTTCGCAATCCCTATAGTCTCCTACTGTACCTCCGTGACGTTTCTTTGAACGTCGTACTCCCTCAGTTCGTGCACTAATTCTAACGAGTGACGACTACTTGTCATCAAAATATATGTTTGGTGCATATAGTTCCCTGATGTACGGTTAATGACACTTTATTTATTTTTTGACAGTCTAAGTTTCCATACTTTTCAACATGTACCTTTGTACTTTGTGTTAAACCGGTTTGAAAATGATTTCCTTGAACGCGCTGAACAGATTTTATCAGAATCACATAGGTCTCAGCCTGATGCTCTTTATGATTTCTTCGATGCTCTAGATGACGACGGAAGTAAACGTTGATGATCTGATAGAAAATATATTATTTTTCCCTTCGTGCTTCAAATGAACTTATTTTCACGTCGGCAGAAGACTGAATGAGATCCTGGATACGATTAGTATTGGAAACCCCATCAACACGCAGAGACATGAGCTTTCTATTGCGTAGAAAATGATATTTACGATATCCGGTCAGCCACCACCAGTGAGTCTCAGGTCTGGAATATATAATGACTGCCCTAAGAGTCTAAAATCACTATCACCTGCAGTGAACGTAATATAGGTTACGTGAATGATGTTGATCCACGAAATATCACTGTAATATTTGTCACAAATGGAAGATAGTAATTGCTTTTACTCAAATAAAGTCTCAAATCGATGGTTGATTAAGAAATAATACGAAATATTTTTTTTAATTCGTTAGGGCCATCTATGGACCACGGTGCTTGTGTTTTAGCTGTTTCTTGAAGTCATCGTCGTTGTTTGCCACAATTGGTGTTCTTAGCGGCTGGTTTGGCAGCTGTTTTCTTGTTGGTACCTCGAGCTTTCCTGATGGCCCAGTAGTCCTTCATTTTCCGGCTAAATTCAATCTTACGTTCCTCAGACCATTTCCTGGTCTCGTCTTTTGGTCTGTGGGTAACTTCTGTGAGGGATGTTACAAAGGATTTAGTTTTAAGAGTTGTATGATAGTTACTCCGATCAGCTATGTCGTTTTGATTTATGTGGAGTTCCGAAAGGTCCTTCTCCACTTGCTTCATCCACACGAACCCAGTAGCTTTGCCCTTGTTAGCAGCCTTGAAGATCCTATGAGATAATCTATTTGAGTCCATTCTGGATAGGTGTCCGTAAAAAGCCAGTCGCCTTCTTCTGATGGCATCTATGAGATTTTCTTGGTGTTTATATAGCTCACGATTTGGTTGATACCATCGGCTTCCATCTGGTAAAATTCTTGGTCCCACTATCCGTCTCAGGAACTTTCTTTCTTGTACCTCGAGGGCTCTTAGTGGGGTCTTCTTAGTTAAATATAGACACTCTGCTGCATAGAGGACTGACGGTCTGATTACTGCATTGTAGTGTCTTAGTTTGACATTCATCGACAGATTTTTTGAAGCATACAGCTTTCTACAGGCATGGTAAGCCTTATCTAGTTTGAGTCTCCTGTGTTCAAGAGCCATTGTTTCACTGAGGTCCTCTGAGAACCATTCCCCAAGGTACTTTACACTTTTGACTCTCTTGATGTAGATATTATCACTGACTCTCATCTTTCCAGGGGCATCTTTGATGTTAGTAACAAACTCGGTCTTTCCTATGTTGATCAAAAGACCCGTTTTAGCCGCTATTGAGTGCAGTGTTTGGAGCTGAGTAGTAGCCTCCTGTATGTCATTTGCCAATAAAGTCAGATCGTCTGCAAAGGCTAGGCATGGTATCCTCAGGTTGTCTGCTTTAATCCCCATCCGTAATCCAGTGTTCTCTGGAAGGAATCTCATCCACTCTCTAATTATCTTTTCCAGAACGCAGTTAAATAATATACATGAGATGCCATCTCCTTGTCTCACCCCTGTTTTAATGGCGAAACTCTCCGAGAGTTGTCCTCTAAACTTTACTCTGGCTGTGGTATTGTGCAAGGTTGCTTGCACCAGCCTGTTGATCTTGTCGTTAAGTCCTAGTTCTCTTAATGTATTGTAAAGAGTAATTCTATCTACTGAGTCGTAGAGAATACATACTTTACTGCCTTACAACTACTATTTCTGCTACGTCGCAGCGCTTCCGTAAGTGTTTTGTTTGTCTAACACTGTCGTGTGTGATGTCTTTGCTCACTGAAGTTCTTTGGTGTCGTTTTATTGATTTTTCTCATTCGATGTAACTTGATTCGCTGTCACTTCATGTGCACTAACTGATTCATTAAACGATTTATTGGTCCAGGGATCATGCTATTTTTCTTTCAACAAAATACCCGCACTCCCATTCATCAGCGCCAGCCCTGGACCTCAAGAAAGAAACAAACGACGGCGCGAGAAGCGGAATGAAAGACATACGGACAAAGATAACAAAAATTCACAGACATAGCACTCCCATTCATCAGCGCCAGCCCTGGACGTCAAGAAAGAAACAAAAGACGGCGCAAGCAGCGGAGTGCAACATAATAGAGACCTGTTTACAGCCAGTAAATACGTATACATAATTCTTGCTGGTTACGACGGTATTTCTTAATCAGCCTTCGATTTGAGACTTTATTTGAGTAAAATCAATGATTATCTTCCATTTGTGACAAATATTACGTGACAAATATCACAATGATATTCGTGGATCAACATCATTCACATAACCATATTTGTATGCAAAAACCATACGGTTCAGTTGTGTCCAAATTTTGCAAAGTGAACCTTATAGTAGACCAAAAAAATCAAAAGGTAGATTTTTAAAATGTGACCTTTATATCTTACTAGCTGATGTACCCGTGCTTCGTTACGGAATTCTCCGAAAGGCTGTCTCTGTGGTCTCCCCAACCGAAGTCAGCAAAGATGATTACAACGATGTCAGTAGGAATGTCGCGATTAAAAACAATGTTATCGTACAAAATACTCGATTAAATGAAAAACCACACATCTCACTTTTAAGTAACAGGACTACGCTGCCGATCTAACAGTCTAATGTTTCCGAGCTAGAATGACCATGCCGCAGACAGCCGTTAAATGCGCACTCTGCTCATTTCAATCAAAGCCTCAGAGTAGGGTTTGAATACCTGGAATGAAATGATGAACGAGTGTGTTACGTACCAGTAGTATTAGAAAATCTATGAACCAGAGGAATGGCATACCAAAGAAAGAGATCTAACTCCCTAGCTACTTCCCGCCAATATTCAGGCAGGCTGTTATATTCGGTACAGAGCAGTAATCCCATCTATTGGTCAGTGGCACCAGAAGGTACAAAGCAAATCACAACAAACAATGGTCAATGTAATGTTATTGTTGATCAATTTTATGACCTTTACTGTATTGAAGGACTTCACATTCATTTTTTCCCTAGTTGTTTTACGTCGCGCCGACACAGATAGGTATTATGGCGACGATGGGATAGGAAAGGCCTAGGAGATGCAAGGAAGCGCCCGTGGTCTTAATTAAGGTACAGCCCCAGCATTTGCCTGGTGTAAAAATGGGAAACCACGGAAAACCATCTTCAGGGCTGCCAACAGCCGGATTCGAACCCACTATCTCCCGGATACAACCTCACAGCCGCGCGCCTCTGACCGCACGGCCAACTCGCCCGGTACATTAATTTTTCTTCCGACTCTGTGTTATTAGGGCACCTCATAAAATTATTTATAGTGTAGATTGTAGTTCCTTATTCTCCGATTTTAAATACAGATTTTCCTTAAAATCTGTTAAGCCATTTTCTCGTGACTCGGCGCTGATATGGACTGCTACCTCCGTGATGTTCCTTTAAACGTCATACTCCCTCAGTTCGGGCACTAATTGTAACGAGTGACGATTACTTGGGCGTACAGTTCCCTGGTGTACTGTTAATGAATATTTCTTTGTAGCCAGTTTGATTTTTCATACTTTTCAACATGTACCTTTGTACAACCACTATGTATTATAGTACTCTACTGAAGAGCAGGACGTAATGCATGGGAAGCACGACGCTCTTGTTAAGAACGGTTTCCTGGACGAAGACTACACATTTCTTCAGAATTTTTTTTAGATTTGGCAACACTGGACAGTACCATCTTCAGCACTATGTGATTAGGGTTATCATATGTCCTATTTTATTACAGATTATGGTTAGTATCACTGAAAAATAGGCGTGTGGTTTGAGGGTTAATATTTCTGTCATGTTAGTTTTTCTGTTCGTTGGCAGATCCTTTAAGACTTTGGGAAAACTGAAGAGACAGTGTTTCTGAGGACATAAAAAGGCAGGTTCAGAGTGAGTCTCCGCCCTTATAATGAAAACTGCCCAAATCTACCGCGACAGGCAGTAGGCCCAGTCTCCACATGAGAAACGAGATATGGTGACCTACCCGTCGTTTCTATCGGGTAACGTTAAGAGGTACACAATGTAATAACATCTTTTTCACAACGTGTACACTACTTCACTTGGAATTCTGTATACACTACAGAATTCCGTAACGAAGCACTGATTCATCAGCTAGTGTTATTATAAATACGGATCAGCTCGTCGCCTTCATGCGCAGCTTATGACAAGGTACCTCGGGCAGTTGCCTCCTTCCAGAAAATCAATTCACGATCTTGTGAATAAGTTTGAGACTACTGGTTCAGCGCTAAACTCGAAATTTACGCGAAGACGTGCAATGTTAACACAAGAGAAAGTAAAGAAAACTGGAGCAAAAGTTCAGCGTTGGTCACTGCCGAGTACCCTGAAGGGAAAAGTAGGCTATACCAAACAAATACACGCATATTCAAGAAACTTACGGGAAACATACGACCTTCAATAAGAAACATTACAGTGGCCGAGCTAGATCGTATCAGTCGAAGCGTATTTACACGGTACAGTGCCTGTTTAGCTACAGAAGGACGAAATTTCCAGTATTTGCTATGAGAAAATCGTTTAGATCAGTTTCTTATAATATATATGCATACTTAAACCTGTTTCACACGATCATTTTTTTTCTTTTTTGTGGAAAATTCCAGACTTCACAAGACCTCATGAATTTTCAACACTTAAGAAGTTTAAATGTCAACTCGCTTTCAATACTTGAGAAGTCTTCAAAAGTCTTGAAATTGACTTAGAACACGTTCTAATTGATTAAGGAATTGTCAGGTCTTTGAAAAAATTGACCAATGGAATTCGAGTATTAACGATGCGTGCTAAGCCGCTAGGCATGCGAGGATTGCCGGCAAGCAAAAGAACAAAAATGGCTTCACCTTTACGTTTGAAGGATGTTGCGTGGATATTCGTTGCTAAGTATAAGACCCATCTCTGCCTATATTCAGTGGGCTCCGTAGTGTACCACAATAAAATGAATAAAAGGGTGCGACGAGAATGAAAGGGAAATATGAACACTGGACAGCTTGTGTGTTAACACAGTACGATAACCTGTAAGTAAATACTATCAGAAATATTCGATTTATGACGATCTTCGTATGTTACACTATTGTTATTGTTATTGTTATTATTATTATTAATATTATTATTATTATTATTATTATTATTATTATTATTATTATTATTATTATTATTATTATTATTATTATTATTATTAGGGAATTTCTAATATATTTTCATGTAATGAGATAGGAATTTCCGTTACATTGCTATTATTTTTATTCAGTTATTATGAGTAAATCAAATATAACTTAACCTCTGCAAATTATGTTTTGGCAGTAAATACATTTAAAAAAAATATGTTGGAGTTAACCACATTAATATCTTTCCCATATAAATTATTGTTTAATGCGCCTTTCTATTCTTGCTTAAGAATATATCCCACTGCAAATCCAATAGCCACACCTGCTGTTTGCCTTTCCTTTATGTAAAAAGAAAATGCTATCACACCTTGCCCATTTTTTTTAATCTTGTCAAACCTTCATCAATGTTCAACAATCTTTGACGAGGTTTGACCATTTTTCTTGGGAAGTGTTGAATTGAAAGAAACATTTATTGTGTACAACAGGTATTACAGATGTAAGAAGCGACGTCAGAGTAGGCAGAGCACAGGCCGGCTGTGGCCACACCATATTTCAGCCACTCGCGAGCGGTCAGGTTCTATGCGGAAAACTCTCTACATTGGTCCAATAAATGTCTAGTTGATTCAGCCAGTCACTGCCAAGAATATTGTGATAGTATGACTTGTAGGGTCACTTCAGGTGAGTGGCGGTGTGTGGATAAAACGTCTGGGGGTTCACTGCTTTGGAAAATAACTTGCTCAAATTTTTTGCTAATTGATGTTTACATAGATGTAAAATAGTGGCATTCCTTGATTAGCAATGGGAATTTCCTTCAAAGGCATACGGCTGATCTAGTTTCATCTGATTTTGAATATATTGCTTGCTGCTTCAAGACTGTTTTATGCAGACTACTTTTATTTATGTCTTGACGTATTTCGGTGTGTACTTTTCATGAAACACGTATTACTAATTAAGCGTTTTATTAATTAGGCCTATATACTTTTAACCTACGTACGCCTGTGTATGTTATACAAATCTTACTTTGCAAAATATTCTGCTCCATTATGGCTAATTACATTAGGACCGTAAAATCGTGAGGTTCATCTCTTCTAAAACCTACTACATAGCGCAGATTTGAACAGCGTGCTTTGAGACAGTGCTTCGGCTAATTTCGGGGCTGCCCGATGTAACTCATGTCTATAGTTGGTCAACTAGCCAGCTATACCTTGGCTATATTTTTCTTGCTCCTAATAGCCCCTCGCATTGTGCACCTTATGTATGTCCTACGGCCCCACGCCCACAGTCCTGAAATTGAACCTCTTCGCCGGTTCCGGAGAGCAACCGAATTTTGATACCAATTTTATCGCTACGTGCGCGAATATACACTAGTTCGCGGTATAGGAGTAGCGTGCCTGCATCTTACCTGGAGGCCCCCCGGGTTCGATTGCCAGCCAGGTTAGAATCTGAGGGCTGGTTCGAGGTCCACTTGACCTATGTGATTACAATTGAGGAGCTATCTGATGGTGAGATGGTGGCTCCGGTCTAGAAAGCCAAGAATAACGGTCGAGGGAATTCGTTGTGCTCACCACAGGGCACATCATAATCTTCAGGCCTTCGGGCTCAGCAGTGGTCGCTTGGTAGGCCATGGCCCTTCGGAGCTGTTGTGACATGGGGTTTGGTTTGGTTTGCGCGAATAAACAGAGCTCGTGAAACAAATAGGCTCTTTATAATCTATTTTACTATCTATTTCTAGGGTTCACTGAACATATCTATAGAACGTGCCACCACTGCTTTAGATGTACGTTTGAGGGAGTTCGGTTGACTTCCCAAGCGATGGGCTGTCTGGGTCAGATGTGTTGGTATCCAAATAAAATCCTGGATGAGGACTCGGCATACAGTAGATCCCAGGTATTTCTGGAGTCAGTTCAACCCACTTCTGGCTCCCTGGCCAGTGTTTTAAGACAAGATGTAAGTAAGATCCTGCTGCATATTCTTAAAGCAGAGGCTTCAGATTTCCTTGCTTCATAGATCTCTCTCTATACAAGCTGGAGTTTTCCGAGGAAAAGGTACGGAAGAACAAATACTACATGTCCTTGAGTTGGCTGAAGGAAAAGCAGAGAATTCCAACTTTCACTCATAATCTGTTTTTAGACTGCCAGAAGAGCCTTTGACTGTGTTCAGTGGGATAAAATATTGCAAGTTTTGTTGGAAATGGGAGTTCCTTCACATCTTGTTTGGCTGATCAGAAATTCGTATGAAGGCAATTTACCTATGGGCAAAAGAAATGGTGAACTGTTTGGGAATTCCATGAATCAGAAAGATGTCCATCAAGGCTAGGTACTGTCACCGGTGTTCTCCAATATCTATGACGGGTACCATCATGAAAGCCGCACTTGAAGAATGAGATGGCGGATTTCCTGTTGGTGGTAGAAGATATCCAACCTACGTTAAGCAGACGATACTGTACTCATCGTCATTGATGAGATGAAATAATTGAGCTCATTATTCTAATGAAAATGTGATTGCTCGAATTGTATTGCAGATTATTATCAAATAAAATAATTAGCCAACACAGACATCTTCAAGAAATTTTGAACAAGTCTCGGAAATGCTATACCTTAGTTCAGTCGTTTCCAATTCAGGCAACTGTGATCGTGATATTGGCCGTATATGTAATTTGTTCCATTTGTGGAAGGATCGCTCTAGCTTTTTATGAATAAATGTGAGAGTAGTATACAGCCTGATATTTACAGTATTCCTGTATGAAGCCGAGACCTGGACTCTCTGTGGCACACGCGTAAAGAAATTAGCTTTTGAAATGTGGTGCTGGCAAAGAAGGTTCATTGCTTGGACAGCTTTTCGCACTATTGGCTGTACTGTTAGCCAGCTCGGCCTCACAATACATTGTCATCAATGTGTAAAAGAAGACTTCTACAATTTTTTGGATATATTATGCGGCGTAGGAACTGATCTTCCTTGGAAATATTATCGAACATTGTCAAGAATGTAACTGGTTTGAACCTCTTAGGTGCTGGAAGGCCGGTCGAGGATCGTAAGAGAAGGAAAAAAATTAGCAATAGCCTTCTGGGAGATCACGGTCCTCGGAATGCAGGGAACGACAAGAGAATGAGTACCTCATGGCACTGTGATCGTTTAGATGGAAATTCCAGCCTGGCATTGACCGAGATTCGAACAGCAGCTATGTAGGTATATAGCCAGCAACTAGGCTACTGCACTAAGCAGTCTCTTTCTTTAAGTACCTTCAGGATCATTAGAGAAGTTAGGATTGGTTACGTGTAAGGCGTCATAAGTTTAACTAATAACATCTAATGTGCGTTTTCCAAATTGGTCATCGTACCAAATTTTCTAACTGTACATTGAAATAGGCATACGCTAACAAATCAGTTTTTTGAGCAGTGTGACAGGGCAAGAAAGAGAATAAAACACCACCAGTCGATCTTCTAAATGCTTATCTAACATCTTTATTCCTCCACCTTAAGAGTTAAAATGTTCAAAACTTCTGAATAACGGTACTTAGCTGTGAACACAATAATCCACTCACACATTATTAGCAACCTTGAAAGTAATTAGAGATACAGTCAATCGATAGCTGTCAACGATGAGCTAGGCAACGAATACAAATATTGTGTCTCACTGCATTAATAATGTCTTCACCTGTATGAAAGTGTTGTTAAGACTAAACGAGAATATGTGGCTTCGTTACTGAGCAAGTGGCTGCAAGAACCACACTGTCGGCAGACTTGTAGATAGTTATCCGTGGTTTCCCATTTTCACACCAGGCAAATGCTGGGGCTCTACCTTAAGGCCACGGCCGCTTCTTTTCCACTCCTAGCCCTTTCCTATCCCACCATCACCATACGTTCTATGTCTAAAGAAAATGTGAAATAAAAATATTAGAAGGGTAGGCCTACCAACTGTTAAAAATGTATAACTATGTCCTATTTTCCAGGTCGACTCAGCTTGCTTTTCAAATGAGTACTAATACTATTTATTCCCTTGGCAAATTCCTAGTTAAGTAAAGACCGGCAAGACATATTATCGATCATTCTTCACTTCTTCTTTCACCGCATATAATAGACTGAAACTTCACCACCTCTATTTATTGTTACCTATCTTGTCGTTACTATGACCACAGGCAACCGAGCCAGTGAAAATGAAAATCCTCAGCTTGTTTCGTGTTATTCGGCCGGGTCGGGGATGGAATGAGTGAAGCCCCCATCTAGCGACGGGGATAGGAATTGTGCCTGCTGCCGAAGCCTGTCGCACTCCTTTTTTTTGGCTAGTGGCTTTACGTCGCACCGACACAGATAGGTCTTATGGTGAGGATGGGACAGGAAAGGCCTAGGATTTGGAAGGAAGCGTCTGTGGCCTTAATTAAGATACAGCCCCAGCATTTGCCTGGTATGAAAATAGGAAACAACGGAAAAACATCTTCAGGGCTGCCGACAGTGGGGTTCGAACCCACTATCTCCCGGATTCAAGCTCACAGCTGGGCGACCCTAACCGCACGGCCAACTCGCCCGGTACATTCCACACTACAGCCATTCCAATCACACGCAGATTCATAGAATATGGTGCCAGCAGGGGCAAAAGATCCAGATGGGTCGCCGCCCCGAACAAATAGCATTTTTTTTAAGGGACCACAGCCAACCGAGCCAGTGAAAATGAAAATCCTCGGCCTGTTCCCAGGCCGGGTCGGGGATGGAATTAATGAAGCCCCATCTTGCGGCGAGGATAGGAATTGTGCCGGCTGCTGCAGCCTGTCGCACTCCTCTAGGGCAATGATTAATGACTGACTGATGAAGTGAAATGATATTGGAGAATGTTGCTGTAATGAAATATGACAGGGAAAACCAGAGTACCCGGTGAAAAACCTGTCCCACCTCCGCTTTATCTAGCACAAATCTCGCATGCATTCACCGGGATTTGAAGTAAGGAATCCACTGCCACGTGAGCCACTAACACTCTCCTTTACTGCATATTCTCCTCTTCTTGTAGAGCGTTTCAAGGCAGCATACTGGAGAACTATAATTTTGTGGACTAAACTCTTAATAATTTTATAAGCCCTAAAACATGCAGGTTGCGCGGTAACAATGGGGCAGTCTGGGTGCTGCAGGCACGCCCCAGAGCGCCGCCGTGTACGACAAGCACACTCGCATTATAAATGACATGCGAATTTGTTGTACATGATTCGCAACGATTAGAGATATTTGCAGCCCTTTGTGTGCAGAGTGCACACCACGGTCCCGGAATATCGATCCTCTCCTCTGCTTGCTTGCCGATATTGGGCCCAAGCTCATTCCTAGCGTTCCTCGCTTTATTGCGCGCGCGGGTAGGCGCGCTTATTAATGTACACACACATACACACGCACACACACACACGACCAAGCCACCTTATATTATTAAGATTAAGCTGTCATGTACATATTCCGCCAAATGTTAGTCAGTTAGTTCAAAGTTTCATTTATCATACTGATATCTCATTTTGAGTATTAGCAGTGTATTTCTTGACATACGTGTGAATATTTCCAGAATGTACCAAATCGAAAAGTAAAATGTTACACTAGAGAAGAAAACTGCTGGGTGTATAAAATTTCAACTAAAATTCATTTGAGCACTTGCTTCTGTTCAAACAGAATAAATGCATTATTATACAAAGTCTGTTAAAACGTTTGTGTCAAGAAATATTCTATACAAGAAAAGAGGATTGACTTGGCACTTTTAACACAGGCTTTCGTTCCTTGACAACAGGTACATGAAAATAAATATATTATTTTCTTTCTCTTCTTTTTAAGTTGCTTTACGTCGCACCGACACAGATAGGTCTTATGGGGACGATGGGACAGGAAGGGACTAGGAGTGGGAAGGAAGCGGCCGTGGCTTTAATTAAGGCTTGGTGTGAAAATGGGAAACCACGGAAAACCACCTTCAGTGCTGCCGGCAGTGGGGTTCAAACCCACTATCTCCCGCATACTGAAGAAATATTTTATTTTATTTGTTTTTGCTAGGGGCTTTATGTCGCACCGACACAGATAGGTCTTATGGCGACGATGGAATAGGAAAGATCTAGGAGTTGGAAGGAAGCGGCCGTGGCCTTCATTAAGGTACAGCCCCAGCATTTGCCTGGTGTGAAAATGGGAAACCACGGAAAACCATCTTCAGGGCTGCCGATAGTGGAATTCGAACCTACTATCTCCCGGATGCAAGCTGACAGCCGCGCGCCTCTACGCGCACGGCCTACTCGCCCGGTAAGAAATATTTCAGGAAGCTTTTAGAGTTTGGGTAGAACGCATATATCGCCTAGAGTAATTAACTTACGGTTATGTTTAATGCTTCAATTGACAGATAAAGGAGGGAAGAGGCTACCTGTTGCTGAAAAGTTTTAAAATCTCTGAAATGCAGTTTTTATGAAATAGCGCTTTATATAAGGCAAATGTTGTGCTAAATATGTGACGTCACACGAATACTCTGTTAAAAGATGGCGCTGTGTTGTCACGCGCAATGAGTTGTAGGTGAGCTGAAACGGCGAAAAAAAATTATAATTAAGTCTACGAAGCAGTCCGCCTCTGGGGTATAGTGGTTATTGTGATTAGCTACCACTCCAGGAGGCCCTGTTCTATTCCTTGTTCAGCCACGAAATTTGAAACGTGGTATGAGGACTGGAACGGGGTCTACTCACCCTCAGGAGATCAACTAAGTAGAGGGTTTCGATTCCCAACTCAGACTACCTTGAACTAGTTTTCCATGGTTCCCCACTTCTCCTCCAGTCAAATGCCGGGATGGTATCTAACTTAAGGGCATGGCCGCTTCTTTCCCTCTTGCCCATCTATCCTTTCCAATCTTCCCAGACCCTGACAAGGCTCCTGTTCAGCATAGCAGGTGAGGCTGCCTGGGCGAGGTACTGGTCCACTTACCCAGTTGTATATCTCTGACCCAATGTCTCACGCTCCAGGACACTGCCCTTGTTGCGGTAGAGGTGGGATCCCTCGCTGAGTCCGAGGGAAAATCTAACCCTGGGGGTTAAACGAATTAAGAGAAAAGGAAAGTCTATGAAGCACTCAAAGCCCCGCGGCTGTTACAAAAGTAGCAGCCTACTGCCAATTTTTTTCATTGAAAATGTAAATAATTCCCTCTGAAAGTCATAAAGCCGGCTTCGAGTTGTACTGGTGGCGTGCCTGCCTCTTTCCCTGAGGCCCCGGGTTCGATTCCCGGCCAGGTCAGGGAGTTTTACCTTGATCTAAGGGCTGGTTCGTGATCCACTCAGCCTACATGATTACAATTGACCAGCTATCTGACGGTGAGATAGTAGCCTCGGCCTATAAATCCAAGGATAACGGCCGAGAGGATTCGTCAAGCTGATCACACGACACCTCGTAATCTGCAGGCCTTCGGGCTGAGCAGCGGTCGCTTAGTAGGCTTTTGCACAGTGGGGTTTGGTTTGTTTTGAAAAGTCATCAGGACACTGATGGTATTTAAATATGCAACGATTAAAATTAAATTATTTACAGTTAAGGTGCAGGTATATTAAGTGAAATCATCGAGCAATCGAACACAACATTGTAAATTAAACAAAGTGTTCTGTTGCTGCTGGTCGCGTGTCCCGGAAATGGCTGCCGATTGTCTGCATGGATACATTCTTTTTTAGCCATTTCACCCCGTGTGATTTGGTATTTACGGGTAACAAACGTGATTTTAATACCTTGTTTGACATGAATTGGGCCATTTTGACGATTTATTTTTCTTTCATTTTGTGGAGTTTCCTACCAACATATATTTCCCAGCATCTTCTAAATTATTTTGATCCATCTTGGAAATAGGTTTGAAGATAAAGAGAATCAATTTGTTCTTCAGATTTCAACGGGCCAGGCTGAGGAGCTCAGACGGTAGATCGCTGGCCTTCTGACCCCGACTTAACAGGTTTGATTCTGGTTCAGTCCGGTGGTATTTGAAGGTTCTCAAATACGTCAACCTCATGTCGGTAGATTTACTGGCACGTAAAACTTCTGTGAACAAACTTCCGACATCTCGGAGTCTCCGAAAACTGTAAAAGTAGTTACAGGAACGTAAAGCCATTAAAATTATTATTCAAATTTCAATAACGTAATGTTACCGAATTATGGTCAAGTAACTTTTCTTCAAGAATTGAATGTCATGACATACACTAATATTTAAATACGTACAAATTCACTTCTGCATTGCTCTCCAGGGGTCGTAATATCCAATGACGTCTTAATTGGTTTCTCGTTAAGAGGACCACGATTCGAACCCGACCTGTTCCTATACACCATATATTTTGGAAATTAACATTGGGGTTTCTCTAGTTCGTTCGAATTCCACATAAAATACCACATAATAACACGATATTGATTCTTATCATCCTTTCCCTCCTCTGCGAACCATGTGACCTTGCCGCGGTGGGGAGGCTTGCGTGTCCCAATGATGCAGATAGCCGAGCCGCAGGTGCAACCATATCGGATGGGTATCTGTTGAGAGACCAGACTAACGAATGGTTCATCGAAAGGGGGGTAGCAGCCTTTCGGTAGTTGCAAGGGCGGCAGTCTAGATGATTGACTGATACGGCCTTGTAATAATAATCAACATGGCTTAGCTGTGTTGATACTGCTACACGGCTGAAAGCAACGGGAAACTACAGCCGTAACTAACTCCCGAGGACATGCAGCTCTCTCTGTATGAATGATGTACTGATGATGGCTTCCTCCCGGGTAAAATATTCCGGAGGTAAACTAGTCCCCCATTCGGATCTCCGGGTGGGGACTACACGAGAGGGGGCGATCATCAGGAAGATGGATACTGACATTCTGCGAGTCGGAGCGTGGAATGTTAGAAGTTTGAATCGTTGTGGTTGGTTAGAGAATCTGAAAAGGGAGATGGATAGCCTAAGTTAGATGTAGTTGGTATGTAAGTGAAGTACGTTGGCAGGAAGAACAAGATTTTTGGTCAGGCGACTACCGAATTATCAACACAAAATCAAACAGGGGAAATGCAGGAGTTCGTTTAATAATGAATAAGAAAATAGGGCAGCGGGTAAGCTACTACAACCAGCATAGTGAAAGAATTATTGTCGTCAAGATAGACACCAAACCAATGCCCACCACAACAGTGCAGGTCTACATGCCTACTAGTTCAGGGGATGATGATGAAATAGAACGAATATATGAGGAGATACAGTAGAAGATTTAATACAATATGTAAAAAGTGACGAGAATCTAATTGTGATGCGAGACTGGAATGCAGTGGTAGGCCAAGGAAGAGAAGGTACTACAGTAAGAGAATTTCGATTGGGACAAAGGAACGAAAGAGGAAGTCGGCTGGTTGAATTCTGCACTGATCATAATTTAGTCCTTGCCAATACTTGGTTCAAACACCACAAACGACGGCTGTATACGTGGACGAGACCTGGAGACACTGGAAGGTATCGAATAGATTTCATTATGATTAGGCAGAGATTCAGAAACCAGGTGTTGGATTGCAAAACTTCCCAGGAGCAGACGTGGACTCTGACCACAACTTGTTGGTCATGAAATGCCATCTGAAGTTGAAGAAATTCAAGAAAGGAAAGAATGCATAAAGATGGGATCTAGACAAGTTGAAAGAAAATAGTGTGAGGGATTGTTTCAAGAAACATGTTGCACAGGGACTAAATGAAAAGGCTGAAGGAAACACTATAGAGGAAGAGTGGAGAGTAATGAAAAATGAAGTCAGTAGGGCTGCTGAAGAAATGTTAGGAAGGAAGAAAAGATCAACTAAGCAGTGGCGGCTCGTGAAAAAATCGTCCTACGTGCTACAAAAAACAAGCTAAATACGCTGTTTTAAATCTGCATATTGCCATGATGAACAACGCATACTTCAAACTTGGTAATAATAATAATAATAATAATAATAATAATAATAATAATAATAATAATAATAATAATAATAATAATAATAATACAACTTTTCTCACAATTTATAACTCAGAACAAACAAAAACAACATTAATTTGGAAGCAGATGAATTCTTCGACAACTGTCTATGAGATAAATAATTCATTGGAGAAATATTGTTTTTACTAACCTAATGGCGCAACTTACATCAGGGCAAATAGAATCGTGGGAATATAGATCCCCACTAAGAACACTAATTTAATTTCACTTTATATACACTGCAGTGGATAAATAATTTTATAAATCTTCGTATAAACTTTAGCACTAACACAATGACAGAAAAAACACGCACCAGTAATATAACCGCGAGATTAAAAACCGCACAAAGCAACTGAAAGAGCTGCCAACTGATTCATTGAGACCTCCCCTATTACCAGAGTAAATGTCCGGCTCCATGGCTAAATGGTTAGCGCGCTGGCCTTTGGTCACAGGGATCCCGGGTTCGATTCCCGGCAGGGTCTGGAATTTTAACCATCATTGGGTGTACGTGTTGTTTTCATCATCATTTCATCCTCATCACGACTCGCAGATCGCCTACGGGTGTCAAATCAAAAGATCTGCATCTGGCGAGTCGAACATGTCCTCGGATACTTCCGGCACTAAAAGCCATACGCTATTTCATTTCACCAGAGTAAATGACATTGTAATGCGGGATAACATTTAGGGTCAGTCAAAGATTCTTTGACTCACCTACGAATTCCTTATTTTTGACACAAAAGGTAGATGGACATTTTAATAAGCATGTGTGAGATAGATTGCCTCCACTTACGCTTTACTTTCGAGGCCAGACGATGCTACTCTCTAGTGGCAGATTCGCTTACCACGTTCAACATAAGCACGGCCGACTGGATCCCTCGCTGCGCTCCGGGTAGCAGGAGACATCGAGTACTTCTACCCCCTTGCGGGAGAGGAAGTAACTATAAACGGGATCAGTGAAAGTTGATCCCGGTTTACGGTATACTCCGCCGGCTAGGGGGAGTGTTGCAAGCTTGGCTGCGCCTGCGTATTGCTTCCTTCAGGCTACAGGCAAGGGCTCACTTCACATGAGCACGAGCCTTGTTCCCCAGGAGAACGGCGCTAGGTGTTCGACAGATCTCGTCCTGATTTTCACAAAACACAAATTCATATCGTACTCAGAACAACGAAAAGGCACCAGGATAATTGTACTGTACATAAATAATATTCCTTACAGTTCCAAGCTACGTGCTGGAGCCCGGTAGCACGTACTGACCGGCCGCCACTGCAACTAAGAATCAGTGGTAACTCAGGAGATACTAGACCTGATTGATGAACGACGAAAATACAAGAAAGCTAGAAATGAAGACGACAGAAAAGAATACAGGCGATTAAAGAATCAAGTGGATAGAAAGTGCAAGGTAGCTAAGGAAGAATGGCTGAAGGAGAAGTGCAAGGATGTTGAAGGCTGTATGGTCCTGGGAAAGGTAGATGCTGCGGAAAGCCACTTCTAGGGAAAGAAGACAAAGCAGAAAGATGGCAGCAGCATATCCAACAGTTGTATGAAGGTAAAGATGTAGATAATTTGGTTCTGGAACATGAAGAGGCTGTTGACGCTGATGAAATGGGAGACCCAATTTTGAGGTCAGAATTTGACAAAGCTGTGAGTGACCTAAATAGGAACAAGACACCTGGAATTGATGACATTCCCTCTGAATTACTGTCTGCCTTAGGAGAAACCAGCATGGCAAGGTTATTTCGTTTAGTGTGCAAGATGTATGAGACAGGAGAAGTCCCATCCGATTTTCGGCAGAATGTTGTTATACCTATTCCCAAGAAAGCCGGTGCTGACAGGTGTGAAAACTACCACACCATTAGTTTAGTATCTCATGCCTGCAAAATTTTAAAACGCATTATTTACAGAAGAATGGAAAAACAAGTTGAAGCCGAGTTGGGAGAAGATCGATTTGGCTTTAGAAGAAGTGTAGGAACACGTGAAGCAATCCTGACTTTACGTCTGATCTTGGAGAATCGAATCAAGAAGGACAAGCCCACGTACATGGCATTCGTAGATCTAGAAAAGGCATTCGATAATGTTGATTGGACCAAGCTATTTATGATTCTGAAGATGATAGGGATCAGATACCGAGAACAAAGAATTATCTACAATCTATATAAAAATCAGTCTGCAGTGATAAGAATCGAGGGCTTTGAAAAAGAAGCAGCAATCCAGAAAGGAGTGAGGCAAGGCTGCAGTTTGTCCCCTCTCCTTTTCAATGTTTACATAGAACAGGCAGTAAAGGAAATCAAAGAGAAATTTGGAAAGGGAATCACAGTCCAAGGAGAGGAAATCAAAACCTTGAGATTTGCCGATGATATTGTTATTTTATCTGAGATTGCAGAAGATCTCGAGAAGTTGCTGAATGGTATGGATGAAGTCTGGGGTACGGAGTACAAGATGAAAATAAATAATTCCAAAACAAAAGTAATGGAGTGCAGTCGAACGAAGGCAGATGATGTAGGAAATATTAGATTAGGAAATGAAGTCTTAAAGGAAGTAGATGAATATTGTTACTTGGTTAGTAAAATAACTAACGATGGCAGAAGTAAAGAGGACATAAAATGCAAACTAGCACAAGCAAGAATAAGCTTTCTTAAGAAAAGAAATTTGCTCACTTCAAACATTGATATCGGAATTAGAAAGATGTTTTTGAAGACTTTCGTGTGGATCGTGGCATTGTATGGAAGTGAAACATGGACGATAACTAGCTCAGAAAAAAAGAGAATAGAAGCTTTTGAAATGTGGTGTTACACAAGAATGCTGAAGGAGATGGATAGATCGAATCACGAATGAAGAGATACTGAATCGAATTGGTGAGAGGAGATCGATTTGGCTAAATTTGACAAGAAGAAGAGATAGAATGATAGGACACATCTTAAGACACCCAGGACTTGTTCAGTTGGTTTTTGAAGGAAGTGTAGGTGGTAAGAACGGTAGGGGTAGACCAAGGTATGAATGTGACAAGCAGATTAGAGCAGATGTAGGATGCAACATTTACGTAGATATGAAAAGGTTAGCACAGGATAGGGTGGCATGGAGAGCTGCATCAAACCAGTCTATGGACTAATGACTCAAACAACAACAACAACCACAACATCATCCTTTCAATCTTTGAAGGAAGCTTTAAAGGTCTCCGTGGTTTCGAGAGTTTTATTTGTACCAAAAGCCAAAGAAATGGAGTTTCCGTTCTTGACCTACTTAATTCCTGTTGTCACTCATGGAACATAGAGCAACAACAACAACAAAGCATCTCAATTTGGTCCTGTTGACAGCCAATCCCTTTACCCCACTCCAGATCTGCCTTCTTACATTGCTTTCGTGTGTATACATGTTCCCCACTATTGGTTCTGTCTTTCTCTTTTTCTTTACCCTGCTAGATCTAATCCAGTGCCTTAAACTCTTTCAAATACCACCGACGTTGACCGGAATCAAATTCGTTGTCTTAAATTTGGAACGGAAGAAAGTGGCTAAATGCCTGCACCACTGCGATAGATGGAAACATTATTTCGTTAGAGAACTGTTAATTGACATACGTTATTATATTCCATTGTAAACTTTCATGGCTGTCTGTGGTAAGCTTGCGAGCACCAAACTGCTAAGTGTAGTTGGTTAGGTGTAGGCAGTCCCAGGTCGCGTGATCGAATTCTGGTACAGTCAGTTGACATTTCACAACGTCTACATTCGAGAGACTCGTATCCTTACCACGTTAAATTACCAGTTTTGTTGGCAAGAACCCGGTACTTCGATATCTTTTGACTTCGTTACCAACCATGGACTTGGGGATAGCATATAAGCTTCCCACATAGCTGGTGCATGTTTGATTTCCAAAATTTAAACTTTATTGAGGAATGAAATGGTTCGTACTCGGCCTCAGTAGACAAAAATTATCTCTTCTCAAATTCAACCTTTTCACATCATGTACTGCTTGGAAGAGTTTTCCCATGTACAAACAAATTTTAAAGGATTCACATTGGCCATCTTGAAAAATACACGTGTTTATTCATGCATTTTGATCTTCATTTTTGCTTGTGACTTTAATGCCGCGTCAACTGAGACAAGATTTCGGTGGTGATAGGATGGGAACGGGTTAGGACTTGGAAGGCAGAACTGTGGCCAAATGAAAATACAACCCGAGCATTCGCCTGATATGAAAATGGGAAACCACGGTAAACCATGGTCAGGGCTGTCGACGGAGGGGCTCGAACTGACCAACACTCGAAGACGAGCTACAGCAACTTGGCTTGTACACGCATGCACAGAAATGGAGTCACTATATCAACAAAGCGTGGTGTACCACCACCTCTTCGCTTAACACATTGCTGCAGGTAGACAGCCCGCTACAAGACGGTTGTGATTCAAATGGGCACAGTGGTGGATGTATAGGTAAAAGCAAGGACAAATTGCCCCCACTATTACACCTTGGAGTGTAAAAATATTCCCTGTACTTGCGGCAAGGTTACATTAGCCAAATATGCCGGTCTATTGCGACTCGCATCAAGGAACACCAAAGAAATATCTGTGTCAACCAGCCAGACAAGTCAGCAATATCTGAGCACGCCCAATAGTCTAGTCATGATGTCATGTTCCAGCTCTTACCCACACTAAACACTACAGGTCTAGCATTATAAGGGAATCTGTGGAAATACGTAAAAATGTTAACAATTTCAACAGGGACACTGGCTATCAATTAAGTAATACGTGGTTGCAGCCATTAAGGATTTACGTAGGTAGTGCTCTTCGCTGTCTGTTCGATATTTTTATTTCGTTTCGGTATTTTCCAAACTTTCTTTCCATTCTTCAGCTCTGTTCTATTTTATTCCGGTGTCTTTCATTGCATTTTATTTTAATAGTTTATATTTATTTATTTTACCACATTTGTTCCTGATTCATCTGATGTCCTCTCTGATACTTCTCATACACACACATGTTGAGATAGAATATCTTAATTGGAGCTTAATGTTGCCATAAGCTCCAACTTGGAGGAGCGCTGTGCCAGCATACAACGAGCCACCTAGTGACAAACGAGCGTAGCACTACAGGTCCAACGGTGAAGCATTTCTAAATTCAAATCCTCATTATTGTAGAAGACTTCTTCGTGAACAGTCGATATTTTCTTCTGAAGACGCGGATCAAAGTTCTCTGCGAAACATAAAGAGTTTCAACTTATTTTCTTGGCACGGCATAAACCCTATAGCCCATATCGTGTATATAACACACACACTGTGCCTTCAACACTACCCCTTCACTCGCTCCACTCCTTTTCAGTACTGGACTGGGGCTTGTTGATTGTTGATGTCGGGACACCATTTCTGTGCAAGCGTATACCACGCAGCAAATATCCTCGGCGCAATGTCTTAGACAGTGAGAACTAATAACAGATACGGTTCTCCCCTTTATGCGTGATACGTCCGCTCTCGAATTAAAACAACGACCCAGCCACTTCCATGACGAGTAGTAGTACGCGCACCGATGTTGTGTTCAGTCGCCACGTAAGCCGCATAACAACCCAAACTTATGTCTGTACATTAATGTGTAAACCATTTTTGTTTCTTTCCATCAGTATTGTATTTTTTATTCGCGATCAATACTTCACTGAAACTCCTCATTCCTATATTCTATTACAGATACTCGAATTTTGCATTCGTACATTTTTCCTGCAACATGGGAAAGCATAGAATTGTGGTTACGAACTGGCTGTCTTGTCTCGTAAGACCAAAAATATTTCAGTGGCGTAACGTTAGTACGTGCAAAGTCTGCAGTCTCTGGGCTTAATAGGCCAGTGGACTTCAGAAGGAAAAATACATTAATTAATAATTTCTCCCGAATGCCACTCGGCACGAGAGTGCTGACAACATGATGTTGTTATAGAATATGTCGATAAAGAATGTTTTACAATTGGTAAGTAGAAGAAATTTCAGGTGTTTTTATCTGACTTACGTTACTGTTTTTGTGCGGAGTCTAGCACAGTCGTCTCTCGTAACACCAGAGTCACGCTGACTCCATAGTACCTGCGCCAAATTTTGAGAAGAGTAACTAATGAAAACTGGTACGAAACTGTCATATTTTAGACCTAATTATTCTTCCGCAAAATGATCGTTTTTAAAACTCAGACTTGTGAAGAACTTCTTAAGTAATGGTATGAACCGGGACAGACTTGATGAACGCAGACACCTCAGCATCGAGTGCGACATCCACTGATGTCATTGAAATCGTCAATGCCTTCCCAGAAAGCACGCCGCGTTCCCCAGTTCATTTTAACTCTAATATGAGTAGCATATAGTTTTAAATTGTAGAAACAAGGGATAGAAATATTTATGTTATACACTGGCGAGAAAGATATCCAAACACCATGAAATAAAGAATGAAGAATGTGGAAATTTTGGCAGTTTATTTGTCCAGATAACATATTTAATTGATTAGAGGTACAAGACAACAGGTTAATATACGCGCGAGAAAAGCCATCGCAAAATGTGCCATGCTGGTCCGTTAATAACCGTTGTAATCGCATGAATGTTGAATACAGGCTTGCAAACGTGCACGCAGTGTGTCATAGAGTTGTCGTATATCAGCTTGTGGGATGGAGTTCCATGATAGTAGTAGTTGGTTGTTCAGTACAAGGAAAGTTAATACCGGTTGTGGATGATGTTGGAGTTGTCGTCCAATGATGTCCCGTACGTGCTCCATTGGGGAGAGATCGGAGGATCGAGCAGGGCAAGGCAACATGTCGACACTCTGTAGAGCACGTTGGCTTTCAACTACGGCATGCGAGCGTGCATTATCCTGTTGGAAAACACCCCCGGAAGTGCTGTTCATGAATGGCAGCACAACAGGTCGAATCACCAGACGGACGTACATATCTGCAGTCAGGGTGCGTGGGATAACCACGAGAGTGCTCCTCCTATCATAGGAAATTTCTCCCCAGACCTGAACTCCCGGTGTAGGTCCAGTGTGACGGCGCCGCAGGCAGGTGGAATGCAGGCGCCCACCTGGCCTCCTTCTAACCAACGCATGGCAATCACTGGGACAAGGCAGAACCAGCTTTCAACGGAAAACACAACGGATCTCCACTCCATGCTCCAATGAACTCTCGCTTGATACCACTGAAGTTGCAGACGGCTGTGGTTTGGGGTAATGGGAATGCACGCCGCAGGGCATCTGGCTCGGAACTGTCCTTTAAGTAACCGATTTCGAACAGTGGTCCCAACTGCCGATTGAATTTCTGCTGCAGACGCAGTCCGCTGCGCCACAGCCATACGCCGAATACGGTGGTCCTCCCTCTTAGCGGTGCCACGGTGAAATCCGGAACCCAGTCTTCTTGCGAGCGTACCTTCTCGTGACCACTGCTGCCAGCACGCATGCACAGTGGAGACATTCCTGCCAAGTCGTTCTGCAGTAGCGCGGAAGGAAAAATCCACCTTCACGTAGACCTACTATACGGCGTCGTTCAACCGCAGTGAGCTGTTGATACTGGCCTCTTCGTCGTCGTATAGACACTCTTGCCCCAATCACAGTCACTCCGTCCAATCTCACAGGTAACTAACGCTCTCGCACAGTACCTGATGTGCAACGTCATGTGGCCTCTACTAGCGCCACACTAATGCAATTTGCGGGAAATTTGAATCACTGTCATCTTTTAGATGTACAGTAAAAACACGTCTACCAACGTTCGTTAAAGTAGCACAATCCCTTCTTGGTGTTTGGATATTTTTTCCGACAGTGTATTTCAATGCCTGCAAGAAGTTTAATGTTCAAAACAAAATCTAATAAATTAGTTTTTTAATAATACAGTATTTTGTGCATAGGGGCTATATCAAACGGATGTAGATTGTATTAAATTTATGCTTGTATCTTAGTTCAATATATGTGTTTTTGATAGGTTTTTACAGTTTTTTTGATTGATATAATTTTGTTTCCTGCAAGTCGGCCAGTATCATATTCGTTACGACTCTGAGTAGAGGATTGCAGAGTTATTTTGTACCGAGCTTGGTAGCTGCAGTCGCTTAAGTGCGGACAGCATCCAGTAATCGGGAGATAATGGTTTCGAACTCCACTGTCAGCAGTCCTGAAGATGGTTCTCCGTAGTTTCGCATTTTCACACTGGACAAATGCTGGGGCTGTACCTTAACTACGCCCACGGCCGCTTTCTTCCCACTCCTAACCCCTTCCTAACCAACCATCGCTATAAGACCTATCTGTGTCGGTGCGACGTAAAACGACTAGTAAAAGTAGTATTTTGGTTTACGTCACAACGACTCGAGAGCGTGGAAAATATTTACGGAGAAAATTGTATTATTCAGCGCCCGCCGAACAATATACTAATAAATGCATGGTTATTAATTTAATACATGTGTTGCAGGTCATGAAAGCAATGCTAATAGTGCCTCTTCTTTCTTGCTTCAGCCTCTTTGGGCTGCTTTTAATCTCACTCAGATCTGATGGTTGGATCATTGGATCATTAATGACTCCTTTATAGGATGCCCTGTAGATGACTACTATGCCCGCTCCTTTAATTGAATCTTCGGCCATTGGTGGTGATTAGGGGGTCTGGGGCACTTTGTGGAGAAAATACTACATTTTTATTACATTTTACCCACCTGAAACTAGGAATTATAATTATTTAAAAAAAGCAATTTGTACAAGCTCTGTTGTGTTATCAGCTAATTCGTTCCTTTATTTTCTTTAATTATTAACCAAATTATTTGCGGAAATAAGCATGAAATGTCGTTCGTCGCGGCTAACGTTATTGTATAGCGCCACAGCAAGTAGTGGAGACTTTGCATGTGTTGTGAGTAAGGGTAGCAGGGGTACATGTTTTGCCAAGGTCAAACACTAAACGGTGTTTAATTCTATAATCACGCTATACTTCTATTTCACTGGAATACATGTGTAAAATTGTTCCTTTGGTGAGTCTTGTACCGGGCGGTACACCTCTACTCTGTTTATTTAAAAGTTGCGCCAGTTGAAACTCCTCTTCTGGAGGAAGTCTGAACTTTATCTACACTATTAATCTACTAATTTCTCAGAAGATGTCACTACCTGGAAATTTTTGAGTTTGTGAACTGTGTCATTTTTGATGTGTTTTTGTTTCGCTTGAAGTAAGAAGTGTGAACTTTCTCTTCTAGAGGACACTACTGAAGATCAACAATAGTGCGACCTAGTGCGGAGTCAAAGAACTATGTTTTTGGAGAAATTTTTATTTTAAGAGTTTGTTCTTTGTTAAATTTCTTTCTGTCATTGTTTAAGTTGGCTGTATACCCCTCTTTTTCCCCTTAGTTTGGATCTAGCCAATCCCGAATTTCTTTAATTAATTTTCCACCAATAATGTGTTTCTTCTTCCTCTATGTAGGGGTTTCTTTTCCCTAGCCAATAAAAATTTTGTGGGAGGGTGTTTTCTTTCCCCTAACGCCTAGAATCTTCCGCGAGAGGATATAAACTGCTGATTTTAGGGTCTCGGGGCCACTTCTGTTCCATCTTTCAGTGTATTAAGTACATAGCAGGAGGCGGGAAGCGCCTCTTTCTTCGGCGGCGTCTACAACAAGGTAATGGCCAAGTAATAACTTCTTTCTTTGCTTGCTCAGCAGTTTAACTTTCGGGGCGGGTTCTAGGCCTTCCACCATGTAACCTTCCTTTAAAATGTAAAGACTACTGGTACCTATCCTATCTTCTAAACTACATACTGGGATAGAGAGTGCTAACCCTCTCGAGTTCCCACTCATATTGTTTTGAGGTGAACTTATTTTCTCAAACCCATTCTTCCGTGATGTAATGTAAATTGTTATTTTCTTAAGTCACCTCAGTAGTATGGGATTAGCCCTTGTATTAACGGCCTAGTGCCAAGTAGGTCTTAAACAAGTGTATCAGGAGTGCGGTTAGCCTCCTCTCAAATTGTTATTTTAGAGGTCATGTAATCAACCTTCTTTTCATGTAATAGACCTCAGTAGGTTGGGTATTTTACCCCTGTGAATACGTCCTTAGAGGACAGCTTGAAGGTAGAGTTTGGTGTGGCCTTTGAGAGGCTTAAATTTTGAGAGCGGATCGCTCTTTTGAAAATGGAGTGTCATATGCCTCGTGGAGGCTTTTCTGTGTAATTCGGAGCCAGGGGCTCCTAGGGATGAATGGGGTTTTCTGCCCCTCTGTTAAAACTTGTGTTTGTGGTAAAACTGAGCTGATCGCTGAAGTCAGGGCGTGAAGCCCAAAACCTGTAAATATTGTAACTCCCCTTGTTTTGCTACATTGTACCTGCCATGTCTGTTATTGCTTTGTTTTTGGAAAAGAAAATATAACTTTGTTAAATTTTAAATTAATTTTACATGCACTATAATTTCGTAGCTTGAAACCCATTCACACCCGCACCTTCTTTTACGCATAACTACCGCTAAAACACGGTAACAAGTGGTAGCAGAGCGTGGTTGAATGGGTCTCAATTTAGCCCCTTTTGACGGCTAAACATTGCTTTGATTCGAACTCTAACAATTTTCTCAGTTGCTGGAATTTTTTGAGTTTTTCAAAATTGTTCTGTCATCATGCCCGGCCCTCGCGATGTTCTCCTCCTTAACTATTTGCGCAAAGAGGAGTTGATCTACGAGTTAACTATCAGAAATGTGCAATCTGGAGGCACGGTTGCAATCGACACCAACAAGCTTAGAGAGTCCCTTGATTTGCCCATTTCCATCCCCAATTTGGGAGAGAAAGAAATTGATGATTCTCTTTCCACGATCGTCGAGAATATTACTGGGCTAGCATCTGTAGTCAGCTTTTTTGATGAAAACGATCCGTCTCCTAATCAAATTAAGCGTGTGCAAGGCAGGCTGTATCACTTTGCAAATAGAGTTAATGATCTGTTGTCTCTAAAGGTGAATGACGTTCAGAGGAAGGACGCTAATACGCTCCTTGAAACTATTTCGGAATTGTCTAATAAGGTCACTCAATTGCTAACCGGCGAAGTTCCTCCCAAAACTGATCAACCCGCCACAGTGAATGTAGGTAGTGATGAAGAGCCTCCTCAGGGAGAAGTCAATAGGATAACCGTTGCTGCTCAAACTATCTCTGCCCCATCGAACAACGAATCTGAACGCCGTGCGTCATTGGGTAACATCCGCTCTGAATTAACTTCTTTGCCATTGAAACCTTTAACGACTATGTCACCTGGGTTCAGTAGCTTGCCTCATCCATTGGCAATGTTGCTTAGAGGTATCTCTAAGTTTTCCGTCAACACCACCAGTGATGTAATTTCATTTTTAAGATTTCTAGTGGAATTTCAGGATCATGCTCTTGTTTTTTCTCTTTCGCCATGTCAAATTTTGCAAATTATCTATCCGTATGCTATTGGTATTCTCTCTGATAAAATCGTAAGAGCCATTGCCGAGCAATCATCTATTGAGGATTTCCATGCCCATTTGCTAGCTAACTTCATCCCGGCTAGGGCCAGGTCCTCCCTGATTCAGAAGTACTATTACCGAGTACAGCGCTTGGATGAAAACTTGGCTGATTTCATACAAGATATCAAATTCTACACTAGGGTGTTTGCTCTGCACTTTCCTGAAGATCAAATTGTACAAGCTATTGTGGAAGGGATTTCACCACCCTACAGGTCATATTTGTGTTTCGCGGCGTGCCCGCAAACTTTTTCTGAACTTGAAGCATTGGCCGTCTCAGCGGAAGGAGTTAGATACGCCGATTCTTTGCGTGTCGCGAAAGAACCCCCTCCTTCGTTTAGTAATACTCGGCCTCCACCTCGCCGACCAGTCACACCCCGTAAATGTTATGCTTGTGGGTCGCCCGACCATCTGCGCAATAAGTGTCCACTGATCAAGCCAAGTGGGACTAGGAATGGAGCTGGTTCATCACAAGGCTGCTTTAAATGTGGGGCTTTCTCACATATCGCCAAGAATTGCCCAAACTCAAATAGCACCCCCTCCTGCTCAACTTCTGGTGCAAATTCCACCTATGCCAATAATAAAAAGTGACTAGCGGCTTCGGCTGAGTCGACTAATTCTGCTTTCCAAGGCTCAGCCCCGGGCAAAAAGGTCGAGAATTCAGGGAATGAGCAATCTTCAAATTCTTGTTTTGAATGCCCCAGAGAGTGTCTTAGGATTGCGGCGGATACCCCCGCACCTGTTCCTTTTCTTAAGATTGAGTTAAATAACGAGCCTATAACAGCTCTCTTAGATTCAGGCAGTGTTTGTTCCATTATTTCGGCTGATTGGTATTCTAAATTGAAATCTGTTTGTAAACTCCCTGACTATGACTCATCTCCTGTTAAATATGTTTCGGCTAATTCATCTCCATTAGAAATTCTAGGTTCCTTACATGTCAAAATTCGTGTTTTTAAATTTACATGGAAAATCAAATTGTTTGTGGCCAAGCATTTGTCTTGCCCCATCATACTGGGAGCGGACTTCATGTCGCACACTGGTCTTGTGCTCGATCTTCAGAGTAAGTCGTGCACATTCAAATTTGCCTCTAATTGTAAAATCCCTCTATTAAAGTGTAATTCTGCATCATGTTCATCTATTTCGCCTACCCAGGATGAGATGTTGTTAGACCTTAGACATCTACCTGAGGAGCAGGCTGATAGTATTCGCAAATTGTGTCAGTCGTTTCCCGAGGTGTTCTCTGATACTCTTGGTGTTACTGACCTTATTGAATACAAAATTGAGGTCACGGATTCGATTCCTGTTCGCTTTCCACCTTATAGGCTGTCTCCTCCTAAAATGAAAGCTCTGAAAGAAATCATCGATCAGATGTTGAAGGATGGTATTATTAGGCCCTCTAAGTCAGCGTATTCTTCGCCTATTTTTCTAGTCCCGAAACCCCAAGGAGGCTTCAGGCCTGTCATTGATTACAGGGCTCTCAATCGGAAGGTGGTGTTGCAATCTGTGCCCCTTCCCGACCTTCATTCTTGTTTTTCATGGTTTCGTAAGGCCAAGTTCTTCACCATCTTGGACTTAAATCAGGCCTATAATCAAATTCCCCTTGCCGAAGAGTCTAAACATCTTACAGCGTTTGCCACGGACTGGAATTTATATGAATACAACCGCGTGCCTTTCGGGCTCCCTACGGGAGCAGCTGTACTCACTAGGCTGCTAGATAGGGTCTTCTCCGACATCAAATTCGAGTACTTATATCACTACTTAGATGATGTCGTCGTATTTTCAGAGACTTTTGAAGAACATCTAGATCATCTGCGAGAAGTTCTCGATCGCCTTCGTAAGGCTGGGTTAACTGTTAAGTTGTCCAAGGTTGCCTTTGCTAAGCCCTCTATGTCATTCCTAGGGCATATTGTGTCACCCGATGGAGTAGCAGTCGATCATTCTAGAACACAGGCCATCCGTGATTTTAAACCTCCCAAGGACATTAAAGGTATCGCCAGGTTCATCGGTATGGTGAATTTCTTCAGGAAGTTCATTCCTAATTTTGCTAATAGAGCGGCGCCCTTAAACCTTCTACGTAGGAAAGGCATCAAATTTGAGTGGGGACCTTCTCAACAAGCCGCTTTTGAAGACCTTAAATTAGCTCTCTGTAATGCCCCTGTACTTGCTATGCCCGATTTCTCGAAGAAATTCATCGTCCAAACCGACGCGTCGTCGTCGGCGGTAGCTGCAGTCCTTCTTCAAGAGACTGAACGAGGGAGGCGACCCATCGCCTATGCGTCTAGGACATTGTCAGCTCAAGAAGCAAAGTACTCCATATATGAGCTTGAAGGTTTGGCAGTCTTATTCGCATTAGAAAAGTTCCGTCTCTATCTGGAACACGTCAAATTCGATCTGGAGACAGATAATCAAGCCTTAAGCTGGGTCTTAGGTAGGCCGCGTCGTACAGGTCGTATAGCCCGTTGGGCCATCCGTATTTCTGCTTTCCAATTCGATGTACGGCATATCAGAGGTACTGAAAATGTTGTGGCTGATGGACTCAGCCGTATGTTTTCTAACGACGTCGAGACCCAGGAACCGGCCGACAGTTCATCACCTCCCGAGTCCATACTATCTGAGGTTAATGCCATCTTAACAGATGCTCCCATGCTCTTTAGGGATATTGAGAAATACCAACGTGAAGATCCGACGCTGGGTCCGATAATGGAAACCCTTTCTTCTGGGGAACATGTCGTCCCTTATGTTCTGAGGAATGGTGTTTTATGTTGCCCATCGAGGCATGATAAGATGATGAAGGTTGTCGTTCCAGCGGTTCTTGTGCCTATGATCTTCAAATACTATCATGAGACCCCATTGGGGGGGCACCTGGGTATCTTTAAAACTCGTGAAAAGATTCGTGAAATGTTCATCTGGAAAGGTATGGACGGTGAAATCCGTGAACTTGTAAAAGCTTGTAAACCTTGTTTGCTTAGTAAACCCACCATGTCCACCAAGGTAGGCCTTTTGTCTTCGCATCAAGCGTCGCGCCCCATGGAACGCCTGTATATCGATTATGTAGGACCCTTCCCCCAGTCAAAGGGTAATGCTAATAAGTTCATCTTTGTATGTGTAGATGGTTTTACAAGATTTTCTTGGTTATTTCCGACTAAACTGGCTACCGCTCAGTCTACCATTACCTGCTTAAATTCTATTTTTGCTTCTTTTGGTCCGTGTCAATATATTGTATCTGATAATGCTAAGGCGTTCACATCAAATTTATTTCGTAAATTCTGTTTTGACTTGTCCATCTCTCATGTAACTACTTCTGCTTATTACCCTCAACCATCTCTGGCTGAACGGGTTAACCGTAATCTCAGGTCCGCACTCATTGCCTATCATCATGAAGATCCTTCCAGGTGGGACACGTCCCTGCATTGGATAGCTTTTGCTTTGAATTCGGCGGTTCATGAATCTCACAAGTTTACTCCAGCTTCTTTGATGTTTAAGTTTGTTCCCAACTCGCCGCTCTCTAACCTCTGGTCTCTGAATGACATTCTACCCGAGACAATAGATCCGGACAGCATTAAAAATCTTTGGAAGAAGGCTAAAGCCAATCTTAAAGTGTCTCATGAAAAGGTTAGGGAAAGGTATGATCGTGGACGGAGACCCACCCCTTTGAAGGTAGGCGACCAAGTAATGGTCAAGAATTTTGTTCCCGCGGGCAAGCTTGCCCCCAGATTTCATGGGCCTTGTATCATTCTCGATTTTCTTACGCCAGTTACGTTGTTAGTTAGCAATCCAGCCACCGAGAGGATATTTAGGGTTCACCTGTCACAGGTGAAACCGGTGTAATTTACGTGTTAACTTGCTTCATATTATTTTGAAAGGAATATGAAGGTTATATTTTTTTTTGAGTTTCCAAATTCTAGGCATTCTGCCCCTTCTATAGGATTTTGTTTCTTATGTAAGCATGTTTGTGAAACCTGCCCCGACCCATTAAACTGCCATCCTGTCTTTGCCACGGCCATTACCACGCTCCCGTCTCCTGCTCCACTCTACACAGTGGCTTAATGAATACCATGAATATCTGCACGCCGCTGGCCCCTCAATCTCTCTACAAGCCTGTGCCCTCAAAGAAACATGATGGTCCAACACAATTCTGCCGCCTAGCTTTAATGTTTCAGTGCCCCCGCAGCCACGCAGCGCCGTGCAGCAACTGGGGAGGGGGATGGGCCCCCTCCTCTCCAGCGAAGACGACATGTGCCCGGCGAGCCGGAGCTCTCCTCCCGGCCAAGGCTGATGTGCGGCGCACGACCTGCTACTTGCCCGCAGCCTGTATATGTTCACCGCGGGCGCGGCGTGTTTTAACTCCTCTGCTCCCCTCATAGTGCGGGCGAGCGGTATCTCAGGGTACTTGAGGAGTCCGAGCGGCCTCCTTTGGACGCAAGCTGCAACGGCCGGTCTGGCCACCTCACTTCATCAACATCAACTACATGAACAGTTACTATAAGTAATGATTACACTTGGGAATTCAACAACAATATTTGGTGGACATTGCCAAATTTTTCATCACTTTCAAGTATTAAAAGTTTATCTTCAAAAATTCAACTTCTACAAACTGAAAGACTTTGCTTCACCTGCAACAACAAATTGTGAAACTGAGTCACACAACATTCTGAAAATCTTGTAATCTATTTTCATATTCACCTTATAACTTGGAACTTGTTTCAAACTGATTTCATGTGTCACCCCTGGAGGAACTTTTGGGGGGGGGGAGGTCTGTACCGGGCGGTACACCTCTACTCTGTTTATTTAAAAGTTGCGCCAGTTGAAACTCCTCTTCTGGAGGAAGTCTGAACTTTATCTACACTATTAATCTACTAATTTCTCAGAAGATGTCACTACCTGGAAATTTTTGAGTTTGTGAACTGTGTCATTTTTGATGTGTTTTTGTTTCGCTTGAAGTAAGAAGTGTGAACTTTCTCTTCTAGAGGACACTACTGAAGATCAACAATAGTGCGACCTAGTGCGGAGTCAAAGAACTATTTTTTTGGAGAAATTTTTATTTTAAGAGTTTGTTCTTTGTTAAATTTCTTTCTGTCATTGTTTAAGTTGGCTGTATACCCCTCTTTTTCCCCTTAGTTTGGATCTAGCCAATCCCGAATTTCTTTAATTAATTTTCCACCAATAATGTGTTTCTTCTTCCTCTATGTAGGGGTTTCTTTTCCCTAGCCAATAAAAATTTTGTGGGAGGGTGTTTTCTTTCCCCTAACGCCTAGAATCTTCCGCGAGAGGATATAAACTGCTGATTTTAGGGTCTCGGGGCCACTTCTGTTCCATCTTTCAGTGTATTAAGTACATAGCAGGAGGCGGGAAGCGCCTCTTTCTTCGGCGGCGTCTACAACAAGGTAATGGCCAAGTAATAACTTCTTTCTTTGCTTGCTCAGCAGTTTAACTTTCGGGGCGGGTTCTAGGCCTTCCACCATGTAACCTTCCTTTAAAATGTAAAGACTACTGGTACCTATCCTATCTTCTAAACTACATACTGGGATAGAGAGTGCTAACCCTCTCGAGTTCCCACTCATATTGTTTTGAGGTGAACTTATTTTCTCAAACCCATTCTTCCGTGATGTAATGTAAATTGTTAATTTCTTAAGTCACCTCAGTAGTATGGGATTAGCCCTTGTATTAACGGCCTAGTGCCAAGTAGGTCTTAAACAAGTGTATCAGGAGTGCGGTTAGCCTCCTCTCAAATTGTTATTTTAGAGGTCATGTAATCAACCTTCTTTTCATGTAATAGACCTCAGTAGGTTGGGTATTTTACCCCTGTGAATACGTCCTTAGAGGACAGCTTGAAGGTAGAGTTTGGTGTGGCCTTTGAGAGGCTTAAATTTTGAGAGCGGATCGCTCTTTTGAAAATGGAGTGTCATATGCCTCGTGGAGGCTTTTCTGTGTAATTCGGAGCCAGGGGCTCCTAGGGATGAATGGGGTTTTCTGCCCCTCTGTTAAAACTTGTGTTTGTGGTAAAACTGAGCTGATCGCTGAAGTCAGGGCGTGAAGCCCAAAACCTGTAAATATTGTAACTCCCCTTGTTTTGCTACATTGTACCTGCCATGTCTGTTATTGCTTTGTTTTTGGAAAAGAAAATATAACTTTGTTAAATTTTAAATTAATTTTACATGCACTATAATTTCGTAGCTTGAAACCCATTCACACCCGCACCTTCTTTTACGCATAACTACCGCTAAAACACGGTAACAACGCGGCTAACGTTATTGTATAGCGCCACAGCAAGTAGTGGAGACTTTGCATGTGTTGTGAGTAAGGGTAGCAGGGGTACATGTTTTGCCAAGGTCAAACACTAAACGGTGTTTAATTCTATAATCACGCTATACTTCTATTTCACTGGAATACATGTGTAAAATTGTTCCTTTGGTGAGTCTTATTGTATGGTACTGAATCAAACTATTTAAAAAAATGATATTATCGCACATAACTTGATAACCTGTCATATATATTTACCCCACCCGCTATATCCCATAAATCCGGGTACTTTCTGTAGTCTGTAAATTTTTTGGCTCCCACATTTCTACAGTAATTCCCAAACGCCCGCTACTGTTACCAGCTTACGTAAGGGCTACTTCTTCATATTCCTCAAACTGCCTTGTTTTTCTAATGCAGTTACCTAAGTTTCTTCTGAGCCCACATTATATGTTGGTTCCTAAGAGCTTCCCTTTGAGACAGATACCAAGAACGTGCATAGGGTTTCACTCTCGTTACAGACATGGGAACTGGTATCTTGACTTCTGCCGGTAACACTTTTGAGTTATTGGCAATCCCCGAGAAAAGAGGACAAAGTGTAGAAATTTTCAAAAATTCGCCCGGACATTTTTTAGTTCCTGTCCGATAAAAGAGGACATACGATAGTCCTAAGCACATAATGCTGAATATGGTACTGCCCAGTGTTGCCAAATCTAAAAGTAATATTTCTGAAGATAGCACTCGATATTTCGGAAGTTTTAGTCAAAATTTCGGAAGATGTTCAGAAATTGTATATACTTTTTCGATAATTTTACTGACAATCAGTCTTTTAATTGACTTTGAGAGAAAGAACTTAATCGCTTTCAATCATCACTTTAGGCATTTTCCTCTTCCTCCCCGCTCTTACAGATTTAATTCACCATAACACACAAAACTCCGTACCTAACAGGATACGGAATCTGTATATCTCCTTAGGAATAACGTGATATTTTTCTTACATATATCGCAGCATAGTCATCAGGCATTTAATAGTGCTGACACGCGAAAACACTTCTCACGTGCACGTTAAAGAACCCATTTTCAAGGCAATATTTTTACACTCCAGCTTAGTTTTTTTTCTTTTTTTTTTTTTTTTTTTTTTTTTGCTTTACGTCGCGCCGACACAGATAGGTCTTATGGCGACGATGGGACAGGGAAGGGCTGGGAGTGGGAAGGAAGCGGCCGTGGCCTTAATTAAGGTACAGCCCCAGCATTTGCCTGGTGTGGAAATGGGAAACCACGGAATACCATTTTCAGGGCTGCCGACAGTGGGGTTCGAACCTACTATCTCCCGAATACTGGATACTGCCAGCTTAGTTTAAACCAACAATAGCTGAAAGGAAGCTAAGCAGCTATATTGTATTGATGAGCAAACGTGTATGTATTTTCTGCCGGGTTTGTTGAATATATAAAATTAGGACAGAATTTTTTTAATACTTCCACGTAATTTCGTATCTTCGGAAATATTTTGAAAAATCGGAAGATCTTCCGAAATTTCAGATGATGTGGCAGCACTGCCACGGACTCTTGAAATGAAACAAAAATAATATCGTCCAGGGAAGTTTGGCGAGGCACTGGGGTCTTGAGTGAGTTGCACTTCCCCTCTCGAGGGTTTGACGGGCTCACGATTGTTTCCTCACAAATCATTCCCACTTCCCCTTCTAACAGGCTACCCTCCATCATTCCAGGGAAGAAGAAGAGCCAACACGTCCACAGTGACTGTAATCTATGGAGTTAGCGGTGACGACACCAGACTGTGTGGGATGGACACGCGATAAACCAGTCACACACTTCGAGCGCGATTTCTTCTAATGAGGCGACATACTGTACTGTGTTAACGACAACGGAAATCTCTAACCTGCTCGGTGAAATCACCGCGGCTACAAGTTCCGAGCTTTTAATATAAGTTTGACAGGGAAGGTGTTTTTCTTCCTAAATAAAGAAATATCTTCTTAATTTAATTATTATTACTGTGAAGCCTGTTTACAGCGGAACCTGTATATAAAGGAAACCTGGACCGAGCTGCAGTCGCTTAAGTGCGGCCAGTATCCAGTATTCGGGAGATAGTAGGTTCGAATCCCACTGTCGGCAGCCCTGAAAATGGTTTTCCGTGGTTTCCCATTTTCACACCAGGCAAATGCTGGGGCTGTACCTTAATTAAGGCCACGGCCGCTTCCTCCCCACTCCTAGCCCTTTCCTGTCCCATCGTCGCCGTAAGACCTATCTGTGTCGGTGCAACGTAAAACTACTAGCAAAAAAAGAGGAAACCTGGTGGTAACGGAAATATCCCATGGCCCCATGAGATTAACGCTAAAATGTATACAAAAGTAACTCTGCTTAGCGGAACCTGCCCAACATGGAAACGGCAACAGTTTCTCTGTATACGGTAGGAAAGAAAAAAACAATTTTATTTGTGTAAATTATTCATTGATGATGAAAGCTGAATTGTTTACAAGTTTTTTGAATTTATAATAATGTTACCGGTATTGCTTATACGCCCCACTAACTATGCACTTCTGCGATTTTCGGTGGCGCCAAGGGTGCCGGAATTTTGTCCCGCGTTAGTTATTTTACGTGCCGGTAAATCTGGCTGGCGTATTTGAGTACCTTCAAATAGCACCGGGCTGAGCCAGGATGGAAGCTGCCCACCTGGAATCGAAAGGCAAGCGCTCTACCGTCTGAACTACTCAGCGGGGCATTCTTTCTTTTTTTAATTTCTTTGAATCTTTATGGAAATAAATACTGTTGGCAAACCTCCAAGTTATGTCCAGAAATCAATTCTTGTATATTTAACAAATTGTATTTGTTGCGAGAAATGTAATTTCCTTCAGAAAATGAAAAGCAGTGGAAAGGAAATTTATTGTAATGTCTTTCATTTTGTAACGATTAATGAAGTAGATAATGTTATAGCATACAGTAGACTGTTGTTTAGCGTAGGCGTTCCACAATCCAGTAATGTGACTAGAAAACATCTCAGACTACTGTTCACAACCCCAGTACGCAATACGTGAGCGCAGTGTATCTTATATCTGGAGCTCTGCTCGGATTCGGATATCCGCGAAGTTTGTGTCTTGGCAGATACAAACTGAATGGCAGTGCGGATAATTTCTAAATTGATTATCATTCAGGTATACTCTTATTTATGCTTGTGGTTTAGGCGACCCTCGACATTCATAAGGGAGAATGGTGATACAGAAAAAGTCTTGAGAACATAAAGCCGTAAATCTGACCTAAGCCTAACTGGCTGCTGCCCGCAATTAATGGAAGGAAGGAACAAACGTCCCTACGTCGGTAGTTGTCGCAAGAGTCCAGACTTTCGTGCATTAATAGGTTAGAATGCAAAGTTACTGAAGCAAGCAACAAGTACAGTCTACCTTCACAACAACTGTGTTATGGGGATTCTATAAATATTAGGGTATTACCCATCAGAACCCCTGTAATTTATATCACCCTTGCTACATTATGAAAGAACAGGTGGCCGACACTTTCTACTAAGCAAATTAATTTGCAATCTAACCTGTTACTGCATAAAAATCCGGGCTTAACTCATAAAGCTGTGTCTGTAGGCGTTCTGGTGCCAGGTGTCAGAGCTATCCCTTCCAAAACCTTGGGTGTAATATACTATAGTTAAATATTTACAGTATCCGCGGATAACCACTCGCGGATGCATATGCGGGTGCGGATGAAGGAAGTGCGGATACGGAGCGGATGCGGATATTATTTTGTATATCCGTGCAGGGCTCAATTTATATCACATTTACTTGTTCTCAGCGGAAACCTGTGCACAGATGAAAAGAAATGCGGTACCATCAGATTCCGTTGCGTACAGGTTTCAGGGTATTATTATTATTATTATTATTATTATTATTATTATTATTATTATTATTATTATTATTATTATTATTATTATTATTATTATTATTATTATTATTATTATTATTATTACCGTGATTTAATGGCTCAGAGGGGGAACAAAGAGTGAGGGGTAAATGGCTGGCCAAAGCATGAACCAAAAATTGCACATTGACAAATTCATTTAGCAAAGACTTACCTTTTCTTTACTGTACTAAATTAGAAACTTTTCCAAAATAGCGATAACAAGTTGATTTAACAACAGAAAATGAACAGCAAATAAGCTTATAAGCTTGATTAATTCACAACCGGGGAGACGTGAGAGCTCCCATTTCCATCACACAAGACTTTAGTCGAAACAATATATAAATCTGTGGCCTCATTTAGTTAGGCACTAGCCTTTAAAAATTAGGTCCCTAGCGGAGGGAATATAGAATTTACACCGTTCAAAAGAAGAAGCCGCAGATTCTAGAATAAAGTTTCATAGAGGAATAGAGCCGTCATATTTAAAGTTATATAATACCACAATGGTCTTGAACCCTAGCCACAATTTCCATTTACAGTTTAAATGCTCTCTGCTGTCACTCTGTATAACGGGGGTTCAAACTCAAACTCAGTTCAACTATTGTCACAGTATAAATATTGTTATAATAATAACTATTTTATTATTAATATTATAATCATCATCATAATCATCATCACGATGGTTGAGGCACAAGTCATGGCAACTTTTCTTCCCTTCCACCTCGTCCCCCTCCCTCACATTTGTATGGTGCTACCATGCAATGGCCATATGTCCTGGAAAGCATGATATTCATAGTGCATGGACACAGCACGAGATGACGGTCCGTTGGACGGGTACCACGCGCAGGGTGATGGTTCTGCAGTGGTGAGTCAGGCTCCATACAGATTGGATCTGATTAAGAAAGAACATCGTGTGTTCATCAAACAGGCCATTTGCTGGGGTCGCATATATTACCGCCAGTGGTGGTCATTATGAACACCTGCTGTATCAATGTGCACTATTTCCCACGACCAATAAAAATATAAACTGAACGCGACCTTTACTTTTATGATCATAAGCCGCGAGACCTCCAATTTTAATTGTAATCCGACAAATTTCCTTTCGTAAATACCAGATGTATTGGCCGGGAATCGAATCCGAACTGCCTTGGTGAGAAGCGAGCAGCGATTCCATTGGAATTGTTTCTATTTCACCCAATTTCATCCCGTTTCCCTGCGGGGTCGGGGGTTGTAGGAGATTTGGCAGAGTTTTAGGGCCGGATGCCGTTCTTGGCGCCAAACATTAGGGGAAAAATGCTGCGTGTTAGTGGTGGTGTTCAGGGCCATGTCTTGTGTGTACAATTGAAATCACTGCTCAGTTACTAAGGCGTTCGCCGGTGATAGTCGTTCTCAGATGTCTCTTGAAAAGTTTCATTGTTGATAAACTTCGCTTTGGTTTTTAGAAAATTGTAAGTTTATTGTCACGATATTTACACAGAATTTCGACAAGAGAGCACTGCCAATTTAAGCAAGTAATAATTTCCTCATCTCGAAGTACACAGAGTGTAACACTTAAGTACGTCCAAAATTTCAGGTCAGATTCCTCGCAAGTAGAAGAAGAAAATATGTCGTATTGACATGGGTCAGGAATCGCTATATTTCACTGTTACAACTCATCTTCTGCAACTCTACATACTAAGCTCTCCGGATAAAAAAAATGGTCACCCTTGGAGAACACATTAAAATCATCATTTAATACCCCGTATCCCCGCCCCTGGACTTGATAAGCGCCTGGATTCGGTTAGGAAGTGAGTCATCAAGGTAGTGCAAGTACGCCCCATGCACGTTAAGCCAGTCCCTGAGGATATGATCGCGTAATTCCACCAACTTGCGGGGATGCTGATGTCGGCGTTTTACCCGCTGTTCCAAAGTTTCCCACGGATTTTCAATAGGATTCATGTCAGGTGATTTTGCAGGCCAGTCGAGATGTAATAGGGTGGAGGATTGTTCATAAAACCAGTCACATACGCGTCCAGCATGGTGAACTTTTGCTGCAGTCATCGTGAATAATCGGGTATCAATAGCATACTCATCATGCAGATGTTGACTGAAAGGCAACACCTGATAATCCAGAATGTTTAAATAAACATACTGGTTCACGTTAGTGGTCACCTAAGTTATCGGACATTTTTAACATGCCATATAAGAAAAAATTGCATGTGGTATGCTGGTACGTTGTGTTCCTGTCTGTTTCCCATGATCAATTATGTACTATGTAGAATTGTAGAAAATGTGTTCTAACATGAAAATATATAACAGCCCCAGTATGTCCACATTAGATATTTTCTTTTATGTGTGAGGGATGTGTTCTGAAAGTTTCACCGTAGCTTATTCTTACCCTAAAAATCTATATATTAAACATCCACTACCCTGTTGACCAAAACAGAGAAATAAGTATGTGCTGTTGAAAATAAATTAGATTCACTCTCACATTCAGCCTTGCAGGTACAGGGACTGTTAAAAGTCAAATATCAAAATGAGAAAACTCAGAAACAATGGAAATAGGAAAAACAGAGCGTTTTAAAATGTGCGAATTTACTAAAGTACTGGAGGCTGCTCATGTTGATGAAATTGTTGGCGTAAGTGTTGCTGACGTTCCTCTCTTTAACTATGCACGCGGGACGTCCTGTGATGTGGAGCGATCATTTTCGAAGTATAATGCGGTCTTTAGAGATTTATTATTATTTAGCGTATGTTGAATACAACATTATATACGATATGTACAACAACCATCTCAAGTTCATAACTAAAGTTCCACATCAAAAGTTGAGAGCTGGAGAAGACCTTCGCTTGAAACACGCTGTAAGTCTTCTATAGAGCCTCTATAAGCATGCAAAGGACACTCAAATGCAATGTGATCCACTTTCTACTCCTCTTCTCTGCAGTCACATTGCGGTGATGTCCTTCACCCTCATTTGAAGAGAGTGGCTCCTCATCTACCTTGGTCGGTCTTAATTCGGTTTAGCGTCCTCCACTGCCGTCTGGGAAGGAAATATCCATCTGGGCACTTGAAGGGGTTCTTAGTGATGTAATGATGTGGTGATGAGGATTGCTGTTGCCATTGTTCTTTCCAGGCGCCCAATACATTAAAGGAGGTATCCTGTAGATTCATTGCAGTACTCCAAGTAGGGTGTCTAGATTTCAATCTTTATCTTTTGAGATAATCAGCATGCATTTGTGATGGTCAATTTGGAGTTGACCTTTGTTGTTCACTGCAATGCTGAGACTACTTCTGCTAACTAACATTCCAGCGTGTGATTGGAGAGTAGGAACTGGTACACATTTTTTGAAGATTTTTGCCAGATTTAAACAAAACTTTAATTTTTTTGTTAATACCATAATATCCACTCAGGCACGTCAAAAATTAATATACCCGGTGGTATTTATATTTTTTCCAAACATACACAACCAGCTAGGAATTAAATGTCTCTTAGTCCTATCTTGCGCAACACCTTACAGAAATTTTATGCGCAGTTAGTCCGATGTAGACTTCTCCGCACAATGCAAAAACGGTACAAGAGGCAGTATGTGGGGCCCATCGTAAAAACACTGTACCATTTTATGTAGAGCGGAGTCCAATACTCCAGTCACTTTTACCCAGTTTTACTGTACTGTACATATCATAGCCACTCCTTCAGCTGTCGGTAGAGAAGTACGCATCTGATTGGCTCAAGTGACCATTTTCTTGACAGAAAAGAGTGGTCATGGTGTGATAGAAAACGTGATATGTTTGGAAAAGTTACAGACATGTCAATTAACCGCCATTTTGTATAGTCTCATCGCATCGAAATTGTTAGAAACTCTTTTTTCACAATATTTTATAATATATTGTACCGGTTACGACCTGTACATGAGTATTTTTTGAGTATAATGACATTTAATTATCACGCGTGATGTTCTGAGCACACCTGGTTTGTTTACCGTCAGCGGGGCAAGCAAGCGAGTGAAGGACAGCTGTGAGCTGTGACGTAGCCACAGGGGCTAGCTAGACCGCCCGCCCGTCACAGCACGTGTTCCCAGCCTGGACTCGTATATTCTAGATTCCACGTCACATCTTCCAGATTGTTCGACGGGGAAAATTTTGTAACTCCCGTAATAATTATGCTAGCGGCTTGAGCAATATGTCATCTTGTTTGGGATCACCTGAACGTCGCAATGCTCGAGTTTCAAGTAAATCCATCGAGGGATTCAGGAGATATTCAGTCAAGCCGTATTGTGACGTAGACGTCCCGGATCGAATAAAAGGAGGGCCCACTGTAGCCTGTTCACTCAGTTACAGCTGAGTAGTCAGCGTGGACACTCTCGCTGCTACTATAGTCGTGTAGTGATAGTCCCGACGAGGAACTCTGTAATTTTCTAAGTATTCATACAGTGAACTTGTATTTTCTTCGAGTGTGGGAGAACGAATTCTTCCAAGTATTCTCAAGTGGACTTGCAATATTTCGAGTGTTAAGGAACATTTCCTAAGTCTTCATAATTGAACTTACAATATTTACGGGTGTTCGAGACTGGAACTTTTCCAATTATGCATGAAATAGACTTGTATTATTTACGTGTGTTAAACTCATAATTGGACTTGTATTATTTACGTATGTTAAAGAACGAATTCTTCATAAATTGAGCCTGCAATACTAGCGAGTGTTAAGAGACTCATTCCTCTCATAAACAGTGATTTACAAACTTTGATAGTGATGATCACTGAATGTGCTAAAAGTTCCCGTAAGCATAAATTTGTGATTTTGCCGGTACTGGTTCAAAGACTTATAAACTTTGCTGGTGATGAACTCTAACTTCATTCAACGTCTTTAAAACATAAATTTACGATCTCACCTGTGTTTATTCAGAGACTTGGATACCTTGCCAGTGATAGACTATAAATTTATTCATGCGGAGGGACTTGTGTTTTTCGTCCATGTTCATTCAAAGACTTGTACATTCGCCAGTGTTCGCCAGTGATGAAGTTTAAATTTGGTCATTGTTTCATGAGAGGGGACTTGTGTTTTGTTTGCCAGTATTTATTCAGAGACGAGGACTTTGCTAGTGGTGAACTTTGAAAGTGTTCATAATCCTCGTATACAGAGACATATCATTTTACGAGTGTTAAATTTTGAAAGTCTTGACAAATAATTACCAGTGACTTCGTTAATAGGTTAATCACCCAAGGTTTTCATGAACTCAGATTTATCAGTACTGCGAGTGACCTTGGAGACATCAACCCTCTCAGTCATGTTGGACTGAGGTAATAAATGATCATCTGCATCATCACCTGGATCATCGGGGTTCAACCTGGGCCTCGAAAGTTCCAGGCATCTCTACCTTCTACCAACCCAGACAGTCCAGCTGCTTCTGTACGGAGTCCCTGGAATCTTCTGGAACGTGTTCCAACCTGCTCGGCTTGGTGAACTGGAGAATCCGAGCCATATTATAGGACTATGTGGAAGACAGCGTATATCTACCTGGAGGTGATGTGCAATTTCATGTCTTATATGAATAAACTCATGTTCAGTCAAAGTCAAAGTTTTCTTGTAGATAGGACCCTACCTCCTGTACCGAGCCCTAGCTACTAGTCACCCAGTTTTAGCCCTGAGAACTATATTCTTACTTACTTTAAAATATAATCTGAGAGTCGGGCTCTTTTACCGGTACAATATGGCATGCAAATGCTGAACATCAGATGTGATAGCTTACGCTGTGTAATTACTACCGTTACGGCGTTCAATAAAGTCATACAACTGGACCATAAGGCTGCAACACGTTAGGAACGTTACAAAGCGAGAACTTTCGCTCTCCTCGTAAATGCAGAGTTGTATGAGATAGACATTCAAGCAGGGAGGAGCTGCGTGGAATTAGGCATGTTAGATGTACCTGGATAAGCTACATAGAGCAGTCAGGGTTCGAAACTTTAATGAGGGATGCCTTTTTTAATGTTCATTTCGTACTCCTCTATGCATCCTTTATGAAGACTTGACTTTTCTGAAGTCTCAGATATTCTTCTAAGGAAGTTATAATAAACAGACACAATAATTATCGGCACATAAGCACCGACTACGTGCAAATTAATTTGAATACCACCTGAAACATGATGCGCACTGAACTTATTGTTAGCATTATGACACACCCATACAACCAAGGAACTGCGCATGTTCGCACAGTACATGAAACAGAAAACTGCAGGCAGGTTCACCACATACGTTGCATCAAGCAAGAATGACTCAGCTCCACCGTACACAGATATGCATTAAGGAAGGAGATGGTCATTTTCAATATTTCCTTCATTAATCGAATGGCCATGCTCAAGCCAGTTGCACCTATGTCGGTAATAGCTTATTTACAGAAAATAGCTATTTTGAGAGCTACATAAAATGAAGATAACAGAGTACCTGCATCATGAGAACTGATCATGATTTAGATTTGTCTTCGACAACGCGACTTACACGATCATTTAACAACGAAAAAAAAAACCTTTATCGCACTCGAACCCCTGACTAACGAGCATCGCTTTCCTCCTCTAACTTCAAGCACGCTCGGCTATCACGGGCTGTCGTCTGCCAGCGTTATATCTTTTTTTTCTATTTGCTTTACGTCGCACCGACAAGGATAGGTCTTATGGTGACAATGGGATAGGAAAGGCCTAGGACTGGAAAGGAAACGTCCGTGGCCTTTATTAAGGTACAGGCCCTGCATTTGCCTGGTGTGAAAATGGGAAACCACGGAAAACCCTCTTCAGGGTTGCCGAAAGTAGGATTCGAATCCACTATCTCCCGGATGCAAGCTCACAGCAGCGCGACCCTAACCGCATGGCCAACTCACCCGGTCAGCGTTATCTGAACACTACTTCTAGTCATTCAGCTATCATAATTCTCTGTACATGAAGTTTATGATACAGACTTTTCACGATTCTTTAAAATCATTCAGTATTTTATTTTAATATTGATTTCGTTGACAAGAATAAACGAATTATAGAAAGCGTAGTATGACCAGACATCGCTGTGAGTAGAGGGCAGCTGTACCACTCGGTATACTGTACTTTTCCATACACAGACATCCATTTGCCTTAAGGAGCACGTTTGGTAGCACCATATTATAACATACATAAAAAGTTTTCATTCCCCAACATGAAGGTGCGGGGCGGGCCACGTAGAGGTTTACGCCCTCTCTCTAGGCAAGAGATGCGGGCAGGTTGGAGAGATGTGAAGGATAAAGGAGGTGCGTAAAGGGATATGTGAAGATGGAGGAGACGGGAGAGCGTTGTGGCCTCTTGGTTAACGGTTTTACATGTTTATTTTATTTTATTTTATTTTATTTATTTTATTTTATTTTATTTTATTTTATTTTATTTTATTTTATTTTATTTTATTTTATATTTGTTATATACAAGAAGGAAAGTAATTTGTTTGCCTGCATAATATATACCTACACCGTCTCTTTTTTCTTTTTTTAACGTAGATTTTGGTTGGAAATACCATAATTCCACAGCTTGAACAAAACTTGAGTTGTTTTCCATTGTATCCTACGCCTTGAACTGCAGATATGGAAACAGATAGCGAAATTTGTAAGTAGGCTACTACAGTATGTAAAATAATTGTTCTTTTGATACACTTACAAACCCACTATTATGTACGTACTATGAGTGGTAACATTGTTGTTTGTACAAATTCATAGAAGATGGAACTTATTTATAACAACGAGAGAGTTGCGGGAGTTTAAATCAATGTTTCCAGAGGTGTGAGGTTGATATGAGAATTTAAGCTGGAATGGGTGGTTGAGGAATGGAGATTTATGTTTGTTTTGCTTCGGCTTGTAGGTGATTGAAGATTAAGGATCTGTTGAGGGGGTGAATATTGAGCGTGAGATAGTTATGAAAAGGGTGAGATTTTCAACTGTGGGGGAGTGAGAAAAGGGAATGTTTGGGCGATGTCTGTGTGTCGATGGTTCTTAAAAGGGCTACAAGTTCTGGTCGATTTTGGGGAGGTGGAGGAGGGCGGCTTCTGCAACAGTGTTAGTATACTTGGTAAGTGCCTCCACAGGTGTGACACTGGGGTAATACAGTACTTTATACTTATTTAGGCCTACCTCTTGAACGTGATTCAATGGCAGACACTGTTCAATTATAAGAATCTTCCAGCTGGCTTTGATTTGCCCCGCAAGACATGGGTAGCCCTCAACAGAGTACGTACTAACCACGGGAGATGTGGATCAATGTTGTTTAAATTGGGTATGAGATCATCTCCAGCCTGTGACTGTGGTGCAGTTAAGCAGACCATCAACCATATTGTCACCGAATGCATTGGAAGGGCATTCGCTGGATCCAGCCAGGACTTTTTGGTGGCTTCTTCTGAGGCCATACAATGGGTAGAGAACTTGGACCTAACTCTTTGAACCCTTTTGCTTGCACGATTGTTTTCAATGTTATGTGTTTAACTTGTAATTATGTATATAATATTTTGTGCTGTATATTTCATCTTTGTATTGTTTTGTGTACGTTACCATACGCTAATGATAATAACGCGAGTGGTTATGTGAGATTTAAAGCAGAATATTTTAAACATTTTATCAAATATTTTAAGGATTTTTGGCATATTTAAATAAGTATTTTTCACATATTTAGCATATAAAAATTCGTTCCGTAATATTTACATAAGTGTCCGGGCCGTAATTATCACGCTAGTCGGGCAGTGAATGCCGCTGTTAAAGACATGGGCAGGATAGCGCTAAAATATTCCACCACTCAGAAAACATATAGAACTCACTCCTCTTTTGAACTGACAGTACTACACTTTTAAGGCTTCCACAATGATATCAGTTGGCCAGATTCATTGTTATCTAGTGAAGACATTATCAGTAAGTGGTCGGTTTATTAAATGGTTTATCTGGACTATTATGTTCTAGCACCTTACTTTCAGATAGTGTTTGATTACCAGAAGTCATTTGATTAGTATAATAAAAGTTTATGAGTGCCACCATGTGGTGTGGGTGTGAGTGGGTGGCCCGTGAGCCACGTCCGGCCCGCACGGCGCCACATTAATGCAGATACAAGCCCCACTTGGATGATCTATCGTCCGCCCTACACGTGTCTCTACATTCTGTAATGCCAGGCCGGGCTGTATAAATGTCGCCCCATTGTACACACAATGCACGGCTTATAAAAAAACAAAAAAGTCCGCCACTTTATGCGATCGCTGTTTCCATTTTCTGAAAGCGAATGATGCGATAAATCAGGAAGAGTGGTGGTGTGACGTCAGTTGCAGGCAAGCGGAGGGGTTTGGCGGGGGTGGCCCGGGGTGGGGCCCAAATCCCCGAACATCAGCAGCACAGTAGGGTGTGAGTGAGAGAGAGATAGTGTGTGTGTTTCAGGGGGTGGAGGTGTGGAGTCTGACTCTGATAACATGTGTGAAAAATGGTGCGGGGTTACGAGCCCCGAACCCGGCCCTTTCCGTCACCGACGAATTGATTTAGTGGCTGTAGAGCGGACAGCTCGGACCGGTGGGATGGGTGACCGGCTATTGTGTTGCAGGTCCACTATCGAATTGTACCCCTCCTGCAATAACTAGTTCAACAGTTCTGTTACTAGAGCAGAATTGCGATGCTACCTTTTGAATAGACTTAGACAAGGATCTTCTTCATGAGTAACACTGTCCTGGCTTTTTCGCCATCCAGGCATACGAAATGAAAGTTACATATCTGTGATTAGAAATCATTGTAAAACTCGAGATTCAATGCCCATGACCACGCAAAATAACGAAAAAAATAAAACTTACACTTGCTTTTCTTTTGTTCTTTATTATTTTATTTCAGACGGAATAATCATCTCAGAATATTCTCCCCCTTCAGCGTTTAATGGACTTCGTATTTATATATTTTTAATATACAGTATTTATTTATTTACTTTTTATTTATTTATTTATTTATTTATTTATTTATTTATTTATTTATTTATTTATTTATTTATATAGAAATCCTTGTAAAACTCGAGATTCAATGCCCATGACCACGAACAGTCACATAAAAATTAAAACTTAACTCTTGTTTTTTGTTCTTTATTAAATTTTACGTTTTTATTTTACGTTAACTAACTGATAAATAGATTTCCGAAGACAATTACGACTAGCAGTGGTGTTAATTCAAGAACAGTCTCGATATTTGCCTAGCGTGAAAATGGGATAAACATGGTGAACAATCTTCCGCATTTCAGACAATAATCAGCTGAGAATATTTTTCCCCTTCAGTGTTTAATTTACATCGTATTTATTTATTTATTTATTTATTTATTTATTTATTTATTTATTTATTTATTTATTTATTTATTTATTTATTTATTTATTTATTTATTTATTTATTTATTTATTTATTTTATGACGGTATCTCCGGTACTAACGCAGCCACCTTTATATAACCATGTCACTTTTCCTTAAATACGTAGGGAAAGATGGGTCAGAGAAACATAATATGTAAAACACATGGCGTGTAGACCGAGAGTGTCCTTTTTAAAGGACTGCAAGATAAAGGCTGCCATTATGCGTAACCCGGCGACGGTTCGAGTCCATTACGTCGAAGAAATGGTCAACACCAGAATGTTGGCCAGTAGAGTAGGAAAGGTGAAGATATACAATTTCTAATCACTAGATGGTGTACAAAATTCCTGGATTCAAGTCCTAATCTCTCCGCAAAGTTCACGTGGAGTGAGAGCATATGATACTGTTAATGTGGATTCGTCCGTCGGATGGAGACGTTAAACCGTGAGCAAACACATTGGTGCTATTCGAAAGGAGTAGGTAACGTTTCGGCACTGGGTTTCACCATCTCCCTTCCTAATACTATCATATATCATGTCATTCGTGTGAGGTCATTAACTCCTATGACGAGGTTGACGTCAACAAGGGCATCCGGTTTAATAATACTGATGCCGGTAATTAATTTGATATTCATTTCTGGCGTAAGCTGGTTTATCGAATCTACGTCCTTCGGAGTCTAATTAGCGCGACTAAATATTATTTAATATTAATCACAGAGTGTTCATAGTAGTTGAAATTATATAAATTACACTATCAGTACAACGTTTTATCTTTTACATAGTGAGAACAAGGCAGTGTTTTTTGAAGTCGAACAGGTGGTATAGTGAACATCGTGGGCCGCAGATTTCACAAACAACGTTACTGGGTACCTGGTGAAAAGCCGTGAAGTGCTCGTCTCGTGTAGAGGTGACGTAGCTCAAAATTGGCTGCTTGGAATTATGGGTCTACAGTATTTCTATGGAACTTTCTGGAGTCGTACGTGCAGGAATCTTTTGGTAGCTGTGGTTGGTGTCAAATTATTTGTCATCAGGTCTTCTATGAAGGAAGACGTTTCTTCTAGCTGGTATAGTGTAGAAGTCGGTCTGGTGAAAACTTTCAGATGCATAGTGTTCTCTTTATCTGTCTGACTTTAGATCTGTCAAAAGTTTTCAGATTTCTGTATGAAAGGTAAGCCAAAATATCTCAATTCTATACGATGCTACTGTTGTAACTTTCAGCTTGAATACTGACATCGCTGTTCTTAGTGAAAGGGATTTGAGAATGTGAATTTCCATTGCAGCCTTTTTCATAGGAACTGTGCTATTTTCAATGCGCCTTGGGAAAGTGAATCCAGTGACTTGTAGAGTCACCCCTAAATATTTGGAAGATTTTACTGTTTCAATTGTTTGGTTTCCTGAACTTCATGACCTTCGTCTTACTTTGGTTTATATGCATGCTATTCTTTTCAGATCTCGGCTTGATAGCCATGGAGAAATCTGCATACACGCAAACAACTAAGAACGACCCTTACTCTCAGCCCCAGATGGGATTCGAGCCAACACCAAAGCTCAATATTTTACCAGAGCAACCGATTACCACTTGAGTTCACAATTTGCGACTATAGGATAGGAAAGGCCTAGGAGTGGGAAAGAAGAGGACGTGGCTTTAATTAATTTGCCTGGTGTGAAAGTGGGAAACCACGGAAAACCATCCTCAAGACTGCCGACGTTGGGGTTCGAACCCACTATCTCCTGGATGCAAGCTCACAGCTGTGCGGACCTCACCGCACGACCAACTCGCTCGTTATATCCATCCTACAGTATGTGTGTTTACTTAAGTATTCCAGACTGGTATACCATCACGGGCCCTTTAATTTAAGCAGCAAACTTAAGAATGTAAAACTTATAAAGTCAGTGTAGTCTTAATCCCTGTGGAAATCAAGTTGAAGAACAGTCCGACTACATTCTGCTATTCATGAGTCTCGTAGCAGGTCATGTTAACAGTTATTGTGAATTGCGCCCTCTTTTATTAGTAACCAGATACTGTAGGTATGTATTAAAATGTCAGACACAATAACAAGAATATATTTAGCGGCCAGCCCCGCCCCTTCCTCGGTGAGAACTGCGGCTCAGGTAGTAATTTATGTAAATGGGGCGCATTTCACTGGGCCTCACTGTCTTTTATACGAGCAACCCCAGGGGTTGATGCAGTACACCATTCATATGCGACAGCGAGAATGAGGGAAGACGTTCCCCAGGTGGCTATTACAGAATCAGTTAGGCAAGTCATCTCAAGTCTTCATGTGAATATGGACTTTACTGAACTCATTTCTTTGTTTCTTTAATCTTAGCGTAACTTGTACGAGAACATAATTTCGTACGATTATGATATTCTATAATGATATTGTCTGGTGAGAGGCAGTGTGTTTCCTCACCTGAATGACGACTCTGCTCTCCTCAATATTGTCGAATCTGTTAATCCCTGTTCAAGTACAGGTATCGTCCCAATAAATTGTAAGATTGCGAGAGTTGTCACTGTATTTAAGGATGAATATAGACGTGATCCTGGCAACTACATGCCCTTAAACATCTTGACATTTCTAGTCAAAATCCTTTAAAAAATTGTGAAAATAAAAATTACACAATTACCCAAATAAAAATTCGCTTTTTAATTTGAGGCAGCATAACATTTTGGCTGCATTATTTGGTAATTTCGTTCCCGTTCAAAATCTATGGATGAAAATAACTTCGCTGCTGGATTTAAGAAAGGTTTTTGATACTGTAGATTGTGACTTGTTACCTGAAAAATTACATCAAGTAGGTGTAAGGGGGTTTGACCCTGTCGTAGCTCAGCAACTAACATAACACTCGACTACAGTATGTCAATATTTGTGACCACAATAGTTAAAAAATGCCATAGAATGTTGAGTTCCTAAGGGATCAGTTTTAGGTCAGATATTATTTACTGTTTATATGAATGATATATTGGATCTTGATCTTAAAGGCATTTATTTTTTCGCTGATGAGGCTAACTTATCTTATGAGGTGCGAAACGAAATAGAATTAACAGGCAAAATTAATTACAAAATCAATCAATCAGTCAGTCAGTCAGTCAGTCAGTCAGTCAATCAATCAATCAATCAATCAATACTGATCTGCATTTAGGGCAGTCGCCCAGTTGGCAGATTTCCTATCTGTTGTTTTCCTAACCTTTTCTTAAATGATTGCAAAGAAATTGGAAATTTATTGAACATCTCCCATGGTAAGTTATTCTAATCCCTAACTCCCTTTCCTATAAACGAATATTTTCCCCAATTTGTCCCCTTGAAATCCAACTTTATCTTCATATTGTGATCTTTCCTACTTTTAAAGACACCACTCAAACTTATTCGTCTACTGATGTCCTCCCACGCCATCTCTCCACTGACAGCTCGGAACATATCACTTAGTCGAGCAGCTCGTCTCCTTTCTCCCAAGTCTTCCCAGCTCAAACTTTGCAACATTTTTTAACGCTACTCTTTTGTCGGAAATCGCCCATAACAAATCGAGCTGCTTTTCTTTGGACTTTTTTCAGTTCTTGAATCAAGTAATCCTGATGAGGGTCCCATACTGGAGCCATGCTCTAGTTGAGGTCTTATCAGAGACGTATATGCCCTCTCCTTTACATCCTTAGTACAACCCCTAAATACCCTCATAACCACGTGCAGAGATCTGTACCCTTTATTTACAATCATATTTATGTGATTACCTCAATGAAGATTTCTCCTTATATTAATACCTAGGTATTTACAATGATCCCCAAAAGGAACATTCGCCCCATCAACACAGTACTGTAATTAAAACTGAGAGGAATTTTTCTATTTGTGAAACTGACAACCTGACTTTTAACCCCATTTATCATCATAGCATTGCCTAGTGTCCCTCTCACAACAGTATCGAGGTCATTTTGCAGTTGCTCACAATCTTGTAACTTATTTATTACTCTGTACAGAATAACATCATTTGCAAAAGGCCGCATCACTGATTCCATTTCTTTACATATATGATTGATATATATAAGGAAACATAGAGGTCCAAATGATTACGTGGTTCAATCCTAAAAAAATTATCTATAAGTATAACATGTTTGGATAAAGAATCACATGTCTTACAATGAGATAATTCAATAAAAAATAGAAATAAAATTGAGAAAATATTTGTGTTAACTAATTGATATTATTCTCACTTGGGACTGCCATATTGATTTCATTAATTTTTTCTTTGCCAGCCAACATTTTTTCGGTTGTGTATAGAAAGAATATACAGTGCTGGAACACGCAAGGACGAAGACTGGTAATTCAGTGGCAAAGACTCAAAGCACAGGTTGTTAAAACCCGTGAAGAAGTTAAGGGCGAAGACTTTCATTAATCGTAACCTTGGCACTCGACGCCTGGTTGTCTGCCTCCTAAGGAATTAACCTTCCGCTCATTTTTGGTGTAGACTAAGAGAACCTCAGGGCCAATGGCCACTCCAGAAGTAGGTATTTAATTAAATCAATTTTGAGAATCAAACCTACTTGTTATAGGTGAAACAACCACGCCTTTGCTACTACAGCTACGCAGTCGAGCTCCAGAATTTTCCTGGTGCGAAAATTGAAAAACCTGTGAAAATAATTTTCATGGCTGCTAACAATGGGGTTCGAACCAACCATCTCGTGAATTCAAACTTATATATATGTTATAATGTGCAGCCATCTCACACTGTGATTTAAATGTTGGTTGAGACTAGAATGCGGGACAAGAGGAAGAACTCTAAGGCTAGCGTACCAAATACGTCAAAGTTCAGGATCAGAATGAGGTTTTCTGGATGGAGAAAGCGAGCAAAATACTGATAACTTTGTAACGATGTAGCCTACTGTTGGGAGATCTATTTATGGAGAGAAGGATGTTATGAAGGTAATTTAGACAACAACAAAAACACGAGAGTGCGATTAGGGTCACGTAGCTGTGAGTTTACATTCGGGAGATTGGGGATTCGAACACCGCTGACGGCAGTCCTGGTTTTCTGTTTTACAATTTTCACACTGGGCAAGTATAGAGGCCGTACCTTAATTAAGGCCTCGTGTGCAAATGTGAAACTACGGAAAACCACTTTCAGGGCTGCCGATATCGGGGTTTAAACCCACTATCTTCCGAATGCAAGCTGACAGCTACGTGACCTAAACCACGCAGCCTCTCACTCGGTAGAAAATTATGATGAATATATTGAATGATATCTTGCCTAGTCCAGTGGTGACTGAGGGCTGGAAGGAGGTTCACTTAACCTTGTAAGGTTAAGTAAGCGACTGACTTACGTAAGAGGCAGTGGACCCAGTCATGGAATTGTATTAATTGTAATAATAATAATAATAATAATAATAATAATAATAAGTAAAAATTAAAATATCTCGGAGAATGCATAAGGTGGAATGCTGTGGAATGCAAAGTAATGGAATCCAGGAAAAATAAATTTGAACTGGCCTTCCAACTAACATAAGATACATACAAAAGAAAATCCCTTTTCTGGTTGTTCAAAATTAAATGTTATTGAACATTGATTAAACCAGAATCACTATACTTAGCAGAAACACTAAACACGTATTTCAAAAGCCAGATGGAGAAACTCAAGCTAATAGAAAATGTTAAGAAAGATCATAGGACCCAAATTTCAGGATCGGTAGGCCTAATATGATAATATACATCAAGAATAAAACACTCTGCAAGAGAACTGAAAACTCTCAGATACCATGGGGAAAAATAAGGATACATTTTTACGGTCATATTCTCAGAACGAACTCCAATAGATTAATCAAACAAATCTTTAACTTCTTCCGTAATCGCAAAACAAAACCCGACTGACTGAAAAAGACCTAGCAGAATTGAAAATTACAGAAAATTCACTATTCGATCGAACAGCTAAAGTAATAACCAATGATAAAAATATATAATTCCAAGACAAATGTACACTAAAAGCCAAACCTATTATCTCGGAAGACGAGAGGAAACGAATATCAGAGGGAATGAAGAAGTAATGGACACTAAGAGAAGAACAACACAGAGAGAAATGATTGATCAGCGTACCCCCAAAGAGCATGGAACGAAATAATGTTAATAATAATACTAATAAGAATACTATCGTGTGGCTATTGTTAGCCCGGTGCAACTCTTGTAAGGCAGACCCTCCAACGAGGGTGGGCGGCATCTGCCGTGTATAGGCACTGCGTGTTATTGTGGAGGATAGTCTTGTGTAGGCCTATGTTGGGGAGAGTACAAATACTCAGCGGAAATAAACACTTAAGGTTAAAATCTCTTACCTGGCCGGGAATTGAACTCCCCGGGGCCCTGTGATCCGAAGGCGACTGCGCTGACCATTCCGCCAAGGAGCTAGACCAAACAATTGATGTACTCATCTCGAGGTAGTGAGTGGAGCTCTTTTCAGCCCCCTCCCCTCCCTCTCCGCTTCTACCCTCCAATGGAGGTGAGCTGCATGTACCATTTTAGCCACATACCAGCTCTTCTACCATTCTTAAATTTCTGGAAATACTGAGAATCGAACCCAGGGCACCGAGGACAGCAGCTAATAACGCTAACCGTTACGTTGGCGAGGCGAACACGATTTTATTAGAGGTTCCAATAGGAAATACCAACGATGGAATCGAGGTATCAGGGGCAATGCGGTCCGAGCACTATAGATCATTTCTGCTGATTCTTACAGCGATCACGCACATGTTAAGAAAGGCTAAGAATCAATGGTATCAAGTACATTAAACATGTGTTTACAATAACATAACACTTGCAAAAAGTAAATCAAGTAAGCTCAATTTGTCTCTGACTTTACAGCAAAAATATTTTTTGAATAGTATAGATTTGAAGGTTACAGTCCCACAACTACGAAAACTGACGTTCTATGATGAATCTGATAACAAATATGGAATCAGTAAAGCAATTTCAATACAAAATATTTGAAATGTCCTCAGTATAAGTCAAAAAGTTTATTTTTGTAGACCAATGTAATCAATACTAGGGTTATTTCTGGGGGCAAATCTGATCAGCGACCGGGCGGATTCCACCAAGTGCTGAGGTTATTAATAGTGGAAGGCTTTACCTTTCAATCCTCAACTTGCCTTCATGGCCCGTAAGGAGATGGATTTGCTTTGGTTTTACAAGTTGTTAATTTTTGTTTACATCGCGCCGACTGATAGGGCTTATGGCAACGATGGAATAGGAGAGGGCTAGGAGTGGGAAGGAAGCGGCCGTGGCCTTAATTAAGGTACAGGCCCATCATTTGCCTGGTGTTAAAATGGGAAACCACAGAAAACCATACTCATGGCTGCCAACAGTGGGGTAAAACCCACCATCTCCCGAATGTGAACTAACAGCTGCTAACCGAACGACTAACTCGCTCGGTGCAGTGAGTAAGTCAGTCAATTATGATTATCCTGTTTCGAAGATTATGGGTCCCAACTGGATTTGAGGGTGTTTAAATACACTACCGCCGTGCCCTTGGTTTCCAGCACGATAAGGAAATCATGTCGGACTAAATTTCGACACTCAGATAACTCTTTAACAGCTATATCAATTGATTGGATGGTAAAGAAATAAAATTAATATTATTTAATTTAGGAAACTGGAAGCAGGTTCAATCCATAGAAGAATTCTAGAATTCATTTTGACATAATTATGTCATAGAGCTGGGGGTCAACCGAATATTCGTGTAAACAAAATCGTGTCTAGTAGGAAAATTTGTAACGCGGAGTTAAATAGCAACAGTACCTTGAGAGCTGCACAGGTCGTGGATATGTACGTCATGGCCATCTATCAGTACTTCACATCACAACCTGCACGGTTGCTAGGTATCATTGCGTCACTCATTTTATTGAAAGACATATTTACGATAATTTGATTTTTCCTATATGTATATTTAAAAACTTTTATTTCGACTACAAAAATCATTCAGCTTCCTCCAATTGCAAGCTGGCCAGTGGATAAAGCATTTCATTTACAAACGTTTGTATGGTGAGAGAGTAATGTGTGTTTATTCGGATTGTCTGGCAATAACTGTAGTTCTATATTTTGAAAGATGAGCTATGTGTAGGGACTATATGGAGACTTAACTTCATGCCTTCCTATAAAACATTTCCTACAATGCTACCTACTAAGTAATGCTATGGAAATATTGTAGATTTAGCATTCCTTAAACTATAGACTTTATGTAATCCCACTGTTATTACCGCCAACGACCGTAGCCGTGTTGAAACACCGGATCCCGTGAGATCTCCGAAGTTAAGCAACATTGGGCATGGTCAGGAGTTGGATGGGTTGCCACGCGCTGTTGGTGGGTGGTAAGGGAATGGAGGAGCGGAAAGGTACTGGACACCCTACCGCACGTAAACTCCGGCTCAGGAATACCTCTGCGGAGGTTCGGACCTGCCTTAGGGCAGAATAACCCTTACTTACCTACTGTTATTGCCAAGGATAATAGAAATTAGCTAATCATGTCATAATTGTGTAAATAATCATCCTCATCATCATCATTCTCCAATTTTTTTCCTATTTTAATTTTTTTTATCATAGTAGTTGCAAGATGTTTCAATTGTAAGTGTATTTATGTAAATTTTGCATATGTAGATACTGTATTTTCTGGTTAGATGGAAGAGAGGGCCTAATGGCCTTAATCATGCCAGACAAAATAAATCCATTGTATTGTAATGTATTGTATTGTAAGGGTTTGAATTCTAAGTAAGAGAAGTGGTCAATGAAGTTACCAAAATTATTTCACTCTCGCCTTTCTGGTCACTTGTTTTAAGGAACTTGTTAAATTCCTCTTAACGTTTATCATCACTGAAAATCAATAAGCCGGGCTGAGTGGCTCAGACTGTTAAGGCGCTGGCCTTCTAACCCCAACTTGGCAGGTTCGATCCTGGCTCAGTCCGGTGGTATTTGAAAGTGCTCAAATACGACAGCCTCGTGTTGGTAGATTTACTGGCACGTAAAAGAACTCCTGCGGGACTAAATTCCGGCACCTCGGCGTCTCCGATGACCGTAAAAGTAGTTAGTGGGACGTAGAGCAGATAACATTATTATTATTATTATTAAAATCAATAAATATAACCGAAAGTATAATAGGCACTCTAAGTATAAACAAAGAGTGCGTCATTATTTCTAAATAAAAATAATTCAAGCATTGTGTTGAAATATTAATTATCTATCGTTATCGTATTTTAATACAACTTTTCCGCGGCGTAAGGATGCGAAAAGGCTAGGATTGGGAAGGTAGCGGCCGAGGACTTATTTATTTATTGTATTATGCTTTGTACTACTGTATGCAACAGCGCATTTCTATTCATAGTCGTTCGCAATGCGTGAACGGACAGTGTGTCTCCCTAGAGATAGGCAACCCGTATTACCCCAGGCGTGAGAACGTGAAGCTAATCCCGTGCCCCCGGGACGCGCCGAGACTAGGGCCACGTGCTCCAGCTTGCAATGTTTGCTCTCCCAGCCAATACCTCGCCGCCAGATTTCAATTAGATGGCAGTATTTGCACAGTCCCCCGCTACTGCCTTCTGCCTTGTCACAACAGCATCCAGGTGGACAGCGCTCGAACAGCGTCTTCACCACCGGAAACAGTGTTCTGTTGTTGCTAGATTACTCCCACTTCTTTGACCGCGCTGCCTTCGCTCAGAGATCCTACTAGTGATTACTAAGGGATCAATACCACAACTCTTAGGCTGGAGAGCTACAAGTTTCCCGTATATCACGAAACACGGCTGATTTTACACATACACTTGAACTTTTATAATCATTTAGAATACTATAAATCAATGTTCAAGATTCAAATTCTATAGAGCCGGGCTGAGTGGCTGAGGCGGTTGAGGTGCTGGCCTTCCGAACCCAACTTAGCAGGTTCGGTCCTGGCTCAGTGCGGTGGTATTTCAAGGTGCTCAAATACGTCAGCCTCGTATCAGTAGATTTACTGGCGCGTAAATGAACTTCTGCTGAGCAAAATTCCGGCATCTTGGCGTCTCCAAAAACCATCAAAAAGTACGGTAGTGGGACGTAAAAACAATAACATTATCACATTTTATAGTCATTATAAAACTCTTAGTCGGTCCGGCCGTGTAGCGGTATCGCGTCTCCCTCTCAACCGGAGGCTTCGGGTTCGATTGCCGAACAGGTCAGGGATTTTAACTGGATCTGAGTGCTGGTTCGAGATTAACTCAGCTTTCGCGATTACTATTGAGGAGCTGTCTAATGGTGAAATAGCGGACCCGGTCTAGAAAGCCAGTCAGGCTGAGTACATTAGATGGTAGAGCGCTGGCCTTCTAAGCCCGACTTGGCAGGTTCGATCCTGGCTGTCTCGTGGTAAATGAAATGGCGTGTGGCTTTTAGTGCCGGGAGTGTCCGAGAACAAGTTCGGCTCGCCAGATGCAGGTCCTTCGATCTGGCTCCCGTAGGCGACTTGCGCACCGTGATGGGAATGAAATGGCCCCCGTGCCAGCGAAATGAACCAATTATGGTTAAAATTCCCGACCCTGCCGGGAATCGAACCCGGGACCCCCGTGACCAAAGGCCAGGATGCTAACCATTTAGCCATGGAGCCGGACACGTATCTGAAGGTGATGAAATACGTCAGCCTCGTTTCGCTAGATTTACTGGCACTTACAAGGACTCCTGGGAAACAAAATTCCGACACCTCGGAGTCTCCGAATGACATAAGAATCTAGTTAGTGCGAAGTAAAACATTATTTATTATTTAGAAAGCCAAGAATCCGGGACGATTCGTTGTGCCGACCACACGACACCTAATCTGCAGGCCTTTGGGTAGAGCAGCGACCGCTTAATGGATTATTGCCCTTCGCGGCTGTTCCCTTATTATCATTATTATTAATAATAATATCTAAATGCATTAAAAAACCTTAATTTTAGGAGGTCATTCTAAAATTGCAGATATTGAAAAACAAGACTGCAAAATTCTTGAGAAAATTTTCGGCCCTATATAAGAAAATGGAATACGGATCATAAGGCGAAAGGCAAACCTCTAGGTAGTTACACAGATAGTTTCGTAAATAGGCCCTATTGTACGGAGGAGACGTTTGAAGGTATTTGGACAAATTTTTAGGATGGATAATAATAGACTCGCAAAAAGAGAATTCAATATAATAATTTCCCATAACAGGAGGATAAATTGTGTGGGAGAAACAAGAGGGGACCTGATTGAATTGAACATCAGGGAAGGCAGCATGAGAATTCGCGAAGTTTCCAGGATATCAGTAAATAAACACACATTTGTAGTTCCCACTAGCAGCAGGACTGGTGCAGAGTAGTCAACACAGTGGGTTCATGAAGAGATTTTGGCGTAATAGGAAGGGGAATGTCATCGAGCCAATGAACAAGTTCCAACCCAATCTTTGAATGAGCATAACGAAACAAGAAGAAGATAATAATAATAAAAATAACAATAATTCTAATAATTCTCACTTATTTGGTGAAGTTGATAAAGGAATCAAGAGTGAACGTCTGCTATGCAAATGGCACAGTGATGCTGATAATTAAGAAGAACTACCAAGCTCGATAGCTGCAGTCGCTTAATGCGGCCAGTATCCAGTATTCGGGAAATAGTATGTTCGAACCCCACTGTCGACAGGGCAAATGCTGGGGCTTTACGTTAATTAAGGCCACGGCCGCTTCCTTCCCACTCATAGCCCTTTCCTGTCCCATCGTCGCCATAAGACCTAACTGTGTCGGTGCGACGTAAAGCAACTAGCAAAAAAAATAGAAAAACTACAATGTTCCCCTTAGCCTAACAAGATCAACGATGTAAGAAAGATTCTTGGACTTAAAATACAAATTCATAAAACTAAATTCATGGCAATAACTAAGCAGAAAATCATGAACGCTGTTATCATATTATTAGACGTAAAATCCTTGACAGGCTGTCACAATTCTAGTACCTAGGATGTCAGTCAACATAGGGGTAGGATCCAGTTGTAGAAACCAAAACAAAACTCGGCTTCGCAAGAAGTGTGTTCTTGAGATTAAAAGATTTTGAGTGCCACCGTGAAATCATGCTTCTCGTGGAATGTTGTGCTACTAGTGCTGCTTAACGTGTAGAAGGAAGGACACTAAAGGCTTTGTCAGTGAACCGACTGGAAGTGTCTGAAATGTTCACGATCTCACGGGTAGATCATATCACGAACGAGGAGGTACTCCATCGAGCCGGGAAATCGTGTGAGGTCTTAACCTTTGTAAAACTCAAAAAAGCGACCTATTCCGGTAACAACTCCGGAAGTAACATCCCTGGATTAGACAGTAAAGCCAGTTTGGAAAGGGCCGCCAAACTACAGAAAGCGTATAGAGTAACATGAAATCATTATGATTTGTTTTCGTCGCACAGACACAGACAGGTTTTATGGCGACGATTGAATATGAAAAGCCTAGGAGTGGGAAGGAAATTACCGTGTCCTTAATTAAGGTATGGCCCCAGCAATTGTCTGATGTGAAAATGGGAAACCACGGAAAACCACCTTCAGTGGGGTTCGAATCAACACTCTGCCGGGTGCAAGCTCATAGCTGCGTGCAACATGGAATCACTACAGCAAATGAGTGATATTGCATAATGCGAAACTTTGTCATTACAGGACAGTTGTTTTGCCGAAAGCATTATATTCCTCAGAAACTTAATCTCTAGGAGGCCACTCTACAATTGATGAAATTGGAAAGCAAGGACAAAAATTGTTTAGGAAAATATACCGCCTCACTCATGTAAATCTGAAGATACCGTACGTAGGGAAGGGCTCCAAATTCTATGGTCACATCTGTAGAATTGACAATAATATATTTAGTAAAAAAAAAAAACTGTTTACTATAATCAGTTCAAAGATGGTCAAAATCATCTGACTGGAAGAAAATAAGCGAGACTTACAAAAACTAAACGTTTTAGATGATACCACAAAAATCGTATAAAGCCTTTGGAAGTCTGGTTGCAAATCACACATTCGTAGATAAAGCAAAAAAATACCGCTGGAAAAGCTCCATGGCTTTATGGTTAACGTGCTGACCTTTGGTCACGGGGGTCCCGGGTTCGAATCCTGGCAGGTTCGGGAATTTTAACCATCATTGGTTAATTTCGCTGGCACAGGGGCTGGGTGTATGTGTTGTCTTCATCATCATTTCATCCTCGATCACGACGCGCAGGTCGCCCAGGGGAGTCAAATCAAAATATACCTGCACCTGGCGAGCCGAACATGTCCTCGGACACTCCCGGCACCAAAATTCATACGCCATTTCATTTACCGCTGGAGAACAGTGGACTGAAGAACGGAAACAAAACAACACAGGGAATTCATGAAGAGATTTTGGTAGAAGGAGAAGCCATCAGATCAAGTTCACAAGTTCAAACGCGCTCTATAATTGGGCATAACGAAGAAAGAAAGAAAGAAAGAAAGAAAGAAAGAAAGAAAGAAAGAAGGAATACAACCTCATACAACTGATAATAGGGAAACGTGGGTATGGGAGGAGAAGATCTTCCTGCTTGCGGAACCTACGACAGTGGCTCTACATCTACAATACAACTCTGATGTGGGAAACACAAAATAGGAAAACTTATTCGACGATGGTCGCCAACTCTCTGTGAGGAGGCGACACCAGGTGGTGATGACGATGAAGGAGAAGATAATTTTAATTATTTTACTTTGTATACCTAGTACCGAACTCTTGATTTCAGCATAGTAGTGTGGAAATATCTAAGACGTAGAAATAATATTACCTGCCTGTTTCACAACAGATAACAGAAAAATATCCTCAATCGTAGTCTTACGCAGCCAGTGTCATTATCTAATGGTGTGCTCCTTCCGGTGTGGACCGCTTCAGTTCATTTCACTCTGTCAGACGTTTCGCCCATGCTTGAATGTGACATTTTCAGTAACAGTGATGTACCCCCGATTGTCATTATTTGATGTAGTATGTGCAGTGATAGAACTGAATGCCATTATTTAATGCTTCTTTCAGTGTACACTGCGTCAATTTATTTTCCTCTGTCAGACGTTTCAGTGGAATTTTCAGTGACACCGATAGACCTAATTGTCATTACTTAATGTTTCCTCCGGCGTAGACTACGTTAATTTATTTGCACTGTTAACATTTCCCTCATATTGTGGTTTTTTCAGGGATAACGATTGAAATATTTTCTGATTAACAGTATCATTACTTTTCTTAGTCTCCTTTATGTAGGTTGGAGTGATCGATAACTTATAATATGGCTTTCATTCATATATAAAAGAAAAGTTTTGCGTAACCTTGCAGGTATTAAAATTGATAGCTTGAACATTGGAAGGTCTATTGAAAGCTTGTAAGGATTATTTACTGCCCACTGAGTACTACTGTCAACTTAGTAATTGTCGATCGACTCTAGATCTGTTCTGACCGGTATTATAGCAATTTTATATAGCCCAGGTATTATATTATTTTCATGTCTTTTATGATTCTCCCCGTTTCATTTCTAGGATTAAGGTGGAGATCATTAACTCGATGTAGGCTACTTACAAAAATATCCGCCACTATTACCACTATCAATGAGTTGGGAATACTAAGAGTGATTACAAGGAAATGATTCAAGGCAATAGAAGCTGTTCGCACGATTAGGAACTATTCATAGTGAAGGTGATGCGGGCGCGTAAGGAGAGAATTTCCTGAGCTACTCCGTGTTTCCTTTGTGCTCCTTAATGTTAACATAATATTTTTGATACTGGTTACTTAGTGGTTGGCTGCAATGTGGTTTTGCAGGAGTATCTATTGATGAACGGGAAGAGCTGCTTGCAATTGAAATTCGGAGTGCTTTGTTGCTAGTAACAAGCGTTTTTGAAGACTCAGGTCTTCCCTGATTGGAATAGCAAACTAAACCTGATGCAATTTACCAGGATACAGTGGGTTCACATTGATTTCTTGTGCAAAATGTGAAGTGTTTATTTAAAAACGTCAAAACTTGTTGCACAGTTTCCACTGGTAACTTGGAGTGATTACTGTAGTATTTTTGACAGTTATTATACAGTTCTTCTGAAGTTCGAGAAATTCTGAGAGAACTGAAACCAAGAAGGTAGACTCAATCACGGTTCATCTACAGCGTTATTAGTAAATTAACACGCACCAAGCAAACAAATAAAAGAGAAAAACACTAGTTTATTTATATATTGTAACACGCCAACTACGAAACGAATGTTTATTCATGACGTAACATAAAGTTTAGTATAAAAATAAGTTATATAAATACTTTTGCTATTTATTTAAACACGCTGGGCTCAGACTCAGTGGCTCAGACGGTTGAGGCGCTGGCCGTCTGACCCCAACTTGGCAGGTTCGATCCTAGCTCAATCGGGTGGTATTTGAAGGTGTTCAAATACATCAGCCTCCTGTCGGTAGATTTAGTGGCACGTTGAAGAACTCCTGCGTGACTAAATTCCGGCACCTCGGCGTCTCCGAAAACCGTAAAAAGTAGTTAGTGTGACTTAAAGCTAATAACATTATTATTTAAACATGGTTAAGTCCTAAGTTCTTTACTTTTTTGCTAGTTGTTTTACGTCGCACCGACACAGATAGGTCTTACGGCGACGATGGGACAGGAAAGGTCTAGGAGTGGGAAGGAAGCGGCCGTGGCCTTAATTAAGGTACAGCCCCAGCATTTGCCTGGTGTGAAAATGGGAAACCAGGGAAAACCATTCTCAGGGCTGCCGACAGTGGGGTTCGAACCTACTATCTCCCGAATACTGGATACTGGCCGCACTTAAGCGACTGCAGCTATCGAGCTCGGTCCTTCTCTACTATGAACCTCTCAGGGAATTCTAAAATCATTCTTAAATATCAGAATATTCATAGCATGAATTTTAAATTTAGGACTGGCAGTAGTTTCTGGGACAATGAACACTAACACTTAAAATTAGATTTCCAGTGATAGAACAACGATGAAATTAATGTTGGTACCATAGGCTAGAGAATGTCATGTTATTCGTGGGTTAAGCTTTGGAGTAATTTATGGAATTATTTTGCGAATGATTAAAATTAAATTCGTGGATATGCATTGCTTGCACCTTTTTCTCCCACTCTTGACACCTATTGCACTAAAGCTCTAGTGAGCCACGAGCCCGAGTGTATAACGAATTTGCTCAGTTAATTAATCGCGAACGTACACAGGATAATTATCTCGCTGGAACACAGCCAGATTGTGTCATATATATCATACCTTAAGTGCTTGCGAGAGTAAAGGTATGCTCTACTGTGTGAGCTTTTATCGAATGCTCCAACATTCAACGGCAAATAAGAGTGTGTGAGGAGGTAATTATGGGGAGAATCTCTGATTTCAAAAACAGCTACTTTTATTGCTTATGGCCTTCAGTAACTGAGGAAGACATACACGTTGAAAAAGTTATATTTTTCAGAGGTGTTGACTCATGTTAAAAATCCCAAATCTTTAGCTGAATGTTCAGCTTGGTAAGATTCTACTCACCGAGCTCGATATCTACAGTCGCTTAAGTGCGGCCAGTATCCAGTATTCGGGAGATAGTAGGTTCTAACCCCACTGTCGGCAGCCCTGAAAATGGTTTTCCGTGGTTTCCCATTTTCACACCAGGCAAATGCTGGGGCTGTACCTTAAGTAAGGCCACGGCCGCTTCCTTCCCACTCCTAGCCCTTCCCTGTCCCATCGTCGCCATAAGACCTATCTGTGTCGGTGCGACGTAGAGCAACTAGCAAAAATAAAAAAATAAGATTCGACTCCTAGCCTGATCGGGAATTATAGCGATGCCTGGTTAATTCTTCTGTCTCGTGGACTGAGTGTTTGTGTTTATCGTAACACACACATATATGTACGACGGTTTTAGGACATTTCGTACCACGGACTTTTCATACTACCGGACATTTCGTACCACTTGACCGGCCGATTACCTGCGAAGTGGAGAGGACATTCCATACCACCTGAAAGAGTGGGAAGTATTGTAAAGTAAAAACGATACCCTACTGCATGTATTCATGTGTATATCCATTGTCCACTACTGGTGCAGAAGCGTCCGCACGGTGTGACCACTACTGGTGTTCATTCTCCATCGAGGGCAACTGATGAGATTGGCACACGTGTTAATTTTTATCACGTATTCGTTATTCGCGCGGACCTAACTACTTCCACCTTTCAGTAGCTTCCTGTTTCCGCATCACCTTCAAGTGCATATCGCCCAGCTCATCAGAATATTTTATTTTGATAATAAAATAATGCAGTAGTTTATAAATATTCACAATAGTAATCCTTATGCTCGTCAGGCACATTGCGCCAGAACACGATGTATATTTCTATTACATTGTTTTGTTTCAGGATTTATACTTCAAAAAATCGACTTTCTTAAGAAAATATTTACATAAACATAATTGATAAGCAAAGCGTGGATTTTCATGCCGTAACAGGTTAGATTGCAAACTAAATTTGGTTAATAGGAAGTGTCGGCCTCCCGCTCTTCCATAATGTAGCAAGAGTAACATAAATTATAGGAGTTCTGATGGGCCGTACCCCTAATGTTTATGCAAACTCCATAGCATAGTCGTTGTGAAGGTAGACTATACTTGCTGCTCGCTTCAGAAACTTTGCATTCTAACCTATAATGGATAAAAATCCGGGCTCTATTGATAAGTATAGTTTAAAGGCAATTATTAAAATAATATAGAAGTTTCCTTCAGAAAATGTAAATTATTTTTGGTAGTGATTTCTACAGTGTGTCTGTCAGGGTCATTACGCCCGCTGGCATGGAAATGGAATTCCAATTTGACATCAAGCGGTACGGATTGTCTTGTCGTAAATATTTTTCGGATTACGGGAAAACCGTTCGCTGGTAGATAACGACCTGGGTGGTACGAAATGTCTTCAATAATCAAGTGGTACGGAATATCCGTGGTACGAAATGTCCGGACACTATGAACGAAACACTCCCAGCCACCACAGAAACACAGAGGTTTGGCGTCAGCAGGGGCATCCAGCCGTAAAACGGAACGATATCCACGTGTATGACAGAGTTCGCACCCACGACCTCCTCGGGTAGTACGAAAAGCGGAAGTAGAAGAAAAGGAAAAAGACGTAATTAATGTTCAAGGGCCCAAAACGGTAAGGCATTCAGTTTTTCAATGAATACGAGGTCTGCTAAGCCTTTGTACAATTAAGATTTCAGTTCATGGCTTTCATACTCGGTACTAAAGGACAGGAAAACATGGAGAGAGGACAATGGGGCTCTATTCCCAAACAATAAGTAAAACGTATCTTGCTGCTGTACACTATCTTACCAAGAAATCAATCACTACTGATCTGCATATAGGGCAGTCGCCCAGCGGGCAGAATCCCTGTCTATTGTTTTCCTAGAACCGCTTCAATAGCCAAACACACTATTGTTCTCCAGATTATGGTTGTAGTTATGCCTTATTTATGATGAATATATTAGTACAAACAAATAGGCCTATACAGCGAAAAAAGAGCACATAGAAAGATGCCGAAAGCTTTCGATACTTTTCGGAGTTAGTTCCATTCAGTTTCATTCACTTCCGTGCTGTAGTGACGGGAGTGCGACTTGTTTTGCAAAGTAGTTGTTTATTACGTTAGTTGACACTATCGACTAGTTAGGCCTAAGTAATTATTAGTCAATAGCGCACATCGATATTTTTTTTTTGCTTTACGTCGCACCGACACAGATAGGTCTTATGGCGACGATGGGACGGGAAAGGCCTAGGAATTGGAAGGAAGTGGCCGTGGTCTTAATTAAGGTACAGCCCCAGCATTTGCCTGGTATGAAAATGGGAAACCACGGAAAACCATCTTGAGGGCTGCCGACAGTGTGATTCGAACCCACTATCTCTTGACGCGAGCTCACAGCTGTGCGCTCCTAACCGCACGGCCAACTCGCCCATTCACATCAATATCAGTCAATTATAAGACTGTCGTCCAGGTGGCATATTACCTAGATTTTTCTTAAATGTTTTCAAAGAACTTGGAAATTTATCGACAATTTCCCTTGAGAAATTATTCCAATCAATTTCTCCTCGTCCTTCAAATAAATATTTGCCCCAATTTTTCCTCATGATTTCGAACTTTATCTTCATATTATGTTCCCTACTTTTTAAAACCTACGCTGAAACGTATTCGTCTACTAATGACATTCCATGCCATCTCTCCAACTGACAGCTCGGAACATACTGCTTAGTCGAGCAGCTCGTCTCCTTACTTCCATGTCTACCCAGCCCAAAGTTTGCAAGATTTTCGTAACAGTACTCCCCTGTTGGACAGCACCCAGAACAAATCGTGCTGCTATCCTTTGGATCTTTCCCACTTCTCGCATGAAGTAATCTCACACAGTGGAACCAGGCTCTAATTGGGGTCGTAGCTAAGACATATACGCCTTCTCTTTTACATCCTTACTAAGCAACCTCAAACCCCATGGCGCAACAGCCCGGAAGGACCTTAGCCTACCAAGCGACCACTACCTGCAGATTACGAGGTGTCGTGTGGTTAGCACGACGAATCCTCTCGGCCGTTCTTTTTGGGTTTCTAGACCAGGGCCCATATTTCACCGTCAGATAGCTCGCCATATTGTAATCACGTAGGCTGAGTGGACCTCGAACTAGCCCTCAGATAATGCTTTAAAAAATCTGACCTGGCCGGGAATCGAACCCGGGGCGTCCGGGTAAGAGGCACGCACACTACCCCTACACCGTAGGGCCGGCTTACATTCTTACTAAAATCCCTAAATAGCTTCACGACCATGAGAAGATATCTGTTACCTTTCTTAACAACCTCGTTAATATGATTACCCCATTGAAGATCATCTCTACGTTGCAGCGATTCATCCACTTCTCAGTGTCATATTCTGACAAGAAAAGTGATGAGCTGAATATTTGAAAGTCCTGAGTACAAGGTCGACCAAAAAGAAGGATCATTTTACCGTAGAGATTTCTTTGCTATTTGATACATAAAGTTCTACCTACACTTTGCCAATAAAAAGGTGCATTTCTCTGGTTTCAGAAGAATAAAAGAGCCATGTGCAAGAGCCGACTCTCAGGCCGAACCCGGTCACTAAACGCTACCGGTATCTCAGGCCAGTTACTGAAAATGTACTTGTAACGTAATTTTTTTAAAGTGGCGTGGAATGATTTATTTTCAAGAGCTCACTGCACAACCTTCCTTCCTCGACTTGGCGACGCTATTAAGACAAACCCAAACCCAGTGCATGAAGTGGATTAAATTCAAAGAGAGGGCAAGGATAACTTACGTCCACCTTGAAAACAGCCTCCGCTGTGAAACATCCAGTGTACCACTGGACAATTGGAGACTGGTTCAGAACTTGAAAGGTTAATTTCTTCTCTAAAATTCATCATCATCATCATCATCTGTTTACCCTCCAGGTTCGGTTTGTCCCTCGGACTTAGCGAGAGATCCCACCCCTACCGCCTCAAGGGCAGTGTCCTGGAGCTTCAGACTCTTGGTCGGGGGATACAACTAGGGAGTATGACCAGTACCTCGCCCAGGCGGCCTCACCTGCTATGCTGAACAGGGGCCTTGTGGAGAGATGGGAAGATTGGAAGGGATAAGCAAGGAACAGGGAAGGAAGCGGCCGTGGCCTTAAGTTAGGTACCATCCCGGCATTCGCCTGGAGGAGAAGAGGGAAACCACGGAAAACCACTTCCAGGATGGCTGAGGTGGGAATCGAACCCACCTCTACTCAGTTGACCTCCCGAGGCTGAGTGGACCCCGTTCCAGCCCTCGTACCACTGTTCAAATTTCGTGGCAGAGCCGGGAATCGAACCCGGGCCTCCGGGGGTGGCAGCTAATCACGCTAACCACTACACCACAGAGGCAGACTTCACTAAAATTACGTGCGAATAACTTTTTCCTGCTTTTATTTACTAAGTTAATATTTTGGATACCATTATAACTCTTTGTGTTACTGTGATGTTATTGTACGATGAACGAATTTCTTCATTGAATGTTGCTATTAAATTCTTGTCCCGGGCTGAGTGGCTCAGGCGGTTGTGGTGCCGGCCTTCTGACCCCGACTTGACAGACTCGATACTGGCTCAGTCCGGTGGTATTTGAAGGGGCTCGAATACGTCAGCCTCGTGTTGGTAGATTTACTGGCAGGTGAAAGAACTCCTGCAGGACAAAATTCCGGCACCTCGGCTTCTCCCAAAACCGTTAAAAAGAAGTTAATGTGACGTAAAATCAATAATATTATTACATTATTGTGAAAGTGTTACACATTGTCACGTACAGCCCGCGATGCGAGTATGTCCTCTGTGATTTGTCCACTAACTTGCACATGGCTGCTTTATATTATAACAGAGGATACGATAGCCGCTACCTTCCCAATCTTAGTTGATGCCTATCCCAGAGTTGCCGGAAACGTACCTGTATTAATGCGAAGCAAACTAGATACCTAAATTACAAGTTACCTTCCTATTTTTCGGCCTATTCCAAATTTTAAGCCATATTTCACTTATTTTACTTAGGCCTGCGGCCCTCTGAGAACCGTGGCCTCCTTGATCACAGATTTCCAATAGACTCGATCTTCTGCACATCTACGTCAACCGAGCTCGATAGCTGCAGTCGCTTAAGTGCGGCCAGTATCCAGTATTCGGGAGATAGTGGGTTCGAACCCCACTGTCGGCAGCCCTGAAAATGGTTTTCCGTGGTTTCCCATTTTCACACCAAGCAAATGCTGGGGCTGTACCTTAATTAAGGTCACGGACGCTTCCTTCCCACTCCTAGCCCTTTCCTGTCCCATCGTCGCCATAAGACCTATCTGTGTCGGTGCGACCTAAAGCCAGTTGTAAAAAAACAAAAAAACATCTACGTCATGCCATCACTCCAATAGCTTTCAAGTCCGCCTCCACCTCATCAAGCCATCTCACACGATGTTTAACTCACATTCTTCTACCATCAGGACGTCCTGTTAGAGCCTTCTTCTTCCGTACATTGAACAGGCGCTAACAAACGTATTTTTCCCATTTTTAATGAGGATACCATGTCAGGTTTTTCATATAAAACTCTATTTCTTCGGTGGTTCTAATTCTTCTGATCTCTCCATTTTCACAGGGCCAGACATTGTTTCTCCTACATAACCTCAGCCAGTACCCATGGCTCACTGCCGTACATTAGGACTGGTTTTATCTCCGTTTTGTACAGATTCAGTTTAGAATTTTACTACCCAGGAGAGAGTACGCTCTGTATACTCTATTGGCAGGTTTAATGTGATTTGTTATACCTGCCTCCATACATTTCACTAACATACATAAAAATTAAACCTGAAAAGGCCGTTTGTTAAGAAGCTTAGCTTTCCTCCGGTCCCGTCCCTTCTTTCTCTAAATTCAACAATATAATGTGATTTTCTAAATTAGTGATTCTCTGACATGGAGGTAAAATACCACCTCAACGTCGGATCATTTTATCCCCCGCCAGTGCAGTACGATTGAGATTTTCCGACTCATCTGGTATTTGTCGGACACAGATGAGTCAAAGGGCATATGTTTCGTCCTGGGACTCTCATAAACTCGCTATCACAAACAAACAAAAAAGCAAAATAGAAAACATTAGAGGTCTCCGTGGTTCAAGCGGCAGCGCGCCGGTCTCTACCGCTGGGTTCTCTGCTTCACATTCCGGTCACTCCAAGTTTAATTTGTGCTGGACAAAGCGGAGGTGGGACAGGTTTTTCTCCGGGTACTCCGATTTTCCCTGTCATCTTTCATTCCAGCAACACTCTCCACTATCATTTAATTTCATCCGTCAGCCATTAATCATTGCCCCTTAGGATAGCGAGAAATTTGGCCGTGCGGTTAAGAGCGCGCAGCTGTGAGCTTGCATCCAGGAAAATAGTGGGTTCGAACCCCACTCTCAGCAGTCCTGAAGATGGTTTTCCATGGTTTCCCATTTTCACACCTGGAAACTGCTACGGCTGTACCTTATTACCACGGACGCTTCGTTCCCACTCCTAGGCCTTTCCTACCCCATCGTCGCCATAAGACCTATCTGTGTAGGTCGGGCGTAAAGCAATTTTTTAAATAGATGATGATTGCGACAGGCTTCGCCAGCCATCCCCACCGCTATATGGAGCTTCATTCATCCCATTCCCGACTCGGTCGTATGACTGGAAACGGCCTAGGGATTTTCATTTTTCAGAAAACATTGTATTCCAATAATTTTCGAGGATATTCCTGGTTTCTGTAACGCAAAAATGGCTAATGGTCTGCAGGTCGAACTCCATTAGTAATCTGAGATGTCTGACGTCTCCAGTTAATTTGTTACCCATGTAGTAAAATTGTAGAGTGGCAAAATATGTCATGGAATTCAAAAGAAACACATGTCTTGTAGATGAGGGTGGAACCTAGTGACGAAGGCCGTCCTAGCAGTGATGACAGGATGACTTCCTGTGGGACGTGGCCAGACTCGCAGGAAGTGAGTGCGGCCACTACATCACCGCCGAAACACATGTCCGTGATTTTATGGGCGCGCGGAGCAGAGCGGTGGTGCGGCGCCTAACAAATGGAGCAAAAGCTGGCCGTGACAACACCGCCATGAATAATTCAGGCGAGGCTGCCCCAGACCTGCCACCCACCAAGCGCCAAACCCACGCCTTCCGACCGGCCTGATTGGCTTTCTTCAACTAGTACAGGACCTTCATTATACTCGCCCGCCTCTCACTGTCCAAATACATCTTGATCTCCAAGGACTCACCCGCTCGGTATGAGTAGCGTAAGAAGAAATCATCGCTGTGGAGGAGAAATGTCTCACGATTCCTAGCGACAGGGAGAGAGATGTGCGAACGCCTAGTGAATATTGATAAGGCGGAGAGGAGATATGTATTCCAGAAAGTCTAACCGTAAGAGTTGCAGAGAATCAGGTCGAAGACATCAAAGAAAGATGAGATCCAATTTAATTTATTTGCTGAAAATCGTTCTTCTAATACTCTCAGGTTTCCCGGAGAGGGGTGGAACTTGGAGAGGAATGGAGAGAAACAACCACCATGGGAATTCGAAGATATAAACTCCTGCGGCATTTCTCTCGTCTATGTAGTGTTTGCCTTGGAGCGCTGTTACCTTAATTATCCTGCGTGAAAATCCATTTCGGATGCTCAGCAAAGGTGGTGGTGATGGTGGTGTTTGAAGGTACCGAAATACGTTAGTATTGTGTCAGTAGGGACGTAAAAGTACTCTGGGGGGGGTGGATATTCCGGTATTTTTATTTACCAAAAATCATTATTAAAGCTTTTAGTTAGAAGTAATGCCAGTAACGATAATAATAGAATTCCGTGGACGTTTAATTAAGGTAGAGCAGAAAATGGCCAGAAAACCATCATGCACTCATCTGGAAACGCAGTTACGATATTCAGTTCCATTTTAGAACCTAATAAGTTATATTTTAGTTACATTCGTGAACAGCTCTAAATTTTTATTGCACCAAACTGATTTCGTTCATTAATGTCGATTCCATACATTCCATATAAAGTATTGTAACAAAAATCCAAGATGCAGGGTTTTAAAAAGGGACGCAACCTCGTGGGAAAATTAGTAGGACCTGAATGTGGCCTGAATTATGCGATTCACATAATTGAATACGACGTTGTATCCTCTTAAAACATAATTAAGGTACAGCCCCAGCGTTTTCCTGGTGTGAAAATGGTAAACCACGGAAAGCCATCTTCAGGACTGCCGACAGTGGGGTTCGAACCCTCTATACCCTGAATACAAACTCACAGCTGCGCCCCCTCCCACAGGCAACTATAGCTCGGTCTCTCACTATCCCCACAAGAAAAAAATCAGGTGAGGATAAATTAGGCGACCGAAGAGGCCACAGCCCCTTTGAAATCTCTTGTCCGTGAAAACATTGACCAAGAAAGTCATGATGGTGTTGGCTGTATGAGTCTGCTGAAAGCACGTGTTTTGCAGCTGGATAATGTTTACAAGATAGTTGTTGCACCACCAATATACAGCTCTCGCTGTCCAATGTGGCATGAAAGAATGTGACGAAGATTTGCCCCCGTGACATTGCACACCAATCACCCACATTTCTGGTGTTAGCACTTTAGGTCGACCACTTTTGGCTGCATCTGCTACACATCTGTCCCTTGACATTTTCCGTAGAGCCGCTTAATGGTGGACTTATTTATGCATCTTTACCATACGTTTCTATGAAGACTTTCCGAGTTTCATCATACCTGGCACTTGTAAATGTACTGGCTGCTGTAATCTGTAACCTATTTTCCCTCGATTAAACAAAGTTCCCACCAGTAACAAAACATAAGTGATGGTAGGCTGTATTATACACAAAAATTAAAAATTAAAATCTGAAAAGTAGTTTTTGTGAAATAGGTCTTCAAAGGCAAAATTTGTGACGTCACACTCATTCTTTGTTACGAGATGGCGCTGTGTTGACTTGCGCGTCAGTTGGAAGTTGTGCATTTAATAATGAAATCTTAGTTTTATTCGTAAAATTACACCCGAACTCTTATATTATGTCTCTTATTTCTCATATCACAGTATTATATATTATGTAGTATTATAACGGCCGGCAGGGTTTTGAGGGGTTTCGTAGTCTTTCTTATTAGAAATAAAAGACAAATGTTATGTGGATAATACATTTACTTGGAATGTAGGTAATAACTCGATGTAGTATGGGTCTGTGATATGAGAAATAAGAGACATAATATAAGAGTTCGGGTGTAATTTTACGAATAAAACTAAGATTTCATTATTAAATGCACAACTTCCAACTGACGCGCAAGTCAACACAGCGTCATCTCGTAACAAAGAATGAGTGTGACGTCACAAATTTTGCCTTTGAAGACCTATTTCACGAAAACTACTTTTCAGATTTTAATTTTTAATTTTTGTGTGTGTAATAGGTAGCCTCTTCTTTTATCTTTCAATTGAGACATTAAACACAATCGTAACATAAATACTCTGGGCGAAATACGCGTTCTAACCAAACACTAAAAAGCGGCTTAAAATTCTTATTTCCATGTACCCATCGTCGAGGAACGTAAGCCATCGTTAAAGGAAACATTCTTTTATAAGTTTGCGGCACTTTTTGAACATCCTGTGGAATACGTTTCTTCCTTCGCTAGATCAGATATGTGTATTTTTGCAAATAATATTAAAATGAGTGAAGGGAGAAACACTGTGACTTGAAGGTATTTACTCGCAATGCTGGACTTGGTCGATTTCCTTTCGACGTGCCATAAAGGAACTGCCATTGCTCATGTACATTCCTAGTTCTCATCACTGAAATATCACTAAGCCTACTTGTAAACAGAACCAACCTCAGCAACACTTCTAGTTTAAATTACGCCGGGGAGCAAGATTACGAATCTGGCCTTGTGCTCGTAGCTGAGGATAAAGAACTGACTTTCCATTCTTCATTTCTCCAGATGGTAGGGTTTCATGGAAGAATTTTGAAAGAACATCCCATCTATAATCCATTATATTGGTTGTAGGTCATTAGGCACGGTTTTAGTTAACTGTGGATCGTAGCAGTGCAGTCTTCCATTCGTAATATCATGTATTATTGTGCTTACCTATAGGTTAACAACCGGCGCCTCAAAAGGCTGCCTAGAAGTGAGTGGAATGGGAAAACGAAGAAGCAATGTTGTCAGATTTCTCTCTGCAGTGCAGTATCTATTCGTTTCAAGTTTGCTGCTCACTTCATATTTATTTTATAGTTTGATCAACTGAGTTGCATGTTATGAGATCATTGGTACCCAGATCACTTGTATCGAACTTGTGAGATATGTAATAACGATCTGACAAGTTATCGCAACGCAGCGCGTAACTCCACGCGGAATTAGGGGGAAGACCCAGCTTAACACAGGGAAAATAGGCCAATATTCATTCGATTGTTATATAATGTATGCTACAAACGTTGTTGACAAACGCTGCGCATATCCCAGTATTGGCACGCTTCCTAGCAATCAGAAGCAACTTGAATAATGTCAAAATTCTAATTACAACTATTTAAAAAAACATTTTCAAAATTTCCCGCCTTTTTAACAATATATCACGGTTTCCTTCATAACTATCTTACTGTTTCACTGATAATTATGCTTTTTTTTTAGAGTTTCCTCCCATAGTGTTGTACTGCAATCTGTACCACATTCAGATCAATAGGATTTATATTAGATTTTATATAACGTATTTTCTTACAAAAATATTAATATTTTCAGGTGCTCGGAATAAAAACTCGACAAAAACATATAAATCACAGTCTATGTTAGTGATTGAGGTTCATTTTGTAGGTGGAGGTTTGATACACACATTGAAAAAGTAAAAGTACACAAATTCTTATAAAATCTGAATTTATAAGGGAAGCAATGATATACCGTATTGTTATAAAGGCGGGAAATTATAACATTTTATTTCAAAATACTATAATTATTACACTTTTGACATTATTGAAGTTGCTTCTGGTGGCCTGGAGGCATGCCAATACTGGGATATGTGCAGCAATTGTCAATAACAATTGTAGAATATTTAACAATCAAATGAATATTAACCTATTTTTTTCTTTGTTAAGCCGGGTCTCCCCCCAAAACAAAAAACTGTCACCAAGCATTCTCAGGTTCTCATTGGATATCGCTGAATTCTCACTGACATGGCTGGAGTCAAACAATATTTCGCTCTAGTCTACTGAAGGTGTCATTGGCGCGGCACAACGCAAGGAACATCAAAGTCACACAGTACGGTAACGTTGTGAAAAGCACAATAACGCTTGTCCGATAGAACATTCAGCTGAGTTCAGTTCGCCAGAAAGATCCACAAGTATGGTCAAAACAGTTTATTAAGACGACCAGAAGTCTGATTTTAAACACTGAATATAATTCCGTGAAGCGAGATAGTCGAGCAGCATTGCTACTGATTTCTGACCAAGGTGGCTGATGTTTTAATCCCATATTTGAAATTAAAAGTCACCTTCCTGTGGTTCGAATTTCATGTAAAGCTGCAGGTACCTTGGATGTGGTCACGCTATCTTCAGTCAAGTAAAACTAGAAACAGTATGGCTTAGAACAGGGACTCTCAGAGTGCATGCACCGGTGCATTGCACGGCGCAAGGTGCAAAAGACCCACACTCCTCAAGCTTGAGCAATAGTGCTATATCTCTCTTTCTCTACGCCTGTCTCGCTCGCACAGCCTGTCTCCCCCTTCTTCACTTGCTCTGCAGCGCTCCACCGTCCGAGCCGAGTTGAGCCGAGTGTATCCGAGTCGTCCCGAGATAAAACTCTGGTCCGACCCGAGCCCAGTTCGACCGAAGTACAGTGCACAGAACCTCTACGCCTCGGTTTGCACGCGTGAGATTTTGGGCGTTTGAGAGGCCCTGGCTTAGAATATGACTCGAAAAATTTACTACTGGGAAAGCTGGAATAAGCTGATACTGTTGTCATCGACCGGGTGAAAGATATGGTGATTGATCTCACTTTAAGATTCGAGGAAAATGAACAGAAGCCTCAATAATTAGTGTGTAAGGAAAACAAAAAGGCCATATATGAACTATGTACTGAGGATGTCGGAAAGAAGTATGAGATTACAAAATGTGAAATCATTAGCCTTATGATTGGCGCTAGAAGGACAATGCCTAAGGGGACACTGAACTTCCCATGAATAAACAAAATCCCGGGTACCGTTATCCAGACCATAGTGGACTCCATGTTGAAAAATTTATTGGCAATTGTTAGACACAATTTGAAGTCCCTGGCCTGAAATGCCATGTACTGGATTTTATTTTTCTATTAAAGTCCGAAAGAGAAAATCCGCGTGATGGTTGACAAGTTTTAACTCTAAGCCCGCTTACATCCACATATCAGATAAATGAAATATTGTTCAAATGAACTGATTAGCAGACCGATCTTTCGATTCCGTAATAGGGGTGGCTATGAGGTGGATTATCTCTTTTACAAAAGAAAATGTGTCCCTTTCCGAGAAAATTGTTTGTTATTCTTCTGAATATCTGCAATATTTGTTTTTTAACATATTATTGTATTGTAAGCCAACTAAAGGAGGTGAACAGTTGTTTCTCAAAAGTCTTGCGATATTGATTAACTACAAAATATTGCGAAATTAAATTTCTCTTTAGTAATTTTATACTTATCGAATGACAAATTTCTACTGCGATTAATATTGACGACAGTCTTTTATGTATTTTATGTATTACTGGCATTGCATACTCCCATATAGAGCGCAAATCACACACTGGAGGCAACGTCAGAGCTGGCTTACGAGGGTCACGTCTGTAGATCCCTAAACTACGATGAATAATTGCCATCATTCTTTAGCAGTGAGCTGGTGTGTGATATTTCAGAAAGAGGACGCATTTTCTGATATCCATCACACTTTGTTTAAAGTGTTTTAATGTGCATTTCGCTGAACGGGGATCACGACGAGGCGATTTTTCACCACTGACCTCCTTCATACTTCGTTTCAATTTCCTTCTTATAATAAATAATGATATTTTTGTCACACTAACTACTTTTACGGTTTTCGGAGACGCCGAGGTGCCGGAATTGTCAAAATATGTCGTATGAATCTAACGTGACAAAATGTGTGACGGAAGTGTAACCATAGCAATCGTGCAGGCAGTGATGTAAGGTATGGATGGATGGACAGACAATGTTACCTAGCAACCGTGCACACAGTGATGTAAGGTACGGATGGGTGGACAGACAATGTTACCTAGCAACCGTGCACACAGTGATGTAAGGTACGGATGGGTGGACAGACAATGTTACCTAGCAACCGTGCACACAGTGATGTAAGGTACGGATGGATGGACAGACAATGTTACCTAGCAACCGTGCAGGCAGTGATGTGAGGTTTGGATGGATGGACAGACAATGTTACCTAGCAACCGTGCAGGCAGTGATGTGAGGTTTGGATGGATGGACAGACAATGTTACCTAGCAACCGTGCAGGCAGTGATGTGAGGTACGGATGGGTGGACAGACAATGTTACCTAGCAACCGTGCAGGCAGTGATGTAAGGTACGGATGGATGGACAGACAATGTTACCTAGCAACCGTGCACACAGTGATGTAAGGTACGGATGGATGGACAGACAATGTTACCTAGCAACCGTGCACACAGTGATGTAAGGTACGGATGGGTGGACAGACAATGTTACCTAGCAACCGTGCACACAGTGATGTAAGGTACGGATGGATGGACAGACAATGTTACCTAGCAACCGTGCAGGCAGTGATGTGAGGTTTGGATGGATGGACAGACAATGTTACCTAGCAACCGTGCAGGCAGTGATGTGAGGTACAGATGGATGGACAGACAATGTTACCTAGCAACCGTGCAGGCAGTGATGTAAGGTTTGGATGGATGGACTGACAATGTTACCTAGCAACCGTGCAGGCAGTGATGTGAGGTACAGATGGATGGACAGACAATGTTACCTAGCAACCGTGCAGGCAGTGATGTAAGGTACAGATGGATAGACAGACAATGTTACCTAGCAACCGTGCAGGCAGTGATGTGAGGTACGGATGGAAGGACAGACAATGTTACCTAGCAACCGTGCAGGCAGTGATGTGAGGTACGGATGGAAGGACAGACAATGTTACCTAGCAACCGTGCAGGCAGTGATGTAAGGTACAGATGGATAGACAGACAATGTTACCTAGCAACCGTGCAGGCAGTGATGTAAGGTACGGATGGATGGACAGACAATGTTACCTAGCAAACGTGCAGGCAGTGATGTGAGGTACAGATGGATGGACAGACAATGTTACCTAGCAACCGTGCACACAGTGATGTAAGGTACGGATGGGTGGACAGACAATGTTACCTAGCAACCGTGCACACAGTGATGTAAGGTACGGATGGGTGGACAGACAATGTTACCTAGCAACCGTGCACACAGTGATGTAAGGTACGGATGGATGGACAGACAATGTTACCTAGCAACCGTGCAGGCAGTGATGTGAGGTTTGGATGGATGGACAGACAATGTTACCTAGCAACCGTGCAGGCAGTGATGTGAGGTTTGGATGGATGGACAGACAATGTTACCTAGCAACCGTGCAGGCAGTGATGTGAGGTACGGATGGGTGGACAGACAATGTTACCTAGCAACCGTGCAGGCAGTGATGTAAGGTACGGATGGATGGACAGACAATGTTACCTAGCAACCGTGCACACAGTGATGTAAGGTACGGATGGATGGACAGACAATGTTACCTAGCAACCGTGCACACAGTGATGTAAGGTACGGATGGGTGGACAGACAATGTTACCTAGCAACCGTGCACACAGTGATGTAAGGTACGGATGGATGGACAGACAATGTTACCTAGCAACCGTGCAGGCAGTGATGTGAGGTTTGGATGGATGGACAGACAATGTTACCTAGCAACCGTGCAGGCAGTGATGTGAGGTACAGATGGATGGACAGACAATGTTACCTAGCAACCGTGCAGGCAGTGATGTAAGGTTTGGATGGATGGACTGACAATGTTACCTAGCAACCGTGCAGGCAGTGATGTGAGGTACAGATGGATGGACAGACAATGTTACCTAGCAACCGTGCAGGCAGTGATGTAAGGTACAGATGGATAGACAGACAATGTTACCTAGCAACCGTGAAGGCAGTGATGTGAGGTACGGATGGAAGGACAGACAATGTTACCTAGCAACCGTGCAGGCAGTGATGTGAGGTACGGATGGAAGGACAGACAATGTTACCTAGCAACCGTGCAGGCAGTGATGTAAGGTACAGATGGATAGACAGACAATGTTACCTAGCAACCGTGCAGGCAGTGATGTAAGGTACGGATGGATGGACAGACAATGTTACCTAGCAAACGTGCAGGCAGTGATGTGAGGTACAGATGGATGGACAGACAATGTTACCTAGCAACCGTGCAGGCAGTGATGTAAGGTTTGGATGGATGGACTGACAATGTTACCTAGCAACCGTGCAGGCAGTGATGTGAGGTACAGATGGATGGACAGACAATGTTACCTAGCAACCGTGCAGGCAGTGATGTAAGGTTTGGATGGATGGACTGACAATGTTACCTAGCAACCGTGCAGGCAGTGATGTGAGGTACAGATGGATGGACAGACAATGTTACCTAGCAACCGTGCAGGCAGTGATGTAAGGTACAGATGGATAGACAGACAATGTTACCTAGCAACCGTGCAGGCAGTGATGTGAGGTACGGATGGAAGGACAGACAATGTTACCTAGCAACCGTGCAGGCAGTGATGTGAGGTACGGATGGAAGGACAGACAATGTTACCTAGCAACCGTGCAGGCAGTGATGTGAGGTACGGATGGAAGGACAGACAATGTTACCTAGCAACCGTGCAGGCAGTGATGTGAGGTACGGATGGAAGGACAGACAATGTTACCTAGCAACCGTGCAGCTTATGTCTTATGGCTAGTTGCCATCTGAAATTATCAGCCGTTGATGAATGGCCATGACCGGAAGAACGTGGTTCCTTTTTTAATCCTACAGGATTTCTTTTACGTGACAGTAAAACTACCGACTAAAGACTGACGTATTTGAGTAACAACGGACTGTGCCTGGAGCGAACCCTCTAACTTGAGGTCAGAAGGCCAGCGCTGTACCGTCTGAGCTACTCACTTATGGATTTTACAAGTCGATTTACGTCTCACTGACACAGAGAGCTCTTCTAGCAACGAGGTGATAGGAAAGGTCTGATGTGAAATTCGGAAACCACGGAAAACCATCTTCAGGCCTGCTGACGGTGGGGTTCGAACCCACTCTCTCCCGAATGCAAGCTCACAGCTGCACGCCTCTAAACGCAAGCCCAACTCGCTCAGCGCCAGTAAATATCTTCTTCTTCTTCTTCTTCCTTCTTCTTCCTTCTTCTTCTTCTTCTCCTTCCCAAAGTAAACAGATGTTTCCTTGAACTAACAAGTTTCAAATGTCACCCATCAATATGAAGAGAATTTTGTCGTCAAATGACAGCCTGAATCCTCCAAATTTAGCGAATTGTCGCTAGAGTTGGCAACACTGCTTTATATGTTTTATAAGTATGACGTCCATATACCTCATGCTCCTCCTGAGAGGCCGGGGTTGCCTATTTTAAATGGCCCGGCGTAGAGAACGTTCCAACACACCCTGAGAATCAGAAACACGCTGACTGTTTTCCCAATAACCCAAAAATAATAACTCATGTTTCGTTTTCTTCAAATGAGAAACGAAACCTCCGATAAAGGGTGAATGGAAGGATGAATGGCTGAGCCCTTGTTGCGTGACACAGCATGCGTGTAAGCTGCGTGTGCGACTCACAAGAAGCCAAATATTGATTATGACCGACCAAAGAGAGAGAATCACCCAGCTGATTCGCGAACGACGACTTCTGTTACACACACACACACCGCTCGGCTGGTTGGTGAGAACAGTAAACACGTAACCTTTTGTATGACATGCAATACACGTTTGAGAAATGGTGAGTTGATGTAATAAACTTCCCCCCTTCCTCGTCCCTACTTTAAACTGGTTGAAATAATTTATATTACACGTTTCGTTGTTTAAATGTACCCAATCTCGATTCATCCATGCAGCTTAAGGTTTACCCCACTCCAAAGACCAGAGTGTAAATTCATGTCGAATCAATGTCAAAACTTTTGTTTTTTGTTTGTTTTATAAACCTATAGGCTCTAGATCTTCTTCTTCTGCTTCTTTATCTGTTTACCCTCCAGGGTCGGTTTTTCCCTCGAACTCAGCGAGGGATCCCACCTCTACCACCTCAAAGGCAGTGTCTGGAGCTTCAGACTTTGGGTGGGGGATACAACTGGGGAGGATGACCAGTACCTCGCCCAGGCGGCCTCACCTGCTATGCTGAACAGGAGCCTTGCGGGGGTATTGAAATATTGATAGACGAGGAAGAGGGAAGAAGCGGCCGTGACCTTAAGTTAGATACTATCCCGGCATTTGCCTGGAGGAGAAGTGGGAAAACACGGGAAACCACTTCCACGATGGATGAGGTAGGAATCGAACCCACCTCTACTCATTTGAACTCCCGAGGCTGAGTGGACCCCGTTCCAGCCTTTGTATCACTTTTCAAATTTCGTGGCAGTGCCGGGAATCTATCCCGGGACTCCGATGGTGGCAGCTAATCACACTAACCACTACACCACAGAGGCGGACTAGATATTCTTACAATCTAGAACTTTATTTATGCTTTCTTTCTTTCTTTCTTAATCTATTTACCTCCCAGGGTTGGTTTTTATCTCGGACTCGGCGAGGGAACCCTTCTCTACCGCCTCAGGAGCAGTGACCTGGAGCGTGAGATTTTGGGTCGTGGGAATACAACTGGGTGGGAGGACCTGTAATCACTCAGGTGACCTCACCTGCTATGCTGAACACGTACCTTTGTGGGGGGAGGGGATTGGAAGATCGGAATGGTTAGACAAGGAGGGAATTAAGCGGCCGTGGCCTTAAGTTAGGTACCATCCTGGCATTTGCCTGGATAAGAAGTGGTAAACCACGGAAAACCATTTCGAGGATGACTGAGGTGGGAATTGAACCCCGCTCTACTCAGATGACCTCCCGAGGATGAGCGGACCCAGTTCCAACCCTCGTGCCACTTTTCAATTTTTGTAGCAGTGCCGGAAATCGAACCCGTGCCTCCGGAGGTGGCAGCTAATCACACTAACAACTACACCACAGAGGCGGACAGGTGTATCTGAGCATCTGTAGTAGTAAAATGGTCCTTCAATTAATAACGTTATTAGACAGAAACATTGATTCCCCATTTTCACACCATGGAAGTCAACTCGCCAAAAGCATTAAAGAGAATTGGAGAGGTTATTAATTAATTTGAAGTATAAATATCACTGGAAGAGGACAACGCAAGTGCACTGGTATACACATGCTCTGAAATGGTGTCCCGACATAAACAATCAACACTGCCTCACTCCAGTATACGTAGTGTGTCCGGAAAATACGTATAAATCTGTCGGGGTGACGTATCACGTATCGTGGAGGCGCCGCCAGGTGACACTGCTGTTGTCGCCAATCTTCTCAACGCTCAGTTCGAGTCGGAGAGCTCTGCGTGTCAGTAGCAGTGTGCGGCTGCTTGTTGAAAGTTACCCGTTTTCACCTGCCGTCGGTATGGAGCTCTCTCTGATTGAGGAACAGCGCATCAACATCAAGTCTCAGAGCTCGTGTGGCCCGAGTTCGACCGGATTTGGCACAAGGGGGCAGGTGGATCCTTCATCACGACAATGCGCCCGCTCACACGTCGCTCGTTGTGCGTGAGTTTTTGGCCCGAAGCTCAATCACCGTGACAGACCACCCGCTTTATTTACCCGATTTAGCCCCTTGTGACTTCTTCCTGTTCCCGAAATGCAAAATGGTGCTTCGGGGGCGGCACTTGGGTGATGTGGAAGCCATCAAGGGAGAAACGACACGGCAACTGAACAGCATCACAACTGAAGACTTTCAACAATGTTATCAACAGTGGAAACGGCGTTCGCAGAAGTGCATCTTGTCTCAGGGAGAGTACTTTGAAGGAGACCATATTGTAATACCTGAATAATTGTCAAATAAAGTTATTATTCAACTTTTATACGTATTTTCCGGACATACTACGTACAAAAGGAAGCGAAGGGAGTGAGCGGCTAGTGCTGAAAGCCCAGTGTGTGTATTGCTATACATCCAACAATGTGCACATTTAAATCACTACAGTCTTCAAGAATGAGGCTGCTTTCTTCCTAATTTCACCTGGTGGAACTAACCATTTTTGTGGCGTAATTCGCGAGCGTATTGCTTAATTAGCATATCTAGGAAATTTCAGATTCGTACAATCATTACAGCCCGTGCTGAGCCACGCTCAACATAGTTTAATTGTGAACACCCAGTATAAATCAAATTCTTTCAGCACCGGGCGAGTTGGCCGTGCGCGTAGAGGCGCGCGGCTGTGAGCTTGCATCCGGGAGATAGTAGGTTCGAATCCCACTATCGGCAGCCCTGAAGATGGTTTTCCGTGGTTTCCCATTTTCACACCAGGCAAATGCTGGGGCTGTACCTTAATTAAGGCCACGGCCGTTTCCTTCCAACTCCTAGGCCTTTCCTATCCCATCGTCGCCATAAGACCTATCTGTGTCGGTGCGACGTAAAGCCCCTAGCAAAAAAAAAAAAAAAATTCTTTCAGCGGAGGCGATGTTTATAAATCATCATAATTCCAGTCACCGTAGTTCTCCAAAACTATTTTTTGCAATTGGCTTTACGTCTTACCGACACAGGTAGGTCTTATGGCGACGAAGGGATAGGAAAAGAATGAAGCGACCCTGGCCTTAATTAATTGCCTCGTCTGAAAATTGGAAATGACGGAAAACTTTCTTCAAGGTTGCCGACAGTGGGGTTCGAACCCACTATCTCCCGAATGCAAGCTCACAGCCGCGCGTTCAAAACTATTTTTTTGCAAAGTATTTTTTAATCTGCACTTATTTAAAAAATATGAAGACTTACATCGCCATCATTAGCTGAATCACAAAAATTATGTTCTCACAGATATAAACAGCTTTATTAATTACCAGATATATGGTGAAGTTTGGTGGAATAACCTTCATGGTAAGACATCATCTAGACGTGCGGACAAGCTTGTAGTAGTATAATAGCTAGAATTTATTGATCATATTTAAATAAGAAACGTGTAAACACCGACTTAATGGATATGTACATTTCGTGCCAGGCGTTAACTAATTGGGTTTGAGAGAATAGTGGCTTACAGTGAAGATGAGTATTGAGCCAACTGCGGCACATTCCGATAAAATAAACTGTCTCCTTTCTCAACCCTGGAGTCAGCGTATTTTATGAAAAAGAATAATATTTTGTTTCAATGTCATCATTTAGTGTCTGAGGATTACACATGATACAAACATTTACGGACAAAATTGCTGACAGTAGAGTTTAGAGACCCATTAGCCAGGCTTTGGCATGTAAACATCGGAGTAATTTTAATGGTAAGATGAAAAGTCAATTTCTACGCTACTTGACGATGAAGGATGTAATTTCTTGACCTTCATTAGACAAGGTGAGGGCAATGCGCTTAGCGCTCCGCTCTGATTGGCCATTATCCTCAGAAAGAATCCCACGATGTAAAAAATCTCCCAGTACTTCTTTGAACAGCAGGAAGTAGGAATTGGGAAACTGAAATCTTACTTGAACAATCACCTTAATGCAGAACAGATTATTATTATTATTATTATTATTATTATTATTATTATTATTATTATTATTATTATTATTATTATTATTATTATTATTATGTCTTCGTTATGCCCAACTAAGTATCGCTAATGAACTTATTTAGCTGATATCGTTGACTTTTTTCTTCTCCCAAAATCTCTTCATCTTCTCGCTGCGGGTTTTCTTGCGATCTTCTGACCAGGTTTTTGTTGGTGGTAGTGCTTAGATGATGTTTAAAGCGGTGATTGTCGACTAATTTTCTGAACTTAGATTTGTCTGACACAATGTCACCTGTGATGCCTATTTGCTGAAGGTCTTTTCCAATTTCGAGCAGCCAATTGTTTTTTATTTTCATTGACAGGGCCAGGTTCAGAATTATTTTGGTCAATCTCTGATTACTCATTCTGAGAATATGTCCATAAAATTTCAAACTTTTCCTAAATGTGTTTAAGATTTCCTCTGAGTGTTTGTACAGGTCATGAGATTTCCTCATAATCCAAGTTTCCCCTGTACAGACTGGTCCAAACATTTTCCTTAAGATTTTTCTTTCTTGCTTTTCGACACCTTAATCAATGATCTGACCCAATGATCAGTGTTTCAGATTCATATAGTGCTTCAGGCTTGATTACAGTGTTATAATGTCTTCATTTTGCATTTAGGCACATAGATATTTTACCACATCTACTCCAAGTGAGTCTGTATGCTCTTTGTAGTTTAGAGACCCATTCTTTGTTTACTTCACGATTGAGTCCTGAAGGTTGGATGACTTCTCCCAGGTATTTGAATTTAGACAATTGAGATATTTTGCCTAATTATTATTATTATTATTATTATTATTATTATTATTATTATTATTCCAGAAATATTGTGCATCACAGTGGTGTAAGAAGGTGCGCCGGGGAGGGAGGGGGGGGGGGGGTGAATGGGCGGATGAGGAATTGAGCAGAGCGTAAGTTAATGCACTAAATTTTTAAATTTTGTTCTTTTTCTTCCTTTTTTATATTTAAATTTGGTAAATATAAGATCAAATATAAACAATAACAATACAATAATGAGCTCGTCAGCTCCAACAACAATGATTTAAAGTCCAAATATCAGGTACAAAACTAGAGAGAGTTATCAACATGATAATATACGAGGGATGAGAATTAGGGCTCTGAAGCAGTACCCTATTTTATAAGGGTATATTTGTTCCACTAATTTACATTGCCTTGGAGTCTTAGGTCCATATTTTATATATTGCAGCCCCTCAGAGGAATAAGCTTTTATCCGCGCACTTACAACCTCTAGGTTGTTCTTAACTGAAGTATTTACACATCTTTACAAAACAAAGAGGGGTAATGAGTGCCCATTCTAAATGACCTTAATGTTAAAAAGAAAAGGTTTTAACATGATTCGCGTAGGAGGCGAAACACCTGCACTCCTAGAAATTTTCAAAACTCTAAGTGGGCTTATGGTCCAAAAAGAAAAATGAAATGGCGTACGACTTTTAGTGCCGGAAGTGTCCGAGGACAAGTTCGGCTCGCCAGATGCAGTTATTCCAATTTGACTCCCGTAGGCGACCTGCGTGTCGTGATGAGGATGAAATGATGATGAAGACAACACATACACCCAGCCCCCGTGCCAGCGAAATTAACCAATTAAGGTTTAAATTCCCGACCCTGCCGGGAATCGAGCCCGTGACCCCTTTGACCAAAGGCCAGCATGCTAACCATTTAGCCTTGGAGCCGGACTACGGTCCAAACATACAGAGGCTAAGCCTATTCTACGCCAAGGTGACTTAATGAGCAGCATTAAATTCCAAAGGAGTGTTAAGAATTTTAGATGATTAGAAACATTTGTCACCCCACACCAAGTTGAATGGGAATCAGCAGAGGGAAATCACTCTTTATTCCCTTAGCTTACATGTTTCCCAGTTGGGATTTGAACAGACTCAGATTTGCCAAAAATCTACATTTAAACCACGAAATTAGAATTGTACATGAAATAAGTTGAAACCTTCCCCTCATGCTATCTGCTGGAGCTATCACACGTTAAGAAAATTTTGCCATTACCTTGAGTTAGCGGGCCTTCCCAGTGCCGACCTGCGGCCCGTCCCCCCTTAGTATAAGCCGCACACAATAAACTGGAGCGATGACGAAGACGATAGAGCCCTAAAACGCCCAGTTTTTATAGTATTTCGAGGGGAAGTTTCCAGAACTCTTTATATATAGGCTGGATGCCTGTACAACCCCCCCCCCCCCGCAATTTGAACTGGATAGAGAAAAACTCATAAAATTCCTGATTGGTTAAAAAATACAGGAGATGGATGGTTGGGGGGCATAAGTGTTGATAACCTTGACACAAGAACGAAACAATCTTCAAAACTAAGATTAGCCACCTCTGAAAATTAACTTTCCCTTAAGAATTAATTGTCCTTAATTCAGCCAGAGGGGGCACTTACACCGATGGTAGACACATCTAATAGTTGAAAATACAAGTACCTTGCATAACATTAGTTCAAATTCAATTACATAGATGGCCTTATACAAGGCGCGCAGTCCGTTTCCTTCACTCCCGCCCCCCACGTAGCTAGGAATCCTTCCATTTTTAACACTTTATTTCTAAAAATCTCTTTCTCTCTGTTGCTTTTCTTCCCTTATGTTGCTTTTTTCAAAATCTTGACTTCATGAATCCAGGTGTAAAATTATTATTATAATATATATATAATTCGCTGGGGCCATCAAGGACCACGTTAAGTCTTGTTGCATTTGACACTGAACTTGGCCTTCTTTAGAGCCCAAATTTCCCTCATTCTTTGTGAGTGGGCCTGCTTACGCTCCTCTGTCCAAGGGGCACCGTGTCTTCTCTTCGGTTGCTCGTCTCGGTTTAGCCCGTTCGTCAATATTTTCTTGCGGAAGAGATCTCTGTTAAAGGCGTTTTCAGCTGAGATATGTAGCATTTGCAGGTCTTCTTTGGTATTTCTAAACCAGGGAATTGCGGTTTTGGGGTTTGAATCAAAAAAGTGAAAGATTTCTTTAGTTAACTTTCTTCTGTCCATTCTTTTCAGATGACCGTAAAATCGTGCCCGTCTTTTTCTGATTGTGTCGGTAATTTTCTCTATTTTGCTGTAGACTTCCTTGTTGGATCTCTTTTGATGGATTCCATTTCTGTACTTTGATCCCAAGATTCCTCTCACAATTTTGTGTTCTCTTTTCTCCAGTTCTTCAAGGAGTCCTTTGTTGGCATTTAGAGACAGGGTTTCGGCTGCATATAGAACTACTGGCTTCAGAACTGTTTCATAGTGACGTATCTTGGTGTTTTGGGAAAGGCATTTTTTGTTGTAGATTGTGCGGGATGTTTGGTAGGCTATTTCCAGTTTGGGTACTCGCTCCTGAAGTGCTTCTTTGTCCAGTCCATTTTTCATGATGATCTCACCCAGGTATTTGAATTTGTCTACTCGGGCGATGTCCCCGTATTTTGTATGGAGTTTTGGTGGAGCCTCTTTGATGTTAGTCATTACTTCTGTTTTCTCAAACGATATCTGCAAACCAGTTTGTTCGGCAATTTCCTTTAAAATTTCAATTTGAGCTCTAGCGGTTTCTATGTCGTTTGAGAGAACAGCAATATCATCGGCAAATGCTAAGCAGTCTGTTGTGATCCCCTTGGATTTTGTTCCTATTCTCAATGGACTGTAGTTGGTTTCCTGAAATCTCACCCGCCAGGTTCTGATGATCTTTTCAAGAACACAGTTGAAGAGTATCGGGGATAGCCCATCCCCTTGTCGGACTCCTGTTTTGATGTCAAAGGAATGCGAGAGGCATCCGTGGAACTTCACCTTGGATTTTGTATCGGTCAGGGTGGCTCTAATTAATGCCAGCAGTTTCAAATCAACTCCAAATTCATTTAAGATGTTTAGCAGGACTTCCCGGTCAATGCAGTCGTACGCTTTCTTAAAGTCCACAAAGACAGACACATACTGCTTGGACCTTAGTGTACAATATCTGATGATCGTTTAGAGATTTTGGATCTGTTCAGCTGTTGAGCGACCTTTTCTGAACCCTCCTTGGTATTCACCTATTTGATGTTCGACTTGTGCTTCCAAACGCTCCAGGATGGCAAGTGATAGAATTTTGTAAGTCACGGGTAGCAAAGATATTCCTCTGTAGTTGTTGATGTTCTTCATGCTGCCTTTTTTGTGTAATGGATGCATCAAAGCTATTTTCCAATCTTCGGGTAGGGTCTCTTTGTTCCAAATTTCTTCTATTTGCTTTTGCAAGACATCAAGTGATTCTTCTGGGGCATATTTCCATAGTTCTGCTACTACTGAGTCTTCCCCCGGCGCTTTGTTATTTTTGAGACGGGCAATGTGGCGCTTGATTTCATCTCTGTCGGGTGGTCTGGAATCTGGGTACCTGAGTAAGGGTTCCTTGGTCTCAATGGCGTTTTGCGGTTTAGAGCAATTAAGTAAATTCTTGAAGTAATCTGCCAGAATGCTGCAATTTTCTTCATTTGACGTCGCCAGTGTGCCGTCCGTTCGCTCAAAGCATAGAGATGGTGGTTTATAGCCAGTGAGTTTGCGTTTGAAGGCTCTATAGTACTCTCTGCTTTCATTCTTCCTAAAGTTTTGTTCTATCTTTTCAATGAGAGATTTTTCGTATTAACGTTTCTCAGTTCTGAACACCCTAGCTGCTTGGGCACGTTGGGTTTTGTAGGTTTCCCAATCATTTTCTGATTTCGTAGAGTTGTACTGTTTCCACGCATTGAATCTTTCTTGGAGGACTGATTCGCAGGTACCATTCCACCAGGCATGCTTTTTGCTTCTCTTGATTTCTGCAACGTCTTTGGCGGCCGCAACAAGGAGACTTTTGGCGTTGTTAAAGTCACAGTTATTTGGTCTAGCCTTCTCCTGGAACTCCTCGACCCTTTGCAGAAGTTTATCATTGTCGAAGCGGGTGATCTGTTTGGTTGTCTTCCTTGTGTTTGCGGGAATTGATTTGAATTTGATAAGAGACATATAATGACCTGAGGCCACATTGATGCCTTTCTTTACCTTGACATTCATAATCTCAGGGCTGTTTCTCCTGGAGATCGCAACATGATCAATTTGGAACTCCCCGAGAGCTTGGACGGGAGAACGCCAAGTCATTTGCTTTCTGGGTAGATGGCGAAAGTGGGTCGACATGACCTGCAGGTTGTGATTTTCGCAAATGGTCACCAGTCTTTAGCCGTTGGGATTGGTTCTTTTGTGAGCAGGGTAATTTCCTTTTTTGTACTTCTGCTCACGACCTAGTTGGGCATTGAAGTCACCCAAAAGAAGCTTGACATGGTGTTTTGGGATTTTGTTCAATTTTTCATCCAGTAGGTCCCAGAAATTATCAACTTCGTCTGGATCAGACTTGTTCTTATCGTTTGTAGGAGCATGTGCGTTAACTAGGGCTTACGTTTTGTTCGCGCATTTAATTGTGAGTATAGACAATCTGTCATTCACAGGTTCGAAATTTGCAACCGATTTAAGGATCTTGGTTCTAACAGCAAACGCGGTTCCAAGCATCACAGCTCCATTGAGGATTCCTCTCTGCGCTTTGCTCTTGAAAAATCGGTAGCCTTCAGATTCAAAAATCTCTTCATCTGGTACCTTGTTTCCTGTAGGGCCACTATGGATATCTGATTTTCGTGAAGAGCTTTGGTGAGGGTTTTCAGCTTGCCAGTTTGTGTAAGTGAATTTATTTTGAAAGTTGCTAGAAAGGTTTTAGATTTTGGCCTGAGTTTTTGACTCTTCGGGGTACACCGAGACGCTCCGACTCGTCTCTTGCATGATGTCGAGTCTCCCCCAGAATCCGAACGAGACTCGTGCGCCGTGGCGTTCACGACGAGGGATTTATCCGAAGATTTACCCCCTGGGGTATGTTTCTTGAAATGTTGTGCCATCATGCTTTTTGACTTGACTTTGCTTTGGACGGGTACCCATCCTTTTACAACTAGGGTTGTTAGCCCTAGAGGTTGCCTTAAGATGTTTTCTGGCTTCTGGTCATTTACCAGTCTTCGCCGTAACCCTGGCAAGGGACCAGTTTTTTTTTTCACGGTGGTATTTTATTTCCCTACTACCCTCTGACTCTGCTGGCGGCAGAGCCAGCGAGCTTCCCCAATTCCAATGGGACGCGCCCGATGGAGGTATTATTATTATTATTATTATTATTATTATTATTATTATTATTATTATTATCTCATTTAGTGTCTTATAGGGACCACGTGACAATTTCAATGCGTCATCCTTTATTGTTCCTTCTTCCTCCAATACTCCTTCATCTACTAACTATGCCTCCTTTTCCTCTCCTGGGACCATTTTCAGTCCATTTCCTTCAGCACCCCCCTCCGACCTCGGAATCCTTCCATTTTTACACCATTTTTAACACTTTTTTTCTAAAAATCTCTCTCTCTCTCTCTCTCTGTTGCATTTTTTCTTCCCGTATGTTGCTTTTTTTTCAAAATCTTCGCTACAGGAAGCCAGGTTGTTGATGACTTCTTGTCACAATGGTATTTGAAGATCTGTTTTGTTAATCTGCTGTCATCCATTCTGTATAAATGTCCAAAAAATATCAATCACCTCTTCCGCATTGTATCTGGTTTTTTTTCTATGTTCCGACATATTTCATCATTACTTCTTGATTTCCAGAGTTCTGTAGTTCTTGGTGGAGCGGGTATTTTCCGTAGTATTTTTCTTTGCATTACTTCTAATTTATAAGCTTGTAATTCAGTACAAAATATTCACTCATGTACAGACATTCCTGTTTGACTACTGTGTTGTGTTGTATTTTTGAGGTTTTTGGATAAACACATTTTCTTGTAGATATAGTACTGTTTCCGCCCCCTACCCAAAAGGGCTCCGACAAGATATCTACAAGGCGTTAACGGGTGGAAAATATAATAATATAGGCGCTTATCTAACATTACCTTAATGGCATACAGGATAGGAGAAACGGGGCATACTTAACTACAATGAGAACACATTCAAATTAAAGTTTATATTAATACAACCGGTTCATTAAACCTTGATGATGATGGGAATGACGCATCTATATTTACAAATGAATTACATTAATTATTAACAATTGTTCTGGATTATTTATTGATTTGTAGTCGTGTGTGATAGATCCGAGTATTGTTTATCGCAAAGCGATTTGCCATGACGTGACGTGAACGGAAACATTTACCATAAACACTGAGGCTATATCACATTATTAACAAATGAAATTAACATTCATGCAACAAGTCTGAGCGATCCCTATTCTAAAAGCACACAATTATTTCCCAACGAAATACCATGAAAGAAATTATTCAAATGTGGAACAACCACCGGGGTTTGAACCGACCCTCACTCGAATACAATTGGCCGCGTCGATGGGGTAGACACATCGCCGACGCTAATTATAGTCGTAACATGTCACATAAAACAACATAAAAATCACACATTATATACAATAAACACGTGTGGCACTCCATTTTTCATTTTAGCATTGTGGAATACCAATGCCTGCGTAGGGAACTGAACTGACGACCCCTGGGATGAAAATATGGCACTGATATCCCTGGCTAAATTATACTCAAATGAGTAACAATAGTAATCTAACAAATACTAGTACCAATCACCGTGTAATTTATCAGCGAATACTTCATTCTGGCGTCTTGAATATTTCCCATTATTAACCGATTCATACAGGCCGTCTTGTCTTAGCTAAAAGCCCCCTCCCATAGAGGCGGGACACACACACACAAAACACGTCTGGTAGCCAGGTCAAGCGCTTCCACCCCCTTCCACGGGCGGTCAATAGCCTTGCCCTCCACAGACATAACAAGCCATTTCTTTAAACAAAACCACCTCGTCCCGAGGTACGTTCACAATAAAATGAGGTCTATCCCTCATTAATCAAATCGTATCGGCTTCCAATAAATCACCTCGATTCAACACATATATTTCTCATGATCAAACCATGACTTCAAATAACACGCCTATCTTACAACACGACATCGGTTTTTATAATACCAATATTTGCTTGATTACTATCATCACGATTGTTATTATTATTATTATTGTTGATTTCATCTTTCCACTGTCTTCCTACGTGATTTACCTGGTAATTAGATCATACTGAATCATCACACGGAAACCTCCTCGTAATTACAATGTAATTAAATAACCCAACGGCAATTGATTCATAACTAAACCCTAATTAATCTATGATTAACACATAATTAATTTCTAATTAAATCGTCACACGGTAATACAATAATCAATTAAATATTCACATTGTAATTAGCTCAATCAAATATTCACACAGTAATTAACTCAATTAAATATTCACACGGTAATTAACTCATTCTCAAATTGTAATTAAAATTATGTTAAACCTGATCAAATAATCCAGCTTAAATTGTAGCAATCCCTAGCTAAATATTTCAAAGGAGGAATGGGGTACCAGTTCCGTATACATCTCTCGTGACTCTGGGACCTCACGTAGCATACTTATATTACATACCAGTCATGCATTTATCAATACTGGATCAACTACAACCTAGCTTGAATTACCCTGAATTTACTAAAATACTGGTCTCCTGACGCATTAACTGACCACAAGTCTCCCAAAATAAAGTAATAAGTAAATCTTCTCCCGCATGCAAACCTATTAGACTATGGTTTCCTTTATTTACAATTAAATCACTCAAACCTGTTATTAATTAAATTAAATAAGAAATAGAAACTACCTGCCCCATTTTTGCATTTCCACATTTAAATAAAGTTATATCCCTAACATGATAGCGTCAGCTTATGATAAATAATTCCCGTCCCCTCTAATCATGTCTTATAAATATGAAAAAATACTCATCTCCATCACTCGATGACACCTTGGTCAGCTCGGAAGATCCATTTCAGGTTTTACTGCTGACCCATTGGCACCAAGGCGATCACTGGTAGTTCTATTCCTCCTTCAAGCTGGAAGTCCATAGTACCTGGTCGATGAAGCCGCTGGCAGTAATCCTAAGCACACAGCACGTCACTATTTACTTTCAAAATCTGATTAATTGCGTTCAGGATGAACGTCCGGCCACGATTTCGGATATTACTTCAGTATCGGATTCCGTATACCTCTCAGCCACTCTACTTTCTTACTACCCGACACAGTCGTGCTGTAGTAATAATAATATTACGATTCGCACTGAGTGTTCGCGAAACGTCACAGTTTCTTTTATAAAGTTTAATCGCTGGCGTCATGTATATCAAATCTATGCAATATTTACATGAATTACACTATTTCACTTGAAATTTAAGTTTAAAGTAACTTAAACAAAGGAATAATGGAAGCTTAGCTGAACATAGCTCCACCCTTGATAAGCTGAGAGTCCCGAATGACGCGCTTCGCCCTTGGCAGTCCTTTTTACAAGGAGGCAATTTCTCCCACTCCAAATCTGCATATTGCCTATCCACGGCAGTAGTATAATATACGGGTTCTGCCGCCACCTCCACCTCAGGCTCCCAGTGGCCACCTCCACCTCCACCTCAGCCAGAGGCCTCCCAGTGGCCACCTCCACCTCCACCTCAGCCAGAGGCCTCCCAGTGGCCACCTCCACCTCCACCTCAGCCAGAGGCCTCCCAGATGCCTCCTCCACCTCCCGCGGGAAATTTGAATTTGTAAACAAAGCCACGTGCTTTTTGACAGACAACAACGCATCGCAAACCTCAGTACTGCCATCTTGACGGGCCTAAACCTCAGTAGTGCCAACTTAACCTAACTAGCGCGAGGTAAACAAAGCCACGTGCTTTTTGACAGCCACGTGCTTTTTGACAGATTTGTAAACAAAGCCACGTGCTTTTTGACAGCTCTCATCAACAACAACGCATCGCAAACCTCAGTACTACCATCTTGACGGGCCTAAACCTTAGTGGTACCAACTTAACCTAACTAGCATGAGGTAAACAAAGCCACGTGTTTTTTTGACAGCCACGTGCTTTTTGACAGATTTGTAAACAAAGCCACGTGCTTTTTGACAGCTCTCATCAACAACAACGCATCGCAAACCTCAGTACTACCATCTTGACGGGCCTAAACCTTAGTGGTACCAACTTAACCTAACTAGCATGAGGTAAACAAAGCCACGTGTTTTTTTGACAGCCACGTGCTTTTCGACAGATTTGTAAACAAAGCCACGTGCTTTTTGACAGCTGTCATCGACAACAACGCATCGCTAACCCCAGTACTGCCATCATGACGGGCCTAAACCTCAGTAGTACCAACTTAACCTAACTAGCGCGAGATAAACAAAGCCACGTGCTTTTTGACAGCCACGTGCTTTTTTGACAGCTGTCATCCGCCATCTTTAAACCACAGAGCACTGTGCTGCCCTCTTGCGTCACCTGTCATCGGCAGTGCTGCCATCTTGACGGGCCTAAACCTTAGTGCTACCAACTTAACCTCACTAGCTCGAGATAAACAAATCCACGTGCTTTTTGACAGCCACGTGCTTTTTTGATAGCTGTCATCCACCATCTTTAATCTATAGAGCACAGTGCTGCCCTCTTTAGCTACTTACCTTTGAAATGTGGTGGCGGATAATTTGAAAAATGCTTTTCGACAAGCAGCCATCTTTAATCCAGAGAGAACAGTGCTGCCCTCTATGTGGTGGCGGCAAATTGAAAAATTCCACGTGCTCTTGTTTGAAAACAAACTCACGTGCTTTTTTGACAGCTGTCATCTGCCATCTTTAATCTATAGAGCACAGTGCTGCCCTCTTTAGTTTGAAACGTGGTGGCGGTAAATTCCACGTGCTCTTGTTTGGAAATAAAGCCATGTGCAGCTGTCATCCGCCATCTTTAATCAACAGAGCACCGTGCTGCTATCATGCGGGCAATTTCATCACCTGTCATCCGCCATCTTTAATCCACAGAACACCGTGATACCCTCTTTATGGCTACTACCTTAAGCATGTAGTAGCGGGCAATTTGAAAAGTTCTGTTAGCTATCATCCACCATCTTTAATCAAGAGAGCACCGTGCTGCCATCTTTAGTTGAAATGTGGTGGCGGCAAATTCCACGTGCTCTTGTTTGGAAACAAAGCTATGTGCTTTTCTGACAGCTGTCATCCACCATCTTTAATCAACAGAGCACCGTGCTGCTATCATGCGGGCAATTTCATCACCTATCACCCGCCATCTTTAATCTACAGAACACCGTGCTGCCCTCTTTATGGCTACTACCTTAAGCATGTAGTAGCGGGCAATTTGAAAAGTTCTGTTAGCTATCATCTACCATCTTTAATCAAGAGAGCACCGTGCTGCCATCTTTAGCTAGATACCTTTGAAATGTGGTGGCGGCAAATTGAAAAATTCCACGTGCTCTTGTTTGGAAACAAACTCACGTGCTTTTTTGTCAGCTACCATCCGCCATCTTTAATCAACAGAGCATAGTGCTGCCCTCTTTAGTTTGAAATGTGGTGGCGGCAAATTCCACATGCTCTTGTTTGGTAAACATAGCTACGTGCTTTTTTGACAGCTATCATCCGCCATCTTTGAGCACCGTGCTGCCCTCTTTATCGCAGTAGATGTAAATTCGTCACCTGTCATACGCAGTGCTGCTATCTTTAGCTAGATACCTTTGAAATGTGGTGGTGGATAATTTAAAAAGAAAAATTCTACAGCAGTCCTCTCTCAACGCTAATTGCATAAGATGGCGGCTATACATGACTCCTTAAGGGTGCTTACGCAAGATGGCTGCTATACACAGGTTCTTATGAGACGCCCTTGGGATGCTTGCGCAAGATGGTGGTTATACAAGGCTCCTTATGAGACGCCCTAGTGATGCTTGTGCAAGATGGCGGTTGCTCTTATGAGGCGGCTTAAGGGTCCTTGCACAAGATGACTAGAGACGCCCTAAGGATACTTGCGCAAGATGGTGGACACAAGATGGCGGCTATACACGTCTCCTTATGAGACGCCTTAAGGGTGCTTGCGCAAGATGGCTGCTGCTCTTAGCTTAGAGACTAACGTGTCGTGCTAGTTCGATTCATTAAATTTAGGGCTTAAATGCAAAATGTTAAATATCTCGAAAGCAGTGCATCGTAGAGCAAAACGGACAAAAAATTTTCCGCCCAATACCTCGGTTCGCAGTACGAGGATCAAGTAAAACATAGTCTAATGATGAGATCAACGGTTCGGTTCCTACTTAGGCCCTTTGGCATTCACTCTGTTTTAGCTTGTATTGAAGTAAGTCTTCGTAACATGATCAGGTCTAGCTATGGTAGAGAGTATAACGTGCCGTGCAGGTTCGATTCATTAAATTTGGGGCTTAAATGCAAAATGTTAAATATCTCGAAAACGGATAAAATTTTTCTACCTGATACCTAGGTTTGCAGTATCAGGAACTTGAAAAAAACATAGTCTAATGATGAGATCGACGGTTCGATCCTTACTTAGGCCCTTTGGCATTGGCAGCTATCTATTTCTACAAGATGGTGACTATACATAGCTTCTTATGAGACAGCTTAAGAGCGCTTGCACAAGATGGCTGCTACTCTTATGAGACGCCCTAGGGGTGCTTGCGGGAGGTAGCAGCGACAAGACGGTGACTATACACAGCTGCTTATGATACGGCCTAGAGGTGCTCACACAAGATGGTGGCTGCTCTGATGAAGAAAGTTAGCTTTGCATCGTGCAGGTATCTTTACAGCACTAAACCTCATACCTTTGAAATGTGGTAGCAGGTAATTTGAAAAATTCGACGTGCTTTTTCTTCACAGCAGCTATCTTTAAACAATAGCGGCTATACATAAGCTGTTAAGGCCTCCTCTTATGTCAAGGTATAGCTCTATCGAACAAGTTTAAACCTGCATCGGGATAGCTAGAGTAAGCATGTGCTGCAGTGATGACGTCATTATGCATGTTTAGACTTGCAAATCACTAAAGAAACATAACAAGACTAGAATCGAACACCGCACTCTATGCCGTTAACTTTATCATGTGATCGGAACATTGATTGAAGTGTTTAGAACACTAAATAAGTGATCAAGACTATAATAGAACACTGTACTCGATACAACATGTGTTTAGAACATGTCAGGGGATACCTTTGTTCTAAGAAGATTAGATTACCGCACATTCCTTGGCTAAAGGGCTAATGGGCTAAAGGGCTAATGGGCTAAAGGGCTAAAGGGCTAAAGGGCTAATGGGCTAATGGGCTAAAGGGCTAGGGCGCCTCTCCTCTCTTTATCCGGGCTTGAGACCGGCTCTACAACTAGAGGCGGAGTTAACACCCTAAGGAAGGGAGAATGTTGGGAAATAATCTATACGAATATAGCTACTCGATCGACTATATACTACAGATGGATGACTTAGGTGAGGGTAAGCGCTTACTTAATAATACCAACACGACGTAATTCATGCTCTATTTCAAAAATATCTTCTTTGTACTGTGTGTAACTAGCATCATGATAGGCTCTTAGCAGTTGTAAACGTTTTACCAGTACGTTGGGGTCTTTACAGTAGCTTATATCTACATAGGGTAACAGAGGCTTGTTGTGAACTTTGAGTCTATATGCAGACAGTTGATGCGCAGGGACTTGTTTTGATATAATACGTGCTTCAGCAGTAGCGTTTCTAGGTACAAACATAACTTGTTTCGATAGCGATGAAGCGTTGAAATTTCCTTCTTCTTTACCTTGCATCTCTTCTTGAGATGTTTGCACTTCGACAGAACGTGTAGTAGGCTTAGGAAATGAAGTAAAATCATCAAGCTGTAATGGCAATGAATTTTCTTCTTCTTCTACTTTCCCTTTACTACTGTTTTGATCAACATCATTATCCTTATTATCATAATCATGATCTTGCCTCTCTTTATCTTGAAGTTTGTGCTCAGTAACAGAACTTGCAGCAGGCCTAGACAGCAAGGGAGAATTAAAAATCTCTCGCAGAGGTGTACTTTTTAAACATAAATCAGTGTTCGCTGGAATATGGTTGAGCTCTTTGTATTTTGTTCCCGATGAAGCTACATTACACGCGGCTTCATGACGTTGAGCGTTGTATGAGTTCTTGAACTCTCTTCTATAATGTTTGCATTGAAAAATCATCCTACATGATATCTCATGACGTCTCCTGTGATAGCTTCGGGAAAATGCTTTTCCACACTCTTCGCAAATATACCTAGAAATAGGTTTTCCATGACGGACTTTTATCTTCTGCTAACAGATTCTTCTTTAAATCTACTCGACATTTGTTACTCTCTACTTCGATGATGCGAACAGCTTAGCGATTAATAGTAAACTAACACAAAAGCGTATAACCAAGGTAGCAACAGTAAGGTTTAAGCCCATCAAGATGGCAAGAGTGAGGTTAGCGACGTTCTGCTGTTGGATTTTAAATTCCGCGCTGTAACATGCATAAGGTGGCAGCCTTGAGGTTTACTGCCGTAAAGATGGCAGCAGTGAGGTTAGCGACGCTCTATTGTCCTTCAAAGTGAGGTTAGGGTTCGTCAAGAAGACAGCTGTCAAAAAAGCACGTGGTTATGTTTACCAAACAAGAGCACGTAGTCGTGACGTCACGGTCACTTCATCAATCCTTAGCTCTACGTCGTTAAGAGCAGCATTAGGATTAGCTATGTTTAAAAATCATAGGAACAGAGCAGCAGTATGAATAGCCATGTTTTAAAGCGTGTAGACATCACCTATCGATTTAACATGCATCGACTCTCGTACTAAACTTCTTCCGCTAGATCGTGCTGCTATCTTAGCATAACCTATACGCATGACCTTAAAGTACAATGAATAGTCATGTTTCAAAGCGTGTACGCATCAACTATCGATTTTGCATGTATCGAATCTCGTACTGAACTTCTTCAGGTAGATTGTGCAGGTATCTTAGCATGAACTTAAAGTACAAAGAATAGCCATGTTTCAAAGCGTGTACACAACACCTATCGATTTCGCATTCATCGAGTCTCGTACTAAACTTCTTGCGCTAGAATGCGCTGCTATCTTAGCATAACCTATACCCATGAACTTAAAGTACAAAGAATAGCCATGTTTCAAAGCGTGTACATATTACTTATCGATTTTGCAAGCATCGACTCTCGTACTAAACTTCTTCCTCTAGATTGTGCTGCTATCTTAGCATAACCTATGTGCATGAACTTAAAGTACAAAGAATAATCATGTTTCAAAGCGTGTACAGATCACCCTGAACTTCTTCCGCTAGATTGTACTCCTATCTTAGCATAGCCTATACGCACGAACTTAAAGCACAAAAATAACGATGTTTAACAGCGTGTACACATCACCTATTGATTTTGCATGCATCGACTATTTTTTACCGCCAGAGTGTACAACGATCGCATATGTGTATTGCTAACGTATGTGTATAAAGTTAAAGCACAAAGAATAGCTATGCTCCAAAGCGTGTACACATCACCTATCAATTTTGCATGCATCAACTATCGTACTAAACTTCTACCGCTAGAGTGTACAACGTTCGCAATTGTGCGCTGCTACCTATGTGCGTGAACTTAAAGCACAAAGAATAGCGTGTACACAACACGAGTCAATTTTGCACGCATTAACTCGTGTACTAAACTTCTGTCACAACAGCGTGCGATCATGGCTTGTGTGTGCTGCAATCTTAACATAACCTATGTGCACGAAGTTAAAGCACAAAAATACCCAAGTTCAAAGCGTGTACACATCACCTATCGATTTTGCATGCATCGTCTTTCTTACTAAACTTTTCCACTAGAGCGTGCAACAACCTTATAAGTATGCTGCTTACTTAGTATAACTTATACGCATGAACTTAAAGCATAAAGAATAGCGATGTATAAAATTCTTGTGAACATAGCAGCAGCAGTAAGAATAGCAATGTTTTAAAAGCGTGTACGCATTGCCTATCGATTATACATGCATCAACTAGAGTACTAAACTTCTCCCGCTAGAGTGTGCTGCTATCTTAGCATAACCTATGTGCACGGATTTAAAGCACGAAGAATAGTTAAGTTTCAAAGCGTGTACACAACACCTATCGATTTTGCATGCATCAACTATCGTACTAAACACATTCCGCTAGAATGTACAACGTTCGCATGTGTTTGCTCTGCTACTTTAGCATGACCTATGCGAACGAACTTAAAGCACAAAGAATAGTGATCTTTGAAAATCTTGCGAACATAGTAGCAGTAAGAATAGCAAGGTTTAAAAGCGTGTACGTATCACCTTTTGATAATGCATGCATCTTCTACTAGAGCACGTGACCATCACTTGTACGTGTGCTGCTATCTTAACATAACCTATGTGCACGAACTTAAAGCATAAAAAATAGTTGTGAGTAAAAATTTTGTGAACATAGCAGAGTGTTTACTACGTAGGTGTAGACATTGAACATTGCATGCTGAAGCAGCATACTACGTGACCGTGACGTTACGACCACGTGCTCTTGTTTGGTAAACATAACCACGTGCTTTTTTGACAGCTGTCTTCTTGACGAACCCTAACCTCACTTTGAAGGACAATAGAGCGTCGCTAACCTCACTGCTGCCATCTTTACGGCAGTAAACCTCAAGGCTGCCACCTTATGCATGTTACAGCGCGGAATTTAAAATCCAACAGCAGAACGTCGCTAACCTCACTCTTGCCATCTTGATGGGCTTAAACCTTACTGTTGCTACCTTGGTTATACGCTTTTGTGTTAGTTTACTATTAATCGCTAAGCTGTTCGCATCATCGAAGTAGAGATTAACAAATGTCGAGTAGATTTAAAGAAGAATCTGTTAGCAGAAGATAAAAGTCCGTCATGGAAAAACCTATTTCTAGGTATATTTGCGAAGAGTGTGGAAAAGCATTTTCCCGAAGCTATCACAGGAGACGTCATGAGATATCATGTAGGATGATTTTTCAATGCAAACATTGTAGAAGAGAGTTCAAGAACTCATACAACGCTCAACGTCATGAAGCCGCGTGTAATGTAGCTTCATCGGGAACAAAATACAAAGAGCTCAACCATATTCCAGCGAACACTGATTTATGTTTAAAAAGTACACCTCTGCGAGAGATTTTTAATTCTCCCTTGCTGTCTAGGCCTGCTGCAAGTTCTGTTACTGAGCACAAACTTCAAGATAAAGAGAGGCAAGATCATGATTATGATAATAAGGATAATGATGTTGATCAAAACAGTAGTAAAGGGAAAGTAGAAGAAGAAGAAAATTCATTGCCATTACAGCTTGATGATTTTACTTCATTTCCTAAGCCTACTACACGTTCTGTCGAAGTGCAAACATCTCAAGAAGAGATGCAAGGTAAAGAAGAAGGAAATTTCAACGCTTCATCGCTATCGAAACAAGTTATGTTTGTACCTAGAAACGCTACTGCTGAAGCACGTATTATATCAAAACAAGTCCCTGCGCATCAACTGTCTGCATATAGACTCAAAGTTCACAACAAGCCTCTGTTACCCTATGTAGATATAAGCTACTGTAAAGACCCCAACGTACTGGTAAAACGTTTACAACTGCTAAGAGCCTATCATGATGCTAGTTACACACAGTACAAAGAAGATATTTTTGAAATAGAGCATGAATTACGTCGTGTTGGTATTATTAAGTAAGCGCTTACCCTCACCTAAGTCATCCATCTGTAGTATATAGTCGATCGAGTAGCTATATTCGTATAGATTATTTCCCAACATTCTCCCTTCCTTAGGGTGTTAACTCCGCCTCTAGTTGTAGAGCCGGTCTCAAGCCCGGATAAAGAGAGGAGAGGCGCCCTAGCCCTTTAGCCCATTAGCCCATTAGCCCTTTAGCCCTTTAGCCCTTTAGCCCATTAGCCCTTTAGCCCATTAGCCCTTTAGCCAAGGAATGTGCGGTAATCTAATCTTCTTAGAACAAAGGTATCCCCTGACATGTTCTAAACACATGTTGTATCGAGTACAGTGTTCTATTATAGTCTTGATCACTTATTTAGTGTTCTAAACACTTCAATCAATGTTCCGATCACATGATAAAGTTAACGGCATAGAGTGCGGTGTTCGATTCTAGTCTTGTTATGTTTCTTTAGTGATTTGCAAGTCTAAACATGCATAATGACGTCATCACTGCAGCACATGCTTACTCTAGCTATCCCGATGCAGGTTTAAACTTGTTCGATAGAGCTATACCTTGACATAAGAGGAGGCCTTAACAGCTTATGTATAGCCGCTATTGTTTAAAGATAGCTGCTGTGAAGAAAAAGCACGTCGAATTTTTCAAATTACCTGCTACCACATTTCAAAGGTATGAGGTTTAGTGCTGTAAAGATACCTGCACGATGCAAAGCTAACTTTCTTCATCAGAGCAGCCACCATCTTGTGTGAGCACCTCTAGGCCGTATCATAAGCAGCTGTGTATAGTCACCGTCTTGTCGCTGCTACCTCCCGCAAGCACCCCTAGGGCGTCTCATAAGAGTAGCAGCCATCTTGTGCAAGCGCTCTTAAGCTGTCTCATAAGAAGCTATGTATAGTCACCATCTTGTAGAAATAGATAGCTGCCAATGCCAAAGGGCCTAAGTAAGGATCGAACCGTCGATCTCATCATTAGACTATGTTTTTTTCATGTTCCTGATACTGCAAACCTAGGTATCAGGTAGAAAAATTTTATCCGTTTTCGAGATATTTAACATTTTGCATTTAAGCCCCAAATTTAATGAATCGAACCTGCACGGCACGTTATACTCTCTACCATAGCTAGACCTGATCATGTTACGAAGACTTACTTCAATACAAGCTAAAACAGAGTGAATGCCAAAGGGCCTAAGTAGGAACCGAACCGTTGATCTCATCATTAGACTATGTTTTACTTGATCATCGTACTGCGAACCGAGGTATTGGGCGGAAAATTTTTTGTCCGTTTTGCTCTACGATGCACTGCTTTCGAGATATTTAACATTTTGCATTCAAGCCCTAAATTTAATGAATCGAACTAGCACGACACGTTAGTCTCTAAGCTAAGAGCAGCAGCCATCTTGCGCAAGCACCCTTAAGGCGTCTCATAAGGAGACGTGTATAGCCGCCATCTTGTGTCCACCATCTTGCGCAAGTATCCTTAGGGCGTCTCTAGTCATCTTGTGCAAGGACCCTTAAGCCGCCTCATAAGAGCAACCGCCATCTTGCACAAGCATCACTAGGGCGTCTCATAAGGAGCCTTGTATAACCACCATCTTGCGCAAGCATCCCAAGGGCGTCTCATAAGAACCTGTGTATAGCAGCCATCTTGCGTAAGCACCCTTAAGGAGTCATGTATAGCCGCCATCTTATGCAATTAGCGTTGAGAGAGGACTGCTGTAGAATTTTTCTTTTTAAATTATCCACCACCACATTTCAAAGGTATCTAGCTAAAGATAGCAGCACTGCGTATGACAGGTGACGAATTTACATCTACTGCGATAAAGAGGGCAGCACGGTGCTCAAAGATGGCGGATGATAGCTGTCAAAAAAGCACGTAGCTATGTTTACCAAACAAGAGCATGTGGAATTTGCCGCCACCACATTTCAAACTAAAGAGGGCAGCACTATGCTCTGTTGATTAAAGATGGCGGATGGTAGCTGACAAAAAAGCACGTGAGTTTGTTTCCAAACAAGAGCACGTGGAATTTTTCAATTTGCCGCCACCACATTTCAAAGGTATCTAGCTAAAGATGGCAGCACGGTGCTCTCTTGATTAAAGATGGTAGATGATAGCTAACAGAACTTTTCAAATTGCCCGCTACTACATGCTTAAGGTAGTAGCCATAAAGAGGGCAGCACGGTGTTCTGTAGATTAAAGATGGCGGGTGATAGGTGATGAAATTGCCCGCATGATAGCAGCACGGTGCTCTGTTGATTAAAGATGGTGGATGACAGCTGTCAGAAAAGCACATAGCTTTGTTTCCAAACAAGAGCACGTGGAATTTGCCGCCACCACATTTCAACTAAAGATGGCAGCACGGTGCTCTCTTGATTAAAGATGGTGGATGATAGCTAACAGAACTTTTCAAATTGCCCGCTACTACATGCTTAAGGTAGTAGCCATAAAGAGGGCAGCACGGTGTTCTGTGGATTAAAGATGGCGGATGACAGGTGATGAAATTGCCCGCATGATAGCAGCACGGTGCTCTGTTGATTAAAGATGGCGGATGACAGCTGCACATGGCTTTGTTTCCAAACAAGAGCACGTGGAATTTACCGCCACCACGTTTCAAACTAAAGAGGGCAGCACTGTGCTCAATAGATTAAAGATGGCAGATGACAGCTGTCAAAAAAGCACGTGAGTTTGTTTTCAAACACGAGCACGTGGAATTTTTCAATTTGCCGCCACCACATAGAGGGCAGCACTGTTCTCTCTGGATTAAAGATGGCTGCTTGTCGAAAAGCATTTTTCAAATTATCCGCCACCACATTTCAAAGGTAAGTAGCTAAAGAGGGCAGCACTGTGCTCTATAGATTAAAGATGGTGGATGACAGCTATCAAAAAAGCACGTGGCTGTCAAAAAGCACGTGGATTTGTTTATCTCGAGCTAGTGAGGTTAATTTGGTAGCACTAAGGTTTAGGCCCGTCAAGATGGCAGCACTGCCGATGACAGGTGACGCAAGAGGGCAGCACAGTGCTCTGTGGTTTAAAGATGGCGGATGACAGCTGTCAAAAAAGCACGTGGCTGTCAAAAAGCACGTGGCTTTGTTTATCTCGCGCTAGTTAGGTTAAGTTGGTACTACTGAGGTTTAGGCCCGTCAAGATGGCAGTACTGGGGTTAGCGATGCGTTGTTGTCGATGACAGCTGTCAAAAAGCACGTGGCTTTGTTTACAAATCTGTCGAAAAGCACGTGGCTGTCAAAAAAACACGTGGCTTTGTTTACCTCATGCTAGTTAGGTTAAGTTGGTACCACTAAGGTTTAGGCCCGTCAAGATGGTAGTACTGAGGTTTGCGATGCGTTGTTGTTGATGAGAGCTGTCAAAAAGCACGTGGCTTTGTTTACAAATCTGTCAAAAAGCACGTGGCTGTCAAAAAAACACGTGGCTTTGTTTACCTCATGCTAGTTAGGTTAAGTTGGTACCATTAAGGTTTAGGCCCGTCAAGATGGTAGTACTGAGGTTTGCGATGCGTTGTTGTTGATGAGAGCTGTCAAAAAGCACGTGGCTTTGTTTACAAATCTGTCAAAAAGCACGTGGCTGTCAAAAAGCACGTGGCTTTGTTTACCTCGCGCTAGTTAGGTTAAGTTGGCACTACTGAGGTTTAGGCCCGTCAAGATGGCAGTACTGAGGTTTGCGATGCGTTGTTGTCTGTCAAAAAGCACGTGGCTTTGTTTACAAATTCAAATTTCCCGCGGGAGGTGGAGGAGGCATCTGGGAGGCCTCTGGCTGAGGTGGAGGTGGAGGTGGCCACTGGGAGGCCTCTGGCTGAGGTGGAGGTGGAGGTGGCCACTGGGAGGCCTCTGGCTGAGGTGGAGGTGGAGGTGGCCACTGGGAGCCTGAGGTGGAGGTGGCGGCAGAACCCGTATATTATACTATATATTATACCAGAGGTCAACTAGTACGACCATCAGGTGTCCAGTATCCCCCTGATGTGATTGAGTCATCTCCGTACGATTATTCTTCGCAAGATCTCCTGTAATTAATTAAAATATTTCCTGCTTCCCCTTCCACACTAGGGTGAACTCCTGCTTCAAGGAAGCGTGATGACAATATCAGATGGCCCCTGGTACTTTTCCACGCAGAAATAACACAGCCTTCTTTCTCCATCCGAAAGTTATCAAATAAGAGGACATTAGACACTCTAAATAAATGTCCCAATTATAGTCATCTATTTGAAATCGGAAGACGACACCATAATTCGGATTTTATTAATTTTTACATCGTAGATAATTAAGTTGGCTACTCTGAAGTAAATATGGCTCCAATATTCCGTTTCGAAAAAGTTTGCTTCCTCTCATTCTCTTAGTCGCGAGGAAGGGATGTCTTCTCTCGAGTTACGTCATGGTGAACCACCGATTGCAGCCCCACCGGAGTCTAGATGGGCTTGACTTCTGCTGCGGGCTCCCGATACACAAACGAAAGTATTGCGCAATAGATCGCAAATAATGAAATCCTGTAGAATTAATTTAAAAGACTCATTTTACCTGTCTTAATGATATGGATATTAATTAGTTTCAGTTTTATTCCCTCAAAATATCATTGCGTCTGTAATTTCAAAAACCAGTATTAACTAAAGGTCCTTGTATCATGCCCCTAACGGGTGCAGTATGCGCACCTTTTAGTGATACATGCACACCCTAGTGCTGAATGGGTCGACCTCGCTTATCTTCGAGATTCGTATTGACAACCTTTGAAACACAAACTATGAATCGCTTATGCATCGCTGTGCGACATCTGGCGTACACTTTACGTATTAGTACTGTTGTTGATTACACAGCAAAGCCAAAGCCAGAGATCATGCTAGGAACAAGATTCGCATCGAGAAATCTTATATTATGTTAAATAATGTACGTGTGACACTGTTGTTGGCGTAAGATAATAAATGTTTGGAAAATTCATATCGATTGATCATATTATCTATTCAATTCAGATTTCATTTCCATTCAGTTGGCAGTATAACCGGAACCGGGAGAACTCCCTCCTTACTCCTTAACCCCGTACAAAGTAATATCGCTAAAAGGTGCGCGGACTATAGTTATACCCTATGCTCTTTCCATCTTGTGTATCCTTTCCTCTACAGCGGATATTTCCAAACCATTTTCTTGAATCGTTTATCCCAAATATTTGGATTTCTTTACCTTCCTATTGGACCAATTTCTTTTATTAGAAATTGTGGATCATTTATTATATTTGTCATAAACTTAGGTTTCTTCCCCACAGAAATTCTTAAACCAGTTCTGTTGGCTACTACTTCCAAAAGATTGACTTGTAATGCTGCAGTTTTCAGGTTTTCTGAAGCATGATAAAATCATCTGCAAATGCTATTATTTATTTATTTATTTATTTATTTATTTATTTATTTATTTATTTATTTATTTTTAGTTCGTTTTGGCCTACTAGGGACCACGGGGCTCGTCTTAGCTATGGTCTTCTGCTTTTCCTTGACCCAGTACGCTTTCATTTTCTGGCTGTTGCCTGCTTCCTTCCATCCGTCCACTTAGATCTGGTGGTTCTTGTACCCTTTTTGCTTGTGAGGTACAGTGTAAGGACTCCTCCTAGGATGTCCCATTGGTACTGAGATCGGTTCTATGTGGCCTCTAATGGGATCTGCAGTTCCTCTAGGTCTGATTTTACTGAGGTGATCCACTTGGTCTTGTAAGCCTTTCCCCTACTTGTCACTGTGAGGATTCTGTTGGTGAACCTGTTGTATTTCAGGCGGGTCGCCTTTATCTCATACACGTGACTATGTCCTCCTGATGTTAGTAGAGCTCGTTGTTATGCCTGATCCTGTAGGATTCATCCTCCTCTATTATGGGCCCTAGTATCCGCCTCAAGATCTTCCTGATGGGCCCCTTCAATTCATAAAGAGCCACTCAAAGGCGCAGAGGACGGAGTTTCTTACTGCTGAGTTGCACCTTATTACACCTCTGCATTCCACAGAATCCCCGGAACAAGTGGGTGGATAGAGAAAAGATCAAATATTAATTTAAAACTCTAAAATTCTAAATTTTATTTCTCTACTTTTGTCTCTCTTTTCAGATTTTAAACTTTGTTAAACACTAACAAATTCGATACATTAAGATTAGCTCGTGAGTTCGAGGAACAATCTTAGAAAAGCCCAGAATAGTCAGACAAGAACGATTTAAGAGAATGAGCTTAAAGTTCCCCAGTTACAAATTTTACAATAGCACCACTGCTCCATTCAATTACTCCTCCAAAATTTACTACATTCAAAGAGCGTTCTTGCCTCGCACAATTAAATAGGAGACTATTCTCCAAAATTCACAAGATCCAAGCCTTTTCCAGGCAGTCTCACTTTTACAAAAACAAACATTAGTCACTGTCTTATCCGCTCACCAGCCTAAGTTACATTTAAATTAAACATTTAACAGAGGCAAAAGGTGGCTATCCTACATGGTCTTAGTGGAAAAAATAAAAGATTTAATATTACCGGCCGTAGTCCAAAATGTTAGTAGGCGAACACTTGCACTCGTTTGAAGTTCACTTGAAAACCCCATGTGGGCTTAGAGCCCGAAGTTACAATGGCTAAGTCTATGCTACTGAGGTGACTAGATGGGGAGAATGTCATAAATTACAAAAGGAAAATTTTAAAATTTACGAAATCGTAATCACCTCAGTACCATGCTGAAGGGGAATACAAGAGGGTTCACACTCTTTATTCACTAAGTTACACTAAGGTCATTAGAACTGAGTGAAAATTTACATTGAAAGGTTACATAAAGGAAGGATTTTGAAACCTTCCCCTTGAGTTAGCTTTCTGAGACTATTACATGATTAAAAGATGTCTGCCATTACCTTGAACTGGTGGGACTTCCGGAGATGGACGAGGTAAGCCCCGTGCCGCCTTTATGAACACACTCTAAACCTCTTGACTGGAGCGATCGAAAGACAACATGGTCCGAAATGTCCCAGCTTTTATAGCGGAGAGGAAGGTTCCAGAATTCTCTGTACCGAAGACCTGGACACACCCACAAATACTATTGGTTGATTAAATAAATATCAAAAATTCTTGATTGGCTAAAACTTTAAACAGGCGGGAAGAGATAGAAGTGCTAGTAGCCTTAGAACACCAAAAACAATCTACAAACAATTCAGTTTAGGAAACCAATGAATACAAAACTAAACTTGAAATTTAATTGTCGATCCTCCTACCAGAGGGGGCACATAAGTCGACAGTAGAGACATCTGACGGTAAAGGTTCAAACTTCTTCCACTCCACAATTTGAAGTACATAATGCAGATGGCCTTCTAAAAGGCACCCGTTTTAAATGCACGGAGAGGGTGTACCACCGGTACAGACCTCCTCCCCCTAAAGTCTTTCCACGGTTGATACAGTTTTGAAATGTAGCAATTTAGAAAATCTTGAATTTGAAGATCGAAATCAGAAAATTTCTTGATGGAAAGTTCATTTACGAGATATTTTGAACAAAATAATTCTTGAAGAGTTTATGATGTTTTGCCCAAGGTTGACGGCAAGAGCGGCCGCCACTGCCGATGCCAGGGAGGGGTCCCCGGGACCCAAGTACCCTCAGAAACGTCTCTCCAGCTATCCTGAGAGGGTAGCCATGGTGTTAGTCACCACGGACCAAATATAGAAGTTATGCCCAACGGTGAAGTGGGGTGGTTGCTGAACCGCATCTCAATTATTATTATTATTATTATTATTATTATTATTATTATTATTATTATTATTATTATTATTATTATTATTATTATTATTATTATTCCTACATCCACCTCTGGTGAGGTGTTTACAGTGCACTACCTATTCTGGTATGGGCTTGCCCTGTACTAGTTTGTTACTAACATCGACAGTTTCAATCTTGGCTTTGAAGATATATGGAAGTAGCCGACAAATGTGCGATTCTAGTGATATAATTTGTTCTGCGTCAAGTTCCTGTATTAAATTATGACCTTTAGGATTAGTTTGTGTACACGAACGTGGTATAACAGAATCTCCTGGATCAGCGAGGAAAGCAATGGGAAACACCACCACTCCCCAATTCCCTAGTACTGTCTGAATCCTTAGTGGCTCCTGGGTTCTCCGTGATAGATAATGATGAAATTGTTGGTGATCCAACCAATCTTCGGACTATGGACTGACCGTTTTCTTCTTCTATTTATTATTCGCTTATCGGCCAACTAGGGACCACGACAAGTTTTATTATACACTAGCAAATGTACCCGTGCTTCGCTACGGTATTCTACATTGTATACGGATATCGAAGTAAATACTGTACGTGCAGTAAATAAGATTTTTTTAAAATTGCATGTCTGTTAGCGTTGTCCGCGAAATAACATGGGGAGGTCCCCATACGTTGTTTACAATGTAAAGTGTGGTTTGCGGAGTTGTGATGATAACGTCAGGCTCACTTGCCTACTGACATTCACAATCGAGTTGGGAAGTTTACATTATAATTGCAGGCCCCATTACCTACTGCGCGGTCTCAATCGATTTGGGGAGATTTCGTTACAATGACAGGCTCCCTTTCCTACTTCCAGACAGATTACAGTTGAGGAGTTTTTATTATAATGACAGGCAACTTCCCTACCACCAGTCAAAATTGAGTTGTGCAGTTATAATTATAATGAAAGGCCCGTTTTTCCTTCTACCAGACAGCTTACTGCCAGTCACAGAGTTGGTGAGTTTTCATTAAAATAACAGGCCACTATGCCTAATGCTTGTCACATTTTAGATGGGTACATTTGTTTACAATGGCAGGCACCCTGGCCTACAGCCAAACACAATCGGGTAGGGAAGTTTTGAACAAAATTGCATGCCACCTTGCCTTATGTAAGTCAAATCGAGAAGTGAATTATTCATTACAATGGCAGGCCCTTCTTACTAATGCCAGTTATATAGGAGTTGGAGAAGGACCCCATTCTTACTGCAAGTCAAAGTCGGTGTGGGGAGTACTGATTACAATAGGAGACACACACTTACTCGATCGCTACAAATCGACATCAATGAATATGCAGTATATATGTATAGATCGACATACGAAAGTATATGCATATTTACAATATTGCAGACCTTCATTTACAGATTAACTGCTCCTAAAGTATTTAGCGGCGTAAATGGCTGATCCTATGTTATTTTCTCGCATCTCATCTATTTATGGGTCAGATTGAGTTAGAAACGTTGAATGGGGTGTAATATGTGTAAGATTATCTTGCATTGATTGAAAGTATGAATTAGGCATGTAAAAAGTTCAAATTTACATACAATCGCGAAATAGAGACGAATCTAACGAATAAGGGATACAGATGCGACAAAAAGTCATAAGACCAAGGTTGAAGATCACTCCAAATTGAACGGAGATTGTGTTATCCGTTATGTGATAGGACTTCCCGTTTATCCCACGAAATCCTCGAAACGAAGGTCTGCATCATCATTAAAATTGCCTCCATATTTCGATATTCTTCGGGGATAAAAGTGAAAAATTAAAAGATCTTGGAAATTTTCCGTCCGTTACAGGCTAAAACGTATAATTTTGCCTAATTTCAAATTTTTTGCTCGTCTGGCAGATTATGCCGTAATGTGGATTTGTGTGAGGCGGGGGGGAAATTAGGACTTTCAGGACACAACATAAAAAATATGCAGATGGTCATTATTACCCCTCAAACGGGCAGCTGTACGAAAATTTCACCAAAATAATCAATGTACAGGCACACACAGTCGTTACGATTTTATTTATACAGATAGATAAGGAATCTGCTCCACGTACAACACCTTTTGGTCTATGTCAGCTGGACTTAACCTGCATCGCTCTACTTGTTCATCATATCTCACTTATTAATCCTCCTGTCGAAAAATGCACATGAGGAAAAGTTTGAGAAATGGATTTGCATTAAGGATAGTAGATGTCCATTAATTTCGGATGTGCATATTTTGAGGGAATGTAAAATCGTGATTTCGGTTTCGGGTAAACCCCCGCTAAATTTAGGTATTCATAAATAATATTGGCTCTAAAACCTATTCAAAGGCAGGCGGATTCTGAATATCAAGTTTTGTAGAAATATATTCAGTAGTTATCAAGTTATAAGAACTCATGCAAGCAAACAAACAGACACCAAAGCTAAGAAATATGCAGATGGTCATTATTACACCTGAAATGGATACCTGTACGAAATTCCAGCAAAATAGTCAATGTACGGGCTCACGGTCGTTACGATTATATTTATATAGATGACAGATATGTATGTGCATGTTTGTGAGTGCAAACATTCATTTCAAGATTTACTGCTTCTAAACGGTAGATCATACCACCAAACACTTTGCACCCTCAGACGTCCCTTTTATCGCTCTACATGTTTGGTCTTAAAACATCTTCTCGTATCTCCCATATTTATGGGTTCGATTGAGTTACGATATTTGAATGGGGTGAAATTTGGGTACATTTTTAACATTTTATATTCTTTTTCACATACTCATGTGGAAGCTAGATTCATGGAATTTGGTTCGCATATAGCCATTGGTCGTGTCAATGTGAGTACCAAATTCAATGACTCTACCTTTCCTGTAAGTGTGTCAAACTAAGTACATGCGTGTAAAAAGCACAAAATTTACGAACAATCGAAATATACAGCTAAATCTACCCTATAAGGGAGAGTAGGTGAGACGACAAAATGTCACAGGACCAAAGTTGTAGATCACTCCAAATTGAACGGAGATTGTTCCATCCGTTTTGTGATAGCACTTACCGTTTAGCCACGAAATACCTCAAAACGAAGATCTTCACCGTCGTTAAATTGCCTCCATATTTCGATATTCTTCGGCACAAAAAGTGAAAAACTTAAAGATCTTGGAAGTTCTCCGTAGGTTACCGGCTAAAACGTATAATCTTGCTTAATTTCAATTTTTCAGCTCGTGTGGCAGATTGTGAGGCAAGCTTGCTTTTCGACGAGGGGGGTAAAATTGAGGACTTAACTATAGTTAAAAATATAGTCATTATTACCCCTTAAACGGAAAGCTGTACGAAAATTTCGCCAGAATAATCAATGCACATACACACGGTCGTTACGATTTGATTTACTGTATATAGATAGATAAGGAATCTGCTCCACGTATAACACCTTTTGGACTATGTCCGCTGGATGTGTACTCCTCCATACATTTTGTATTTGGGCCAGTAATTTAACCTGTTCTTCTTTCCAGGAAGGCCCAGTTGTTTCGGTAATAGATACCCCTGTGTACAAAAATTGTAAATTGTAGGTTGGGCCTAGAGAGGCCAGAAATTGTAAGATTTTTTGTGTAATGTTGCCTGGAGTGGGCTGTAAGAAATTGGGAGCTCAGTCCCCTTGGTTAAAGTTGGAGAGCATGTGAGCTTTGTTCTGTGATTGCTAACATTACTGTAATATTGAAGGGTGTCTCTGGAAGGCTGTAAATTGTAACGGTTGGAGCAAAGTGCTCTGGAACCTTGTGTTGAAGTAAATGCTACATTGGCGAAATAGTAAATTTGTAAATTAGGGGCTTGAAACCCAAAAGTGTTAAATTCCCTATTCTGGGGTTTTCTATTCTTATATCAAAATTGTCGTTGTACCTGATACACTGTTGTTTTCACTAAGTGAAGAATGTTGTTAAGTTTGATTTTCTGAAAAGAAATATAACCTTTCTTTTAAAGTTTTATATGAATTTTGATATCGTAGATAGACCCATTCAAGCTCGTACCTTCTTTCACCTATATGTGATCCACGAAATCCTGGTAACATGTAAATTGTTGGATCGATGGAGAACTTGGCATGCAGTTAGGTGTTGTAGATACGCCTCCCAACCGCACTTTATCGGAGTATAACATGCTGTCTGGTGTATCTGGGCAAATGTTAAAGCCCGAGGATGAAAGATGGCCGAAACGACGAGAAGGGGAAAGTACCATCTGGAATCCATTGATGTAACAAGCCTCATGATAGGAACTTGTGGGACTATAGCCCGCTCATTGATTGGTTCGTGGAAAACTTTCGGCTTGCTTAAAGATACATTGAATGAGATCTGAATTACAGCTCTCAAAGGCGCTATAGCCATTTTCGGGCACCATGCATACGGATCCTAACTCCGACTCATTGATGAATGTGTGAATTATATTTAAAACTAGCTGTAGAGCCCGTCGTTGATGGGACAGTCATTTAGAATGTGCAGCTACCTTCCGCAAATATTCAGGCATGCTGTTTCTTTCGAGATGCACCAGTAACCCCATCTATCGGAGATGAGTAGCGGCGGAAGAGACATATCACATCACAACAGTTGTTAATGGTTATTGTTGCTCAGCTTGATGAACCTTCCATATTGTAAGATTTCACATATAGATTTTTTTCAACTTTGGGATGTTAGAATGTCTAATAAAAAGGCAGTCCTTTCTTTACTAAATACTCCCTCATGCCTTATTCTTCAAGCAATCTTTCCTTTACGAATTTTTCTCATTTTTAATCACAATTTTCCCTGCCGATACGGATCAATGACCACGCGTTCTCACGTTAAGACAATCATGGCAAGAACCATCGCCTCGATTAAAAGATATTTCCGTGTTATCAACGGTCGGCGTTGGTACGGACTAAGCAACAATAGTCTAAATTCATGAACTCCGTTATGGTAAATAAAATGGCGTATGGCTTTTCTGCCGGGAGTGTCCAAGGACAAGTTCGACTCGTCAGCGCAGGTCTTTTTATTTGACTCCCGTAGGCGACCTGC